>NC_139345.1:182053530-182653530 GCF_055883805.1 Amblyomma maculatum | reverse complement strand
ATAATGTTACTCTGTTGGACCTAAGCAGTCGTTTTTAAAACTGCACAGTTATGGTAATGCAAGATTTTTTATGATACTGGTGGCCGAGGATCTTTTATGTTGTGTTCCAAGAACTGCTTACTAGCCCCCTTTATCTCTGGAAAGCAGAGGGCTCAAACCACTGAGAGATCAACATTGTTGCACTATTTTCAATTCTGCATTCACGGCAAAGCTTGATTTGTTTTTAAAAGCACATTATTCGCTTATTAACATGAAGCTTACAAATATTTATTTCTTCTTTTCAAAAGCCACCACCATACAGCTGTATTACTGTGATTGAGGCACATCAAATAATCTTATGCTCTCTGTTCATGCTTGGCGTCATGAAACGTGGCTTTATCACTTTCTTTGTAGCACAAGATGCGCTCAGATTAGTCTGAAATGACTCCAGGCAAGCATTACAGTTTCTATATTATGCCAGACGTTTCCAGTATTCTTTAGCTGTTTTATCTAGATGTTTTTTTGCCGACTTTAAATTCAGCATTGGCGAAGGCAAAAAGCATTTTCTATTCGATGACCAGCAAGCACGTTTGCTACTATCGGTGCCGTCGAGTTGCTATAGCTCGTTTTAAGACACAAGTCAGCCCAATAGTTAATTCCAGTGCTACACCTGTCTGTTCATTTGTCGCCTATGGCATTGTCACCATCATATGACAATATGCAGCAATTCCATCACATTAAAATGTGTTATTACAATTACTCACATTTGAGCTGCGTTTTGGCTGCAAGGGCCATAGAGGGGGGGGGGGGGGGGGAGAGATTTGGCTCCTTCTAAAGCAGAAGCATTAGAGGGAGCACACCTGACTGTACCTCACACTCAGTCCCTTCATAACATGCGGTTGGATCATACTGAATCCAGTGCCCATTGCCTCTAAAGAGCTTTTTTTATGATTCGATTCGAGCTATGTTGTCCCCTTTTCTTACTAATATCAGTGATGGTATTAGGGCATATGCAGCATTCATGAATCTCAGAAAGTATCTTAACAAACTAGAGTTGAAATATTCATTAAAGCACACCCTCCTTTCCCTTTTATTGATTACAAAAACGATACCACTATACATGTCTTCTGAAAACAGCATGTAAACAAGCATGCATAAAAATTCAAAGCATCAAAATTGCCCATTGTGATTTCTGCAATGTGTTAGTTTCTGCAGCTGCAACAATGGGGAACTACTTGCTTCTCTGATTGTTTGGAACGTTGGAAAAGTGAGATAGAGAACACATCTTAAAAACTCAACGAGCTTTTCCTTCGGACAGTAACACAAAGAGGATTAGTGAATGTTTAGGCACCTAGATTTATTTTGCAGCAAAAGTGATATCTCACAGATGCATTTATCACTTCCTCACTTGTGATTAAATGACGCCTCAGAGAGCTCATTAGCAAGCAGCCTTTAGAGCGGCCAATGACAAATTTTTTCAAAAAGTGAAAGTGGATGACACTGGCATTTTATGCAATGCTTAAGCAAGTTGCAGTCATGGCTGATTTAAAAAAAATATGCAGCACATCCTCTCAAATGTTAAGTTTTTCCGAGGCTATTCAATCATTCGAACTTTTTTCTGGTTGATAAAGTTCAAGTTAACGAGCTTTTACTGTATAGCAGTGCAAGCTCTTGAAGCAGCTGGCAATCTTGCCTCAATATCTCTCCCCTCCAGCTGAATTAACTGTCACAATAAAATAATAAAAAATGCGGAAAAAGTAAACAAAGTTCTTTAATATTCATTTGCTAGTTTTCTCTGCCAACACTCTCAAATGTGCAGAAACGCAAGTAAATGCCCATTCACTGAAGCTACTAGAGCTGCGTGCTGGTATTAAATGCTCAAGGTATCCTAACAAAGCAGCATAGCTTCTTTACAGTGCCAGCCAAAAAAGAGCGCTAAGTGAATTTTACTGTGCTCAATGCTCTCCCCCTCTGTCTGCCACACAGCACTCCAATGCATGAAATCAGACACTGCATATGCTAAAAGCTTGCTTTTATCATCCCGACAAAGAGTGAGGGAGCAGCACTGCGTCAGCCAACATACACTCAGAGACAGACACTGGTAGCATTCAGAAATAGCCAATAGTACTACAGCTCGACCAGGCGCTTGATCCTCCAGTTTGGCAATGCAGCACAACTTTTTGTAAAGAGAGTACATATGTACAGGTAAAAACTGTGCTTTCAAGTGGCATTGATGCAAAGCTGCATTTGGTCAAATTAAACGTTATCTTCAGCTTTGCACCAGTAGTATGTTTACTTGTGTCTGCAGTGCAGTGAGAACAATGTCATATACAGTTATTCTGTCAATTTGAAAATTTCGAATAGCGAACAGAATATCCATGTATTTGATTATTCGAATGAACCAAATAGTGTTATGTAGAAATCATTTGAACGTTTGTATACTACCAAACATTGGCAAGGGGTTAAAATTATTATTTTCCTTTGAAAACGGCTGAAAAACAACTGGGCTCACATTAACACTGCGTACCACCTTGGAGTAATCAGTATGCTCAGGAGAGAGGGTTCAGTGTTACTGTGGGGTCCATTGGTTTGAAAGCATTAATATTGCTCATACAAAGCCTCTAAGGCTACAAAACATAGCAAGGCCCAGGCAAATTTAGCAACCTTGCCTTGATGCCCTATCTCGAAGGTCATGACGTGCTGTCACCCATCTCGGGTCTTGAGTTATAGCTATAGTTTATAAGTTTTTTTCGTCATCAACGAGAAAAGATGTTTTACATATATAACTCCAATCGGGCAGTTAAAAAGCTGAATTCATGCTACGGCCCTTTAATTAACAAGAGTGCTGTATATGTTAACAACTACAGCTTCAACAGCATGTTAGCACAGTACTGCAGCTACATCATCGGTGCTTCAATTTTTAACATTAGTGTACATTTTGTATTGATTCGTTTTCTCATATAGTACGAGTCTTTATTAATTTGTTGTGATCACTACTTCATTCAGTCAATAAGGAAGCTACACTACTCATATTTGATTTGGTAGAAAAGTACACCCTTCGATTCAATTAAAACACTGTTTGAACACCCCTAATTGTAAATAAAATGGTTGATTGGCTTGTGGGGCTTAACGTCGCAAAGCAACTCAGTCTATGAGAGATGACGTAGTGAAGGGCTCTGGAAATTTCGACCACCTGGGGTTCATTAACATGCGCCGACATCGCTCCGCACATAGACACCTTGCTCTTCGCCTCTATTGAAGAGCTGCAGCCGCAACCGGTGTCTGATTCTGTATCCTTGGGCACAGCAGTTGAGTACCCCAACCACTGCACCACCATGGCGGGACATTAAATTTTTAAGCAAGTCAATAAAAGCAAAAGAAATTCTGCCCTCTTTTGACTTAATCAGATTAAAGCTATCTTGAAATTCAGTAATGGAAGTTATAGGTGTAAGGAGGAGATACATGTATCACTAAAAAATATGTGAACAGGCTCACGCTTCATGGTGTCCGCTTCTGCAGTTAGCTCATTCTGTTGAGGCTCATGCCCTGCCACCAACTAGGTTGCGCTGGCTACCAATCTTTCTGCACCACTCACAGTGCTGGTGAATGAGGCTGCAGCCAAACAAGTAACACTATAAGAAGCACTGCAAGGATCACTATACGGTACAAATGTTTTATAAAATATACCCAGATTGCCACCAGCAGAACCACAAAGCAGCCAGTGCAAACTTCAACAGTTAGATAAAGGAAAGCCATAGTGGAGCGTTCCAGAATAGTTTATTAGTGCTGCATCTCTTAAAAACTGTTACTTTAACAGCACAAGTTAGCACAGCACTGCAGTCCCACCACTGACAATTCATTGTTTAACATTACTGTCCATTTCGTACGTATTGACTCATACTCAGTGCATGACTCGTATCCGATAAGTTGTTGGTAGTACTCGATTCATATTTGATTCGACAGTGGAGGTACTTCATTAGTATTCAATTAAAAAGAAGCACTATATGAACGCCCCAAGTGATAAAACATGCAGCACTTTTTTTTTACTTCCTTGTAATGAGATTAAAGCTATCATAAATCTTGGTAAGGGAAGTTTCAGAACAAAGAAGGAATACATATGCTACTAAAATAAGTGTGAACAGGCTCACAATTCATGGGATCTTCTTCAGCAGTTAGGTGATCGATCTGACACTGTTCAGTAGGCTCAGGTTCTGCCACCAATTCATTGCATGCGCTGGCTGCTGACCTTTCTGCATCTCTCACAATGCTGGTAGATAAGGCTGCAGCCAAACAATTACCACTATAAGAAGCGATGCAAGAAGTATGCAGAACGCTGCTAACAACAATAGTGCAAATGCTTTGTAAAATGTACCCAGATTGCCCCTAGCAGAACAACAAAGCACTCAATACAAACCAACTCTTACAGAAAGGAAAGCCATTTGGTTTTTGAATTATGAAGTAGCTCATATGGATTATAAAGAATGTCGTAGTGGAGAGCTACAGAATAATCTATGCCACTTAAGTGTCTTGCATGCAATGACATTGCACAGCACACGAATGCAATCGACATTTCTCCTCCATATAAATGCAGCTGCTGCAGTCAACGCTATTGATAAAAGGATCAGCGTTCACATGCACCAAGGTGAAAACGAGTATACTTATCAAAACCATAAAACAGCGAAATTCGGCTTTCCTGCATAGCCTTGTTTCAGTTCGCACTTCAAAATTGATCCAATTCTTTTCTACCATGGATCTCCACCAAGTCAGGCCTACAATACATTTTACTGCACCCAACTAATAATTTTCTACCGATCTCAAAACTGACTCATACCTGTAGGGTGCACAGGTAAACATGCATATATCTCAAACAAGTGTCTCTTTGCAGTATACACAGTCTTTGTCGAAAATAAGGTCCCCAGTGTTTTATTTCTCAATCATGTATCAGGGTTTAAGTATAATCCTCTATGCCCATTTATTTTACTTGACACCTGGCATATTTCTTTGGAAAGGGAATTAAATTACATCACTAATTTCCAAAAGTATGAAAAAGCACTGAACAAGGGTAGAGAGGGGAAATCCTTCCTTCGCAAGTGGAGCGAATGTTTCGACAAGTGGACTTGTCTTCGTCTGGGCAAAGTGATCATCCCTGGCAAGGGTTTCAATACGCTTTTGCTTCCAAATAAGAAAAGCTGGGGAGGGGGAAAGTGGGTGAGAAGAAAGGTCAAGAAGTGTGGAGGGGAGGATGGGTGAGGAGAAAGTAGGTCATGGAGTGAAAAAAAATGTATACAAAAATGTTTTTTCAGTATGTATTTCTCGCCCTAAACCAGGGACACTGTGGCCTGCAAAAGAAACAGAAGTGGCAGCACCAGGAAAAACTACAATACAGGGTGGGTTATTAGTCACCAACTAAAGTAGGTTCGATGCAGAGACACATTTCTTAAAAAGGGACATGCTTCAGGCTTTTAGAAAGGCCCTGATAAGGAATATATCTGTAGGGGAACAATTAAAAATTTCCACAAAAGGAGAAGGGGGGGGGGGGGGGGCTAGAAGGACAAAGACGCAGAATAATAACTGGACAGTGAACTGGCACGCAAAAAAAAAAATCGTAGTTCAAGGGCCAACTCAAGTAGGAAGTGATAAAGAGGAAACGTGTTTGGAGAAACACGCTGAGCTTATGCTGTTGCGGAGGGGGATAGAGTGCACATGTGCTGTGAATAAACTATACAATTAACGCTATTTGGGATCGTTTTCCCAAATATTTATGGTGCGGAGGGAACATATTTGGTGGTTTAATGTTCTTTTAGAAATATACATTCCTGCTGGTTCCAATGTTCTAAATTTATGAATTAGATATGCCTCTATACTTTCTGTCCCTTGCAGATTTAAAGCCTGACTGGAGAATAGATCATTTAATTTCTTTGAACTTATGGTCTTGCTCATTGAAATGTTGGGAAACTGCTTTCGGTGGTTTTTTGCCTGTGTCTGCCCGATGGCCATTAAACCTTATGTTCCTTGGTTGCCCTGTCTCTCCTATGTACTCCTATATTATGACAGAAGGAGCATTCTAGAAGGTAGACAACGCTTGAAGATGTGCAGTTAAAGCCTGATTTTATGTGAAAAGTGAAATTGCTTGCATTACTTTTAACCGTGGTATTTTTTTGTATATGACTGCACGTCTTACCTCAAGGTCGAGAGAAAGGATGTGGTTGTGTTGGATGCTTGCCGTTGAGTTTAGAATGTACTAGATTATCCCTGAGGTTTGTGTTGTGTTTGTATGCTGCCCTTGGTGCCTCTGGAAATATTTTCTTCAGGCATTTATTACACGTTAGCATGGAATGGTATTTCCGTCGAATATTGTCTATGTTTAGAAGGGCATTGGAGTATTTAGTTACAAAAGAAGGCTGGCGTTCAGTGTTGGCCTTCGGTCGTTTCGTGAGCACATCGTTGCAGTTTAAAGTTCTTGCTATTTTGAGGGCCATAGTAAGGGAGTTACCGGGATAGTTCCTCTAAATTAGTGTTGCTTTCAATGAATGTAGTTTGTTTAGGTAGTCATTATCATCTCTACATATTCTTCTAAGCCGTGTCGCCTTTCCTACAAATATTCCTTACTTACAATGTCTCGGATGGTGACTCGTAAAATCTAGGTATTGTTGGTTATCCGTTGGCTTTCTGTACAAGGAAGTTTTAAGTTTTCCCTTTTCCACTGACACTGTAGTGTCGAGAAAGTAGACTTTAATTTGCGACAACTGACAAGTGCATTTAATGCTAGAATGATGATTATTAAGATGTGAGGCGAACAACTGGAGTGATTCAGATTCATGCTGCCATATCATAATAATATAGCTAAGGTATATAAGTGGCTTTTCCGGAAATGAATTTAGTATATTGGTTTCTAGAGCTCATATGAATATATTCGCGTAGGTAGGTGCGAATGAAGTACCCATGCTGATTCCAAATATCTGATATAATAAATAGGATGAATCGAACTCGAAATAATTTACAGTTAGGACTAGTTTAAGAAGCGAGAGATTAACTTCAGAGGCATGCGGATGGGGGTTGTTGATTAATACTTGAGAGAAGGCATCGATACCTTCATCGATAGGAGTATTAGTGTAGAGTGCCGTGACGTCAGGTGTGACAAGTATACAATCATCTGCAAGATTGTTCGTGTTATTAACATTGTCAATAATTTGGAGAAAGTGAGATGTGTCCTGCACAAATGAAGAAAGCTGGGTAGGGCGGTCAACTAGGTGGCTATTTAGGAATATCCAGAGGTTTTCTGTGGGCATATTGTTAGAAACAATTGGTCTTCCTGGTATGCCTGTGGTAAACAATGCTTCTGCAGAAACCTTGTGGATCTTAGGCAGTAGGCAAAATTGACCTGCTTATTTGTTTGATGGCTTAAGAAATTTATAGTAAATCTCGGCAATTAGTTCCCCGGAGAATAGATCACCTATTTTATTCAGGATGACTTAACTGAACAATTCTGCCGGATCGGTTTTTAACTTTTCATAGTAGCAAGTGTTGTTAAGCTGTCTATATGCCTCTTTTTTTTTGTAATTTTCAACTGGGAGAATATCACTATGCTACCACCTTTGTCTGCAGGCTTGATGACTAAGTCAGTTCTAGAAGCTAAGTTGTCAAGAGTTGCTCTTTCAGTTATAGAGAGGTTTTTGGGCTTTCAAACTAGCTTTGTTTTTTCAATAATTTCTTTTGAGATGGATTTATTATATAGACCCAGTTCGGGGCTGGGCTCTGCATCTGGAAATCACGTGCTAGCGGCTCTGAGTAGGTTACAGGCTTCCGGTACTTTCTTTGGGGTTTCAGTGAAGAATTCTTTAATACGCATTCTTCTCGCGAATTCAGTTATATCTCAGTGACGTTCATATTCATTAAAGCTGGTATTCGTTGGAAAGAAGGATCTGTTCATCAGTATCGCTTAGAGATTTAGAAATGTCAATGACATTAATGCAAATGATAAGTGTAACACAAACCTCAGAGATATTCTAGCACATTCTAAACTCGACAACAAGCATCCAATACAACCACATTCTTGCTCTCGACCTAGACGTAAGATGTGCAATCATATACAAAAAGACACCACGGTTAAAAGTAATGCAAGCGATTTCACTTTTCACATAAAATCAAGCTTTAACTACACACCTTCAAATGTTGTCTACCTTCTAGAATGCTCCTTCTGTCATAATATAGGAGTACATAAGAGAGACAGAGCAACCAATGAACATAAGGTTTAATGGCCATCAGGCAGACACAGGCAAAAACCCCTCAAAAGCAGTTTCCCAACATTTCAATCAGCAAGACCATAAGTTCGAAGAAATTAAATAATATATTCTCCAGTCAGCCTTTAAACCTGCAAGGGACAGAAAATATAGAGAGGCATATCTAATCCATAAATTTAAAACATTGTAACCAGCAGGAATGAATATCTCTAAAGGAACATTATAACCCCTTAAATATATTCCCTCCGCATCACAACTATTTGGAAAAATAATTCCACATAGAGTTGATTGTACAGTACATTTACAGCACATGTACACACTCTATCCCCCTCCATAATAGCATAAGCTGCGTGTGTTTCTCCAAACAAGTTTCCTCCTTATCATTTCCTACTTGAGTTGGCCCTTGAACTATGATTTTTTTTTTGCTTGCCAGGTATGATTCACTGTCCAGTTATTATTCTGTACCTGTGTCCTTCTAGCCCCCCCCCCCCCCCCTTTGTAGAAATTTTTGATTGTTCCCCTGCAGACATATTCCTTATCAGGGCCCTTTGAAAAGCCTGTAGCCTGTCCCTTTTTAAGTATGGTGTCTCTGCACTGAACCTGCTTTAGGTGGTGACTAATCATCCACCCTGCATTGTAGTTTTTCCTGGTGCTGCCGCTTGTATTTCTTTTTTGCAGGCCACAGTATCCCTGGTTCAGGCTAAGAAATACATACTGATGAAACATTTTTGTATATTGATTTTACTCCATGACCTACTTTCTTCTTATTCATCATCCCCCTCCACATTCCTGGATCTATTTTTGTCTCACCCACTTTCCCCCTTCCAGCTTTTCTTCTTCAGGAGCATAAGCGTATTGAAACTCCTGCCAGTGATTATTTTGTCCAGACAAAGACAAGTCCGCTTGTAAGTCCACTTGTTGAAAGAAACGTTGGCCCGACCTGCGAACTGAGGCTTCCCCCATCTACTCTTGTTCAGTGCTCTTTCATACCGTGTAAGCCATATTCTTCCTCTTGTTCTACCTCAATTTCCTAAAGATCACATGAATGTAATAAACTACATTTTCAACTACAGCGAAAAAGTAATCGCAATACATTACCAATTACTTACAAAGATTAAGAAAATTATTCAAATTATTTGATGTTTGTTATGCATAGAAAGAAATAAGCAGAATATAGAAGCAGAAGCAGCCTTTTCTCCAGGCGGCATGTAATACTTATTCTTGTGTCCTGACCAATCCCCCCTGTCCTCCTTTCTATAGCGCGCGCCATAACAAAGATAACACCAATAAAGCAACAAAATGAGAAGCGTGGTGAACACTTGTCACTTTCATGTGCTCTGGACACAAACAAGCAACAAATTCAGCGTATTGCAGCCCTGAGCTGTTTCTATAGTTTGAAGCCCCCCAGGAAAGTTAATTTTTGCTTTGGTGGTACTTGGAAATTAGCATCACCAGCTTGCACTCAAAAGTGATAGCACCATGCGCACTTTCAACCAACTCTTCCACCCTCTTTCCTCACACTATTGTGGCAAGTGTTGGGAATCACCACTGCGACCTTAGTAAATCCAATCTAGGGAGTGCACTGCATGCTCCTGCCTAATATTCAAATCTGTTTTGCAACATCTTCCTCTTTGGTGGCCTCTCGGTGCTTTGCACCTTGCTGCCTGAGGTTTGGCTGCAACTACATGTAAGGTTCTTGCAGTAAGTGATCAAATGCACAGGACACCGGGTTGACTATGACAGGCAGCTCTATTCAATTCTCTCACTTCTTGCCCATCTTTCGTGCTGGTCCATGCTTGTTGCCCATCATTCTTACTTTTGAGGTGAGGCATGAGGTGTACTGGTCTTTGCACGGCTAATTAATGTTTGCAAATAGTAGTGATGCATTTTGGTGACAGCAATTTCAAAAGGAATAACTTATATTACAAAATTACTGTCCTAATACATTTCATTTCAATATATTGCTAAACAAGAATAATTAAATTACAGTAATCAAATTCGTCATGCAATATCTGACCTAGATTTCTTCACATTGATTGATTGCAGTAGGGCTACATAATAAAATAAATGGCAACACTCAAACAAGAACCGAATAGTACCTATACTTTTGATGAGCTGTAAATAGTAAACAAAACCACAGAAATGCCAATTTGTATTTAAGACTAATGTATATTTTTTTACTGCATCAAACCTGAAGTACATTACAGTCATTGCAGAAGATGGGTGTAAAACACTCATGCATTTGGGTTTCTGGTTACACATTGATAAGGTGTTTAGAAATATGCCCCAAAGTTAATTAAGGTCAAAATGTGCTTCAATTACTGTTCCATTCTCAAAAAACTGAATGCTCTCAGACTTAAATTTAAATTTTCAAACAAAGTTTTCATTATTGAATGGAGCCAACCCCTTTCACAAGCTACAGAAACTAGAGTGACAGATCATAATATGAAATGCTTATTTGCTATTCCATCTGTGTGCTAGACAGCCCATAACGCTATTCAGCATGAAGGGGCGATAAAATATATGCGTAATGTAGCACAATTCATGGTGCATACAAGCCTTCAAACGAGAGCTAGTAATTCAAAAATAATTTCAAGATTTCCCACTATTGTATCCAATGCTTTGTTTGCAAATTCCTGCCATAGGTTGTCGTATAGTTCACACAAGTCAAATAATTAAACTTTGATATTGAATATCAAAATATGAAATCAATATAAAGGCTTACGAGGTGATGGCAGCTCAACAGAATGTTCCTGATGTGTCGGCGACTCTGTGCCTAAAACAAAAACAAAAATGCGGGGGCAAGTTTGTCTCGCATATAACTATATTCTAAAACTAAAAATTTGCACTTACCAGAAACTGCAGAGCTTTCGACTGATGAATTATATTGGTACTTGCGTACTTTTTTTTCAGCATTTTGGTATGTACCTAAAAATAATTCAAGAACAAATAAAATGTCAGCTCTTTACACATGCCAAGAGCAGCACTTTATATAAAATTGGACACATAACAAGGTAGATACAAGAGACAATGTAATGAATTTGGAGTAATATGCTTCAGAATAGCATTATTGAATCTTCAAGGTGATGAACAGGTATGTTCCAACCACTCACTTATCCTTCAAATATGAGCCCAGTGAATGACAGTGAAATACACTTTTTCAAAAGTGGCTCCCCAAAAACTTTTAAGCAGACAACTGAAAGGGAAATGAGGGGCTCGTTATTAAATCATTTAAAGGAGCGAACAGTCTACAAGTGCGAGGCAAATGTTTTTTTTTTTTGTATGTTTATACTGTTGACATTTACAGGAATTTGTCTTATGGTGATTATTAGAATAAAGACCATTAAATGCAAAGCGGCAGGCGTGTTGTTTTCTTCCTTCCGCTTTGCATTTAATGCTCTTTATTCTAATAATCACCATAAGACAAATTCTTGTAAATGTCAACCGTATAAACATAAAAAAAAAACGTTTGCCTTGCACTTGTAGACTGTTTGCTCTTTTAAATCCCCAAAAGCTTGTTATTCCTTTGATACAAGAACTTCCAAAGCTTAACTTGCAAAGCTTACAGGTATTATACGACCAGTTTCTAAATAAAAAATGACATCTGAAAGGGTTAAGGTTAAGCCGGAAAATAACAATATAAATAATAAGTACTTATAACCCAGAAACAAATAGATATCAATAAATGCCCATAACATAAATAAAGAACAACCACAGTATCTTGTTCACAAATTGTACTCTCCCATTCTTCGTGGAAAAGAAAAGCAGCACGTGCTCACTCCTACCGAAACTCGAGCAGTCATCACTTTAGATTATAGGCATTGAAAAGGTACAACGGTTGGTGACACATTCACTTATCCTCAAAAGAAAAAATGGATACTTGGAGAAGAAAGAGGGCAGGTTGCCTGATGCCTCTTTGCTGAAGGCAGCTGACGTCCATGCAAAGTTAGTGTCGATTAAGGGCCCAATGCTTCTTCTCAGTTTCGCAAAGAATGCGTACCACTGGAGACAAGGCTTTTTAGCTGATTTTAGTAGAATAACAAGTTTGATGGCAAAGCTGACTAGCAAAGCTTGCATATGGTTTTGTAACAAAAGCTAAAATTATTCTGAGCTGGCTGGCTGCATCCCATGCTCCGCAGGATGCATGCGGCCCATGGGCTACAGGGCTGTTTGAGTTCCCTGTTATAGAGCTAAGCAGTCTGCAAGAAAGGTGCCAGTTTGACTGGCATTAAATCACATAAGGGTTTTAGCAGGACATTCTTCTTGCCATGGTAACACCGGCCTATGAGGCACACTGTTATGAAGGGCTTAGTACTAAATTTGACAGCTCTTCTTTTCTGTTTTGCATCTAAACCTTAGCATTGTTTGCATCCAAAATGCCAGAGTTAGCAACAAAACTCCACAGCAAATCAGCTCCTGCTTGTGGAAACTAGTATGGCTGTTAATTGTGAATGACAAACTACACAAGTACACGTTCGTCTTCAACATTAAAAAACACTGTTTCACTTAGAATATGACTTCTGAACATCCTCAAAAAGAGGCAAAACTCTTTTCTTAAAGCTGACATGGAACCATGCAGACACTTGACTGCTTAGAGTTAATACAAATTTAGTAAGCATAAAAAGTTAAAAGACAGTTTGTACCGATATCATAATGGCTATTAAGGATCAGAAAACAAAGTTAAATCCTTTGGCATTTTCTTTATCTCAGATAGCTCTGACATTGGCAAAAGGAAATATGGGATATTCATGCACTGTGTTTATAAAGATCAGTTTGTATGTTTTTAGTACACAGTGAACAATGCTGCAGCGAAAAGCATGCCACATGCCAACATAGCAGCGATAGCAATTCAGATGTGCAGCAATATTCTGCTGCCTTAACTCGCTTGAGAAATCATTGTTTCTGTGAACTTGATCTAAATTTAAAAAACTAAAAGAGAGCCATATGTTATGGAGTGTGTTATAATATGAAGCATAAATGTTGTGACCTGATCGACCTAGTTAGGATCACTTCGCCTACTTTTGGTTGCTGACAGGCTCTTCTCTCAAGTAAAATATGTGAATACAGTTAACTGTACAGCCTCATTGTAGGATCAGAAAGCATCTGACCTTCTTGGGCTACAAAATAACCAAAAACTGAGCGAGTTGGTGCATCACTGAAGAACTAAACACAGCGCTGCAATGATGAACATGAAAGAAGAAGGACAAGAACTTGTCTCTCTTTTGTGTCCATCGTCCTAGTGCTGTGTTTAGTTCTTCTTGGGCTACCAAATGACTTGCTCACATTGAGTACAAGCTGGTCTGGTCAGCTGCAATTTGTAGCTGTGTTGAGAGCTGTGAATGCATTTCCTTGCAAAAATAAGTCAGCCGCCGAACAGAACATGTATGATTATCGAAGTCTCAAAACATGCTCATCAGCCATGGCCACTGAAGCAGCTAGCCTGCTAATATAGTGTCAGGTGCAAGCCATGCAATAGATGCAATTGATGAGACTGCGTCCCCATTTTTTCCAGACATGGAATTATACTAAGATACAAGAACACAGCGGCAATTCCCCTCAAAAAAGGCTCTCCAGCCAGTGGTGTCAGCTGAGTATCATGAAACCGTTGATAGGTTTTTTGTACCTGTACTCCTGGAAAAAGTTTGTAGCTCTACTTTGAAGGCTAGGCAGGGAAGTGAAGCTGACGGGCTTTTGTTCCCATTCTGTGGAGAATCTACTACACACCTACTCTACACCATCTGTCGGACTCTGCCCTTCACCCCACTGCACCCTACTCTGAACTACACATGCCACATCAGTGGGACAAAGGCACTTCTCTTTCCTATTTCCTGTCCATGCCATAGTCTAAGGGGTTGGCGCTAATGCTCATACATGCCCATTGAATACGGCAAAGTTAAGGGAAGTTAGGCAAACCCAACTTTGATGCCTGGTATTGGAGGCCATGGCTGATAAAGAGCACCTCCTATAAGTACAGCTGGCAGGCAACAAAGGGTGCGGCAGATTTGAGAAGACTGTAACAACCATCGAGTTTTGAAAATCAGTCGATCCCATTACCTGGACGGGCTCCTTTGAGGGGCATTTTCACTGTGATCTTGAGTTAAATCCGACTATAGCACACCCAAAACTCTTTTCAGTCACACTGATCTTCACACAGTGGCAGACTCAGAATATGGCAGTGATTCAATGAGATTACTTAACGATAAGTGCATGTTAAACGTTATCTCGAGTACAATTACTCACGGCTCGTGGCAACCACGCATGCAGGATACCACTGCCATTCTCCACCAGCAGATGCTGGATCGACCTGGTCTTCTGCCATGCGCAGAACATCAGCACCTCTCGTCTGTGGCCACTGGCATTGTGTGTGACTTGCATTGAGCCAGGTGACAGGCACTGCTGCCACACTATTTTCTAATGGGAACCGAACTACAGCGAATGCTTTTGGCATGCTGCGCAGAAAAAAACAAAGAAAACACAATGAAATGATGCAACAGTGCCGAGTGTGAAAACAAATTGAAAATGTGATGGGAAAGAAGAGACAAAACACATGTATGCATATTTACAACACCCATTTAACAAAAACAGTGAACAGCACCAGCAAAATCTTGAATGACTTCTAGTTCTAGGAGCAGCACATTGTCGCAAAAAAACAAAAAAAAAACAAACAAATGATCAGCATATACTGTGACAACAGATGCAGTAAAAACACTGAAGGCACAATTATGTAAAAGTGATTTGCTCAAAACAATAAAAAAAATTACCAGTACACCATGATATAAGGGGTTTAAGAAATTTCATGTTCCAAGGTGACTACATGAGACAAACTGATGGAGTACTCCGAAAAATTTGACCACTTTGGTTCTTCAACGTGCAGTGACATCTAACAATATACGGGCACCTTGCGTTCTGCCTCCATCTAAAAGTGGCCTCTGTTGTTGTTGTCCTCATAAAAATGGCGCATACTCACAAGGGGGATCAGCCACAACTAGGTGGTGAGAGAATCCATTATGCAGAACTGAGATTTCAAATTTAAGCAAATACGGTTCACTGAGAGTCATGGTTGAGGGAAATTGAAATTTGTGAAATTAAAAAATAATATTAAATAAATAAGGAAAACATAATTATGGATAGCAAAAAGTATATCAAAAATAAAGGACAAAGGATTACAGTTAAACCTGTATGTAACGAACCTCCATGTAGCGGATTCCTCGATATTACGAAGTTGTTCAATTCCTCAACGCCGCCCCCATTGAAGTGAATGTATTTGAAAGCTCCATGTAACGAACATATGTCGCGGCGGTTGACCTTGATATAACGAACTCGAGGCACCGACTGTCTCTTAGCTAGTGCCGAGTTAGGGGAAATTTGCCAGGACCCCGTAAATTTCAGGACGATAAAACACGAACTGAAGTGAGAGGATCGCCTACGAGTGACCGCAGCAGATACAACACGCCGTGTTTCAGCGCCGACGCCCCATATCCGCGGCAGACGTAGCAGTCTCCGCTGCTTTCGCTGTCGGAACATGGCAATACAATAGTTGATGCTTAAAAGCTGCCATAAATAACAGAAAAAAAACATGGGGTGAGCAGCGCGCGTCCATCGCTGCCACGCTGCTACTCGAGGGCTCCCGCGCGTCGGCAGCGGGAACAGCGGAGAGCACGACGCGAGTCGGTTTCCGTTTTCTTTGCGCACAGCCGGTCTCGAGGGAGAGCGCGCTTCTCTTGGCGGGCGAGCGCGGGCGGCAAAGCACGCGGGAGGGGGGGGGGGGGGGGGGGGGGGCTTCAACGCGCGCGCTCTCCCCCAGACAGATTCCTCCTCCACCCCCTTTCCCCGCTCCTCGTTGACACGTCGCGCGAGCCGCGTAGGCGGAGGTGGAGGCTGCCGCCGCAGTCGCGCCGCGCTATCAGCGCGATCGCGAAACGTCCCCTTCTATGACTTCGAATACTTATGATTTACTGTAAACACTTCGAGGTACTTTCCCTTACATCAATTCTTCATATGGTTTTCGTTCCACATTGTCCTTTTGAGTCTTCACGTGAAAACTGCATGTAGCGAAAACCTGGATGTAACGAAAAATAGCACATTTTACAATTTCGTTATAAGCAGGTGTAACTTATAACAACCAGTTATGATAGAACATGTTTTGATTTAGTAGAATATTTTGTACGGCACAGCAGTGGCGTCGAGCACCCGGTGCGAAGGCGCGCCGCGGCGCGGCTACCCCCCCCCCTCCTGTGCCTGCATTTTAAGCACCGAATCGCAACTTCCTTTCTACCTCTCCTTTCGTGGAGGTTTGCTTTGAAGTCAGATTCGCTCCGCACTCAACCACGCAATGGGTGTAAAGCAGCATTTTTTTGTAACTCTAGGACGGAGCGATCGTGCCCAACGGCTACTAAATTAGATATACATCACATCAAAAGCACATATTTCCGAGAAATGCGGTGGACATCTCCAGGCTAACTTTTTCAACCCTTTCTAATTTTAACAATGACTTAACTTTTTCAGAGAAAAAAATGGTAAGAACCGCATAATGCACTGCATGAACACTAAATTCCCCTTTGAAAGCACCTGGCCTCGCTAAATGGGTCCTTCTCATTATTATTTTTTTCCTAGTCTGCGCGTGGTGTTCAGACTTATTGCCATTCCATTGAGCAACAGGCAGCCCGTGCCTGTCGGCGTTTTGAAGTGCGAGGCATGCGTGACTGCGCCGAGGAGCGAGAAAGACATAGGAGACTGCAGCGGTCATCGCTCGGGAAAGGAGAATGAACTGCACATACGCAGAGGCGATGCGTGGGCGCGGCCGCTGACGGGTGTCGTCTAACGCGCTCCTGCGCAGGTGTTCGCGATGGGTATCGGGTTAATGCTTGTTTCTTGGGTACATGCACGTACACAGGCCCGGTACAACGTCAAAATTGTGTGAAGTCTCTGGCCTAAATAAACTGAGGCATGCGTTTTCAACCACTCACAAGCGAATGATTCATTCTACGAGAAGATCACATTTGCCAGTCAGTGGCATCGATGCGCGCGTTTTCGCATTTTTCCAGAATAATTAACTTTGCCCTCTGCCCTTCCTCCCTCTCACTGCCAAGGTGCACCCACCTGAGCGCTGCACCCGCAAATCCTCGCGACGCAACTGCATGCGGCAGTGTATACAAATAGCATTACCACCGGCACGTCCCAGCATAGAAGCGCCACGAGACAGACCAACGACTGACGACAAGCGCAAGCTGTTTCTGAAAAGGCATTTCTAACAGGCCCCTCCTTAGCGATGTATACTGGCGACAAAAGAGGAAAAGATGTTCAACTGTTTCTGACTCATCCCAATATTGGCACGCTTCGGCCGGCATTCCTTGTCTTCCTCTTTCTGCTCTTCTATTTACATGCGGAATCCATCGAGATTACCAGATCCGCGTCGATAAGCCGCCTTCTCCTTATTGTTCTCTCACGCGTTAAATTTACTACCCGCAAAGCTTTGAATAAAGCACGCAGCATTAACCAAAGTAAGCAGGAAACAATGAAAATAGAACTATGCATGATGACGACTGTAGCGCTTCAAAAACACAGGAACAAAACGAGGAGACCTATAGGCTCCCAAAGCATCGCTGGGCGGCGCTGCGGCTTCTGATGGGCAGCGCCATCTATGGCAGAAAAACACACACTGGGGCGCGGCCGGCTCGGCTCGCTAGGCTCGCTGCCTTCGCGGCGTGCGCCGCACGCTTTCTCTCGCACGAGCTCGCGCCCTCACGCACCCCCGCAGGCGCATCGTGACATGCCGCCAGCATTCCGTCTTGACACTGGATAACCTGCCGCGTATATCCATGGAGGAAACGTAATTATAGAAAACTTTTATTCACGTCTGCACTGTATACAGCAGACGACAGACGGCGATGTTGTAAATATTGATTGTGAATGCGTTTCCCACGTTAGCGAAAACGTAGGAAGTGTATCTCAAGGTAAATCTGCTATGTAATTATATTGTAGTATATAATATGTTCAAAACCTGTGAAAAAATTACCAGGACTGTGAAATAAAGCGGCTCACTCGATCATCGTTTTGGCCTGTAGCATGAGATCTATAAACGGTTTTGTTTTTATTATTAAGAAGTTATTAAAGCAAATCTTGCAGTAGAAAAATAAGTTATATTCCGAAGGAGGTGTTTCTTCAAAGGTACGAATGCTAGCAGTCTCAAAAGCACATGCCTGCTCCGCGCGCTGCACGCATAACCGGCTCGCTGGCTCGGAAGGCAGGTGAAATCCAAGCTTGTACTACAATCCTGCTTTATTTCGGTTCCTATTAAATGGTAGGGCTTCATTTATATTTGTTTTGCATTCACAAAACCTGTGACTCGAATAGGGTGCCGTGCGAGTGGTGTCAATCGAGCCATATAACTAGGATCGCTTTTGTATTGCACTTCCAACATATTTTCGTTATGAATAATAATAATGTTGGTTCATTTATTGGACAATTTGCGGAAATATGTAAAAGCGTCTCAGCAAGGCATGTTTTCCATCCCCCCCCCCCTCCCCACACAAAAAGAAAAAAAAAGGCCTCGTTCCTAGATATTTTTTTGGTCCTAGGGCAGATTCACACATCATCGTCGATCGCGGACGTGGCACGCTGGATATCTGTTGATTTGGTTGCTTTCAGGGCACTCGCAAAGCAGGGAGAGCGCCCAGAAAATCGGCTGAGCAAGACACGCGCGGAGCGAAGAGCATGAAAATACTCCACCCCCTTCACTTTGTATGCACTGTGTTAAACCATTGTACTGTTTTGATGCCTCTCCAAGACGTCTTTGTCAACTGCCCACATTTCCGAGTTTATGGAGAAGGGGGAAATTGGCTCCTTTCGTTTCCACAAAGAGTGCGAGTCTTCTCAGAATGCTGTCATGCAGTTGAAAAACAGGTGTTGTACTGGAAACGCTTCCAAAGGAATCTGCAAAGTTTCACACATGAGCCTCGTCTTTTGGCGCTTCGCCTACTATTGTGGCTACCCATGACACAATGCTACTTAGTACCTCCGTTTCGCATCAGTGGAAGCGTTTTTGTATCGCCAAATAACCGCCAGGCGCAACTCGATCGCCGCACGTGCACAGGAAGCTAGCGGAGCGTCTGCTCCGGCGACGTCCCATCGTTTCACATTTCGCCACCATGCCAGGAATGCGGCGCTGCCATCGCACGGCGAAACTTGAGCTTGGGTTCCCTATATGCGCTGTAACACGCGAAAATGATAGGACACTGCATGTGCTGTACGCGCGAAAATGCAGACACCATGTATGCAATGTAACGCGCGAAAACAAAGGAGTCCGTGCTGTCACTGTGCTTTCGAGCACTACAGTCTTCAGCACAAATAACCATACTTGCCTGATCAGCTACTATAATGAACAAGGTATACTTACGCAAAAGCACTTCTGAAGTTTCCGACGCAAATGCACTTTGGAGCTTTCCAGGCAGGAAAATTTCAAACCGCAGAGGCACGTTCTGCTCGCACGTGTGCGGCGCCAGGACCGTTTGGATGCAGCGGCAGCGCGGGAACGCTTACCGGAAGAATGGATCATGGGTAGAGTGCGCTGTATAGCCAGCATAGCCACCTAACGTAGCGTTAAAAGAGGAGCGTGAACCATAGATTCAATAAAGCGCGCGCTCGCGCCGCTGTTGACAGACGCGGCCGCGAGGGGCGGCGCGCATCGGCGAAGCTCCGATGTGGCCTCTGTACCGCGCAGGCATGCTACCGCGGGCGGCGCGCCGCGCGCTTTGCCACGCCGCCAGTGTGTCCGTATTAAAAAAAATAGAGGAGCCTCATTACTAGGGTGTTTCGATGCCAGCACTCGCGCGGCAGCGGATCTCTTCGCTGCGCGCGCCGATCTAGGCAGGTGCGAAAGCCTTGACCGAGCGCGTTTGTTTAGTGTTTTTTTTTTTTTTTTAACTGCGCTGTGCACAAACATGGTTGAATTCGTTCAACAGGTACTCACGCCGAAGTACTAAATATACTTACTTTTGAAGGTCTCCAAATTTCGCAAAGCAAGCGAGGCAGTAAGCAAGTTTTGGGCGCTGCAAGGCCGATACGGGCATGGTTCATCAAAACGATGCCAAAACTTTGAAGAATGTGCACCTTCGCAGAAATTCGCCTCTATAGATGAAGCGAAAACACAGTGATGCATTCATGCCTTTGAAGATTAAAATTTAAGAATCCGTATTCTCACCAGAACTAAACAATTTCGTGCAGTGGTTTCCCGGGAAATTAAATTGCCCGGCGGGATGGGGGGGGGGGGGGGGGGGATATAGCCAATATTGAATTATTTATATCGTTGATTAGTCGGGTATCATTGGGAACGTTCAAGTCCGATCGCTCATTAAATATTTCCTTATGCGTGCCTATATGCCGGAGAAAGGCATTTTGGGGTATTTATCACACATGCGGCGGTATATGATACTGATGTTTGCTTGTGGCTCGAGCACTCGAGTTAATGCCTGCGGGATAAGTTCTGTTGTATATAATACGTCCCCGAAGTCAAATCAGCCCGAAAGATTCTGCAGGCCACTGGGATCCAAATGGTATCAACTGGGAATTGTTCCTAAACCATTTAGACCAGGCGAAATGCTCCAAGAAACTCTGAAATGCATGTTACCACGAACCTCTGTCCAACGAGAACGATCTGAACGTGTGGGTCGCACTGGCCCTGACAATTAAGGGCAGATATTGGCAGCAGCGTTAAGCGCGCTACATTGCAGAGATGAAGATTTAACGTTGACTTATTGGGCCGTAAATTCCCATCTGGGAGGTGGCCGTGTGAACCTTGAATCACACGTGGAACGTACAGGGCGTGCCTCTTGGATAACATCGCACAGCATGCATGTAACCAGACAGTCGACGCCTCCTGCAGAGCTGCCGTGACTGGCGCGCGCCGTGCCGTGTTTACCTTCCTTTGTGATGTTTTCGTTTTGAGTGGGCCTATACTGCGCAGTGCGTCATCAATGAGAGCGGAAGCTTGACGAAGAAATGTGCGAAAGTGCACGATGAAGACAGAGCGAATTTGTTTACAAATTTTTTAATATAATTCTTTGTACACGTCATTGTGTTTTGAGTGTTTCCTTCTCCATTTTTTTTTCTATCAGAAAGGAGTGAATTAAGTGCAGGTTGTCAAGGCCGACAGCAGTTCATACCTGCAGCTTTTATTGTGACAGACTACAAGCAGTTGCTATTTCTAATTCAAGAACCCTCTATGTATAAACTGACGTACTCCCGCATTTCAAGTCAGCAGCTCATTAGAACACGTTGACTAAATCGATCATTGAATTGATAGCATTGAAGACTGAGGGGAAACTTAGACATCCACATATGGCGCTGTGCAACGCGGGGAAAGCAAACAGCAGAATTCTTTCGGATATAATCACTTCGATCGCACCAGTGTTTCGCCGTGGAAATATGTCGGCTGAAGAAGGCCTGCACTCCTGCAAAGCACGAGTTTGTCACTTGATTCGCTTACTTGACTTTCCGGAGAGCCAAATATCAGTACGCCCTGTCTAGACGTCCTTTCGTTAAAAAAAAAAAAAAATGGCATTGGCCATGCGGACGCCGGTCATGTGCCCATCTATATTCACGCTAATTTTATTTTTGGGCTAAAATGTGAAAAATCTACCTTGGCTATAATTCTATTTTATAAAGTATTACTGGTTTATTAATAAAAACTCAAGACACCATTCAAACGCAGATTTCAAACTTCATTTATTTCAAAAATTCACACGGCAACGCGCAACCAACCTGATTCCCCATACCATTATGCACTGCACTAGCAATTCATCCCGTACTAGCTGCATAATAGTAACAGGAGCTGACCTCGCTGCGTTTAAAAAGCGAATCCATGCAAATAAGTGATTACAGATGAAACAGTAATTCAGTTCCTCCCACGGCCGACAAGTATACATATGCATGTATATATACTGCACATGCAGGCTTGCACAAAATAATATAAATTCCATGTAGAAAAGTTTCTCCCATGAAGGATATTTTAGGAGTGACATGTCGCGAAAAGGGAATCATCATGGATTTTCACAGAATATTTAAGAACCGATGTTCACTCGTTTTTTTCCAAATTATTGCAGAAAAAAGGGCCCGGAACAAAATCTTGTTCTGTGTAATTAAAGGATTTTTGGTTACTGGTGCAGGTAACAGTATTAAATAATTTTCATGAACTTGTCCGTTCGCAATACAAAGAAACAACATGAGCAAAAAAAAAGAGACACAAAAAAAACACCGTAAAATAAGCGAATACATTCTTCATTTTCTGAAATGTTCAGAAAGTGCAGGGAACCAAATTAAAGCGGAACGCAACGATCAAGGAAACATTAATAGTTTGCAAACTACTGAACACCACGGTGCCGCCACGATTGAAAGTATTGCGCTCACAGTTCACAGCCCACCAAAACGGAACGAAAGACGAAGGTGACAAAAACCAACGAACCAAACAAAACAAACTGTCTTGGTGCACTGTGATCGAAATGAATAACTTACCGAAATTTCTGCTATACTGATTGCTACTTCGTGTTGCCTAAACACTTATACAACACATATATTTAGTTTCTGGCCTATTGATTACAGGTTGTGTTCGATAAATTTGACGTAATTTTCTGGCATTGACTCATTTATTGCATATATCGCTCATTTTACATGGTAACTCGCTTAAGCAGAGTGGCAATCATTTTAAAACAGGGCTAGAACATGGACAGAGTGTGAAGCAGTTGTGTATGGGATTCCGCTGACATGCGGAAAGACATACGTTGGTCGAACGGGAGAATGTTTAAATGGTAGGATCCGTGAGCACAAGAAAAATTTAGAACAGAAAAGGGACGGGAATCTTTTCGACCATTGCCAGGACTTGTTTAATGCGTTAACCGTGCAAACTGTTTCCATTGTACGTAAAAATGTCGTTTTACATAATTTCTGTGACGGCTGAAGTTGATAATTTTTCGACCTGAAACATTCATGTTGACATTATTTCAATGAAGGAGCCAGGTATTAACAAAAAAAAAAAAAAAAAAAAACCGGCACACAATTAGCGCCGCAAGGTACAGTTGCGGACAAAAGTGGTATACTCCACACGAACCACGACGATTGAATTTTTTTCAGTATAAAAAAATGTGCCACACAACATTGCCTGGACTAGATGAAAGTATATCAAGGAGGGTATACGTTATGCATATCTCAGAAATAACTGCTTCTCTGTCGGAAAACTCTGGCGGGCAGTTTTCTCGCAGAGCGTGGGATATACCACTTTTGTCCGCAGGGGCACATGCAAGGTCGGCTTCATCTCGGTAAGTTGAAGAGCCAGTGGTATCAAATTGGTCGAGACGACCTTGTACCCCGTCAAGAATGCACGCAAAAAGAAAACCACAAGAACAAAGGACATTGGAACCTTAATTAGAGTACCAGGCGGAGAAATTTAGTAGTCGTTTACGAAAGGTCCGAGCTTGAGCTTTGCCCTACGCTGAGTTGCTGCGCGCAGCCGTACAAGCAGACGACAATCCACTCCGCTGGAGCAGGGAGCAGCCACCGCCGCGACCTCGACCCACGCGCGCTCAGTCTAGCGGTGACGTCATGTAACGTAGACGCACCTGACAGCAGCAAGCGGCCGCCCCAGCAGACCCCAATGCAGGATGCTGTGAAATTTGAGTTGCTCCGTGCGCGCTCTGCTTCTCGTTCGCATCGCCATTCTGAGACTGAATACTTGTGCCTGCTTATCTTATGGCATCGTAGTAGCGCAAAAAAAGAAGCAGAGAACGAGATGCATATGGTTTAGTTTATGGTCTTTTGTTTTACATCTCGAACGACACCGAATTGATGCACTTCGTCTTCGCTTCGCGATGTCTGCAAGGTGGCGAAAATACTATTCCGTGAAAAAGGAGTATGAGCAAATTTTGAAGGAGCTCGGCCTACCTCATGAAGCCGAGCCTTCTCCAGCTCCACCTTCGTCTTCTACCCTGAAGAGACCAAGTTGCGAACCTCCCAGTGAGGAACTTTGCTCCCCTACAGTCCCATTGCCTTCAGGCTCCCAGGCGAGTAAGCGCCAGAAACCAGGAGCCGGCGCTCAAAATGTTTGCGCCAGTGGCGCAGCAGAATCAGTTTCACTGACAGCAGACTCACGCAGAGAATGCTCGCCGACACAATACCTGGAAGGCGGATCAGATGAGTTCGAATATTCACTAGCGCGTAGCCCATGCGGCCAGGTTTGCGAGTCGGACCAGTGCGACTCAAGTTATAGTGAGTCGGTGGACAACAATTCAAGTGACAGTGAGCCAAATCAAGTGATGCCAGTTGATGTTGAATCTCAAGGCAGCGCAGTGACCAGCGGTATTGAGTTGGGCCAGCAGGATCAAGGTATGCCTGATATACCTGTAGAATCTGAACTTTCTGCAGCACAAAAAATAGCTTTAATAGCTAGTAGGCATAATCTCACACATGCATGCATCAATGATATCTTGGAATTTTGCCAACAAGAAGGCATCGAAGGTCTTCCCAAAGATGCAAGAACCATTTTGGGAACTGAAAGAAAAGCTCAGTTGGAGCACAATGGTTCGTTTGTGCATTTCGGACTTGCAGAGGGGATCAAGCAGGCAATTGGGCATGGGCCTGTTCCTCAAGGTGTCAAGCTTCATGCAAATATTGACGGTCTGCCTTTGCATAAAAGCAGTCAGACCGGCCTGTGGCCTATTCTGTGCCGGATCACAAACATTAAGGCATCTCCACCTTTTATGGTGAGTGCATACTGTGGTGCAGGCAAACCGCCTAATCTTGAAGCATTTCTGACTCCATTTTTGGAAGAAGTTCAACAACTGTCTACACATGGAATGTTATTTGAAGGCACCCAAATCAACGTTTCTCTTGATGCAGTCATCTGTGATGCCCCCGCAAGAAGCTATGTTAAATCAATCACTTGACACAGTAGGTACCATGCCTGTGAGCGCTGCAGCCAGAAAGGCCGCTACGTGGAGGGCCGACTCACATTTCCTGAGCTGAATGCACCATGCCGCACTAATTCTTCATTTAGATCACAGGCTGACAAGCAGCATCATACTGGTGTTTCACCATTTCTATCATTGGAAATTGATATGGTGCAATGTTTCCCTACAGAGTATATGCACCTTGTCTGTCTCGGTGTTGTGCGGCGCCTTCTGCGAAACTGGGTGTGTCAGGGACATGCCACAAGATTGAGCCGAGACCAGCGGAAGGAGTTAAATGATAGGCTAAGAAATGCTGCCACAGCCTTTCCCAGCAGCTTCCAGCGGAAACCAAGGGGAACAGAAGAGCTGGACAGATGGAAAGCTACAGAGTTTCGCACATTCCTCCTCTACCTGGGGCCAGTTGTGCTGAAGTCAATACTGAAAAAAGATCAGTATAAGCATTTCTTGATCTTTCACGTGGCTATTCGCATTTTGGTCTCACCGGAACACCACATCACCCTAAATGAGTTTGCCCGGGACTTGTTAAGGTATTTTGTGCAGGAATTCGGCAAGCTGTATGGACAAAAACAACTAGTGTATAATGTCCATACGATCATCCACTTGGCAGACCAGTGCCTCCACCACGGTCCTTTGGACAGTTTTAGCGCTTTTCCTTTTGAGAGCTATCTGGGGAAGGTAAAAAAGCAGCTGCGGACATCCAACAAACCACTCGCACAGCTTAGCCGCAGGATGTCAGAGTTGAGGCAGATGCCAAACAACTGTACAAAACAAATCAAGCAGCAAGTGAAGCCGGGCGACTGTTTCTTGTTGGATAGTGGCCCTATCTTTGTCACAGAAGTCCACAAGAACACCGCAAGGGCAGAAATCTTGCCCAATAGTAGGGATTTCTTTAAAGTCCCATTGCCCTCATCAAGGTTGAGTATATGGTACTGCAGTGCTCCAGGCGATGAAACAGGGATTTGGCCTCTTGCACATCTTGAGGGTAAGGTTCAGTGTGTGAGGCTAAATCATAAGAGAGGACATGTCATTCTTCCACTACTGCACCTGCTATAGAAGATTCAACTTCTGTCTATGACTTAGGACTTCTGTGCCAACTAGAAGAACCATGCTTGATGGCAGGAGAATTTAATACATCCTCTTCTTTTGGGGGAAGTGAGAAAAACTGACACTTGTGAGCAAAGTGTTGAAGACCTTAATCATTGTTGTGATTGTTTGTTCTTAATCATTGTTGTGATTGTTTGTTTAACTTTTCTAAGCTTACGTACTGTTCTTCAAACCTACGAAAAATTAGTGTTTCTATGTGCCTTTAGAATAACATGTCTTAAACACTCACATCGGAGTGAGCACCTGTATTATGCATCTTTTCATTACCACCAGTGCTATCAAACCACATTGATGGAAACCTAATTTAGCAGACTTGGGTCTCTTAACTGTATGTAGCTGGCAATTTAGAAAAAGTTTGTTCAATAAGTTACTAAGGATGAACCTAGTGGATTGTTTACAACTTGCATTACTGATACGGCAAGCCTTGCTATACCACAGGCCGAAAGCAGTGTGACAAATCCACAAAGTCCTATGGACACATGAATGAAAGGTGCTCATGCAAAAAACGAGAAAAAAGTCTGAGTTCATACTATAGGAACAGCGCAAAGACGACGGACAAGAAAAGGGCACACAAGGCACAAAGCGCCTTGTATGTCCTTTTCTTGTTCGTCGGCTTTTTGCGCTGTCCCGATAGTATGAGTAATTACCAACTAGCCCAATTAGGGTCCTAGCTAAAAGTCTGGGTGTTTTCTGAAGCTGCCGACAAAAAAAACGAAATAATTTTTCAAAAACTGAGATTCTGATGCATTTGCCGCAATGCCTAAAAAGAATCCTGGCAGGAGTGTGTCGATAATTAACAGCTCAACAAGATCTAAAAAATATTGAAATATGTTCTTAAACTCAAAGGCAGCTTCTACTTCACAATTAGTTTTCTCACTGCCCCTGGCACACAAGGAAGCATTGAAGAATAGGCAGATTTGCTAAGAGAAATTTCTGTATAGTTTTCAATTGTTCTGGCTGCACATAAACATTTTAAATGCAGAACCACAACTGTGAACAGCATAAATTAGCCATATACCAGTTTATTTACACTGCAAAAACTTATGGAAGTCTTAGCTTCTGGTAAATGGACTGCAACTTGCCCTGATGATGTTCATTACGAAATGCTTGCCCATCTATTCACACCCTGTGCAAAGGCATTTTTCACAGGTTTAAACAAAATTTGGGTACTACTAAAGCTTCCGAAGGCTTAGAAAATTGCTGTTATTGTACTATTTTTGAAACCTGGAAATCTGCTGACTTTTTCTGGTCTCTATAGGCTTATAACTTTCTGCAGCATGGCTAGTGAAATCTCTTGCAAGTGTTCTAAACATCAAACTGACCTTGCATCTGCAACTCCATATGAACTTCTCAATATTCACCAATGGGATTTTAAGAAAGTTTGCAACACAATAGACCTATGAATTTTAACACTGTCCAGGAAGCTTTCATGCACAACACTATCTTGCCGTTTTCTTTGACATGAAAAGAGGCATATATGATACAACCTAAGGTTCAAGATTCTATGTGATCTGGCAGATTAAGATATCTACGGCAGGATGCAGGAATGACTGCAAATGCAGTCACACCACTAATAGGTAGCATCATAACACAGCAAAGATCACAATAGAAGGGCATAACATAATATTTTGTTGAGTCCCAAGCCAAGTAGGCATTGAAGGTAATGAAAGAGAGGACAGATGGGCTGCAAAAGTCTGCAGAAAAAAGATAACACTAAATATATCCTTTAGGGCTGCATGAAGCTAAAGCATGGCATAAACAGAAGGAAAAGTGGCTGTCCATGTAGAATAAGCCAAGTATAATACTAAATTAAGCCTGGTAAAACCCATTTTAGGAGAATGAAAATCGAGCCCACCTCGAGAACTGTCTTTTGCATAGGGTTCACAGCTTAACACAATATTTCAGTAGTGAAACAAAATAAACATATCTGCAAAGAATGTGGATGGAGGCTCAAAATTATTCTGATTACACGCTCAAACTCAAAAAATGAAAAATGCAAAACATTATACCGTTTGTTACAAATACTCCATTCCACACCAGGTCACTTTAAGCAGAAAACACAGTAGTAGATTTGTCGTGTATTCTTAATTTTCTAAAAGGACAGTTTCTAAAGCTTTTAACATTTTCATTATTTTTATTGCAACCAGCATGCACTTTAACCTAGTTCTATGTGCATGAAAGCCTTAGTTGCTTATGGACAATAAAACCCAACACAGCGCATAAGTTTTTTATATGCAGCTTTTAGTTATTGAGGATGCATGAATGGGTTGCTTTGCAAGAAGCAATGAAAGTCATTAAAAGTGCTGTATGTTCTTAATGAGGCTGACAATTGTAACCATGCACACTGATAATTAATAGTCGCTCGAGCAGTAGCAACAGCGCAGCATCGTGGTTTGGCTATTGCACACAAGCCCTTCCATGTCATTTCACATGAGAATGTGAAGCATACTGAGTAGCAGCTGCACACCAAAATATTCCTGCAAGGCTGTGTGCTAGCTGTGTAATATGCAGAGATCACATTCCACTTTTTAAGAAGTACCAGCCTTAACAGCAGTGGATAGCATTAACTGCTTGTGTGTTTGCTTACAGTAGAACTACCATTTGCTTTCACTAAACAGATAAGTTTTTCCTACACTTTTGTTTGCTTGAATTAAACAGGGATTCCTTTAATTTATATCTCATGGTTTTATGGCCTAATAACAGTATACTAAGTTATTATCTATGATTGTCTTTGAATAATCAATGAATAAATGGTAGAGAGTTCTGAACCGGCTGGGCAGATTGACACTGAGAAATGACTGATGATGACGCAGACAACTTCGATAAATACTTGGCCTCACTTTCACAAGCCTTCCTCCTCTGCTTTCTCTACCAATCCGTCCGACAGTTCTTCGACTTCAGTAGATGCTCTGCGAAAGCTTGTGAAAATATTTTGGGCGAGTTGGTTTGGACATTCATAATAACAGCGCACTTGATAACAAAAGCGAGTACAGCAAGTAGTAGTGCTCTTGTGTGCTCTCCTCTACTCGTTTGTGCTGTCATGTGCGCTGTTATTATGGATGGGCAGATTGAATCGGCAAGAATAAGGTTGAAATTTAAGACAAAATGAGGTAGCACGTACGCTGCTGAATTTTTGTAGGGTTCACAGCTGCAATTATGTGTTTCTATCTTATAGAGTCACCACCAATACCTGATCGACGTGCTGACTTGGATTTTATGAACAAACTGCAGCCTGGTTTTGTCAAGTCCGCACAAGCATGCGGTCTTCGATAATCAAATTTTAGTCACCATTGCTTTAACTAAAATGCCACAGGAACATTAACTTCTACCAGAAAATGCTGGGCAATGGAAGAAATTGTATAAATAAACCAATGGGAAAATTGTGGCACTGAAGGTTTTGGGAACATAAACAACATAAGTTAAATATGTCACAAATTTGTGCCGCATAATTGAATTTATGCTAAATCCAATCTGAAATATGCTCTTTGAGCAAGATGTAGCAGCAAAATTAGGCATTATTTGGGCAAAAAAATGCTATACATCTCACGCTTTTGCCATCAAACCTGATGTTTTGAGAATTAAAAAACATAATCAGCCATTTTTGGCTGAGCCCGAATATAATAATGTACCTTGAAAAGGAAGCACAATTATTGTTTCTGAACACCCTTTGAATGGGTATACTAGCAGCAAAACATTAGTTTCATTGGTAATATAAATACCCAGTGATACCCTGTACTATTCAGGAAAATGTTTGCCCAAGACAAGGTTACACAGGTTATATTACTTTGTCGGCATGTGCCACCTATAAAAATGTCCATAAGCAATATATTTTCTGCCTACATACAGCATGCCTAGTAATCGCACTGAAGAGAGATGCTAGCTAGTGCATTAATGATGCAATCATTGTAAAGAGATGACAAAGCAATAGCTATCCATACAGAATTGAAGACTGTTATGACAAAAATAAAGTAAAAAAAAAATGTGTATGGCTCCTCCAGCAGTTTATCTATCTTTTGACACACACAGCATGAATAGGTTCTTTCATTCCCTGCTCATTCTCCACTCACTTGGACAGAACAGCATATTAGAATAAACTAGAAGGAAGTTGAAAATGATGCCAATTACCTTCAGTGTGGTTTAATCTTATGGACAGTCGAAGACGTTCTATATTAGGGACTGGATTATCTAAGACCAAGTCTACTGAGGCACACATGCAGGCACATCTCAGTCCAATGATTCACAAGTATAAGATAGATAACCATTTGGGCCATGCGTAGAGATGTATAGACTGCATAGAATGATGGAGACTGATGCTAAGCACCCCTTTATCGGCACCCTGTTGCTACATATAGTACTACATCTTCCAACATTTCTTGCTTTTCTGCTTTCGAAGTATGTTCAATTGAAATGCTTCTATGAAACAAATAGTAAATGATGGAGACATATGCATTGCAGATGTCATTAAGCGTGCACAGGCATTTTATATTCTCAAGTTCAGTGATGAATAACAGAAACCAATTTTACTATACACCCACACTGGTAAAAGTTCCAGCTGTAGCCAGCTGAGCTTTTTACGTTTATCAGTATTGTGTACATATTGTGCTTACTATTACTATAAACCCTTTCCTCATTGTTAGTGTAGAGCCTAAAATGTTTTCATACAGTGCTGTTCAGTAAACTAGAATTATTCCAGTAAGTCTGCAATGAGGATTTGAGTAAGTTTGTTAAAAATTATTTTGGGCATGTAACAGTGATTTGCCACTTCTTTAGCTATATAATAGCATCATTTGCACTCATAACAGATAATTGTATGGCCCCGCCTTTGTGCATTCTATGTGCAAGATTTGCCATTTGTGTGTGTTATTAAGTGCTTGTTTCTTTCACAGTTTGATTTTTTTAGCATATACATACTTCTTTGGCCAGACAATGCAGTAAAAGCATATTTCTTTATCAAACCTGTTATGACAGCCAAAATTTTGAAGGAAGTCAGAATTCTTCTCCCTACAATATGTGAAAAAAAGAAAAAGAACTTACCTTCCCGTAATAGGTCCCATAGCCATTGCACTAATTAAACAACACGCCATAGACTGCATACAGCTTCAACTGATACCGAAACTTGTAAAACAATGACTTATTTTGTTTCTTAACTCTACAGTACATATCTCATTCCTTCTTCCTGTATAGTGCAATGAGGATGGTTATTTTGCAGTGAATGATGACTGCATCATGAAGTTGAACGGAGGAAAAGAAAAGAAACCCAAACTTTTAAAGCTACACATGCATTTGAAGTGCCGTCGAATTGATTGTCATTGTATTCAACTGCAGGGCTTGTACTTGCTTCCTACATCTCTTCGAGAGTATTTGTAGTTGAGATGGATTAGGTGGACCACTTGCAAAAATTTGTAAGTCAGTTTCCCAGCAAGGCTTGTTTTCCACTGGAAAGTTCCTGTTTCCAGATGACATTATCGCATCATTTGAAGAAACAAAAAAAGAGTCATGCTCCCTCTTTTAAGTACTCTAAGGATTGCATTCATATATATATATATAAATATTGTGAAGAGGAAGAAGTGCACTAGGAACATTCCAGTCAGTGGCATCGTATATACATAGGAGTTCAAGGTGACTTCAGGGAGAGGTGCCCAAAGGATACAATTGAATTGAATACCACCTCTTGATAAGTATTAAATATAGGAGGATAAAGGAGATGGGAAATTCCAGCATCTTGTTCCTCGAGCAGAGTGGGTAAGACAAATAACTCAAGTCACTGACATTCTAATGAAAATGAAGAAGAAATGGGCATGGGCAGGACATGTAGCGTGAAGCAAACTGGATTCCAAGGGAAGGAAAGCGTAGCATGGGGCGGAAGAAAATTAGGTGGGCGGAGGAGATTAAGAAATTCGCAGGGGCCAATTTGATGCAGCTCGCACAGGACCGGTTTAATTGGAGGACTATAGAAGAGGCCTTTGCCCTGCAGTGGGTATAGTCAGGCTGAGGAGGATGAAGATGATGATGTTCCTCGAGCATGACTGGTTAGAGCATACTCCCCCCCCCCCCCCCCCTCAGTCTCTTCGCAACATTCGCGACATTTTCGCCACTCGCAAATGTAAATGCACCCTAAGATTTCACTTCAACAAAACCAGTTTAGGATCCGATCCTTTTTAGTTATTGAGTAGCAAGCCATGCAGAGGAGCTATATACTTCCCCAGGTGGTTTAAAACAGTTGGGCACCGTGCGGATGTATTTAGAGAATAAATTTTTTTGTGAAGCGTGCACCGCCCGCGAACGTGCCACGGACGATCGTACCGCATGAGCTCCAAATTACATTAGCAATTAATGCGCCATGCTGAGTGCAGTATATACTTTTGCTTAAGCACACGAAGTTGTTTACAGATATCGGTTAGGAAAAAAAGGGTGGAATAAAAATATAGGAAACGAAACACGCAACGCATATTAAAGATGAAAATGTATAACGGTTATATTAAAAAAGATATCAAAGATAAGTTGATTACAATCTCACTCTTCGTCCCACACTTTCGCACATTTCCTTCAACGTTGACGCCGCCCTGCGCACTCTTTCGTACATATCATCAAACGCCCGCTGTCGTGGATCCACCGCGCACTACTAGTTGTTCGTGCCCAAACGATCGCTCCGGAGTCCGGAGTCCCGTGATCGCACTCTCTCGCATCAAAACGGATGCTGCATTCGCTGCGCACTATCCATTCAAAAATAAAACACCACGACCAAAATAAGGTAAACACAGAAGGTACGGTGCAAGTCATCGCGGCGCCGACTCGTCGGAGGCACGTGCGCTGCAGGTGGGGGGGTTGTCGGTTTATAAGTTCCAAGACGCAATCGGGATGCTCACGCGTGGTTCAAGGTTCACAGCCGCTGCCCAGGCGGGGATTTCCAGCGCAATAAGTAAGCCGCTAACATCCCCCTTGAAAATAGATGACTGGTTGTCTTTCTCCAGGCGGACTCATTTCAGCTGGAAAACACATTTCCAGCTTAATTTCTAGCTGGATTGCCATTTTCCAGCTGGAAAGGAATGAGGTTCCAGCTATAGTTATTCCAGCTGGAGCTTGATTGGAGGTGTAAATTTTCAGGCTGGAAATCTCAAAATTCCAGCTGGACATCTTTTCCGGTTCCATAATCCAGCAGAAAATACAGATGTCATTCCAGCTGATTGCTCTTTCTCAGCTGGAAAGCACAGTTTTCCAGCTGGATAATTGGGGTACACGGTTCCATAATCCAGCAGGAAATGAGTGTTTTTTTCGCCTGGGGTCCGGTAAACGTTAATTATGCTAGCTCTAGGTGAAGTGAGATATATTAAATAAATGGCGGCCTAGAACAATCAAGCAATAATTTTTTCAGGGGCTACATTGCTTGTTAGTGCGACAACAGAGCGCTGATAGGATCTCATATGTGTGGCAACGTACACGTATACGTACGCTGTTGATCGATGTATCTCGATCGATATGTCCCAGCATTAACATATGACTAGTATTCAGAATTTGAATAGTACGCTTATTTTGTATCCTCCACTCGCTGACAGATAACCGCGCGGTCGCGGAAGGATAAGATAACCGATTATAATCAGAGTTACTATTCGAATATTAAAAAAACCAAGCATTGTTGATAGCCATGATCGAAGTTGTTGATACGTAAGATGTAGCATGTGCTTATCATGTAATCTCCCCATCGGCGTGGAGCTCGTTTTGAGCAGCTGCCGGCCTGGCGAACCGACGAATGATGGAGATATTTGATGTTTAGACATCGTCTATCGTCGCGGTCTCACCAAAATTTGTCGCAGTAGCATGTGGAATGTTTAACGCGCTAGCTTAAGTAATCGAAGATCTGTGTGACAGAACATGGCGTCATAACAAGCATTGATCCCGTCTGGATGGGATTAAAGTAAACATGAAGGGAATTGAGCAGCACCGCGAAACTGCAATGAATATAAAATATGATTTCGAAAGCATTTCAAACCACCGGTATATATATCAATTATAACAGCACAGTGTGTCCAAGCAAATGCACAACCTGTAAATCCCGAAAATGCGTTATTGTGGTTACACAGAGATTATTATTGACATTGGCTGTGCAGTCACTTGTTGACTCAATTGGACCTAATATTGGCCAGTCGACGAAACCGACAGGGCAATGTTGTCCATGATATACCGACGTATATCTTATATTGGCAGGCCACTGTAACAAAGCTGACAGTATTGTCCACCATATGTCCTATATAGGCAAACATCGGCAGGGTAACGGCTACTGATGTCCATTATAGCCATCCTTATCTAATGGCATAACCAATACCGGTAATAAATTGGGTACTATGGCCCTTTCTAGCCGTTCTTATGTAATGTCAACGCCAATATTGTCGGACCATTGGCCATTTTGGCCCAACATAACCATTCTTATACAATGGCATAGACAACAATGGCGGACAATTGGATATGACGGGCCAGTGTTGGACGCACTATTCAAAAGCATGACCAATATTGGATAACAATGCAAGTTGCAGGGCCAATACTGTATGTTATTTGGGATGGCACAACCAACATCAGCAGTAGATTGGCAGCCCTGGGCCTTTGTTGGACCATTCTTTGCCAGCTCATTGACAATATTGGCCCAGGCTCTTGTGCTGCCTGGGATCAAGGCTATGCCGGCGGTCTTCCTCTAGCTGCGCGCTAGCAGCCTCGTGAGCCATTCTGTTCCCAGTTGCTTGTGCGTGATGTCCAGGTGTCCAATGAATTCGTACCGAGACTTGTGAGGTCTCTCGCAGGTATCGGCAGCGCTCTTTGATGCTGTGTTGTACTGAGGTCTTGTAAGAACGGGCTTGCAGGGTTTTTATAGCCTCTTGACTGTCGGTGTAGATGTGGATGAAACTATCTGTTCCTTTGGTGCAGTGTTGAAGGGCCTCGTCGATGGCTTTTAAATCGAGTTCATTTGCGGACCAGTACCTGCGACCACTGTGGCTAGTAGGGTGCAGCTGTGAACCCTCTTGGTAGTAAGCGGTGGTTGCAAACGTGATGCCGGTGTCATCGTCATGATATAGGGCGGCGTCGGTATAAATGCGGAGACCGATGTGCTGGTCTTGTGTATCAATTATGTGGCGTTGTCGGTGATCTCTTCCTGGCCCTTTGGTGTTGGTTGGAAGGGGTTTTAGATCTGTTACCAATGTTTCTGTCCATGGTGCTGTAAGGTGGTCCAATATGGGCAAGTGTAGGTTAGCTTCGTCAGAGATTCGAGTGAGGAGGCGATGCCCGTTGGGTGTGTGACGCAGGCGAGTTTCATGATTGGCTCGGTGCGTAGCAATAAGTGCATCCACTGGTGGGAGCTGAGCGAATCTGTGGAGCTCCGTGATGCGCGTGTGTACGGGTAGACCAGTTATAACCCCCAAGGCAGAGTTATAAAGTAAGCCAAGTGTCTTGTAATTGGCTGCGGTCAAGTCAAAGTAAGGGGCACCGTAGCGGAGCTTAGCGAGCAGAATAGCGACGGTGAGGCGACGCGCTACCTCCGTCCCTGCGCCCCCACTCTTGCTGCTGAGCCGTTTGATTAAGTGGAGCGTTGGCCTCCATTGAGATTTTAGCTGTTGGATCCAATCCTTAGCAGTACCATGCTGATTGATGGGAACGCCAAGTATCCGGAGATAACCTTCCGGGGGTTGTGCGATGTTTTGACCGCCGAAGTGAAGGTTGACGTACACGCCGCCAGGCGGTGGATGTATGACCAGAAATTTAGTTTTTTCTGGGGATGGACGCATGCCTGTAGAATGAAGTTCAATCTCGATTGTATCTAGTGCTAGTTGCAGCGTCTCCGTTTGTTCTCGAGCCGTATTACGGTACGTGGTCCAGAGCATGATGTCGTCCGCATATATTGTGAACCATAGGCCATCGATTTTGTCTAGTTGCTATGCGATTTTCGCCATGACGATGTTAAATAAGGTGGGGGAAATGACTGAGCCCTGAGGCACACCCGTGCGGTTTGTAAAATGTTGTGCCGTGTGGTTGGTATCGATTTGAATTTCAAAGGTTCTATTACTCAGGAAGGATTTCACAAAGTTGATGACGCGGGCTCCAACTCCAGTGTGGATGAGCGCGTCGACAATGGCTTGATGGCTGATAGTATCGAACGCCTTGTGTAAATCGACAGCTACGAGTATGTCAGGACGGCCTTTGCACCATCGGCGTGCTCTGTTCAGGTTGGTGTGTAGAATATAAACGCTGTCCTGTGTTCCTAGCTGAGGGCGGAAGCCAATCTGGAACGGGTGAAAGTAATTTGAGGTCTCAAGGTAATGTGTAAGTCGATTGGTGACCATGCGTTCCATTAGCTTACAGACGGTTGTGGTTAGAGAGATCGGTCGCAAGTTGGCAAGTTGCGTGGGGTGTTTTCCAGGCTTGGGAATGGGGACGACTACCGAGTGTTTCCAATGTGGTGGTAGGCAGCCCGTATCCCAGTGCTGGTTGATGAGGTCAAGCAATTTTTCCTTAGTAGGTGTGCTGGAGTTCAGGACCAGCTCCAAGTGATGCCATCTTTACCAGGAGCGCTGTTCTTTTTAACTTGTGAAAGAGCATATTCGAATTGAAATGTGTTAAAGGGGGCGTTAATGCCAGTAGAGTCTGTGGATGGAACAGGTGCATAAGTGTCAGGTGGGGGTGGTGAGGCGGGTTGCGGAAAGAAAGTGCGGGCTGCCTCCTGTTCAAGCTCGGTAGCAGTCTGACTAGTGCGGAGGAGAAGGGTTTCTGCGGTATTTGCGGATTTGCTCTTGCCGTTCATGCCCCGGAATAATCTCCACAGCTTGCTGGTGTTGGTCCTATAGGATAAAGTGCTACAAAAGTCAAGCCATCGACTTCTGCTAAGGTGTTTGCTATAGCGGCGTGCCTCAGCAGTGAGGCGACGAAGCTTTAGAAGCTTTTTGTATTCTCTTCCAGATTGGAGATAATCGAGTTCGGCTTGTTTTCTGCTTTCCCATAGGTAAAGCAGGTGAGGGTCAGGTACAGGAACGTCTTCTGTTACTTGTGTGATTGCAGTGGCTGAATCACGGGCGCGTTGGAGGAGTGTTTCGACTGGCAGTTCGGCGAGGTGATCGTCTAAAGCCTGTAGGAAGTTTTTCCTATTGACGGTACGAGTATTTCGTTTGCGGCGGCGTAGATTGGACTGGAGCTGTATCCATAAAGGGTAATGATCACTGCCCATTGTTTCAGGGCCACATCGCCAATCTTGGATAATGTTGTTCGAGTGCCAGGTCAGATCCGGAGACGTATCATGTTGACCAGGATGCATGCCTCGTCGTGTCGGATAATCGGTGTCATTGCCAAGGTATAGTCCCGCTACCTCTGTGGATGTGATGTGCAGACGTGTTCCGAGAAGGCTGGAGCGTCTGTAACCCCATGTTTGATGCTGCTCGTTGAAGTCCCCGCCAGTGAGCATTTTGTCTTTAGGATGAGCGTCGCGAAGTTTCCGTATCCAGTCAAAACTGACTTCGTGAGGCTTTTCGTGGGGTCTGACGTATGCGCTGACAACTACAAGATGTTTGCGGTTGTATCGCACTCGCGCTGCTACGATTTCTTGGTGCGGTGAGCAGAACGCGGATGTGTCAAGTTGGGCATGGGGAGTATTTTTATGAATAAATATAGCAGCCTGAACGCAGATTACAGGGGCGTTTTGGTAACTAGGCGTATGCATAATACTTGGAGAATAAAGTGCCTTGTAGTGACGGATTCCAGGGGATGTTCCGTTTGTTTCTTGAAGAAGGAGAATTGGGGGGCAGCCTATGCGTTCAAACAAGAGATTGAGTTCGTGCGCACAGGTTGCTAGGCTTCGGCAGTTCCACTGAAGGACATCAGGTACGGTTTCGATTGAGGCGGTAGCCATGTTAATCGGTTGGGCGAGGCGGATGTTTATCGACCGCAGCTATGTTGGGACGCTTTGGAGCGGGAGGGCCGTTTTCTAGAGCGTCTAGGCGTTGTGCGAGGTGAGCCTGGTCATTCCGTATAAGCTGTTGTTCGGCTGTGAGTTGCGTTTGAGCATTATTGAGTTGCTTAAGTTGGCTGCTAATAGTGTCGAGGACGGTAAGCTGCGTCATGACAGTTGCAAGTTGTGTTAAAATCTTTTCTTGTGCGGCTTGTTGTGCTTCGTAAGCGTCAACTCGTTTCGTGAGAGCGGCCAGTGCTGCAGATACTGTGTCGACTGATGTGGTGGTGGGCGAATCACAATTGATCTGCGTTGCGGAAGGAGGTGCTGCCTGGTTTTGCGGTGCGCTAGGAGGCGCTGTCTGATTTTGCGGGGCGTCTGGCGCTGGAGAGGTTGTTGAAGAAAACTGAGAAGGTGGGGATGTGCCAGTCAAAGGGGCAGATTTTTTAAACATACTGAAGCTTGACGAAGTTTCGCCTCATTGTATTTGACCTGTTTGGCCTCGAGGAGCTGTTGGAACGCTAACTGCTTGTCCAGCATGAAGGAACGCGCGCGTTCTAGATCAACTTGTGCTTTGGCGAGTGCCTTGTCTAGATCAGACGCGACCTGTAGATCCAATGGTTGTAATTTCTGTTGCGAGTTGCTTGAGGCGGATTCTTCGCAGTTTTTTTTACTGTTATGTGACTCTTTGAGAGTTTTTTGGGTGAGTTGTAGTTGCGATGTAGAACAGGTAATCTGAGATGAGCCGGTGTCATTGCCGAGGTTATTGCTGTGTGACCGGGCCTGCGTCGGCGGCGGGACTGACGATTTCTTAGAGGGGCATGTTGTGCTGGTAGCAAGATGACCCTGTACTTTACACCTAAAACAGTATGGCAAGGTGCAGGCCGCGTCTCCAGTATGTGCAGTTCCACAACGGCCGCATACAGCGGCGTTCGGACAGAACGCTTGCATGTGTCCTGCTTCGTGACAATGAAAGCACACAACAGGTCGATGTTCGAACGGGTATGCCTTTACAGGACAGTTCTAATAATAAACACGTTTCGGTGTGCTCGGGGCTTCCATTGTAATTATGGCAGTGTTCGATTTCCCAAGCATGCGTGCGGCAAGTATGGTTCCATGCGGCGACAAAATATTGGCAATCAAATCTTTGCTGGAGCTGCCTGGCTCGATGGAATGCAACACAAAGCGTACAGTGTTTTTAGGCGGTGCCATGTAGCTGGTAACTCCAACTGGCAAGGCTGGGGTCTATGGCGCGCTGGTTGAGTAATGTTGCTAGTCGGGCACGTGGGAACGATGAGATGTCTCGGCGTTCCGTGGGTTTAATAACTACCACATGGTAAGGCATGTCTCTTAACATTTGAAAATTGGCTTGCTTACGTTGCTGCAGAAGACGTTTCTTGCCGGGCACAGTCTGCCACTGGTGCGGGTTGTTGGCCTGTGTGTCGTATCGACGTAGGAGCTCCATTTCGCCTGTAGATCGGTGCAGTAGGTGGTAACTGTTTGCAGGTTCTCGGGCGTCAAGTAGATGGCGTTCGTACTGGCAGAGGGGGGTTGCTGGGCGCCAGTGTCCATCGGGTCAGTGGAATCGGCATCAGCCGAGACATCCGGCATAGTGTTGTAGCGAGGGCTGCTAGGCCTAACAGGCCTAGCGTCGTCTTTTTCGAGCGTGTGGCTCTATATGTAAAAAGCCGTCTAAAACATACCCGGGATTGCTGCCGATGTCAGTTGAGCACAAGAACTCTGTTATAAGTTCTGGGTTAAGAATTAGAGATAGCGGGCGGCTAAAGAAGCATCCGTCAGCTATGAGGGCCAAGCGGGAACTCCACCTGAGGCCGTCGAAATTTCTTGTCTTTGTTCCTGTAAACAGCATGAGATGGCGCCACAAGTGCCATCGCTGAAACAGTGGTAGAGCTTTGTTTCGCAGCCGACACAGACGATACGAAAATGCGGCGTCTTCTAATCGAATGAGCCAAATACCTCAAACAAAATTGGCATGACAAAATTTTGACGATCAGATGCCATTACACTCGCAAGTCAACCACCTTGAGTGTTTGCAAGCCCTCCTTTCAAGGTTTTGATTACCGCAAAACCCGACGGGAAGATGTTGGCGGTGCTGCAGCATGTTCATGGCTGGAAACGGTGAGGCATGTTGCCGCATTGCTTTTTAGAGCGCAGCTCTTTGTTGCACGTCCATGGGTTTCGTGTAGGCGGCCTCGTAACAAGACCCGCACCCCTTTCATACCCCCCATTTCGAGCCGGCGCTTCCGCAACTGGAGAAGAGGGGGGGGGGGGGGGGTTACACTCAGCCGCGAACGATCGGGGCAGGAGCGCGCGCAGCAACCGGAGAACACGAGGAAAGGAAGGGGGGGTGCCGGATAGCAGCGACTGATTGATGCCGGTGCCGCCGCTAGCGAGCGAGTGCAGAAAGAGGAGGAGGGAGTCCACCCCCCCTCCTTTTGCGTGGCGGCGAGGGTGCTCTCCGTTTGCGTGCATCCCGTTCTCACTCGCTTCACTCGATCGCTAGCGGCGTCAACGGCATTAGTCAGTCACTGCTATCTGTTAGCCGCGTAACGTTCCCAAGGGCCCACGCGCTGCTTCCCGCAACCTCCCGATAACTCAATTGCTATCTTCATTACTACGACCACAAAGCTTCTTTCATGACAGCCAAGAACTGTTAGTGGAGTGTTTAAAAATTAAAAAAAAAAATTGCCTGTAATTGTACATACGTGTCTTGCTCGAAATCTTTGCCTCAATCTATCGAAAAGGTGAAACAGCTGATGAGCTGCGCTAATATTTCGCATTGGGAAGTAACGTAATCGTGGGTAATTTTTTTTTTTACCTGGATATGGCGCGCAAATGCGGGAAGAACAGTCGTGCACGGATCGTAACAACAGCTGGCTTCCAGGGCACATCCGGAAGATGCTGCCCAAGCCGGTTGCCGACCTCGTGACTCATGGCTGTCTGTTCTTTTGCGAAGAGTTCTGAACAGAGCTCATAGTAAAACTCTGCCTGACTATCGGCTGCTGTCGATATACACCAGGCCTTTTACAGTGTTCGCCATGAGGTTATCCCGGAGGAATTCTTCAAACGCTTATCTAGTACTCGTGTACAAATCTGAATCAGCATTTTTTTTTTACATCTAGACCCATTCAGCTACATGGCAAAGCTCCGGAATTGGTGCCCAAGACCTATTACTTGTATAGGGGTGTACCCCAGGGCTCCATTCTCAGACCCATATTGTTCAACTTGGCCATGACGCTCTTCGCCGAGAATGAGGAAATGCACAAGCGCAAGATTCGCTATATATGCCGATAATATTACTGTCTGGACTAGGACAGCGGATTACGTAACAAATATATTCTATGTAGACTGAACTTCAGGCGGCGCTGCTTTGTTTTGAAGATACTCTAACCAAAATTGGCCACGAACTCGCTCCACATAAAACAGAACTGATTAGTATCGATGGAAAACACCAGTATGAAGATCCATCTTCACATCGGAGGCAAATGGGCAAATCCGCATCCGAGTGTGCCATATGGCATACTCGTCCTCCAATTGTCGAAGACTGCATGTCTTCGCTAAGGTCGAACGCCTTCATCGCGCAACACTACGCGCTATTACCAGTCTACTTAAGCACACTCCTATAGCCGATCTTGACCGCTCTTCCACCGCTCTGTTGCATCGTTTCCGACTCACAGACACATCATCGAATACGGCTAGGGAACACTGCCCGAGAACGTCGTCTGCTGGCCTGGAATCAACAGCGTAACGACAACAGGTACACCAGCCGTATATGCATCTCTTCCCCCAATTGGGAGATTCCAACGGTCACACGCCTCCATCGCCGACCTATACACCGCGATTTTGTCATTCCCCGAGAGCTCCTCGCTGCCCATCGCCGACAACAGCGAACCCCTGATTCGACTGACATGTACAATTACTGACGAATTTGCCTCTATGGCCTGAGTATACATGCATGCGATGCCTGCCACCTACCTCAAGGTACCCCTCTTCATGCTGAACTCGCTCCAGAATGTCGATGTCAGATTTGGCACACCATTCCGCGCTCCAAGCCTGGGCTGCCGCCACCGTAGTGTCTCCACCGAGAATCGAACCGCTATGCCTCCTATCCCCAGCCGAGCATGTAATTAAACCATACTCCCCACCGGGCTCATGTGAAAAGATTAATTCTTGCCTAGCGAGGCTGTCGCCTCCATGGCAACGTAGCGGGCACAACTGTACGTCGGTGGATATAAGTGGGGAAAGGGACGCAGTAGCAAGCGACGCGCGACGAGGGGGGAGGAGGAAACGAGGCCAGCCAGATACCACAGCCGCTCATCGACTAGAATCAAATAGTTACTGTACATTTGGTAGAATATACATAACTCTACCATCGACTGGGGGACCAGTGACTCTCCCTTTTTTAACGGGGTGGCAAAAATTGTCACCTAGATCGCCATATACGTCGAGTGCTCAATACTTTAAATTGATTCTTTATATTTCCTCTGCAGTCCAAACTTCTCTCTTAACTTTCCATCATTCCTCAGGTCGCATCCGCCATCACCGTATTCCATCTGCAGGCAGTTCCGCAGACCAATTAAGTGGCGCAATGAGCGTGCGCCGTCGCCGCGGAATGGAGCTTCCGAACTCGAATCTTGCGTTGGAAAAGCCGCTCTCCAGCCCTGTGCCATCTGCGGGGATGCTCGTTCGAGGAGCCCCTTGACCGCGACCGCTTTCATATGGCGCGTTGCTGCCCTTGTCCGGGCGGCACCGAATTCGCCCTGAAGAAAACGTTCCACCTCCACCGAGCCTTGCCTGTGGCGTCGGATGTATATGACAGGTTGACGAGTTACCTGTGGCCAATTCGGACGCGGCGCTTCCAGGTGCCAAATCCTCTTCCTATTTGACAACGCAAGGCGAGTAAATAAACCAAATAAACTGCCTCAAAGTGTGTCTAAAAATATCTAAACCCCTTAAAGGTATACTGAATAAAAAAATTGGAGCCGAGATTTCCAGTGTAGATGGTAGCTATCGCATTGGAAGCGACCAAAACAATCCACTTTATGAACAGAAATGAGCGGAAAGTAAATATTTTAATGAATGTTTCTCAATTCGCCGCACCTAGCGGGCTTCTATCAAAGCTCTGACAAAACCGGATATCACAACACCCCCATCGCGGCCGGTTGGAGGACGCCAACCGACGTCACCGTTCAAGCTCCCGCAGCAGCAGGGAGCGGTCCGGATCGAAGTCCAGGTCGGGGTCCACATCCAGAGTCACGGCTAACTCCAGGGACCCAAAGAACCCGTTGGCCACCCAAAAGCGAAGCCCGAGCGGGGACAGTAAAACCGTGAGTTTCAGCAGTGGGGTTCCCCAGGCTAAAGATGAGGAAAACAAAGAAAAAGATAAAGAAATAGAAAAGCTAAGAAAGAAGTTGAGGAACGGAGGGAGATAATTAAGAAACTCACCCAGGACCAATTCCAATCCAAATCACAGCCAAATTCCGGGGCTCCCTCGCCTCCACAGGCTCCCCCCCCCACCCCCCCCCCCCCCCCCCGCAAAACAAGTAGCCAAACCGACACCTCCACCTGCGACGCCAAAGGTGCTAACACCACCCGCGGCGTCAGACACGGAGGAGGACGCAATGATCACTGAACAGTGCAGGCCACCTCCCCCGCAGAAACGAAGAGGCGGGGAAACGGATCCGCTGGCGGCAATAGAGCGTAGACTAGACGCCAAATACGGGGCGAGACTCGAACGGCTCGAGACAGGCATGACCAACATCATAGGCGCCCTAAAACGAATTCAGGAACAATCTAAACAAACAAACGCGGCTCTTGCTGCTATGGCAGAAAGGCAAACAGTGAGAGAAGGGATACTTGACCAATTCCAACATGGGCAAAACACAACCAAAGATTAATTCGACGGTATGGCAGTGGAACTGCCGAGGATTCCCGCGCAAGCGAGCGTTAGTGCAACAACATCTCGAGCAAATAGTTGAAAAACCTCTAGCCGTAGCCCTATAGGAAACTGGCAAAGGAGTAATTAAATTATCAGGATATCAAGCGTTTGCTAGTGGCCGGGGAGAAAAATCCCGGGTCACTACATTCGTCAAAAGGAACGTAGCGGTGATTGAACATGAAATTAGTTCTCGCGACATTGAGGCGGTTTTCGTTGAAATCATCACGGGCAGGAAGAAGGAACCCAGTATTTTCGTCCTAAACATATATAGCTCTCCTCAGCAGCGCAAAGTTAGGTTCAAGACATTATTTCGCAAAGCAATGAAGGCAGCCGGAGCTAACCCCCTGCTAATTGTAGGATACTTCAACGCCTGCCACCAAGAGTGGGGATATAATAGGCAAGGTCCGAAGGGCAGGAACTTGTGTAAAGATTTCCACGAATTAAACTTCACCCTGCAGACAGACTCTGGCTGCCCGACGAGGGTGGGAAACAGTGTGAGCAAAGACACAACCCCAGACTTAGCATTTACCAAAAACATAGAGGAGCTTAGGTGGAAGAACACAGAGCTCAACTTTGGAAGCGATTATTACGTCCTCGAAATAACGCTTAAACGTGGAGTCAAAGTAAGACGAGAAAAGATCATCAGCGCAATCGAATGGGAGAAATTCAGACAGATTAGGGAGTCTGCAAACATGGACGAAAATATTGAAAATATCGACGATTGGGCACCACGTCAAATCCGCTACCATTACCCTAGAGGGGGACGATGCACCGAAAACAGTCGACAGGAAACTCCTACACATGTGGGAAGCAAAAAAAGGTATGGAAAGACGCCTTCGGTGTCAGAGATGGAACCGAAATCTAAGGCGAAAAATAACCAGGCACAATAAGGAAATTGAGCATTATGCAATTCAACTCTGCGAGCAAAACTGGTGTAACAGGTGCGATGAAATGGAGGACAACATGAGCCTTTCAAAGACGTGAAGCCTGCTACGATATCTTCTTAATCCCGACAGTTCGAAAACACAGTCAAACACAACAATAGCAAAGGCAAGACACGCGTTCGAGGGGACTGACGCGGAACTAATAACTAAACTCGTAGATACATATGTCGGCGATACAACATCCCTCCCTTTTAGGCAATACGCGGGCCCACCGAACGAGGCCCTCGACGCGCCCATCTCAGAAGCGGAAGTTAGAGCCGAAATCTTTAGCTTAAAGACGCGATCAGCTCCCGGCCCCGATGGAATAACAAATAAAATGCTACGAAACCGAGACGACGCTTCCATAACGGCACTCACCAACTACATGCAAGAAGTATGGAGTAGCGGTCGTCTTCCCCAGCAGTGGAAAACTGCAAACGTTGTGCTAGTTCCAAAACCTGGCAAGGCCCCGAAATTGGAAAACCTCAGACCTATTTCTCTAACCTCATGCATTGGAAAGCTTATGGAACGCGTAATCGAAACAAGGCTAACTAATTTCATGGAGAAAAACGACCTGTGGCCGCACGAGATGGTCGGGTTCCGAGCGGGCCTGTGCACACAGGATGTAATGCTCCGATTACAACATGACATCAGTTCAGTGCAGGCGTTCAGTCGTGTCCGACTCTTCGTGACCCTATGGACCATGTCACGCCACGCTTTCCGGTCTCTCACTATCTTCTTAACATCACATAGCTTCATCTGCAATGCCTCGAGAATGCCATCTAACCATCGCGTTCGCTGCCTACCCCTTCTCCGGCGACCCTCAACCTTTCCCAACATCAAATCTTTCTCCAACGATTCATCTCTTCTCATCAGATGACCAAAGTAGCTGAGCTTTAACTTTAGAATTTGACCCTCCAATGAGCAGTCAGGGTTTATGGTCGACAATATCGACTGATTTGATCTTCTGGCAGTCCAAGGAACTCTTAAGAGTCTTCGCCAGCACCACAATTCAAACGCGTCAATCCTTCGGCGGTCAGCCTTTTTCACAGTCCAACTCTCGCATCCATACATCACAACTGGAAAGACCATAGCACGGGTTATACGGATCTTGGTTGGCAGACTAATGTCTCTGCTCTTTACTAGGCGGTCAAGGCTAACCATTGCTCTCTTTCCCAGAAGCAGGCGTCTCCTAATTTCATGGCTGCAGTCTCCTTCCGAGGTAATCTTGGCGCCCAAGAACAGAAAATCTGTCACAGCTTCCACTTCTTGTCCATTGATGCTCCAGGACTTGATAGGGCAAGACGCCATGATCTTCGTCTTTTTAATGTTCAGTTTAAGCCCAAACTTCTCACTCTCTTCTTGTACGCGCATCAGAAGTCTCTTGAGTTCCACTTCACTTTCTGCCATTAAAGTGGTATCATCCGCATATCTAAGGTTGTTGATACGTTTTCCAGCAATCTTCACTCCAGCTGAAGACTCGTCTAGACCGGCCTTCCTCATGATGCACTCTGCATATAGGTTAAATAGGCAGGGCGACAGTATGCAGCCTTGCCTCACCCTTTTCTCAATCGGAAACCAATCAGTAAGACCATGCCCAGTTCTGACTGTGGCCTCTTGCCCTTCATAAAGGTTCCTGAGGAGACAGATGAGGTGAATTGGAACTCCCATCTCTTGGAGAGCTTGCCACAATCTGCTGTGATCTACGCAGTCAAACGCTTTCGCATAATCAATAAAGCAGAAGTAAATGGGTTTCTGGAACTCTCTTGCTTTTTCCATGATCCAGCGAAGGTTGGCAATTTGGTCTCTAGTTCCTCTGCCCTTGCGAAACCCAGCTTGCACGTCCGGAAGCTCCCGATCCACATACTGCTGCAGCCTACCTTGCAGGATTTTTAACATCACCTTGCTAGCATGCGAAATAAGCGCGATCGTGCGGTAGTTGGAACAATCTTTGGCACTGCCTTTCTTTGGAATGGGGATGTAAACTGACCTCCTCCAATCCTGTGGCCACTGCAGGGTTGTCCAAATCTTCTGACATAATGTATGCAGTGTGTTAACAGCGTCGTGGTTGAGGTTTTGAAGTAACTCGGCTGGAATACCGTCAATTCCGCTAGCTTTGTTCTTAGCAAGGCTGGCTAAGGCCCATTCAACTTCACTCTTCAGGATGCCCGGCTCGAGATCAGTAATCACAAGCGTCCTATGTTGGGTTTGCACATCCGGGTCCTTCTTGTACAGTTCTTCTGTGTATTCCTGCCACCTCTTCTTTATCTCTGAGGCTTCAGTGAGGTCCTTGCCTCGTTTGTCCTTTATCACGCCCAGCTTAGCACAGAAGCTTCCTTTGATATCTTTGATTGTCTTATACAGAGCTCTTGTGTTCCTTAATTGGCTGTTGTCCTCAACTGCTTGACACTGTATGTTCAGGAAGGCATTCTTATCTCTCCTTGCTATTTTCTGAAAATCCGCATTGAGAACCTTGTATCTTTCTCTTTCCCCCATACCTTTTGCCATCCTCCTTTCCTCAGCTATTTGCAAAGCCTCTTCAGATAACCAGTTTGCTTTCTTGCATTTCTTTTGCTTTGGAACTACCTTAGTAGCAACTTCTTGTATTATATCACGAACATCAGTCCACATCTCTTCGGGCTCTTTGTCTTCTAGATCTAATTCTTGAAATCACAACATGACATAATTGACTCGAAATCCAGAGACGCGAAGGCAATTCTAGCACTAGATCTAACTAAAGCATTTGACAACGTAAAACACCAGGCAATTCTCGCGGGACTACAGGAATTAGGAGTCGGCGAGAGGACATATAATTACGTAATGGATTTTCTGACAAGCAGGACGTTGAAACTTAAGTTTCAGGACCTAAGTAATTTTATGCTCGTTCGTTGCCAATCTTCGGAGCGGCTGAAGCCTCTCCAAACGTGGTCATTCGGCAGTGAAGAAGCAGTAGACGATGATCAGATGATGGTCAAAAGGAGAATTATATTTACATGAGATAAACAGTATACATTGGCAAACTGTAAATTACAGTAACAAGAGTCACACAGACAACTGAAACTTAAAACAAAATAGACTCTCACACAGAGAAATCACTCTACAAGCCCTTACTTTTCTACTGGGCATTTCGGTTAAAGCCTAGGGACTGTAAATACGTGCTAAGCACGGAGCCTCAACCTTGATTGCCAAACATGGTCCGAGGACCGCTTTTTGATGACAAACATCAACAAAGAGCCGAGGGCGGTCACCTTAGGTGATCCGATCCGAAAATAAAGCAGCCAATCAAATCATTGAAAAACATGCCACAACCCTCGAGGGTTGGGAATAATCTTGGACCCAGGTCCTTAATTACGCCAAATTAAAATACAACATTAAAAACACACACTCTCTCCACTCGTTGGTCCCCAAACCCTCTCACACGGCCTCTGTCTTTCCTTCCTCTCCCCGGCGTGTTTGCGACGCGGCCTTGCAGCTGACGCCTTTGTGAAAGAAACGCCGTGGGGGATCCGGAGACTAGGCTACCCAGCCGTCCCATTCGAGGAAAAGGGGGGGGGGGGGCACTGTCCCAGTGCAGTGTACAGTCGCCGTTCCTTGCATCCGATGTCTGGCGACACAGCGGGAGGCCGCTGGGCTGATTCCCTACTTGGGAGGGCCAAGGGTCGCGCCTATTGTCGCTTTCTGCAAGACATTTAGTGAGCGCTTGTGGCAGTGAAAAAGGCTTCATTAACGGCGTCTCCCTGCACCCATGCTTGGCACCACGGCGGGAGATCGCTGGACGAGCCGGCCGTAAAGTTTTTCGGAGAAGCGTGCCGCTGTTGTTCCCGGCTGATAAGGATGCGTCTGCCGTTCGCTTCTTGGCGACGCTTCGGGGCGAAGGGACGAAACAAACCAAGCCTCGCGCGCGCCCGCGCCCAAGAAGAGGGGAGAAAAGGAAAAAAAAAAAACAACAGCGCTCGCTCTTTGGCCTCGGCGTGTGGGCGGTTCGACCGCCAGCTCGACTCCACGTGCTAGTCGCTTTGCACTGGGGCCTTACACGTCCCTCCTAAGAGGGTAAATGAGCTTGGAATCCGGTCATTTACACAAAAAAACAAACACAGGCCGCCACATCCCTCTTCAGGCGACCACCTCGACAGGCTACAGCGCACCTAAATCCGTCCCCACTGAGGAAAACCGTGCACTCGAAGTCGGGAAATAAAACCAACACAAAACAACGACACAGAAAACACGAAATTTCTTCATGACAGCATGCCAAATCTTGCATTGCGCAGAGCAGTGTGCCCTATATTTGCTATACATGAGGCACGTGCAGACACCACACACACAAAAAAATTGCGCTACAAGAACGCGTGTAGGCTACGCAGAGTTCGCCATAGCCCGAGAGTCAGCACAAAAGCACTCCTCCGTGGCGCACGGTTGTAGCACACGCGTCACACATCACATAACACGGCGTGTGACGGGAACACTCACGCCATTGCACAGTTCCCGCTCCGTCATCCAACTGTCTTTACACCACTGCTTGGTGTCGCCAAACAGTTCCGTGCACGCCACCCGTTGGGTGAGCAGGAACCTTCGCGCGTGGTGAGGCTAGCATGGCTATGCCAAATAACCAGATCCAAAATTGGACAGTAAGGCTTTCTTTGTCCCTGTACTTTGCACAAGATTTGTACGAGGGCTCTAATGACGAGGCTAGCCCATGCAGTTTCCTGCGCTGGCGAAGTGAGTTTGGCACGCGCCTGCTGCTATAAGCCGGAACACTGTAGATATCGTGCGCACCTCGACGCCTGCGTTGTCGTGGTGCAGTGGCCTTTAGCGCCTGCGGCACATCGTTGCCGCCTCTCGCGGCGCCATCACTAAAGATCCATGCACTGACCGTCGATGGGAGACTGCTTCCCAAAACAGAAACGTCGTCGCGCCTTACCTTCGGCTGTCTCGACTTTCTGAGGCCGCGCACTGCTGTCATGTCTACACGAATTTTGAGAGGCCCACCTGCGTACTCCTTGCTACTACTGTGCTGTAGTTTAGCGTGTTCGCTCCCTTGACCAGAGATATCAAACTGGCCAGAATCCGTTACTGCGCCCTCTGTATCAAATGGAGCGGGCGCCCTCACCGTAAGCTCAGCCTCGACACCTGTTGCGCGTAGATCCCCACACGGGGCCCACTCCGTCTCCGTCGGCTGATCAGCTCGCACTTCGGAAGCGACATTTCTGTGCGCGGGATCCGCGCCGCTGCTGTCGGGCTCAGACAGCTGATCTTCGCTATCCCGCACCGAGCGATATGCTAAGCCTTCTTCAGATAGTAACTTCTGCTGGTCCTCGTTCATTAGGATTAGCTCCGTGTCGAGGTCTTTTCGAAAGGACTCACCAGACTTAGCCATAGCTGATACTGCCAAGGGGTCGTCAGTTTCTTCGCGAATTTCTATCTGCACCACGACACTGCTTGTGCAGTTCGTCTCGCCCCCTAACGCGAGCTCCTCTAGCCGCGCCTGCGGGGCTGCACTATCCGTTTCCGCCGCTCCCTGCCCTGAACTAGCAACTTTTTGTTCGTCCAGGCTCTCCGCATTCGTCGAATGCCGGGAGGGGCAGCTCTCAACTGAACTAATGCTTTCTGCCACGGGGCCGTCTAACTGTCGCTGCTCCAATCCTGCTAACGGCTCATCTGTTTTTTCTCGAATTTCCAATCGCGCCACGACACTGCTCGTGCAGTTCGTGTCGCCCCCTAACGCTAGCTCCCCTAGCTGCGCCTTTGGGGCTGCACTAGCAGTTTCCGCCGCTCCCTGCCCTGAGCTAGCAACGCTTCGCTCGTCCAGGCTATCTGCATTCGTCGAATACCGGGAGGGGCAGCCTTAAACTGCACTAGTGCATTCTGCCACGGGGCCAAGGTCTAACTGTCGCTGTTCCGTTGCTTCGGACGCAGTTCTAGCCTTTCCGCCGCCAGCATGCCAGCATGCTCACGCATCAGCGCTCTCATCAATCTCTCTTCCTCTCTCAGAATTTCCCGTTTTTTTCGCTCAAAATCCAATTCAGGATGCCGAATTACCAGACGCTCTTCCGCCGTCAGGGGATATGCGTAAGCCTTGCTTTCAATCATATCTGGCGTCCTTACTGCCTAGTACCTCACTTTCCCTAGCACAAGCCAAGCCAACCTCGACCAAACGCGAGAAATCCCACTCACCCGTCACCAGCGTCGCTGCGGGTAGTAGCACCAAGCCCGGGAGTCACGCCTTGGCTGGTCGTCCTCGGCAGGTAGCTTGCACAGTCGTCCTTTGGCTGCCGCTGCTGCTGCCCGAGGCCTTGTTGCTTGCTGCTTTGTGGTAGGGTGCCGAATCCTGTCGTACTGCGCCAGTAATTTTATGCTGTCTTCGACAGGCAGAGGCAGTAGACGATGATCAGATGATGGTCAAAAGGAGAATTATATTTACATGAGATCAATAGTATACATTGGCAAACTGTAAATTACAGTAACAAGAGTCACACAGACAACTGAAACTTAAAACAAAATAGACTCTCACACAGAGAAGTCACTCTACAAGCCCTTACTTTTCTACCGAGCATTTCGGTTAAAGCCTAGGGACTGTAAATACGTGCTAAGCACGGAGCCTCAATCTTGACTGCCAAACATGGTCCGAGGACCGCTTTTTGATGACAAACATCAACAAAGACCCGAGGGCGGTCACCTTAGGTGATCCGCCCCGAAAATAAAGCAGCCAATCAAATTATTGAAAAACACGCCACAACCCCCGTGGGTTGGGAATAATCTTGGACCCAGGTCCTTAATTACGCCAAATAAAAATACAACATTCAAAACACACACTCTCTCCACTCGTTGGTCCCCAAACCCTCTCACACGCCCCCTGTCTGTCCTTCCTCTCCCCGGCGCTTGCGACGCGACCTTGCAGCTGACGCCTTTGTTAAAGAAACGCCGCGGGGATCTGGAGACTAGGCCACCCAGCCGTCCCGTTCGAGGAAACGGGGGGGGGGGGGGCACTGTCCCAGAGCAGTGTACAGTCGCCGTTGCTCGCATCCGATGTCTGGCGACACAGCGGGAGGCCGCTGGGCTGATTCCCTACTTGGGAGGGCTAAGGGTCACGCCTATTGTCGCCTTCTGCAGGACATTTAGTGAGCGCTTATGGCAGTGCAAAAGGCTTCATTAACGGCGTCTCCCTGCACCCATGCTTGGCGCCACGGCAGGAGATCGCTGGACGAGCCGGACGTAAAGTGGTTCGCAGAAGCGTGCCGCTGTTTTTCCCGGCTGATAAGGATGCGTCTGCCGTTCGCTTCTTGGCGACGCCTCGGGGCGAAGGGACGAAACAAACCAAGCCTATACACACGTCTTTCTAAGACACTGTCGGGTCGCCGCCTCCTTGCCCGGCTACACATCCAACATACCACCCTTATGGAAGATCGTGTACGCTTCCCTTTCGAGTGGAGATGCGCCCTCCACGTACGCCCTCTTCCCAAAAACATGACACGCGAAGACCACAATGGCCGGCGCCTGGCGCGGGCGGAAGCCCTGGGCCGCCATTATGGGTCGAAACCCGGCATTTACTACGTGGACGCCTCCGGCCCCCACCATGGGGGATGGTACACGGCCGCAGTGGTCCACCATTCTAAAACGGTTACCGGGCTTACATTTCGCGTCCGTCACATAACCCACGCGGAGGATGTCGCCATTGCGCTGGCAGCTACCCACACTGATTCTAAAACAATTATCTCCGACTCGCGAGGGGCCTGTGGGAACGTCGAGCAAGGTTGGGCGCCATACCTAGCCTACCGACTACTTCAAAATTGCACCTACGCCGGGGATCCCGCTTACCGGAAAATAGTATGGGCTCCTGCTCATATGGGTCTCGAGGGGAATGAGGCAGCCGACGCCGCCGCCCGCGCGCTCTCTTTCCGGGCTTCCCATCTCGACCCCCTAGATCAGGATCTCGAATTCGAACCCGCGTATTTTTTTAAAGACATTGTTCTTTATTATCAATCTTGTCATAGCCTTTACCCTCACCCAAGTAAAGGTCTATCTAAGACGGAGGAGCGGCTTCTACTCCGTCTTTATACCAACACTCTGCTGTGCCCGGCAGGACTAAAATATTTTAATCCCTCCCTCACGGGCAGTTGTCCGCACTGTGCGGAGAAGTCTTCGGACATCTACCACATGGTGTGGGCTTGCCCATTCAACCCAGCTATTCCTCCTTACCCCAACCCCACTCGGGAGGACTGGGAGGCGACCCTGCTCGGCTGCTATGACCTGCAGGCCCAAAAGGCCTTGGTCGAGCGCACCCGGGCAGCGGCCGACGCCACTGGGGTCCCGTACTAGGTACCCCACCCAGTATCTGTAAGGGCTGGATGTTCATAGATCCAGCCGATGCATACATCTACCCCTTTTTGATTCAATAAACGTTTGCCACCACCACCACCATCCGAGAAGAGGGGAGAAAAGGAGAAAAAAACAACAGCGCTCGCTCTTTGGCCTCGGCGCGTGGGGGGTTCGACCGCCAGCTCGACTCCACGTGCGAGTCGCTTTGCACTGCGGCCTTACAACCTAGAATCCCCCACTGTCCACCTGGGAAGTGAAGGAACTCCGCAAGGCTCGGTGCTCTCCCCCTTCCTTTTTAACGTGGTGATGAGAGGCCTTCCTGCCGCTCTTAAAGGGCCACTGTCCAGCTAAGGCCCTTTTAGGCAAAGGAGCCCAGTGTTTCGATCAGGTACCAGAAATAGTCTGCGCAAAATGCTACAGTGACACGAGTGCCGCAAAGCATCGAAAATAAATTCAAAGCTCTCTCATGCTCTCCTCTGGGAAGCCAGCTTTCCCGTTTCCTGCGCTGGCCCGACGGGCCACAGCAATGACGTACGTACCGCGAACGATGTCCATTGCTCTATCTCGCTGACTGACGGGAGAAGGATGGTGTCTACCGCTCGCAGGGCGCTTTTCCCTCGCCAAGACCAGACTGAATCCAGCGGCGCGCGCTCCCTCGACCGTTTTTTTTTCGCGCTCGCGGAGAGCCACGCCCCGCCTCCTGCCAAACGCGGAGGAGGAAGGGGAATTTGTATTGCGGAGGCTAGACGACCTCGGGCAGGAGAGTGAAAAACCTTTGCGAGGGAACGGAAGGAGAGAGGCATGATAGGATCGGGGGATTGCGGGGGCTGTAACTGCGTTATTAGTTACTCTTTTCAAAAACATTTTGCGGCCTTGCGTTCTAGGGGCGAAGTCTCACAGTCACCGGGGAAGAAAATATTTTCGACCGGAGGGTGGACAGTGGGCCTTTAAGGTCATAAAAGACCTGAAGTTCAGCATTTACGCGGACGACGTTAATCTCTGGATGAACAATGGCATCGATGGCAGCATAGAGGAACGCACAGGCGGCGGCGGGCACCATTGTGCCCTACGTGGCCGAAAGGGGTCTTTTGTGCTCTCCGCAAAAATCCGAACTTTTCATATATAATCCAAAATCAATGAGGTGCAAGGGCGACTTTAAAGTAGAAATTAAGATCGACGGCAAAACCGTACCAAGAGTCCAGCAAATCAGAATCCTCGGAATTTTTATTCAAAAGGACGGGTATAGCGACGGAACGATAAAAAAAAAAAAAAACTCACTACCTACGCGACGCAAGTAACAGAAAATATTTTGGAGGATTGCATTCAAAGGCAGAGGCCTCAAAGAGAGAAGCCTCTTGAGACTGATGCAGGCGTGCATAATAAGTCGAATATGCTATGCCACACCGTTCCTCAACATCAGGACCAATGAAAAAGATAAGATAGACGCACTCATCAGGTGTTGCGTCAAGAGGGCACTGGGTCTACCCATCTCCTCTTCTACGGAACGCCTGATAGAAATGGGAGGGCATAATAGCTGAACGGAACTCGCTGAAGCGGTGAGAATCGCCCAACATGAAAGATTAAGTAGGTCGAGCACGGGTCGAACCATCTTAGAAGGGGTGGGTCGAAAAATAGATAGGGGCACAGCCGACAAGGTTGCCCTACCACCACAATGTCGCGAGAACATCATTGTCCGTCCTCTCCCCCGCAACATGCACCCAGAATACCACAAGGAGAGACGGGAGAAGAGAGCAGAAGCACTGGTTAAAAGTGCAAAAGTATTCAGAGTAAACGAAGTTGCCTACGTAGACTCTGCAAGCGGCCGATCAGGGGCGGAAGTCGCCGCGGTAGTCGATGGTAGCGGCGCGCCAGTCGTCTCCGCCACCATCCGAAGCTGAAACATAGACACGGCTGAAGAGGTCGCAATAGCGCTCGCTTGCGTCGGAACGAAGGCTAGATTGATCTTTAGCGACAGTAAAGCTGCTCTCTGGAATATCGGAAAAGGCAGCTGGGTCTCGCAAGAAGGCGCCCGAATTCTAAAAGCTGCAACTAAAATCGATCGCAAAATCACCCTAATTTGGGTCCCAGCACACACGTCCATCCCTGGCAACGAGGCGGCCCATGATTTAGCCCGAGATCTCTAGTTCCGGGCAAACGCGGAGCCGCCCGACTGCCAGGCGATGGACGAACGTTTGCAAACCTATAAAGAAATAATCGAAAATTATAGATTAGGAAGACTTCTGATGCCGCCACCGGATCCTAGCTTAAATTCAATTCAATTCAATTCAATTCAATTTTATTTTTCAGAAAGCTTCTGAAGGGTCACCTGGACTAAAAGCTGTCATGTCAGCTTGACGAGGCCCAGGTGCCCGAATGTACAAGGCAGGGCATGGTGGCCTACCATGCATAGGACAGTACAATGAAAAATAAAATACACAATATTCATGGTACAGATTTGCACATGTGAAAATATCAACTATGATAGGACAAAATAGATACATGTTTGCAACAAAACAGCAATGACGTCATTCAAAGAATAGATGCGAGAGAGAAAAAAAAAATAACTAAAGATGCAATACAAATAGTGCTTCTAAAGGGAAACATACAGAAAACAAGTACATTTTCACAAATAACGGCTTCTGAAAATCAGGATAGCAGGAAATATCACCCACTAAAATCTAATGGGATAAAAAATACTGCCGTAATCGGTTGAGGTTGGGGCTGCTAAATTCATTATACTTATTGAGAATTTGTGGAAGATTATGTTTCAAAGACTGTAGTTTGTAATTGGTGCGGAAGCGTGGAATCTGCCAAACATCAGTGCTGCGTGTAGAGGCATTGCTTTGATAATGTTGTAAGGATGCGATAGACGTAATGAACTGCCTGAAAGCGGGTGATGATAAATAAAATGAGCGCAGCATACGAAATTCATAAATGTTTTGTATCGGGACTATATTGTATTGAGGAAAATACTGTTCAGTTGAAGAGAAGTAGTCAATGTTAGCTATAATGCGCACAATCTTCTTTTGCAACATGTAAACCTTCTTAGTGTTGCCTTTAGTTGTTGTCAACCACACCAAATTGCAATAGTTAATGTATGAGAAGAACAGCGCCTGATATATTTGAAGTTTAGTGTGCACTGGAAGTAATGAGCGGCAGCGAGATAAGGCCCCGGTTGTTTTACTGAGTTTTGCGCAGATATTGGTGATGTGCGAGTCCCATGTTAATGAATCGGAAAACGTCACTCCTAGAATCTTATGTTCTTTTACAACTGAAATTTCTTCACCATCACAGTGAAGAGTGGTAGCCAAGCTTACTACTTTATTTCTCGGCCGAAAAATAATTACTTTTGTTTTTGCCGGATTAATTTTCAATCGGTTATTCTTTGACCAGAAAACCAATCTTTCGAGCAAGTCGTTACATTGTGTTGCAAGACTGTTTTCTTCTGGGCCAGATAAAAGAATGCTACTATCATCAGCATAAATAATAAATTTTCCTTCTAACCCAGTCGTCACAATGTCATTAATATAAACATTAAAAAGAAACGGCCCTAAAATACTACCCTGTGGAACTCCAGTTGCAATGGGTAAAAAAGAGGACTGTCTGTAACCTAAGTGTACGCACTGACTTCTGTCTCGAAGGTAAGATCTGATAAGGTTTAAAGGTGTTCCTCGAATTCCATACAAAAATAATTTATCTAAAAGGATATCATGACTGAGTGAATCAAATGCCTTGGAAAAGTCAATAAATAGACCAAGAGTAAGCAACTTATTTTCAATATTCTCTAAGATCTTCTCTTTGAGAATCAGCAGAGCATGCTCTGTCGAGCGCCCCTTTCTAAAACCAAACTGGGCATCAGAAAAAAGCTTCATCTGGTCAAAAAATTCTGTAAACCTTACGGATAAAATTTTTTCGAACCCTTTTGAGAATATTGGTATAACAGATATTGGTCTGTAATTTTTAGTGTCATTTTTGTCGCCGCCTTTGTGTATGACGGTTACTCTAGACTTTTTCATTTCGTAAGGAAACTCGCCATCCTCAATGATCAAATTGAAAATGTGCGAGAGAACAGGAGCAATGGACGGTAATACATACTTTACAGGTTTGATTTGCAAATTATTTATGTCAAGAGCTTGGCTATTCTTAAGTTGCATGAATGTTCTTGAGACTTCTGCCTCTGTGACAGGGAGACAAACAAAACTGTTTATAGGGCTATTAATGTCAGGGGGTGAAAATGGGAGGCTATGATCCGTCGTTATGCTGTCGATAAATACTTGATTGAAGTGATCAGCTAGAGCTTGACCAGAAAGTTCACGATTATTAACTAATATCTTCTCAGGTGCGGTGTTCTTATTCCGAAGGCCAAGGACCTTATTTATGGCTTTCCAAGTGGCTTCTGGTTGATAATTGGTAATATCAGCGAAAATATGTTCAAAATATGCCGTCTTTGCACGCCGAAGCTCAGAATTCAATTTATTTCGAGAAGCCTTGAAATTTTCGAGCGCCATCTGCGTACGCGCATTTAGAAATGCATGAAAGAGCTTATTTTTCTTTCTTATCATGCGTAGGTGAACTGTGGTAACCCACGGCTTTTTTATCTTTTTTGATGGACGGAAAGTTCTGAAGGGAAAGTGCGCAGCATATATTTTTACGAAAACTTCAAGGAAACTCGAGTAGGCATCGTTTGCATTTCTTTTCAGAAATACAAAGGACCAGTCATATGTGCCAATGTCTTGCTCAAAAGATAACAGAGCTTCGTTTGAAATATATTGCATTGTAATGAAATCAGGACGACTTTTGTTTGTGCTCGTAGGGGAACGATAAAACATAAAAACAGGGCAATGGTCACTGATATCTGCAGTGATTGTACCGGCAAGGGACACGGCTGTTTCAGTGTTTGTGATAAGTAAATCAAGGGTGGAAGATGAGGACACTGTAAGACGGGTGGGCGTTGTTATGACATTTGTGAAACCATTTGCACAAATTCTTGTCTCAAAATCATGGACACTGGCATTGTCATCCTGCATATTCAAATTGAAATCTCCGCCACAAATCAAGTGAAAGTTGTTCGTGCGCAGGTATTCTAGGAATTGGTCAAAAAATTCTATAAACACTCCGTACCTGCCATTGGGGGGACGATAAACAACAGCCAAAATCTCAAGATTATGTCGAAGAGTGACAATTTCATAATCGTTGGTGACACGGCAATAATCAGGTACAGTTTCGTAATTCAAATTGTCTTCAATGTAGATGGCTACTCCACCACCACGTCGGCTTTTGCGATTAATGGTGAAGTTTTTGTAACCGTCAATGCGAACCATATTACAACCATCATAATACCAAGTTTCTGTAACCATTATAATGTTATATTTGAAAGAGAACTGGGTCAGCAGATGGCTAATGTTATCTTCTTTATTTATTGCGGAGCGTGCATTAAACTGTAATACAGAGTTATCAGAGGAGCAAGGCGGTTTTATACAGTGTGGAAGAACAAGTTCTTTGTAATCCATTAGGAAAGGAGCCGAGCGCTATGTGTGCTTAGTGCGCGCAGATGTGCTTAAGTATCGGGAGACGGTGGTTTGTCTTCCTCGTGCGAGGAAGAAGAGTCGATGGGCTGTGTAGAGACTATCTTGACAAGATCTTGTTCATGGGCTATATGAATGCTTTTTGAGGTGAATAATGAAGAGGCCATAGCCTAGCGGCGATTACAAGCCGGAAATTTCCCGAACCCTGTCTGGTTGTTTCACGCCCAGATAGATGAGAGAAAAAATGATAAATGTAAAGCCTGCGAAGCGAGGGGACCCTCGACCATATACTTTGGGAATGCCCTAAGTCTCCGGGCGCTAGGGACAACATTAAAAGTAGAGAAGCCTGGGTAACCCTGCTGCGAAGCGACGTCCCCGCTGACCAGCAGAAAGCTGTCCGCCTGGCGGCTGAGGCCGCGAATAACCAATGTATATTCGCCAGTCCTTAGTCGCGAAGGTTCCAGCCCCCGTTCCTCAGGCCTGCGTGCCAGGAGCGGGGAGTAGGCGGCCTCCTAAATCGGTGGAAATTAAAGTTTTAATCAATCAATCAATCAATCAATCGCGGCCGGTTGCACCTGTTCATTTTTTCTTTCCCCCGTGGCACCCACAAAGCGCAGGGACGGACGTGCCTTTTTTTTTTTGCTGCTCGTGTTCCTGCGCACATTCCCTCCCTGCGCGCAAACAATTGTCTGCAATACGCGCCCTCCGTATGCGTCCCCCTGATCCTCCCTCGAACATTCCACACTTTGCATCAGTTCACGGCGCGACGCGTGGGAACCGACACTGCGTGTGTAGACGGTCAACCAACTTCAGGTGCGGGGCCATGACATTGCTGAAGTTGTGACGTCACATCCGCCGGCTAAAAGTCGGGAGCGCGCGCTGCATCTGACCCGGCGGCCGCTCAGAAAACGTCAAAAATACAGCCATCCGCTCAAAACTAACCCGAATTATGCGTCTGGTGAAGAAGAAATGGACATGGGCAGGACATGTAGTGCAAAGAGAGGATAACCGATGGTCTCTGAGGGTGACAAACTAGATTCCAAGGGAAGGAAAGCGCAGCAGGGGGCTGCAGAAAGTTAGGTGGGCGGATGAGATTAAGAAGTTCGCAGGGGTCAAGTGGATGCAGCTAGAACAGAACCGGGTGAAGTGGAAAAATATGGAGAGGCCTTCGCCCTGCAGTGGGTATAATCAGGCTGATGATGATGATGTGTCTGTTCTAGTGTAATGGTGTCTTAAGCATGCTATTGTGGTGCTTTCGCAATATTCTTGGATATTTGTTCAGTATACCTTTAAAGGGTCCCAGAAAGGGGGTTCTGGGTTGGTTAGATAATGCTTGCGTTATGTAGAGTACAAGCCACTGGGCATTCATACCGCGTACAAAACCTCAAAAGCGAGCCGATAATTTACAATACATTTTTAAAAATTGCCACCTCTGCGCTTCGCGGCGACCAGCAGCGCCGGCCTATGCACGAATTCTTGCATATTGCGTCACATCTGGCTTATTGCGTCACCTGCTCGAGGGCTATCATTGGTTCGCCATGCCAACGTCACACCCTGCATTTACAAAAATAAAAGCGGTAAATACAATATATTTTTATTTTCGGAATAATTTCTCATTTCAGAAAAAAATTAAGTCATTTGCGTATAGGTTTACTGTGCCTGGGGTGTGCGGTATCAAAAATGAGTGCAGCACTTCCGGATTTCGGTCCTGTCGTCTGCGTGTACCTCACGTGCTACTCTGCCGACGCTGCCATTGAATCCGTGGCTTCCCAACCTAAGCTCGGTAGTAAGCGGCAATTTGCTACCATCACCACTAATTGTTTGTTCCGTTCTTATTCCTATTCTGTCCCCGCTGTAGCCGGGAGATTCGTTGTTGTTGTTATTGTTCTCCTCTAATTTGATGGCACATACCCATACAGGGGGATCGGCCAAGAACTGGGGTGCAGAGATATTAGATTTTGAGATGTATAACTACATCGCCGGGAGAGTCAGGCGAGCCTGCCGACGAGTCACCGTAGTCTTCGTCGTTCCGCGCAGGATCTTTAAATGGCGTATATTTATAAGGCTCGAAGCCCAGCTCGGCGCTCATTCGTAGAAGTCGTTCCTTGAGCTCGGGGTCCATCTCCAAAAAGCAGCGGGAGCGAAACCGAAAAAAAATTGGAGGCTTATCAAGGTTAAGCCCAGTGGATGCGAAGCATGTTAAAGGTCAACTCCGGTGATTTTTCCATCATTCTGTGTTTTTGGTTGAATTACATTTCTCAGCACGTCCTGATTCGAACACAAAAAAACGTTTTTCGAAATTCCAATTAGAAGTATTTTTAAAAAGAAAAAACAGCAAACCGAAACCGAAACTGATTTCATGGCCAGAAACGACGTCCCAGGTGACGGAATGGTGACGTCACACTCAATATTAGAGAAACACTCGTACGTGCAAATAAAGTATGGAAATCATGAAGCATTGCATAAAATGTCTGAGGTAGTTCAATATAAACCTCACAATTTCATAATCATGCGGGAATAAGTGGACAGTAACGCTGGTATATTGTTTGTGACGTCAGAAACTCAGTGTTGCCAGCAGAAATAGTCTCAACTTAAGCCATGAAAATAGCATATTTTAAAGTCGTGTTGCGCGCGAACGGATTATCGTACGGCGCCCAAATTTTGTAGAATGCGTCAGGACGGAGAGGAGATTCTACAGCAAAATTTTTATTAGAATGTGCGAATGTCAAAAAACCCCCGGATTTGCCCTTTAAGCAGCTGCCTCAGTGTGGATGGGGCTAAGTAACGGAGACGTGGTTTTAGGTTAATCGTCGTACGTTATTCTTTGCAGCCCGACAAACACACTCTTATGGTCCGTAAATGCATGACTCTTGGTTTGCACGTCACTTACGCATACACGCCCGGCGCAAAGACGCTGGCGCGGTTGCGGGCACAGAGAGTGACGCGACGGCGGGCGCGCGCCGCTTCATCCCTGGCGTGACGTCACATTTCACGTGATGCAGCGATGGTGGCGCCTCCGGCGCGTCGCGCGCGACGGCGCGAACCGAAGCGTGGAGGCATCCGCCGGGCGACGTCCGACGGCGCGATATGAGGCCCCAGCTGCAGCCGGTGTGACGTCATCACGTGACGTCACATCATCTGATCTCACTTTAAGGTCAATGGTGGCCACCGCCGGGAGGCGACCGACGGCGCGATATGAGGCCCCATCTGCAGCCGGTGTGACTTCATGTCACGTGACCCTACTTCAGGGTCTATGGTGGCCACCGCCGGGCGTCGTGCGAAGGCCCGAAACCTACGTTAATATGCTTCGCATAAAAAGACGACCGGCTGACGCATAGAGGGCTGACGGGACAACGAGCGAGCGACAGAGCCCGCCAATCGGAAGTCAACAAACCTATCCGATCGGTGACGTTTATTTGTGGGCGGACCCTGGGCCCCGCCTGTAATGTTTATGTTTTTATGGCTCGCTCCCATGCATGGGTTGAGAAAGGAAAGGCATGGCGTCATTTTTAATAGCTGCTATTTCTTGTTCTACGCAAGCTTGATTATAATATTTTGCGGGAGAATGCCCAATGGCCTGTACTCTACATAACGCAATCATTATCTAACCAACCAACCAGCAAAAGTAATTTCGCTGCGAGAAAGAAAGGCAGGATTCTAACCCATGACCCAGAGAGCACAGATGTGTTCTCTGCTTGTTCTGCTATGCGCTCCTGAAACAATATGGAAAGCTAACCAACCAAACCACTGAGCAAACCACTTGCAAGGCCCTATCTAGGCTTAAGAATAGGCGGGCGTTTGGTTGGTTGGTTGGTTCATAGGAAGGGAAAGGCGCAGTATCTGTCACACTTGCTCTGTGGACACCTGAACCGCGCCGTAAGGGAAGGGATGAAGGTGGGAGTGAAAGTGGATAGAGAGAAAGGGGAGCCGTAGTGGAGGGCTACGGAGTAATTTCGACCACCTGGGGATCTTTAACGTGCGCTGACATCGCACAGCACACGGACGCCACTTCGTTTCGCCTCCATCGAAACGCAGCCGCCGAGGCCGGGATTCGATCCCGGGAACTCCGGCACAGTAGTCGGGCGTCTTACCACTGCACCTGTGTGGGTTTTCACTTAAAGTGCCATCTTCTAATTTCATGCCAATGAGTAAGACAGGAACACAGGCCAGCCTCCCATCATACCAAAAGTGAAGTTTCTCTGCACCTGATCTTCGCTAGCTCCCAATGTTATATATTTGAAATTGCATGTATTTTCTGCGGACTGTTCCATTCTCACAGTGCAGTTTCGAATTCCAGAGTGATATATTCCTCGTCTTTAGTTTTTTCCTTTACACAGCCGAGAAACGGGGACGGGTCAGGCAGCTGCTTTTAGCGTAGAAGCGCGGGTTTATCGTGAAATTCTAAAACAAACAATAAGTAAGCCGACCTCAAAGGCAAGTACCCACCGTGTTTCTCTTTATGCATGGAAAGGTCGAATCTTGATCACTTCCCTTAAGTAGGCAGGGGCGTTATATACAGAACTTTGCAGAACATTGTCTGCACAGGAACTGCACAATTAGGAGGAGGGCTTCCTGCCTGCTTTACATTAATTCAAAATAATGAAATGTACTCCCAGGGATGACTGTGGCATTGGCTCTTTCAGCAGTGGGGTGAAGGGGCTTGTGTGGTTGTCTAGGTTTTAGAATTGTGTCATAAGCGTGTCTCAAATCAGTATTTAACACATCCCTACAGTGCAGCACTTGTCAGCCAATTTATTTCAGGGCTAATTGCACCTGCAGCCTACAATGTCCTGCTCCCTGTAGCTGCTTTCCAGGCAGATCGGCTTGTTCTGGACTTGGTACATGCCCAGAATTAAAGATGACGCTGAAAACAAAATTCACAGAGCCCCTGCTCGATGCCTTGATTTCTTCTCCAGCAAAAGGCATCGGGTGGCTGAGATAGCATTTATTAAGCGAGGGCAACTTTGCTTCTGTACAGGTTGTGTCCAAAGAGAAAGTGTTTGCAGCACTGTCCTTCAGGCGACGTAGCAGTACTCGCCTGTGGAGTTTGGTGTCCGCTCGAGATACTGCTTGTCAATCAAGGCCTCAATGCACTTCTTGATCATGGCAATGCTGGGCACGAACCGGTTCTTTGCTTGACTGATTACCTGCATCAGGCCAAGGGGAAAAGGAACACCTCAGGCGAATGCTGGCAGAGTGATTTAGATGCACCTTTTACAGCAAGCATCACTTTACATTTAGAAGCTTACAACACAGGCTATTTTTCTTTAAGAAAGTTTTAGAACAGACAGACACACACAAACTACTTCTGAAAGGTGACCTAATGCACAGCAATGTACTGCTCGCATTGTAACTGCATAATACCCATAATTTATTTATTCATTTATTTACGAATACCTCGAAGGCCCCATTGAAGGGGTATTACATGAGGGAGTGGTACAGGGTCGTCCACTTCTAGCTAGAACACGGTCACTGCTTTTAAAGCAACATTGTATCTGACGCAGGCAGATATCGATGCAAAGCGATGCAAGCACACAGAGACACGGATGTGCTGGCCAGCCACTTTAGATTACTGCGTGGCCGGGTCGGATGCAATGACACCTTGAAAGCAGTGACCGTGTTATAGCTAGAAGTGGACGAGGCTGTACATTCAGCACATGAAATGTTCAATTGATGATCTGAATGCTGATGGGTCAGTGTCATCCATGAAGCATCTGGCAGGTCATTGCAATCTTTTGCTGACTTGACAAAGGATGATAAATGTGCAGATGTCTGAGCAGGGGGAGGGTAGACAGCTTTCCCATGGTTTGTGCTGTCAGAGATTTGGTGGGCAGGGTTGATAATGGAGTTCAGGAAAGAATGGTAGCAAAATTGATAAAACAAACACAATCTAGCCATTTTTCGGCGGTTAGTATTGCGTTTCAATTGAGAAATACTAACGTTACAAGAATAGGTTGAGAAAATGAATCGAACAGTGCGATTTCATACTGCTTCGAGAGTAGCCGAAAGGCTATTGTGATGAGGGTGCCAGATGGTGCAAGCGTACTCTAGTTTGGGGCAAATAAGTGTTAAATATGCCAGGAATTTTACTGATGGGGGTGCTTGACGCAAGGTTCGACGGAAGTAACCGAGAAGACGATTTGCCTTGTTAGTGATGTGAGTTACGTGAGAAGACCAGCATAGATCGCGTGTTAAGTGGATGCCTAAATGTTTGTAAGTTGTTACTGGAGCGATTTCAGTGTCACCGATAACACAGCGTGAAGATGGTTGGGAATGACGTCGATGGAATGATAAGAGATGTTTTCTTCACATTCAAGGACATCAATCATGTTTTACACAACGCTAATACGCGTTGGATGTCAGACTGAAGAAGCACAAGGTCAGCGTTGTTATTTATAGGGCGGTAGATGACACAGTCGTCTGCGAACATGCGAATGTTAGAATAAATGTTATTAGGCAGATCGTTTATATATATTAGAAAAAGAAGGGTACCCCAGGACGGTGCCCTGGGGTACCCCAGATATAAAAGAGGAATAAGGGGATGTACATTTATTAGCATGTACAAATTGTTACTGCTATATGCTATATAGCTCAAACTGCATGCTCCAGGCTGCCGATCTAGGAAAGTAATCGCAGTAAGTGCACCCTGAGTAAAAATTTCTCTGTAAACAGAAAGGGGACATCTGCAGTCATCCTCATGAAATGCAATGGGATTCTCATCATGTCCGCAAACCTGTCTCGCAAGTGGTACCTGCCGGGGCACCGAATAGCAACATAATTTTTCTCTCCGCATCTTCTTTCATAATTAACTGCCCCCCCCCCCCCCCCCCACACCCCCTTTATCTTTTTTTGGACTCATGAATGCCAACTCCTCTTTATATCAAATACAGTACCTCTGAAAATTGTGCCTCCCGACATAGTCCTTGCCATCAGATTCTGTGTGCTTATATGGGTTCCTGATGACACACTGTGTTGCGGTATGACTGAAATGGCGTGTCATTATCCAGAGTACACACAGTTTTTACGCGCAAGTAATTTCAGACGTGATGAAGGTCGAAGAACCCAGCAGCTGAAAATTAGGGAACACAAGCTGGAGTTTGCTCGGCGACGCCAGTGCTCGGTTTCTGGCAAGGCGGAGAGGAACTACGAAACCTATGTGCAGCCGCGCAGCGCACGGCTGTCTGTGGAGTGTGCGCAGACCACTCGCACGAGAGTGCATGCCAGGCACAGCCGTGCGTGCACGTGCAACAGGAGGAGAATGAGGAGGAGGGGAACAGACGCGCACAAAGCCAGCGCTCTTCGCCAGTGGGGTTTCTCATCTTGGCTTTCTTCGGTTCCCCGGCTGACAAAGGCCGGTTGAAAACATGTCTTTATCGGTGCTTTCGAAAGCGAGAAATTATGAATTACTGCCAACACTGCGCGCCACTTCAGGTCACGAAAAACAATCGCCACAAACTTTGTTTTCAAAGAGAGCTTATTGGCAGGCTCTGAGATAAAAAAAAAGAACTAAAAACATGAACGCAGATTCGCTACTCGAAGGCGAGAGGCAAGCGACGGGTATTTTGAGGACCGAGGCGGCAGCTCTTGTGTTAAGGTGTGTCAGAATAAAGAATAAAGCGGAAGCCCCGATGTCTCTGTAAATGTTTTTCAGAGAATGAAGGGTGCAGCCTTCTGATGCAAAACACAAGATTGTTTCAAAAAAGGTACAAAATTGGTCAAAACTTCCCTTAGGTGGTCTATATATACCAACGAACAATTGATCCTTGCAGTAAACTGCTACTGTTTCGTAGTCATCGGTTACAGTGGTGAAGTTCTTTTCAACATAAGACTGAAAAGATTTTCTAACGAGTACGGACACACCACCCCCTCGCTTCCTGTTTCGAGTCACAAAAAAATGGGAGTAGCCTTGTGGTGTATACATATCTGAACCATCATTGTACCGGGTTTCAGTCAATATGATAACTGAAAAAGTGAAATTGAGGGTGTCAAAAAATATTTCTAAACTCTCAGTTTTGTTTTTCGCTGAGCGACAGTTAAGATTCAGAAAGGAAAGGTGCTGTGTATGTTTTCTATTTCTCTGAGAAAAAAGCGAGGGTACAACAACCATGTTGGTATAAATTGCATAATCTAGTCTACACCTCGAGTTCCTGAAGAGTCATTTCTGACCTTACGACGATCGCTGTATCCCCAACGTCTTTCCTCAAGAGAACTTTGCCATTTGCATGCCACGCAAAGCGAAACCTGTTTATTGTGGCCCAATCTTTGGCTTTCCGCAGTAGCTCTCAGTTGTGTTTTGTCAGATTTTCCATGACAAATGCATCCTTTTTCGCTTCTACCAGTTTTTTCGTTTCTCAAGGCATATGTCCCGTTGCATCTGATGGGCATACCTCACAATGATTCCAGGGATTTTCCCTCTTTTAGCAGGTAGACGGTGGATGGCAGTGACGTCACCAAGTTGCAATGGAGGCAACTCAAGTACAGGTGCAAGGTCGTTAACTTTTTGGAGCAGATCTTCACCTGGTGTTACAGGAAGAGCATGGAATTCTAGATTAAGACGCCTACTGCGGCACTCTAGATCATTTACATCTTCCAGGAGCTGTCTCTGGGCTTCCAAGACCCGCCCGTTATCAACCTTATCTAGTCCTTTTTTGAGTGAATATATTTCCCAGTCCTGTTGGTCCAGACGAGTGATGATATTATCGAACTTTTGCGACATGTGTTCCACAGATGTTTCTATATCAAGAACCGTATCTTTCAATGGCAGAAGTTGTTCTAGTTTTTCATTTATCAGAGCAAGCTGGAGTGCTACATCGCCTGGCGAAAAGTTTTGCTTCGGTTTTTCAGCTTTATTGCTGGCCACTGCTTTTTCCCGGCATGATGCGCACTTCCAGGTTTTGCGAACAGACTCAGTTTTAGATCGTAGCGTTCTGTCAGTTACGTCGCAACACGTTCCAGAATGAAAGACGCTAGCACATGCGCTACACGCAACTGACGAGCCATTTAAAACACAGGTTTCAATGCAGGTAGGACAAACAAGGTCCGCCATCATCACGGTAGGCAGAAATAAGAGCAAAACTCCAAATGCAGTTTGGCGGCAGCAGCAGCGGAAGGTAAAAGTTCTACACGCAGTATTAACAGTGCATCCTGCATAAAACAGCAATACTTTTCAGCGGACGTCCCAGTAGCTGCCGCTGCTGCCAATGAAGGGAGGGTAGCTCTTTGCCAGGGCTTATGTAGGGCAGGCTGGCCGTCAGGTGTCGCAGCCGTGGTTCCGTGCGGCACGAAGCGGTGATTGTCGTTGCTGATATGCAGTTCGCTTGTCAGCAGATAGTAGCGTGGTCCTGCGTAAAACAGCAATACTTTTCAGCGGACGTCCCAGTGGCCGCCGCTGCTGCCAATGAAGGGAGGGTAGCTCTTTGCCAGGGCTTATGTAGGGCAGGCTGGCCGTCAGGTGTCGCAGCCGTGGTTCCGTGCGGCACGAAGCGGTGATTGTCGTTGCTGATATGCAGTTCGCTTGTCAGCAGATAGTAGCGTGGTCCTGCGTAAAACAGCAATACTTTTCAGCGGACGTCCCAGTGGCCGCCGCTGCTGCCAATGAAGGGAGTTATTAAGGCCTTATTATTTTTCTTTTTTTTTGTGACACTGTATATATTGTCTCGTAATACAGTACATTTGTAACTCTGATTTTGTTATTTTGATAGTGGATTGTTCCATATTATGCCTCTGCTGCTGTCATGAGTGGGGGCAGTCACCTCGTCAAGCTGCTGGTAGCAGTAGCTTTTTGCGGCTGCTCCATCCTTGTACTTTGTGCAAAGGAAAATAAAATTTGATTTGATTATTATAGAAACAAGCTTTTGAATGCTTCTTACTCTACTGGTCACGAGACATCGTCCTAAGTTTAATAATGAACTGGTCACTACGGCAGAGCACTCGCGTCGATCATTGGCAGCTGATGCGAAGGTAAGACATTAGCACTTGGATAGGTGTTGCAGGGTCGAGTGCCATACATTGTGAATATGCATTGGCTCCTTTGTGGCACCGGTGCTACGCCACATCTTTTTATCTCATATTGACTAAGCTCTGCAACAAGTTTTACCCATTGACAAGTTTTTAAAGTTTTTAGGTATATCAATGATTTTATGATTGTTTCAACTAAAGAAGGTCTTTACAACCTTAAGGAAACAGTGGACAGTGTTTTATCTGCTTTCAGGGAGCATGGGAAAAGTATGGAGTTCACCCACGAGCTACCTGACCATGATTCATTAGAGTTTTTAGAGTTGAAGCTCGATTTCTGTCGTGATCGGGTCTGTTGGTCATATTCTCCGCGTGCAAAGAAGCAGCTGCTACCTTTTCACTCTTGCCATTCTAAACTTGTGAAACGCGTGATTGCTTCGCTTTCCCTAGAATCGGCCCTCAAAAAGTCATGCCCTCACAAAATGCGGGACAGTTTTAATCACCAATTGGCTAGGCTTTTTGCAGCCGGGTTGCCCCGTTCGCTGCTGACCGCGGTGGTTGAATGTCTGTTAAACAATACAAAGAATGGTACTGTTAGAGCTAGGCCAGAGGTCCCTCGAGAAGAGGTAAGACCAGTGGTGGTGCCATATACGTGCATCGTGTGGCCTATAACTTGAAAAAAGTTGCCAACCGCTATGGTGCACGGCTCGCCTTTTCTGCACTGAGAAAGCTAGGAGGCCTTAAGGAACGAGGCTGCGGAACAAAGCACAGGAGACCGTTCGTGAAATGTGCTGAAGGGGTTGTCTATGAAATCCCCCTGTCTTGGGGGCATTCCTACATAGGTCAGACTGGCAGGTGCCTGAATGAGCGAACGAGGGAATACGAGAGAAACGTAGAGCAGAACAAGGAAGGCACACATCTAACTAAGCACGTTAATAAGTGCCCGTCCCGCAATTGTGAGCCATGCTTCACTGATGTGCGCATTTTGAGCAAAAACAAAGATACTAATGCTAGGGAGTTGATAGAAGCGTTTTTTTATCAAAAAGAAAGGCAACTTGTGCGTAAGCGACACATAAAGTTTATTGTACAACTATGAAAAGAAATTCCTGGAGCGCGCCTTATCAGGTCGTTTCTGAGCTTTAGGTGATCTACCTACGCATGTGACGACAAACTATATAAGTGCGTTTCTTGCATGCAATAAAATCAGTTGGAAGTTGGCGCTTCGTCCTGTCACCTACATATGTATCTTGTCGTTTTTTTGCGCCTTAAAACTATTTAAACATGAAGGTACTTAGCATATATATTGCCATCATATATAGCTTGTATTCTTTGGGGCAAATCATTTGAGTACAAAGAAAACCAAATTGACCCGCACCCGATCGTTGCAATATCTCATATGAGACCGGCAAAAAAAAATCGGAAGTGTCTTGTTTCCGTAAGCACTCTTTGCTTCAGGTTTATGCGATATGCTTGGGAAAATTTTTATTGTTACGTCGCGGAATCTATGGCAACCTCCGTTTAAACCTTGCAAACCCATTTATTCTTGAGTATTGACACTTGAAGCCAAGGCAGCATGTAGTTATAACGAAGCAATAGCTATTATAAATATACTTCAGCGCCCTTGTAAAGACGCCTGTGTTTCAAGGCTTTGAAAGAGCAGGCCAACTCGTGGGGGCTGGGCGCGGTGTGAAGCAGGGAAGCGAGCAAGAATAGAAGGAAGGTTCACGAACTGGCATGAATTATATGGTGCGCTAAACTGTATATCTAAGAGGATACTTGGAATGAAGTTAACGTCGTGAAGTACAAAGAAATGTGGGCGGGAATTCTTTGTCGGCATCTGCGAACCCTCCCGCGCCCTCATTCAAGACACGCATTGATAGAAATGAAAATGTAAACGAACATGGCTGCAAAATAACAAAAAATGATGAATACATTTTGAAGTTAGCTCCTAAGTGCGCACGCTTAAGAGAAACTTGCACCGTACACGCAGGGGCTCAAGGAATGAATTAAAGCCGACCGCGGTAAGCATATAATAATCTCATCGTAATGATACTCACGTTGCACCTGTTTGACCCACGAAAAGTGGCCGCTGTGTTAACGTGTTAATTGGCTCGTTTGGCATATAACAGCTGCAAGGTAGTGATACAGAGTTAATTTTCAGTTAAACGTACAACCCAAACTGTAACCAGAAGTAGCTTACTGCTCGTTACATGTATACGGTCGGGACGGCTAATGTGAAAACTTTACATTCCATAACTTCGAACGTTGGCTCTCCCGAGTCCCGACTGCTCACATCTGCGGTCGCACACTGAACAAATCTTCACAGGTATATGCGAGCCTTACTCTTTCCCATAAACTTAGTTTGAGAGAGGAAGGCATTTAACATTGAGCGTCTGCGATATTCTGTACGAAAGAAACCTCGCAAAGAAGTTTTCTGTGCTTAAAAGAACTCCGATGCCGTTCAAGTGTCATGGAAGAAATATGTTCTGCAGCCTGGCCCTCGCTTCATTTCGACTTCGATGGCAGTGTTTGTCGCTGATCTCTCGCCACTTGCAATTTGAAGTTTTATATAATACCAGATTATTGCATATGCGTGAAGTTCTCTCTCTAATTAATGCCATACAAAGCTGGACACGCCGCTTGGGGCGCTCTTTTCTGTTTAAATGCGGTTCTACACGATTTTCCTATCTCGAACAGGTTTGTTGACAATCGGGTAAATCCCCATTCCTATACCTCGCCTCCTATAAATTGCGCCTCGGAAGACTGTAGCCTTTCAGTGGACAAAGCTAAATGCAAAGCATTGGAGTTTATGGCGGATGTCTTGAGCCTTTTCTTGTATCGTGCGGTGTTCTCACTTAATGGTGTAACGCTTTTTAACCCGTTATCAGTGACCTTGCGTAATGGGAGTTGAAGTTTACAAAGCCGTTGTAAAAAACTTCTGGTGAGAACACACCATTGCTTACCGTAGTCTTATCGGCACCGTTGTATGAAGCGCTAGCCCCGCAATGGTACATTTCGAACGGCTGTTGTGGAGTTCAATATTTTCGCTATGTACAGCGGCAGACCAGTCCAGTTTAGCGCGGCGGTGGTCAGCACGGGAGCGGTAATAAACGGAACAAAAGTTTGATAAAGAACGACAAGAAAAAGAAAAGAAGACATGCCTTATTTCGTAAATAGGCATTTTGAGAACAAGATCGAATAGCATATAGGGGAAGCTACGCTACGCGCATGCGCACTAGCGCCCCACTATTCCCCTATACCTCTCAGCCTATTCTAAATCTCGCTAACAACTTCACTACACAACGTGTGTCGGTTCAAAATAGCTTAGGAAAGTAACGAAGGAAAAAAAAAGTAAAGATCATCGTGCTTCGCACACATATTCGGGGATTCGCAGCCACAACTGCACATGTGTAACTCGTGTCCTTTGCTGTTATAGATCGGCGTACCTTGCCTCGTGCCAGCCAAGCCCTATTGATTCATCTTTGCTATCTACCGAGGACCAGCTCGCCACCTTATCTGGCTCCCAGGTGTGCCAGCTGAGGACCGGCGATCATCCTGCACCGCACCGTGACTAGGGATGCCGGCCAACCACGAGAGGTCGCCGCGCCATCAAACCCTATATAAACCACCGCATGGCATCATCGCCCTGGGATTCGCAGCCACAACTGCACATGTGTAACTCGTGTCCTTTGCTGTTATAGATCGGCGTACCTTGCCTCGTGCCAGCCAAGCCCTATTGATTCATCTTTGCTATCTACCGAGGACCAGCTCGCCACCTTATCTGGCTCCCAGGTGTGCCAGCTGAGGACCGGCGATCATCCTGCACCGCACCGTGACTAGGGACGCCGGCCAACCACGAGAGGTCGCCGCGCCATCAAACCCTATATAAACCACCGCCTGGCATCATCGCCCTGGGATTCGCAGCCACAACTGCACATGTGTAACTCGTGTCCTTTGCTGTTATAGGTAGGCAATTTGTTTCTTTGTTCTTTCAAAGTTCCTGACCTCCGTGGCTGCCAATCCCTATTACTGTGTCTTGATATTTGCTTAAATGGGTATTGACGTGTGTACGTACCGTGCTCGCATTGGTTCATTTTTTGCTCGTCGGTCAATTCACTGCTCCCGTAGTGAGCGTTTCGCATCAGAATGTGGCCTTCTACGTATGCTGTGCCCTAAAGCGTCTTCGCTTATGTTATCCATGTGTATTGCAATGCTCTTACTCTGTGCGGGTGACGTAGAGGCTAACCCAGGTCCTAAGATTGACGATGTACTTACGCTGCTAAAAGAGTGCCACGCTGAAACCACTACGTCGTTAAGAGAAATCAATCAGCAGATCAACTCCATAAATGCGCGAGTGTCCACTATTGAACAATGTCTGACTGGTGTATCGGGGCTCAAAAACGGCCTTGTCACAATGAGCGACTCTGTGCAGGAATGCAAGGTGAACATTAACAAAACAAACAGTGAATTGATTGGTGTGGTAGAGGACATGAACAACCGCATGCGAAGAAATAATTTGATCATCAAAGGCCTTCCTGAAGTCGAACAAGAAGGATATGCTGAATCCGAGCGCATTGTGAAAGAATTTATAGGTACCTATCTTGTTATTCAAGTCGGCGACATCGAAAGAGCCCACCGGTTAGGACAGCGTCGTGCTGATAGTCATCGGCCAATCATTGTTAAATTCCTTAACTTTAAGTCTAAAACCGAAGTTCTAAGTAATGCATTCAAGTTAAAGGATGTCAAAACACCAAAAGTCTGGTTGGATGAGGATTTTTCTCCTAAAGTTCTTTACGAAAGAAAAAGGCTACGCGACTTCGCCAAGGATCAACGCAGTGCAAACGAGCGTTTCAGTGTGCGCTACAACAAACTACACATGAGGGGCGGCATTTATCGCTGTGATTCAGCCTCAGACTGTGTTATTCGTATCTCTGCCCCTCATGTGCAAGAACAAAGCGCCTCTGCTACTGTAATCGATACTTCTGACTCTCAAAACCAAGAGGAAACCACTGAATGACAGTATGTAAAACCACGTAAGAAAACGGCCACACTAAATCCGATTTCTCTGCTCTTGGCAAATTTCTGCAGCATATTTCGTAAACTTGATGTTTTAAAAACAATAATTCACACTTGTTCTGCCGATATCCTTGTGGGAACTGAAACATGGCTTTCTAATGACATCGCCAGCAGCGAACTAATGTTCCCATCGTCGTTTGTGCTTTTCCGTCGAGATAGGATCGGGGCTAGAGGAGGAGGAGTGCTTATTGCGGTAAAGGAACAGTTCCAACCATCGCTCATAGATATTGAATCGCCTCTAGAAATAATCTGGGTATCTGTTCACTTTTCGCACATTCATTGTGTCCTTGGTGCTTGCTACCGACCGCCAGACTGCCGCTCTAATTTCTCTGAACTGTTCAGTGACGCAATTGATGAAATCTCGATCAAATTTCCACGCTGTTTTCTAGTCATATGCGGTGATTTTAACTATCCAGCCATAGATTGGAGCACCTCATCTATTAACACACAGCATGATCGCGCAGAAAATCTTCGGTTTCTTCACTGCCTTCACTACCATCATTTCACCCAGGTAGTCGATAAACCAACTCGCGGAAATCACATATTAGACCTCATCCTGACAAACAGTCCTGACCTTGCATGTACTCAAGTCATGGAAAACATCAGCGATCACAGAGCCGTTCATTGCTCATTGTCTCTACCTCGCACTGAAAAAACAAAAATAAAAAAACAAATACTAAACTATGCGCGCGCAGATACCGAAAGAATAAATATCATGTTAGATAGTTTTTTAACCGAGTTTCACTCCAGCTTCGCGAGCCGTTCAACTAATGAAAACTGGTGCTTATTTCGAGATCAGCTAAAATATATAGAAGATTCATGTGTGCCCAAATGTACTATAACATCTCGTAAAAGCGACCCATGGTTCTCTCGGGATGTTGGAAGGCACATAAACAGGAATAAGAGAGCGCATAGAAAAGCTAGTCGGTCAAATGCCCATGAAGATTTGCAGAAATACAAGGAAATTTCCAGGCTTGCCGAAAAAACAGTTGCTGATGCGAAAAAGAAATATTTTAATTGCACTCTCCCAAATCTTTTGAAAACAGATCCTAAGAAGTTCTGGAATATGGTAAATCCTAAGCAAAATCAGTCCATTCCAGCCATGACAGGGACAGATGGCAACATACTACCACCAGAGGAGTGCGCCGAACACTTTAACAGGCACTTTGCCAGCGTATTCACACAAGAACATCCAATCTCCGATTCCCTTACGCTCCCCAGGCTAAGCATCCCGTTCGCATACCCGTCCATTATCATCACCGCCCATGGCGTGAAGTGCGCTATAGACCGTCTACCGTTGAAGACTAGCCCAGGGCCCGACGGCGTGAGTGCTAAACTTTTAAGGCTAACAAGTGAGTTTTCAGCTGTTATACTTTCCCTTATATTTCAACAATCAATTGATTCTGGATGTGTACCTGATGACTGGAGATTAGCCTATGTTCTACCAATACCTATTTCCAGTCCAGCACCAGTCAGGTCTGGTGTCCCTCAAGGTTCGGTAATAGGCCCGCTGTTATTCTTGATATACATTAATGATATAACTGATAATATTACTTCTACAGTTCGGCTTTTTGCCGATGATTGTATAATCTACAGAGATATAAGCAGCCCTAACGACACAACTACTTTGCAATCTGACTTAGACAAGCTAACGGCATGGTGCTGCAACTGGCAGATGCAAATTAATGCAGAAAAGACTAAACATATAAAGTTTTCCATAGGTTCAAAGTCTTCTCCCAATATCTACACTATAAATAATGGTTTAATAGACTCGGTCTCCTCGATTAAATACCTTGGCGTCTACCTAAATTCTACATTAACATGGACTGACCACATAGAGCAAATTACGTCTAAAGCACAAAAGAAACTTGGCTATCTCAAGCGTCGCTTATATCTCGCCGACAGGGACACCAGACATGAAGCTTATAATTTCCTTGTGCGTCCTTCTCTGGAATATGCATCAATAATTTGGCACCCTTATCAAATCACCCTAACTAACATTCTTGAATCCGTCCAAAATAAAGCTGCTCGATTCATCTTGTCATCCTATTCACGATATCAAAGCGTTTCATCTCTGAAGGAAACACTCAACATGCCATCCCTATCAGTGCGCAGAAAAATCGCCCGTTTATCGTATTTTCATACACTTTATCATAATAGCACTCCGTTCACCCGGTCTCATATTTCTCCAGCCCCTCATACGTCACATCGCGTTGATCATGCCCATAAAGTTAAACCCATTTTTGCCCGGACGGAAAAGTACAAACATTCACCATTAATCTTATCAATAAAAGAATGGAATGAACTGCCGCCCAGAATCGCCACGATAACAGAATCATCTTTATTTCAGTCAGCATTGAAAACCTACCTTGAATCATTACACTCACGGTAAATGTTTTGGACCACTCTGCCGTCTCTTTTCCTACCGCTGTCTTCTTTTTTTTGCATGAATTTTCCCCGCGATTGCACTAAACTCAGTTTCTAGGATATAACTATGTTATCTCTGGGTGTGTTGTTATATGAGTGCTACTTCACCATCTCCATTGCTCTGTTTGTTCTTTTTTTTGTTTGTTTGTTTGATTGATTGTTTCTTTAACAATGAATTGTATTCTGGCTTATGTTCCCCCCCTATGTAATGCCCCCAGCGGGCCTTTAGGGTATCTGAATAAATAAATAAAAAAATAAATAAATATGATTACTGAAAATGAAATATCTGTGCTGAAAAATACCCCCCGAAACAAAAAAGAATCGCGATCTTTTTTCCCTGGGCAGATTTCTGCTGGCATTTACGTTGAAAATAGCACGATGTTTGCCCGCGGAATTCAGGAATCAGATTTAAAGAATACAACCCAGAAAATAAAAAAATCAGTTTTAAAGAATACAACCCAGAAAATAAAAAATCAGTTTCACTTTCCAGGCAACGTAAAAGACCGGAGTGTCAGTGAAGGGTACCGACAAAAAAGCGAGCTAGGCGTACCCGCAGAGTATGTAACAAGCGTTCGGATGGTGTAACACGTACCAGTTGAATCAATTAGGGTGCACGCACCATCGAGCGTGACAGATGCGGCGTGTGTACAGAGAGGCGGAGGAGGGTATACGGACTCAAAGACACGCCGCGAGTACGGCGGCGGGAAGTCAATGGTCGCGTTCCGGCTTCTATATACCGTTATCAGCTGCCTGTGTGATTCGCAATCACTCAACTTTCTCTTATCTTCATCCTCTCAGTAATCCATTACCCCCCCCCCCCCCTACCCTCCTCTTCCCACTTCTATTCCTCTTTCGGGGGACCCTGTGGAGTCGGTGGAGTTCGTCATTCTCTCGGTCGACTGGCGCAAACCGCGCCCGAGCAGATTGCGTCTACAGTGTACAGACGCACGCACAGACAACGCGTACTATAAAAATGGATGTAGCGAGACTTAAAAAGCGTTGACTCACAATGGAGGAAAAGAACTAGGAAACTAACTAGTAAGTAGGCTAGTCACAAGGACGGGGAAATAAAGAGCATTAAGCAACAGGTGAAAAACACAGAAGGTGAAAATTGGACAAATTCGATGGAAAAGAAACAGAGTGTGGAATTATACCGGAAGTGGAAAATGCAGATCAGGAAGGAAGCTTTCTTTGATAACCCAAGAGGCAGTGCCCTACTTTTTGAAGTTAGATCAGGGTGCCTTAGAACACGCAGCTACAAAAAGAAATTTAACAATGAAAATGACGCATGTGCTGTATGTGGAAACTCCAGTGAAACAATTGACCATATTATACTCGAATGTAATGGTATCCATCCGGAATTTGATGCAGACGCAATCATTGTTCCTGAAGCTCTGGGGTTTAGAGACACCAGTGGCCGGGTGAATAAACCGGCGGTGGAAACTAGCAAAAAACGACTGGAAGATTGGTGGCTTAAAGGAAAGAAGTGACATAATGTTAGTAATGTAGGAACAAAAATTTAATAAATAGAATGATGGTTTAGTTAAACATTCTAAATCAATAATTAGGATATATGGAGAAAAATGAGCATGACAGCTACTGCTACCACCCCGTTTCAAAGGGGTTCAGTTCAGTTCAGGCGTTCAGTCATGTCCGACTCTTCGTGACCCTATGGACCATGTCACGCCACGCTTTCCGGTCTCTCACTATCTTCTTAACATCACATAGCTTCATCTGCAATGCCTCGAGAATGCCATCTAACCATCGCGTTCGCTGCCTACCCCTTCTCCGGCGACCCTCAACCTTTCCCAACATCAAATCTTTCTCCAGCGACTCCTCTCTTCTCATCAGATGACCAAAGTAGCTGAGCTTTAACTTTAGAATTTGACCCTCCAATGAGCAGTCAGGGTTTATGGTCGACAATATCGACTGATTTGATCTTCTGGCAGTCCAAGGAACTCTTAAGAGTCTTCGCCAGCACCACAATTCAAACGCGTCAATCCTTCGGCGGTCAGCCTTTTTCACAGTCCAACTCTCGCATCCATACATCACAACTGGAAAGACCATAGCACGGGTTATACGGATCTTGGTTGGCAGACTAATGTCTCTGCTCTTTACTAGGCGGTCAAGGCTAACCATTGCTCTCTTTCCCAGAAGCAGGCGTCTCCTAATTTCATGGCTGCAGTCTCCTTCCGAGGTAATCTTGGCGCCCAAGAACAGAAAATCTGTCACAGCTTCCACTTCTTGTCCATTGATGCTCCAGGACTTGATAGGGCAAGACGCCATGATCTTCGTCTTTTTAATGTTCAGTTTAAGCCCAAACTTCTCACTCTCTTCTTGTACGCGCATCAGAAGTCTCTTGAGTTCCACTTCACTTTCTGCCATTAAAGTGGTATCATCCGCATATCTAAGGTTGTTGATACGTTTTCCAGCAATCTTCACTCCAGCTGAAGACTCGTCTAGACCGGCCTTCCTCATGATGCACTCTGCATATAGGTTAAATAGGCAGGGCGACAGTATGCAGCCTTGCCTCACCCCTTTCTCAATCGGAAACCAATCAGTAAGACCATGCCCAGTTCTGACTGTGGCCTCTTGCCCTTCATAAAGGTTCCTGAGGAGACAGATGAGGTGAATTGGAACTCCCATCTCTTGGAGGGCTTGCCACAATCTGCTGTGATCTACGCAGTCAAACGCTTTCGCATAATCAATAAAGCAGAAGTAAATGGGTTTCTGGAACTCTCTTGCTTTTTCCATGATCCAGCGAAGGTTGGCGATTTGGTCTCTAGTTCCTCTGCCCTTGCGAAACCCAGCTTGCATGTCCGGAAGCTCCCGATCCACATACTGCTGCAGCCTACCTTGCAGGATTTTTAACATCACCTTGCTAGCATGCGAAATAAGCGCGATCGTGCGGTAGTTGGAACAATCTTTGGCACTGCCTTTCTTTGGAATGGGGATGTAAACTGACCTCCTCCAATCCTGTGGCCACTGCAGGGTTGTCCAAATCTTTTGACATAATGTATGCAGTGTGTTAACAGCGTCGTGGTTGAGGTTTTGAAGCAACTCAGCTGGAATACCATCAATTCCGCTAGCTTTGTTCTTCGCAAGGCTGGCTAAGGCCCATTCAACTTCACTCTTCAGGATGCCCGGATGCTCCTATATTCCATCCATCCATCCAGCGACCGACGGCGCGCGTCCCATGCAAAGATCGCTCGTAGCCTTTCTGCCCTCAAGGGACAACGAGGAAAAAGGTATGCCAACTATCCATATAAGCCTGGACGCAGAGCTATTGCGGAGGCCCGCTCGATGTGCCGACTGCTCAGTGACCTAAGCCATTTTCGGGTGGGCTTCAAGCAAACTACTGTATACTGTACCATAGTGTATATATTTCTTTTATTTTTACCTACCCTTCTCTTTCTCCCTATAGCTCACCTCTTTGATTTCCTCTACCCCTTCCTCGCTATCCCTTTATTTCCGCCGCCCCAGTTCAGTTGCTTCAGATATCAGATAGCCGATACCGGGGCTGGCAAACATCTTTTCTGTCCTTTTTTTATGTACAATAAATAACCACTACCACCACCACTACCAACCAACTCGGAGCCGCTAAGCTTTCTTTGAATGGTTGAAGAAACACAAAATGAAGTAAGGGACGAATTCTGTAGATGTCACCAGTTGGTTCTATCAGGCACTCATTTCCATAGCGGCGTACCTGGCGTGCGCATCGTGCAAATTGGAACGAGCGGCATTTATTGCTGAATCGATGACGCAGCAGCCGAGGGCGTTTTCCTGTTTTCCAACTAGGAGCGGTTCGGCTTTATTTGAATGCTTGAAACAGAAATATCAATAAATACAGGAAGGGTACCGTCGATATCACAGCTTAATTGGTTTCATGCAGAACTGATTTCTTCATGTGTATGTCTTGGCAAGCGTCATTAAGTAGGGAACGAATAGATGTATTCTGTTCGATATCTAGAGCATCAGCCGCCAATTTTTTTTCCCAAAATTTTCTTTCCTTGAAAGAATCAACTCCAGAAATTAGATGAAAATAGCAGACGATTGCCGTCTATATCCCGACTTGGTTCCACTAGGCACCAGCGTCGTGCCTGGAGCTTTCGTCGTGAAATAACATCAACCCTGTAACAAGGCAGAAGGCTTGCTCTCCCTTCAAATCTTTTTCGAGGAATCTTTGTTTCAATGCACATGCAGCAATCACTGCGTGTATATGAGAGTGACGATAGTGGCCGCCGATGATCACACATGGCCTATGTAGAGTCGACGCCGTTACTATTCTTCGCGGTTACCTTACCCCGTAGTTTCCACAAACCAAAAGGAATATGGACGATTATGCGCATGATTTATTTCGGAACGTTACCTGAAGTAACACTGCGATAGCAACAGTGCCTACTCTAAATTTGTTGGCGAACAACTGCTATACTTAATTCCAGAAGGCAAGCAGAGAGGACAGGTCTCTTACCGGATCTTCAACCTTGAAAAAAGAAAGCAAAGAGCCTTCCCAAGCTACCGGACGTGAGCTTGATTTCAGTGTGAATCATTCCTTCGAACGTTGAAAAGTCAATTAGTTAAACAATTGAGGAGTAAGATCATCAAATGTATACCGAAATGATGCTACAGGCAACGGTTGTTGTTTTGAGCTTGTTGACGACAGGAACCATCAGTGGAGCAACGACAGAAAATATAACCTTCCCAGTGGTCCTTGAGAAAAGCGCTAACGTCATTCTCATCTCATTCAGTAACAGATGGACCGAAGAACACAGAGCATTTGCTCGAATGCGATAACAGTATGGACTGTGCAAAACGAAAGATTGAGGCCATATATTCTGCTGAGCACCCTCACGGGGCGAAAAATTGTGATGATTGAGGCGGATTCCAGCTTTGACACGAAAAAAGTGCTAAAGATTTTATATGCAAGTGCAATTCCTCCTTGTCACATGGTGGGGTTATTTCTTCGCTCACAGTAGGAGCTACAGTCTCGTCAGGCACGTGAATCACCTTATATTGGTCCTTCCCAGAAGACTGCTTTCCAGAACAATCAAGGCGAATATATTAGAGCACTCTTTACGCCTAAGGTGTCTCATAAAATTGTTAAACCCCCTTATAACGAAATTGTGTCGAACTTGGAACTAGAAAACCCCGCAATTGAAAAACTTTCCGGGATGTCATTAACCGTGGCGTACATGAGCAGCAAGTACACCGAAAATCTTGCAAGTGACTGCTTGTCTGGGGACATTCTTAGACTGAGACCAATCTTCAGCGTCAGAAACGTTTTAATTGTAACTCGCGCCTTCGAAACCATCAACGAAATAGTTGAGGGGATCGCTAAGTACAAAACTGATGCCGCGTTCGCTGATTTGGACGAGGCTTACCAGCCTTACTTGGATTATCTTTATGTGCAGATCAACCACGAGACGTTTTATTCTCGCGCCAATGTGAACCGTGTCGAGTCGCTTGTGGAAGCGATGGGGGGGATCTTGGAAGCTGTTCTCAGTCGTTACCAGGCTCCTGGTACTCGCATCTTTGGTTTTGGCAGGCACTGGAAGTAGAGATGAGCCATTCTTTGGAGCCATCAACGACAGACTGATGCGTCTTTTGGCACCGCTGCTTTCTACTAGTGCGCCCGAGCCCAAAAAATGGCTGAGGCTTAGCTTGGTTAAGCCTGGTCAGATGTGAAGCATATTGATTGCTAAACTCGGGTTTCCATGGTTACACTTGGCTAAACGTTTCTTTCCTTGGTTACACGTGCTTTTACACGGTTTAAACTTTGAATGCACAATGTTTTCCATCGCATAAAACTAGGTAATAGCATGACTCGTTCATCTCTAATCTAATTGTGTTACCGACACGCACAACGAACATGTCGTCCCCCAGGCCAACGATACTCGATTGCCACTACGCGAATATGTACGCAAAGCAAAAGCTCTTAGAACACCGACGTGCTAAAGGAATCAACGATTTTGATTTCTTCGGCAACAACACGGTCGTATGAGAAAGCCTCCCCGTAAACTACCCATGTCCAGCTGGCTTGACGTGCACCAACGGTCGTTACGTCTTCACCAAACATGGCTGTGAGGTCACCTCATGTATACCCTTCGAGCCATATCACCGCCATGGTGGTCCTTAAATTACACCGCCAAAGCCGATAAAGCGGTCCCCACGGAAACTGTACAAAAAACCGAATCGCGCAATTTGTTTTGTTACCTAGACAAAGAAACGATAGGTAGTGCGTACGAGAGCGTACCTCGCTATAAGAACGCCATTAGAAGAGCAAAGATGGGACTACCTCCAAACGATACATCGCCATCTTTTGTGAGGGTCTACTGGAGGCGAGCGCAATCGTCTCCCCTTTATATATAAACCTGCGTTACACCACGCGGTCCGCACAGCGTGCAACCACAGCCGACGGCGCGAGCCGGTCCCCGTCTCTCCTCTGTCGTGACGTAAGCGTATCACGTGGTGTGAAGTCACCATACCACGTGGTCCGCACGGCGTGCAACCCCAGCCGACGGCGCGACCCGGTCCCCCGTCTCTCCTCTGTCGTGACGTCAGCGTATCACGTGGTGTGACGTCACCATACCACGTGGTCCGCACGGCGTGCAACCGCAGCTGACGGCGCGAGCTGGACCCCCGTCTTTCCTCTGTCGTGACGTCAGCGTATCACGTGGTGTGTGTGACGTAGCATTCTACATTCTTTGCACGGCGTGTAACCGTCACGAAGGGCTGTGGTTTACCTCTAGCAATATGCTTCGCATAAAAGCGAAAGATACTCACTGCTTTGGCGACTGCTCTATGGTACTTGGATCATTGCCGTCCTTCCGCTCGCGGTGTACGTGCGTAGCGAGCTGACCTCAAGCGTGACCATAGAACGTCCCGTAAACCGCTTGGACACACTGCAGGAACTAGAAGTGTACTTAGACGAGGGCAAGGTCGCACCTTGCGTGGTAACACATTCGACCATGGAGATTTTGCTACGAGAAAGCTACTCATATCGCCGAGAAGTACCGTTAATTCGCAAGTTACGTGAGGCTTATGCACACCATAACAAAAAGCAAAACACACTGAAAAGGAAGATGCCCTTGGGCTGCCTCCAGTGCGCCCTGAGGGTGCGACCGTGTATATTACTTTGTCAGTTTCGATCCTTGTTTTGTGCGCAATATATTCTCGGACATTTTAGAATTCAGCGAGTATTATAGTATCATGCTGAGCGGTTACCCTGTGCCGAGAAGGCTGAAACTACCCAAGACTCTTAGAACATTCTTTCGTGCCGTCCAAGAAGGAAACTTGGTATCATGGAATGAAACGGTATGCCGGAACAAAGCACTCAATGTCAAAGTTGACTATGATCTCCACAGTTTCTTCCCGGAGTTCGCCATGCTACTTTCGGCTAGCGTCGCTGTGCTGTTGGTGGAGATTTTCACGTTTTGTTATTCGCAGAGGCAATAAAACGTGGACTTATTAACATTTGGATATAATTACCATGCTGAAGTAAAATAAACGAGCAATATAGGTGACGAGAAACAATATATCTACCCGTCACCGCTGTCTATACAAGGGTCCCTTCTTTATCTGCTGCCGCAGTTTGCATAGGAGCAACTCGTGATAACGGACGTTCGTCGTTCGTTGATGAAGTTGGTTTTAACTTATGCATTCTTCACTACCAGCAGCCAAATTTAATAACCTGTCATTTTCCATTTCACTTGTTCAAACATTACCATAACGGCAGCCTCAGACGAAAGGAGCGAACGGCCAGTTGCATAAATAGTAACATAGCCGTACCCACAGTCGGCGATAGCCATTGCTTCTCGCCGCATACTGTGATTATCATTGCTTCATTCACCAAATGCTGAAATGCGGTAGTTAATGAGCCAGTGGTCCGGTCACCTCCCATGGATGCTTGAAAATATATATAGTCACCTAACAGCAGTGACACTTATCAACGACAGAGCACAACTTGATCTGGGGTGGAAAATATAAGCTTATAGAATACAGCCCCAGGGTGTATCTTACGTATAATTGCTGCTCATTGCGGTAACAAGACACGGAAATACTATAAGGGCATGGCTCAATTAAGGCCTTGTTAGTTAAGATATGGTACGCAAAGAGGTATCCCGACAGGCTTTATACACTTAACCCTTCGTTCGGCCGACTACTTCTATGTATATCGGCGCAAAGAGAACCCAGTGCATCAGAGGAGGCTTGTAATGAGCGTCGAAGGCTGCAACCGATTTAGTCATGTCGACGGCGTGTTAATCGACTTCGTTAGGTCCGCGAAGGCAGCATAGACCGTGGAGTGGCAGAAAAATGCGCTTCCATGGCACGCACCAGCTACTGGCGTACCGGCGAAGCTTTGAAAAGGGTACGTTTATCGCGCGAGCCCAGGAGAGCAGTGCCCGCTATGCGTTGCATTGTCGTAAAGTGGCTTTTGACGATCGTCCATTTTCCAACTGGCGCGTTTGCTCTCCTGGCCAACCATATTTCAGTGGCTGTATCGTCAGCACTACGTGCGGAAACTCTACGTGGAGAGGTTGAGGGGCAGTAAAGACATATTCTAGGTAAAAGCATTTATCATACACATAACTCCTGACTATCTTGCATCTCTACCTGGCCTTCACCACGTATAATTGGCTGTACCGATTCCTCGACGAAGCAGCCTTATTGGCCCTCCTCCGCAAAGCGGCTACCTCCGCGATGGGTACACCGTGATGGCGGGACTTCTCTGCGTGCTGTATACTGACTTCATTCTCGACTGCCCGGTTTACGCCGTCGTACCACCATCGCTGAATATCAATGTGGGTATACGAAGCTGCAGCAAAAACCAGGTTCGGATCTGCACCCTGTTATCTGTTCGTGGCCTACCTGCTGAGAGAGATACGTGGAGGCAGACTTTGGTGCTCACGGATGGCTACAGATGCAGGCATACGCGGCCTGACATTCCTCCTCGTGGACCTCCAAGCTCCGGAATCGGACTTTCCCGGCCAGCTCCACGGCAGTAGAAATAACGGATTTCCACTTGTGAACTCTTTTCTTTGGTCTTCCCCTTCCATCCAGTCGTCATCCTCTGTACGGGTCTTGACCAGCCCTCCAAACCATGCAGCGGTCCTGCGACAAGCAGGTACCCGTCTTGATGCAGTCGACCTTTCTAGTTATCAAGGACATGGAAAGTCGTTTTCGGTACTCTAGCTTCCCTCACACTAAGGGATTTCCTTGCAAAATAAAAAAAAACGGCCAACAGGCTTGCTAAGGCTGCACACAGCAACTGTGCCCAAGAGTCAAGGGCTGCACGGTTTTGCCTTTCTCGCTACTCCTCTTGTAACGGTACTTCACCAGATTGCACAATGCTGCTGGATCGCGATGGACGCTCGGCTCCGACGCCTCCTGGTGAGGATCCCCTGCCACAAGCTATCCTTGTTGCTCCGCATCCGCACTACCTTCTTCTGGGCGGCCTTCTGAATCGTACCGCGTTGAGACATCCTCCCCTGCCTGCTACTGCGGAACGGAGTAGACTGAGGTGCATCTGCTACGTTCCTGCATTTTAGTAGTGTTTCAGCCACTCGTCAACTTTATCCTCGGCTTATTCAGAGAATATCCGGGGCTCTCGATAATGGGGGCAGTTGTTCGCCGTGGCTGCTCCTGGCTGCTCGGTAGTGCCGTCTTCAGCCATGTCAGATGGAATTGGTGGTAAGCCAGCTTGTCTACGGCTTTTTCGGTATATGGACCGCTCCGTGGTCGCTGCCCAAGCACCTCTCACCAAAAATGTTACGTGATTAGTACGCACGGGGGTTTATTTAAAGGGATCGGTCGAAACAGGACCACGGCGAAGCGTACAAACGTCCTTCTGCATTTGCTCTTATTTCTTCTTCACCGATCTAGCCGACCATTCTTCGTCTTCCGTCAATGTTCCGAGAAGTCACGTGACAATATATCATCATCATCACCATCATCACCATCACCATCATCATCATCATCCTGATTATACCCACTGCAGGGCGAAGGCCTCTCCCATATTTCTCCACTTAACCCGGCTCTGTGTTGGCTGCATCCACTTGACCCCTGCGAACTTCTTAATCTCATCCGCCCACCTAACTTTCTGCCGCCCCCTGCTACGCTTTCCTTCCCTTGGAATCCAGTTTGTTACCCTCAGCGACCATCGGTTATCCTCTCTTCGCACTACATACTACTGAAATAATTCCTTCCCTATTGCGCAAATTCAGCATCTCATAATCATACGTCACTGTTCAAATGTCGTCAGTGCTTCCGCATTGAATACTGTATTTACTAAAAGTGCAACGCCACATTCTCACTTATTTTGACGATCGCGACGGAATAACCGACGCCCTGGAAGGTGAAAAATGCATGATTGTGCGTATCTAGTCTCCATCAGTGTGATTATGGTCGCATGTTTGCCACTATTATTATTAAGAACAGGACGCGATAGCATTAGAGGGTTTCTCGGGATCTCTATGCTGTCGTTTACCAGACTTTTCGAGATGCCACTGTTACAAAGCTTGCCCAATGCCGCGCATGGTCTTGTATCCCTGGTTCGCCTTCTTCATTTGCAACAGGGGGGCCACAAATAGAATACTATCCCGGGTACAAATAAGCTTCGCCCTTAAGTGTAGGACGCGGCAGCGTTAAGCGGTCTGCCAGGGTCCTCCATTCACCAGACCGTACGAGACCTGCACGTTCCGGATGACTAAGGTGGATTGCGCGAGGCTGAGCACATTCTTACGTCCCATGTTGCCAGTGCCAAATGTTATTCTTGGTTTCGTCTGGTTTGTGAGGTTTAACATCCCATGCGACTGAGGCTATGAGAGGCGTCGTAGTGGAGGGCTCCGAAAATTTGACCACGTGCACTGACATCGCACATTAGACGGACACCTCGCACTACTCCTCCGTCGAAAAGCGGCTGCCGCGGCTGGTATTCAGTCCCACATCATTGGGAAGAGCAGTCGCGGACCTTAACCGATGCGCCACCACGGCGAGTGTTTTTTTTTTTGAGAAGAAATATATGAAGGGAGTTTTCGTTATATTTAGATTAACCTTAAGCCAGCTATGAAGCTTGTTAGGCAACATATTAGCACGCGCTGCTATATGAAATAAAAGTCCGTGCTCAAAGAAAAACCTTGGTGTCAACAGCGTTCATACCAAACCAGGAGTTAGATGAATATTGGTAATATCATTAGTGTATATATGTAAAAAAAGCGAAGGGTCCAAATTGATTCTTGTGGGACTCCAAATCTCAGGTCGCCCTAAACTTGACTGGAATTCTAGACGCCCGTGAACTGCGTTCTACGTTCAAGATTGGTCTCTATGAATTTTAGAGCCAAGCCACGGGTGCCAAATGTGTCCAACTTTTGAAGCAAGATTTGGTGTTTATTTGATAGAATTGGGGAAAAAAAGCCCGCTATAAGAAGCCTTGTTAAAAGCTGTCAAGACTGTCATCTTTTACTTACAGAAGTGCAGATTCAGCCTCTTTCTCACACTGATATCCAAAGTGATGATTAGATATTGTATTTCCGTACGAACTGATAAAATGTTTTATAAATAACGCGCTTTACCGTTTTAGAAAAAAGCAGCAGTACGAATGTGGGCCTGTAATTATGCCTTGTTTGCCACCTTTAAAAAACGACTGTAACTTTTCAGGGAACGTGCCCCCCCCCCCCCCCCCCCCCCCCCTTGAGAAGCATACATCATTTAATGCTTGAGAGTGTTCAGTGAGTCTAGTGGGCTTATTAATGATATTTTCACAGCCAAAAAATGATATTACTTTAATTAGATTTGTCTTAACGTTGCTACCTACGCGGAGGTCTATATAGGTCACCAAATATGATTGCATTTCATTTTTAACAGCGGCGAATTCCAAAACAGACTCGACAGAAGCAAATGAATTTAATACTCTGACCAGGGTGACATAGTAATAGAACAAAAACATTGTCAGTGACAATAAAAATAGCTTCACATGTCCCATTTATACTAATGTAAAAAGGAATTCATAATAGAAAACCAGATTCCTCTTGTAGGGGTGTGTTTATTCGGTGAACCCAGATGATTCCAGCCGCTCAGGGGAGACTCGCAGCGAAGCGTCAGGCGTGGCGAAAGAGCAAGGCAGCGAACAACTTCTTCGTCCTTGAGAGCGGCAGCACGCGACGCATGTCAGTGGTTATATCGATGAAGATTACCACACTACAGTTTCCCCCCGGGCAGAGAAGGAGCCATCCTGGCGACTCATGGTGCCGAAAGGACAGACGGATCGTAGTAGGGCTTGATTCGGTCCACATGAACTATTTCGCGTCCACGGCGACGCAAGTCCGCAGATGGCATAACGGGCTCAACTACGTAGTTCACAGGAGATGTTTTTTGAAGGACTCGGTATGGACCGTGATACCGAGCAAGAAGCTTCTTTGACAGGCCGGCGGTTGTGGCAGGAACCCAGAGCCACACCAGGGAGTTGGGCGCATATGAAGGCGCCTCACCAGTGTCACGATGGTGTTTCTGTTGCCACTGATTTTCCTTTGTGAGTGAACGAGCGAGCTGACGGCATTCTTCTGCATACTGGGCGGCGTCCGAGAGTGGCGTCGATTCAGAAACATCAGGGCGGTAGGGAAAAAGCGCGTCCATTGTGCAGGTTGGCTCGCGCCCGTAAAGAAGAAAAAAGGGAGAGAATCCAGTGGTGGTCTGTATCGCAGTGTTGTACGCGTAGGTTACGAAGGGAAGAACGTGGTCCCAGTTGGAATGAGCGTCGTTGACGTACATGGCCAGCATGTCACTCAGAGTACGGTTGAAGCGTTCTGTCAGGCCATTCGTCTGAGGGTGGTAAGAAGTAGCGGTGCGATGAATGATGCGACATTCTTTCAGTAGGGCCTCGAGAGCGTCGCACAAGAAAACGCGTCCGCGGTCACTGAGCAGTTCCTTCGGAGTCCCGTGGCGAAGAATCAAGTTGTTGAGAATGAACAAAGCAACGTCTCTTGCAGAGGCAGAGGGTAACGGTGATGTTTCAGTGTAGCGAGTCAGATGGTCTACTGCCACAATAATCCACCGGTTTCCAGCAGGAGTAGTCGGAAGAGGGCCATAGAGATCTATGCCAACGCGGTCAAACGGACGAGCAGGGCAGGGTAACGGCTGCAACGAAACAGAGGACTTCTGAGGAGTTTTTCGGCGTTGACAAGATTCGCAAGCGCGCACGAAATGTCTTACGAAGCGGTACATTCCACGCCAGTAAAATCGCAGACGTAGGCGCGTGTAGGTTTTCAATACGCCACCGTGAGCACATTGTGGGTCACCATGGTACGCAGCACAAATGTCGGCGCGGAGATGACGCGGGATGACTAGAAGCCACTTCCGTCCATCAAGCAAATAATTGCGGCGATAGAGAAGACCGTCACGAATGGAGAAGTGGTGGGCTTGGCGGACGAGCGCTTTGGATGAATGACCGGGAGTAGGACTTGAGAGAAAATTCAAAAGTGCATTGATCCAGGGGTCATTCCGCTGCTCGGTAGCCATGTCGATAGTTGTAAGAGTCGACAAATCGTAGGCACAGACGTGGTCAGACGAATTATCTCTAGGCAATGGCGAGCGGGAAAGAGCATCCGCGTCCGTATGCTTCAGGCCTGATCGATAAATGACATGAATGTCAAACTCCTGGAGACGAAGAGCCCAGCGAGCAAGGCGACCGGATGGGTCTTTCAGAGAGGCAAGCCAGCACAAAGCGTGGTGATCGGTCACAACGTAAAACGGTCGACCATACACATAAGGACGAAATTTTCCGATAGCCCAAATAATGGCCAAACATTCCCTTTCTGTGACTGAATAATTAGATTCTGCCTTTGTCAATGTTCGGCTGGCGTATGCCACAACATACTCGCTGTAACCAGGCTTACGTTGGGTAAGGACGGCACCAAGCCCAATACCGCTGGCATCAGTGTGGATCTCCGTAGGCGCAGCCGGATCAAAGTGGCGTAGAATGGGCGGCGAAACCAAAAGGCGGCGTAAAGTGTCGAAGGTTTTATCGCAGGCTGGAGTCCAGGCGGAAAGGTCGGAGCTGCCGGCAAGGAGCCGGGTCAGAGGAGCGATGATAGAGGCGAAGTTCAAGATGAAACGTCGAAAGTAGGAGCAGAGGCCGATAAAGCTCCGAAGCTGCTTCAGGGAGGTTGGCTTCGGGAACTCTGCAACTGCGCGAAGTTTGGTGGGGTCGGGAAGAATGCCGTCCTTAGAAACTACGTGGCCTAAAATTGTGAGTTTTCGAGCGGCAAAGTGGCACTTCTTCAAATTCAACTGAAGCCCAGCGCCGGCGAGACACGTGAGGACATCCTTTAGGCGGAGAAGGTGAGAAGAAAAGTCGGCAGAAAAAACTACGATGTCGTCCAGATAACAAAGACAGGTCTGCCACTTGAGTCCACGAAGAACAGTGTCCATCAGGCGCTCGAAAGTAGCCGGGGCATTGCAGAGGCCAAAGGGCATAACGTTGAACTCGTATAATCCATCCGGTGTTATAAAGGCAGTTTTCGAGCGGTCATTATCAGCCATCGGTACCTGCCAGTAGCCGGAGCGCAAATCCAAAGAGGAGAAATACTCGGCTCCCTGTAAACAGTCCAAGGCGTCGTCGATTCGCGGCAAAGGATAGACATCTTTGCGCGTGATTTTGTTAAGCCTACGGTAATCGACGCAAAACCGGATGGAACCATCTTTCTTGGTGACCAAAACAACCGGAGAAGCCCATGGACTGTTAGATGGCTGTATGACGCCCCGGCGAAGCATGTCGTCCACGTTGTCAGCAATGACTTGGCGCTCAGAGGCCGACACGCGATAAGGACGCTGTCGTAAAGGTGCGTTTGTACCAGTGTCGATTGCGTGCGTAACGACAGACGTGCGACCCAGAGCAGTGTGAGGAAGGTCGAAGGCAGAAGTGAAGTTCTGTAGAAGAGCAGCGAGTTGATCGCGTTGTGCGGTTGGGAGATCTGCGTCAATAGCTTGTTGAAGAACATCGGGTGGTGTCGAAGCGGTCGCTGTATCGCAAGAGCTGAGCACATTAACGTCTAATGAAGTAGGCGTTGCAGGAAGAGTATTTACAAGCGCGGGATCAAGTTCTTCAATACGACCGAGACACTCGCCGCGTAGCAGGACGGACGGGCACGAAAATGGATTTGAGACGTACATTGCACTAAGGCCATCTTCGAACTTGAGGACCGCAAATGGAAGCAGGAGGCAGGGATGGCGTGAAGCGGCGTCGGAAGGTGTGAAGAAGACAGTCGAACTAATAACGCTTTCACAGGAGAGTGGAACGAGGGCAGCAGAAAATGGAGGAATGTCTGTGTCACTGGCGACGAGGAGTTTTGCAGGCCGGGTAGGGACGTCACACAAGACGGTATCACAAAGAGGTAAAAAGGAAACTTCCGCGCGGGCGCAGTCAATAACGGCATGATGAGTGGAAAGGAAATCGTAGCCCAGGATGATGTCGTGTGAGCAGCGAGACAGTACAATAAACTCGATGGTGTATAAGACGTCTTCGATGAGAACACGGGCCGTGCACGCCGCTGAGGGATGAATGCGCTGTGATGAGGCGGTGCGAAGCGAAAAGTCGGAAAGTGCGGTGGTCACCTTACGAAGACGACGGCAAAGAGCTTCACTGATGACTGATACGGCAGCGCCCGTGTCGACTAGAGCGAGTACTGCGACGCCGTCGACAAACACTTGAATTACGTTAGTGGGAGAACACCGAGGACTTGAAGAGTTCGAACCAAGCGCAGTTCTTGCCCCGGGAACTGCGACTGTTAGTTTCCCTCAACGGTGCCGGTAGAACGTCGGAGTGGGGACGGGGAACGGCGACGAGGGGAAGGTGATCGGCGAGTTGTGTACGTTTGATTGTCACGAGATACAAATTCGGAACTGGGCGGATTTCTCGGCGAGGGCTGGTCTGTATTGTAGGAGTAGTTCCATAGTTCAGGTCGAGAAGGTGGAAGGCGTTGGCGGCAAAGGCGTGCGACATGGCCCGGCAGCCCGCAAGAGTAGCAGATTGGTCGGTTGTCCGCGGTACGCCAAGGGTTCGTAGGGCGTTGGCGTACCCTTGGAATAGGGACATGGAATGCAGACCCAGGCAAAGGCGAAGGAAGGTTGGAAGGAGCGGCCTGGTAGGAAAGAGATGCTGATGGCATGAGCGGCCTGGCCGCAACTTGGGCGTAAGTCAGTGGTGCCGTTACTTGCGCTGGCACGGGGCTGGGCGGCAGCACAGGGCTGGGCGGGAGCATGGAGCTGGGAGGAAGGACGTCAGCGATGTGATCTTGAACGGCACGCCGTATAGTAGGGGCCAAAGACGGAGCCATGTCAGGAACAAGGCGGCCACTATCCTGTAACTGAGGGACCAGCGATAGCTGGCGGGCGACCTCTTCTCGAACGAAGGCTTTGATTTGCTGAAGTAAAGGGCTGTCCTCTGATGGGGTAGAACCGCCCAGCGCAAGTGTAGAGATGGCGTCGTCTCTAACACCGGACCGCCGGGTAGAAGCGCGCTTCTTACGAAGCACGTCGTAGCTCTGGCAAAGCTTGATCACGTCACTCACCGTGGCAGGATTTTTTACCCAGAGCATTTGGCACGCGTCGTCAGAGATGCCTTTCATGATGTTCTCGATCTTATCCGCTTCAGTCATTAGCGGATCGACACGCTTGCATAGGTCCACGATGTCCTCTATATAACTAGTGAACGACTCATCGACTTGCTGAGTGCGCTCACGCAAGCGTTGTTCTGCCCGGAGCTTGCGAACTGCAGGGCGGCCGAACACTTCTGCAAAATTCTTTTTAAATGCAGACCAAGATGGCAGGTCTGCCTCATGGTTGCGAAACCAGAGGTTCGCCACGTCAGTCAGATAAAAGATTACATTGCTTAGCTTGATAGCGTCGTCCCATCTGTTGTAGCTACTGACGCGCTCATATGCCGCCAACCAATCGTCGACGTCCTGGTCGGCTGTGCCACTGAAGAAGCACGGATCACGCTGCCGTAGAGCTCCAGAACACAGCACGGTGGTTGGGAGGGGCGACGATGTCGTGGCAGTGTCGTCCGGCATGCTGGAAGCAGAGGGTAACGTGCGGCTTCTTAGTTCCAGGGTGGACGGGAACGTACCCAGCACCTCCACCAATTGTAGGGGTGTGTTTATTCGGTGAACCCAGATGATTCCAGCCGCTCAGGGGAGACTCGCAGCGAAGCGTCAGGCGTGGCGAAAGAGCAAGGCAGCGAACAACTTCTTCGTCCTTGAGAGCGGCAGCACGCGACGCATGTCAGTGGTTATATCGATGAAGATTACCACACTACACTCTTTACATAAAGTGCCGCACCTCATCCACGTCTATCTTCACGGAACATCGCAATGTTATTGCATTCTAAAAGGTTCCCATGTCGATAGCTGAGCTATACCACAGGAAGATACAGTAACAGAAAACCCTCGTTCGCGGCCGGCATTCTCGATATTTTTCTCTCTCAAAGAATACATTACTGTCATCGAAAAAGATTTCCAGAAAATTCAGCGTTATTGCCATTTCCCTTTACCAGCCCTGGTCTCCATCTTATCCGCAATAAATATTCGCGCTCTGCCCTTTTGTTTTTGGCTTGATCCTGTAAGCCAGCATTCCTTCAATTTTAAGGGCCAGTTTTCTATTGAACCTAGAGTAACTGTGTAAAAAAGAAAAAAACCAATGTTCTCCTTACATAAACGTACTTAGGCGTGTGTAAGCACATCCGACCACTTCGATCGGTCTCCATCATCTGCTGTCTCGTATTGGGCTAGGAGACAGCAGCATCGCCAAGATGCTCACCTGAATATTCTTCCTTGTGCAGCTTCGCGGTTGCCTGGCTGTTCCCGCTTCGTGCTGTGCTGCTACTTTGGCTGCAGCATTTCCTCGTGCTCAGCTGGTCCCTGCTTACAAGGTGTGCACGGACAATGCGTGTCTGAACTGCCCTATCACCCTGCGCGATAGCCCTGGCCCGTTCGTCATCGTATCTGTTGGCCCCCTGCACGCCTCTGATCACCTTGCTCCAGACTTTGCCAACGCGGCGCCTGGCTGGATCAGCCGGTGTTGACTGTTGAGTGGCTTACGCGCTCCTACTACGTCATGTGCCTAGGATATAAATTTGTTGATCCAAACGTCATTCTTCAGTGGGCTAGGAGACAGCAGTACAGCTAAGATACTCGCCCGAATATTCTTTTTCGTGCAGGTATGTTAGCGCAATGGTACGCCCTGTATTGATCCGACGATAGGTTTCTACTGCTGTTCCTGTGCCCACATGATGTTTCTTGTTCATCACAAATGATGTATTGCTTGAGTCGCCTTCTATTGAGTGATGACGTGGAATTTCACCCTGGCCATCCAAGGAAACATTCTGGTCATAATCCTTCCCCCAAAATTTGAATGGGTTCGAGTAGCCTTACGGGATCCTCGGCGGCCGCTGTTTCCCGTCACAAGCAGGCACTGCGGTTGTTGATGCTAATAACGCTGGGATTGCCAAAATACTATCTGAACTACTAGAAGGGCAGAAGCAATTAGTCCGTGACATAGCCGACATGAAGTCATTCCAGAAATCTGTCGACGAGCATTTCGAAAGTTTTAATTGTCGTGTCACTGCACTTGAATCCAGAAAAGTGCGATACTTATGTGTTCAACTTGATTCCTTAACCGTTGCTTTGACACTGCTAACTAAGAAAAATGATGACCTGGAAAATAAATCGCGTCGCAATCACTTAATATGATGGCATCCCCGATGTCCCAAACAATGATGGGGAGGACTTATTGGACAAGGTGTCAAATGTCATTACAAAGAATTTGACGATCCAGTGTCTAAGAATCTATAGTGTTTGGTACGATACGCCAGGACCATCCGCGTCCCGTTATTCTGATAATTTTGGACTACGAGAAAATAACCATACTAAACCACGTACACAAATTTAAAGACACTGAATGCCATGTAATTGAAGACTTCTCGTTTAAAGTTCGTGCACTCCGAAAAAACAAATCTTTTGGAAGCAATGGCTCTGAGGTGAAGGTTTGCTTTAACTATATTCTCATCGATAAATCTTGGTACGTATGGAACGCTGATACGGATCCACTTAAGCAGGACCACAGGCACTCCTCCAAAACGCACAACCCGACAGTCCACTGCATCTTCTGTTTGACTTCCTAAACATATAAGCTTGGAAAGCTACTGAATATTAACGCTAGAAGTATTATAAAAAAAAGTTTTCTTGACTTCTTGTCCCTGTTTCTTCGCACTCCCCACACGCTGTAGGCATCACGGAAAAGCGGCTTCACAATGGCATCCATGATTCAGAATTCAATCCCTCAGGCTACGTTGCAATACGAGCGGATCGACAGCATTGCAAAGGCGTAGGCGTCACTCTTCTCTGTATATCTGACATTAAGAATACTCTATTAGGAAGGCCCCATGAGAAACTGAATATGTCTGGTGCAAATTTTGTGTTAATAAATAGTGAATTGTAGTCGGCATTCTTTATCGACCACCTTATTGCACACTCTTAATGATTATTTGAACAGACAACCATTCAAACTGTCTAATGGGTGATTTCAGCGTTTCAGGTATCCATTGGCCAAAATTTACGTTTTCTCGTCGAGGTGCATCCATCCGTCGAGAATCGCTGAACATTTCATTATTTTTCGATCTAAAGCAAATTGTTAACGAAGGAACAAGAGGTGACTCACTGCTTGACTTGGTTTTCATGGGTTCAAACACTTATTAGTGCGGTTTTGAATGCGATATTGTTTATAGAATTTCGGACCACAAGGCAGTGATTGTTTCTTCCAACTATCCTGCTTATTGCGCCGCCGTCGACTTTCACCACGTTTCCTGATTTCACTCGTGCAGATGATGTTGCTATGACCGATCTTCTTGCTGCTTCTTTTGAAACATTTCGAATGCTTAGTCACGTGGGTGACATCAACGAATTAGTCAGCTACTTTGAAACTCTTGTCAGCAACTACAGGTAACTTTTTGTTCGGATAAAAACAAAGAAAAAACTTCGAAGTACCTTGGATGATTCGTGATCACACGCATCACGCCGCGTTGGACGCCTCAGGCGCATGAAGCGTTTATTGGCTAAAGAAAGTGTCAGCAAGTTTAGCAGGGCAAAGGAAGAACTTCGAGTAAGAACCAAATCGGCCAAATGTCGTTTTTAATGTCTAGTTAGAAAATATTCGAAAAATAATCCTCGCAAATTTTGGTGCTGTCTTGCCAACGGGGTCTGCATCATCGTCTATAATTTTAAGTGATGAAACAAATAACGATCAGTTAATAATAGCTGACGCTTTTAATGTCGACTTCTATTTTGTGTTTGCATCTGACAGCCACCATGTTCCATCATTTGAGTCTCCTAATGTTGCCGTCCCGATTACTGATATCATTATTAATGGGCATGGTGTACTTAATCTAATACTGCTGTTAGACACACAGAAAATTGACCGGTCCCGAAGGTATGTCAATTCTTTACTCGTTCGTTATCCCTTGTAATCTGCTCGATATCTAACCGTCATATTTAAAAAGTTGCTCAACACTGGCATTGTTCCATACTCATGGAAGCTGTTGAGAGTGCATTCATTATTCAAATCTAGTGACAAGTAACAGTTCTTATATAATTATAGACATATTTCATTAACATCGTATTAGTGTAAGATGCTGGAGCACATAGTTCACGAACATATAATGAAATTCTTGGAACCTAACAACATGCTTCCTAACTTTCAGCGTGGTTTTAGGAAATTTTTTAGCACCTTAACACAGTCAGTTGGGTTTTCACACGACATTGTCTACGCCCTTGATATCGGCATCCAGGTCGACGCCATAGTTATAGATTTTTCAAGCGCTTTTGATACTGTACTGCATTCTAGTCTCTCAATGAAGCTTAACATGATCTTGAAAAACCCCCACTTGGTTAGTTGGATTGCAAATTTTCTTTCGCACCGGTCACAGTTCGTATCTTATAATTTAATTAACTCTTTTTCTGTTGACGTGTAGCCTGGTGTACCTCAGTGGTTGGTTTTTGGTCTTTTATTATTTTTACTATACATTAGTGACACCGCCTCATAACGTCACTTCACACATATGCCTTTATGCGGATGACTGTGTTTTATATCGCGTGATTAACACACTAGAAGATCATCTGGAACCAAATTCCTCATTTGTCAGCTTCTGTACCTATTGTCACACTTTGCAAATGAAAATAAATTCGGCAAAAGCTGTCATAATGTCATTTTCTAGTAGTGCGTTTCCTTCATTTTTAAATTACATATTCAATGACCTATCCTTGCACGGGGTTTCGGAGTATAGGTATCTTGGCGTTATTATTTACCAGTAAAATATCATGGTCGAAAGACATTAATTTCATTTGGAGTAACGCAATTGGTAAGATTTGGTATTTGAGGTGCCATTTCACCTTTCTCCAAAAGAGGCTTTTATTAATGCATAAATTTTCAATTCGTCCAATCCTAGATTCTGCTTCGCCTGTCTGGAACCCTCATAAGCATTATGACATTAACCTCGTTGAGAGAATGAAAATCTATCAGGTTCATATATCTTCACTATGATCAACATTTTTCACCATCTCGTGTCTGGTCTTCTATGAACCAAACCCTTTATCTGTATGCCATCGCACTGAGTCTTGAAATTTCTGCATTGCATTTTCAATTTTTTTTATCGTGTCTCACATTCCGTATATATTCCCTCAAATATTCCCCGCTCAAGTAAGAGTTATCATACCCTTAACATTAAGCCTTACTTCGCTAGATCTGATAATCTTAAATAGTTCTTTTTCCATGCCCTATTGAGTACTGGAATTTAATCCCTGGAACAATTAGGGCCCTGTCATTAAACGATTTCCTATTAAAAACTAATTTCACCTGATTTTATGTATTTTGTGTTACAGTGTACTGCTGCATTCATGTTTTCGTACTTTATCCCAGTGTTGCTGTTATTCTTAGTTATATTTTTGTCCTCTGCCTTATTTTGTATGAATTGAAATTTTGTGGTTTATTTGTTTTTCTATGACGTTTACAACAGATTTGCTTATCCCATGGACTCCTGCAATAGCGCCATAAAGGGGCTGCCGTATGTATACATAAATAAGAGACATGGATGTAACAGACAGTCCGGGTATGACAGACCATTCACCTACATGGTTGCCCACCCTTCCACTAATTGTACCTCTTTTTTGACAGCCACTGGATGCTGAAGGCAATCGGTTATAAAAAACAAAGTTAGCCTTGAATTTTGGTACTCAGTCTCGCTTGTAATATACATTTTAACGTTTAACGGGGTATACCATTCCTCACCAGGTTCAGCTGCAGCCATGGTGAAAACAAAGAAGAGAGATCTGCGTCGTCAATATTGATATAACTTCGGCAAATAAAGAGTGGGTCAGTCAGCTATAAAATTACTAAACGAAGTACCTATACGGTGGGAATGCAACGTAGAGAAGCTTTTCAGGCTTGCCGTGAAGAGTACAAGCACGACTGCACATGCAAGAGACACGGACACTTGAGGAAAGAAGTTCTTGATATTATAGTCCAGAAAAATGACGTTTAACATGATTTTTGTATGGGAAACTTGGGAATGTGACTAAATCCCTACCAGTATCCCCACCCTCCAAAAAAAAAAAAAGTCTCTATCTAACTTCTCTTAATTCGCATGCTAATGCTGACACAGCAAATCTGTAATCTGAAAATTGAGTATTTTGTACTTTGATCAAGAGCTGAAACATAAGATAGGCATCGCAACGACCCGAAAAGTGACGCACTTAGCGCTTAAATGAAAATATATTCTCACCACGGTGAAATGAACGAGATAAAAGGAGGCACTACACAATGACATAGCGCAGAACTTTCACCGCATACCAAGTGCAGGAAATAACAAACAGGCCCATGAAAGTTTTCAGTCTGAGAGTATTTTTATTGCGGGCAAACACTGCCGGCACCACCCCAAACATACAGCGCGGGGTTCGGCTTTAGCAATCTGCAAAGTGATGATAACAAACCGCAAGATAAATTGTGTAGTGTGCATCTTTAGGCTTTATAAGTTAACGTCTGCTACGCAGCACTTGTGTTCTCCCCCTTGCACTCTGCTCCATCTGACGGTCCTTTTCTGCTTCGCTTCCAACCTATGTTGGTCAGTTGATCCCAGGCGCCGCAGCGTCGACTCGGAAATCAGTCAACGCGAAAGCAGGGAGCTTGCCTCTTCCTCCGGAAAAGCGAAACCAGGTACCTCTTCCTCCGGAAAACCGAATCCGCAGATAACCAGCTTCAGCCGCTCCGCCATCCTGCTGACAATTTACGGCATCTTAAATATTTCCTCTTGTTGATTGAAATACGAGAGTTTATTGGACACAGAATCTCCGTTAAAAGATTAGGAGACACTCGACCGACCTCCGCAGAAAGAGCACTGTGAAACCACGAGAGCATAAGGTTTATTGTCCCTGCCATCAGCTAGACGCAAAGTATACGTCACTGTTAACCAACTTTGGGGCAGCACAGGTAAAATACTAACCTTCGCCGATATCATTGAAAAACCTGGTGATTCACCACAACGCCGCCAAGTGACATAACCAAAGAGCTCTAAGCACCCTTGCACAGGGTTTCTTCGGTGGCATGCGTCCATTGTCAAGCGCCGGAATGCAATATAGCAGTTATTCTCGATCGATTTGTCGCCGCTGTTCGCAAGAGCACAGAACCCTCATAACATTAAATTTCGGCAGGATAAATTAGAAAAAATCTGCGTTAAAAATTAACACGAATCAAACCTCAAGTTCCATGGCCGTCGAAAGACAGTCAGAAAAACAACTCTGCAGGACCTCATCTATATATATCTACCAGTAGACTGTTAGTTAATGACTTGGTAAGCCTTTGAGCTTCTGCGCAGACAGGAATGGCTTCATTTTCTAGTTTTGTAGTCCCCCTGAAAATAAAATAATTAATGAGGGAATGCCTGCTCTAGCATGGCTATCGCAGGCCTGGTCGGGATTGCATTAACACGCCTTTTCTTGAATTTTTAAAAAACCGAAAATAAAAAAGAGGAAACAGTCATATATAAATACTAGGTTGTGCGGCCCGTTTAAACCACATACGTCACTATATAGGCGAGACAACTCGTGTTGATGGTAAAGGAGTCGAATAACCAATAAAATTGTCATAAAACTCTACAGCAACCCTTGCGGCTATAGGGTCGTACCTCACATCCTAGACACCGCTAAAAAAAGAAACAGATCAACAAACCGTTCCTAACGTGTCTGTACGCATAGCGTTCTCTTTTTTCTTGTGCTTACGAGAGGGGGGAGGCCGCCGACGACTTCCAAAGCCGAACTCAGCCCAGTATAGCTATTTTATAACGGCTATGAAGAAGACGTTGTCCGAGGTGCCCGGTAGCACGAGTAGACGCGCTATCCGCTCACCAGTATCCGTAGATCGGACCAGGATTAGAGCCCAACACATGCGCCGCTGTCTCATTTGCTCCGTATTAGAAGTAGAAGGCAAGGAGAGGGGCCATCGAGGCGCTACCCGTAGAAGGCCGTCCAAGAGCAGGCAGTGTGAATCTGCAGTAGCAAGGACTGCTTGTGCGGGATGGGGGTAGGTGGGGATCCTTACTGGAAGGCTTCGGAACCGAAACGCGAATGCGATCTAGCAGCAGGGTGTACTGATCGAGGTGACGGACCGTTACAGGGTGAGCCTCGATAAATCATACCAGTGGCAGCTGTTGACTTTTTGGGCACAGTTGCCGGGCCTTAGCAAACCTGCTGGCCTCCTCGTTCCCGCCAACTTCGCGTTATGAGGGTAGCCAGCGTAGCGAGAAGAACCTGTGCGAGGCCTTGATAACGAGAAAGGTATACGCTGCAGCAGGGCCACGAGTACCTGCTTCACGCAGGACCGCTGAAGGATTTGGAGGGCTGACCAAGCCGTACAAGGTGGCGACTAGAAGGGGACGATTGCCTAAGCAGAGGAGTCCAGTAGTCGAGTAGGTGTCCGTCATCTCCACTGGCGTGAAGATGGCCGGAAAAGTTCGACGGCAGAGCTTGGAGGCTCCAGGAGAAGGAATGACAGGCTGCGGATGCCTGCCCGGTGGATGGAGCCATCCATATGATCCAGAAGCCTGCCTCCCAGGATCTTCTTCAGCAAGAAGGCCACGGAATGATGCAAAGTGCACATTCGGGTCTGGTTTTTGCTGCAGCCTGGAATACCAACGTTGATTTTCGGAAAGGGTGGTATGATGGTGCAAATTGGACGGTCGCCGGTGAAGTCCGTATACAGCACGCAGAGATGTCCCAATTTGGAGAGAGCCATTTTGCGGAGGTGAGTCAAAGTAGCCAGTAGATGAATTGCTACAGTCCATGATACGTGGTAACGACGTCTACAGAAGTTGGGTGCCAGGAACAAGGTATGTGATAGCTTCCTTTACTTCTGATATGTGGTCACTGTCACCTACCCTTCCCGCTTACTGTTTCTGTAGAGCTGACGACATAGCCAGAGAAAAATGGTTTACCGGGAGAACGTTCACGCCCTTCGCAATAGGGACTATAGTTCACAATACCATCTCCGATAATGAAACGCATAGCGGACACTTTTTCTTGACCTCGTTAGATAAACCCATTTAGATGATTTGCCGGTACGTCGGTATCTGTTGCATGCCTCGCAAGTTCTTTTGTCTGCCACTCCACGGTTCAGGCTGACCCAGCCCTACACAGGCCTAATCGTGTCAATTAACACGCCGATATCGGTGACAGCCGACGAACCTTGTGATTTCAATGATGCCACGAGTTCTCCTTGCGTCAATGTACTTAGAAGATTCCGCCCAGGTGAAGGGCGTCTAAAGGCTGGCGGGGTACCTCGATCTATACGTACCATACATTAGGTAAGAAGATAATAATTGAGCTGCAGTCTTACAGCTCCTTTTTGTTTGTTACCACGGTGAGCAGCTGTGGCAGTATTCCATAAGCTTCCATTTTCCACTTCAAATCATACTGGTACTCTGGCGCTGGTCAGTGTCACTGTTGCTGGGTGACTACGTCGCGATTCTCAAGCATCCGTGGGAGGAGACCGGCCAACCGGTTCATTAGTGACCACGTCTCAGCTGTGGGTTAATAAAGCAGCGGTTAGCAGCCTGATGCGTGAGGCGAGGGGCAATGGTTATCGCCGACGGCGGGTCCCGTTAAGTTGTGATTTCTTCGACTGGCCACTCACTTGTATCGCCTTATGCTTGTCGTCATGGAGACATCTGAGAAAGTTAAATTAAAAACGGCAGCTTATGAAATACGACATCGCTAGTGAAGAATGCATAAGTTAAAACCAATTTCATCAGCAGACGGCGAACGTCCGTCATTGTGTGTTGCTTATAAAATTCCTGTAGATCATGAAGCTCGCTTCACAAAAGGCCTTTCTGCAAATTACGGCGATGCGTAGACGTATTGTTGGTTATCGCCATGCATATTGCTAACTTCATTCAGTTACTTCAACATGACAGTTACATCCAAAAGTTTAGGGCGACCGCATTTCATTTTCTCTGCGAATAACAAAATGCGAAAATCTCCGCCAACAGTACAGCGACACTAGCCGAAAGTATGGCGGCGTACTCCAGAAAGAAAACGTGGAGATCATAGTCAACTTCGGCGTCGAGCTCTTTGTTCCGGCATACCGTTGCATTCCATGATATCAACTTCCCTTCTTGGACGGCACGAAAGAACCTTCTAAGCGTCTTTGAGAGTTTCAGCCTTCTCGGCACAGGATAACCGCTCAGCATGATACTGTAATACTCGCTGAATTCTAAAATGTCTGGGAATGTATTGCGCACATAGCATGGATCGAAGCGGACCAAGTAACATACACGGTCGTCCCTCAGGGCGCACTGGAGGCAGCCCTCAACCGTCTTCACAATCAGCGTGCTTCTCTTTTTACTATGGTGCGCGTAAGATGCACGTAGCTTGCGCATTAACTGTGTTTCTCTGGGATAGCTCTCGCTTTCAAGCAGCATATATTGCATGACCGAATCTGTTACAACACAAGGTGCAACCTTGCCTTCGTCCAAGTAGACTTCCAGTTCCTGAAGTGTGTCTAAGCGGTTTACGGGGCGTTTGATGGTCACGCTCGAGGTCAGCTCACTACGCACGTACACCGCGAGTGGAAGGACGGCAATGATCCAAGTACCATAGAGTAGTCGCCAAAGCAGGGTGTATCTTTCGCTTTCTGGCTCGGGCGCACTAGTGGAAAGCAGCGGCGCCAAAAGACTCATCAATCTGTCGTTGATGGCGCCCAATAATGGCGGCTCTTGATTTCCAGTGCGTGCCAAAACCAAAGATGCGAGTACCAAGAGCCCGGTAACCGCTGAGAACAGCTGCCAAGATCCTCCCATCGCTTCCACAAGCGACTCGACACGGGTCACATTGGCGCGAGCATAAAACGTCTCGTGGCTGATCTGCACATCAAGATAATCAATGTAAGGTAGGAAGCCCTCCTCCAAATTAGCGGCGATGAACGCAGCATCAACATTGCGCCGATTGATTTGTCGAAATATCTCATTGACATCTGCGAAGCCGCGAGCTATAATTGAAACGTTTCTGAGGCTAAAAAGAGTCGCCATTCTAAGGAAGTCTTCAGACTGGCAGTTGCTATTAAGGGCCTTGGTGTATTCAGCATTCATGCACGCCACGGTTAAAGACTGACCGGACAGCTTCTCTATATCTGGATGTTCCAACTCCAAGCTTGCTGGAATTTCATTATACGGGGGCTTAAACTTTTTTTCAGACATCTGAGGTATAAAGAGTGCCCTAGTATATTCACCTCGCATGTTCAAGAAAGCAGTCTTCTGAAGAGGGCCAATATAGGGTAATCCGCTTACTGGACGGAGCAGTGGCTTCTTCTCTGAGCGAAGAAATAACCACACCATGTGGCAGGCATGAAGTCTACTGGCAGATAAAATCGGCCGCACACTTTTCATATCTAAAGTAGAATCGGCCTCAATTACTACAATCCTTCGCCCCTTGAGTGTGTTCGTCGGAATGTAAGGGCCCAATCCCCGGTTTTGTAAAGCCCATGCTGTTCTTGCTTGGTTTAGCTGTCGAGCAAATGCTCTGTGGTGTTCGTTCCATCTGTTACTGAATGAGACGAGAATGATGGTAGCCCTTTTCTCAAGGACTGCTGGGAAGCTTGTGTTTTCGGCCATCGATGCACTGATTGCTTCTCTCGTCAGCAGACTCAAAGCAAGCATCGCTGCCAGCAGCGCCACTGCAGTAGATAGGTGATGACCTTGGTACTTAATTGTTCCGCTCATTGTTCTATTCAGCGGTCAATGAACTGGTTGGCGCTGACGTATAGCTCACGTACAGTGGCGTGGGAAGGCTTTGTTTTCTCGAGGTAGAAGATTCATGAAGAGACCTGTCATCTCTGCTTGTCTTCCGTAAGTATAGTAGTTATTCGCCAACAGATTTAAAGCAGACGCTGGCGCTACCAGTGTGCTTCACGCAATGTTCCGAATTCAATCACGCGCATAATCGTCCAAATGTTCTTTGGTTCCTTAAAATAGCGGGGCTTGGTACCAGGGAACAAATGCTAACGGAGTCGACGCTACGTAGGTCTTGCGTGAGCAGCGGCGGTCACTATCGTCACCCTCACATCCAGTTCGCGGGTGCTGGGCCAATAAGGACTTAACCGACAGGCGTCAAGCATTTCGCCGCCAGCGCCTTTATACAGGGCCATAAACTGAAAGCCTTTTTTTTTTCGCGATTTGAAGACTCACGCTTCAAGCACGTTAATAAAGAGATATCACTTCCTGATTGAAACAGGTCGTGATACCTTTGACAATTTTCTTCCATTTTCTTTTTTGATAACCGTCCAAAGAAGTACAAACCGCTCCTAGACGGTTATAAAGTTTGAAAATAGTCGTCGGCTGGTGCGCGGGAGAACGAACAGTAAATTTCAGTTTGTTCCCGTCTGCACGACACTTCTGCCTGGTACGGCCCATGCGAAATGAGTGCTTGAGGGAACCATATCGTGACATCCATGATATTCGTCTGATATTGCTTAGTATTAATAATTCCCAGTGGGGTGCCGAACGACTTCGCGAGTCGTTTGAGAAAAATTTGAAAACTTCGTCGCCTGATGCGCCAGAGATCGGACAGTAAATGCGTTTGTTCCCGATTGCACGACGCGCACGATAGGTACGCTCGAGCGAAATTAGTTCTGGACGTAACCAAGTCGTGATATGAATGGTATTCGTCTGCTATTTTCTAGTATTACTATCTTTAACCGTTGAAAGTATAACCGCTCCGACGGTCGATTCTGTTGAAAACAAATTTGGAAAGAATCGTTAGATGATTCGCCAGAGATAGAACAGTAAATACCGGTTTGTTCCCAACTTCCCGAAGCGCGCGCCAGGATCGCCTCAAGCGAAATGAGTGGCTGATGGAACCAAACTCTGATATCGATGGCATTCGTCTGCTATTTATTTGAATTTTTCTTTCATGGTTGAAAGTCGAAATACCTCGAATGGTTTAAAAAAGAAGCGAAAAATGTTCTCGTCTGCTCCTAAAGAAATCGAACAGTAAATTCCAATCTGCTGACGATTCCATGACGCGCAAGAGGTACGCCTTAAGGGGAATGTTGAAACAAGCACATGATATCCACGATATTATTCTGTTATATTTTTTTATAACCACTTTTAACAATTCAACAAAAGCCGAAACTGTGTGAGCCGGTTACAAAAAGCTGTAATAATGGGTCTGCTGCTGCGTCTGAAGACGCTTGCAGTAAATGTCCTCCTGCTCCCAATTCCATTGCGCGCATGCCAGATTCGCTTAAATATGAATCAGTTCCTGGCGGAAGCGATTCCTTTGAATTCCAAGGGAAGGAAAGCGTAGCAGGGGGAGGCAGAAGGTAATTAGGTGGGCGCATGAAGGTGAGAAGTTCGCAGGGGTAAAGTGGGTGCAACTGCAGTGGGTGTAGACCGGCTGATGATGATGATGATGACGACGACGGCGAGGACGGAGCCTGCTCATTGTATATAAGCTATTATTTATTTATTTATTTTTTTATTTATTGTACCCTCAGGGCAAAGCATTGCAGAGAGGAGTGGGTAATACATAAAATACTGACAATACTGTCACGTAGTGGTGACGAGGTCAACGACACAAATGAAGGGGTCGATAATTGCACTAAAGGAACTCTTTATTTGGGCTGACTTGCGCCCGCAAAAGAACTAAGCAACTCGGCGGCGGCGATAGAAACAAACGTGCTCGTCGATCGTCGAACAAAGAATGCCCGTCACACTCGGCAGCGCTCAATTTAAAGGCTGCACAGAACAATCTAGATAACGTCGCAAACAGCTATCAGCACAGGCTGGAACATTGTGGAAAGACACCCGAGTGGCCGGAACCTTCCAGACAGATCTCGGTGCGTCTTGCGCTACGACAAAACTGATAAAGGTGTGACTCGCGACATCGAGCAGTAACAAACAAAGATTACAGAACTGATACGCGGTCCAGAATCAGAGTGATAAGCCTGTATGCCGGCGGCTGTTAAAAAACAACAAATACTGTTTTGCAGGTTTCGCGGCAATACAAAGCAAGAAGAGAATAACGACACCACTGTCCGGCATCTAATATGGACATGCCCAGGAACTTCCCATATGCGCAACACCATTCTACAAAAAGCTGGACTTTCACCGAGTAGTGACTCTCATTTCCACTTATGGACAACAAACAACATTTATGCACGCGGTTTGTGTGACTTCTTGCACATGGCTGCACTCCACACGGCATACCTTTTATGCCGTGTGGCAAACTCAGCGCAATAAATAAATAAATAAATAAATAAATAAATAAATAAATAAATAAATAAATAAATAAATAAATAAATAAATAAATAAGAAGATAATAAGCTACCAAAATATGCATTGCAATTGGAATAGGTGATCAAAAATATAGAGTCACTAAAACTATATTAGACAATAAAAACTGTAACAGCAGATCGAAACGATGCAGATTCAGAAATTTTGACAATTGAAGAAAGAAAGTGGTTCCAGTCATATGTATTTGTGCGTGTGAAAAACTTTATTTCAGGGAGGAAGCTTGAGGAAGCCGGGGCAACATCTCGCAATCCCTAGGTGGGCTCCTCATCACAGGAGCCCATTGGCGACCGCCGCGGCTCGGGCTCGGTGGACCAGGGCCTTCTGCCTCGCCAGGTCGGAGCAGCCGAGCAGGGCTGCCTCCCAGTCCTCCCGGGTGGGGTTGGGTATGGGTGCGCGGCTCGGGATTGACTGACATGCCCATACCATGTGGAAGATGTCTGAAGACTTCTCCGTACAGTGCGGGCGTTTTTTTTGTACATGCAGGATCAGTGTTTTAAAACTGCCGGGCACAACAGCGTTTTGGTGTAAAGATGGAGGAGTGTGCGCTCCTCCACCTTTGTAAGTCCCTTACAAGGCTTGGGATAAATTGCATGACCGAATTGGAATAATTCAGTAATTTCTTGAAAAGTGATCGTCCGGATTGGGTTCGAGATCCGCATCAAAAGGGTCCGAATGCGTTGCCCGGTTCATCGCCTTCGAGGCCCATGTGAGCTGGAGCCCATACAATCGTTCGAGACGCGGGGGCCCCGAGGTAGTCACTGTTTTGAAGGATGCGGTGCGCAAAGAGAGAAATGTACCCCTGTTTAATATTTCTGCAGGCCTCTCTCGAGTCGGTGACGGTGACTTGCGAGTTCTGGTCTGCGGCGGCTAACGCGGTGGCAACTTCTTCCGCATGTGTTATGTCTTGAGAAAGCGCACATCACCCCGTAGTGTAGTGTGATCCTGGCCATGACCATCACGATCATGTTGTACCACTGCATTCTAGGCGACGAACGTGATTGGGTCCAGTTCGCGATATATGCCATCTCGCTACATGCCACCCATCGGGTCGTGACAGCACTGTTAAATCAGTTTAAACCAAAATGCAAATGAACAAGTATTGACAGCATTCCTAGGCGAGTTTACGCCAACATGCGAACCAACAGGTCATGTCAACAGCGGTAAGTACCCTTAGCTAAGCCTCGATATCCATGTGCGATAGCGCCGAACTGGTCACTATTTTTATTTATTTAAGAAATACTGCAGGTATAATAAATGCCCAAGCAGGAGAGGTCGTTTGCATCAGATGTCATGTAGTTTGAAAACAATAAAACAAAGAATTTTAAACAGCGATGAACTGATAACACAAAGAATACAATGCACAGTAGAACATATGACACTTCAATTGGGAGGCGCCTTAATTTGAACTGTTGAAGACAGAAATACAAAAAGTCTAAGGACGATAACATCCTAATGCAAAATTTGCTTTTTCTGCGATATATTTAGTCAAAAAGAATTGAGATATGTATGTATGTATGTATGTATGTATGTATGTATGTATGTATGTATGTATGTATGTATGTATGTATGTATGTATGTATGTATGTATGTATGTATGTATGTATGTATGTATGTATGTATGTATGTATGTATGTATGTATGTATGTATGTATGTATGTATGTATGTATGTATGTATGTATGCATGCATGCATGCATGCATGCATGTATGTAGTATGTATTGAAAGGGGGTGTTTACTGTCCTTTAACAGGGATAATAGCCCTCTCCAAGTTGCACAGAGAACCACACAAGAGCACAGCCAGTCTAGGCCTCCACAAGCGAGCTCGAGCAGCGCAGCGGCACTTCGTCGTTCTTCTCCTCGTCTTTGTGATATCCTCGCCTAGTTCATCCTCGTCTTCATAATATCTTCGCAGAGTTCACTACAATTTCCCCCGGAGCGAAGAGGAGCCATCCTGGCGACTTATGGTGAGGGCAAGAGGAGCGGATCGTAGTATGTTTTGAGGCGGCTCACGTGCACAGTTTCGCGGCCGCGATGACGCATGTCCGAAGAGGGAGTGAGTGGCTCCACGATGTAATTCACAGGGGAGGTTTGGCGGACAATGCGGTAGGGGCCGTGGTACTCGGTTCGAAATTTTGAGGACAATCCCGGTGGGGTGCCAGGAACCCAGAGCCAAACAAGGGATCCTGTAGGGAAAACGTGTGGCGTCTGATCTTTGTCGTGACGATACTTTTGGCGGCCTTGCGATTCCGATGTTAAACTGCGGGCTAACTGGCGGCATTCTTCCGCATGTTTGGCAACGTCTGAAAGGAGAGTCCACTCGGAGGAGTCAGGACGATATGGTAAAATAGTGTCCATCGTGGACGATGCCTCATGCCCATAAAGCAGGAAGAAAGGGCTAAATCCAGTGGTTGACTGCGTAGCGGTATTGTATGCGTACGTCACGAAAGGAAGAACAGCGTCCCAGTTGGTCTGATCAGCGGCAACGTACATTGTGAGAATATTTACAAGCGTACGATTGAAGCACTCAAGTCAGCCCGTTAGTTTGAGGGTGGTAGGCTATTGTGGTCCGATGTATGATGCGACATTCGGCCAGTAGAGCTTCAACGACGTTGGAAAGGAAGACGCGTCCTCGGTCACTCAGCAGCTCTCGTGGCGCGCCGTGGCGAAGAACAAAATGATGTAGCAAGAACAGGGCAACTTCACAGGCAGTAGCGGCGGGTAAAGCGGCGGTCTCGGCATACCGGGTGAGGTGGTCGATGCCGACGATAATCCACCGGTTCCCAGAGACCGTGCAGGGAAGTGGCCCGTAAAGGTCAACGCCAACGCGGTCAAAAGGGCGGGCCGGGCATGGAAGTGGTTGTAAGGGGCCAGAAGCACGAGGTGTGGGTGACTAGCGGCGCTGACAGGCGATGCAGGAGCGGACGTATTTGCGAATATAGCCGTACATGCCGCGCCAATAGTAGCGTTGAGAAATTCTCTGAAACGTCTTGACTACACCAGGATGGGTACACTGAGGGTCGGCATGGAAAGAGGCGCAAATTTCTTGTAAATGGCGGGGAATGACGAGAAGCCACCGTCGACCATCAGGCATATAATTGCGGCGGTAGAGAAGGTCGTCTCGTAGGGCAAAGTGTGGTGCTTGACGACGTAAAGTCCGAGAAGGCGCAGCGCTTGGAGGAGTGGACACGATGTCGATAAGAGATGCGAGCCACGGGTCTTTTCGCTGCTCCACAGGTATATCAGCGATTGTTAGAGACGAGAGGACGGGATCAGCCGCCGAGGAGCAAACTGGTGCGATGGATAGGGGAGAACGAGACAGAGCGTCGGCGTCCATGTAGTTGCATTCAACTTTGGAGAGGACGCGACTCGCGTACGCGACGACGTATTCTTGAAAGCCATTTTTCCGTTGAGCCAATACCGCTCCGAGGCCAACGCCACTCGCATCAGTATGGATCACAGGCGGCCATTGGTACTTGCCAGTAACCGGAACGTAAATCAAGAGACGAAACGTACTCGGCACCTTGGAAGCAATCAAGAGCGTCGTCTATACGCGGTAGGGGGTAATTGTTCTTGTGGGTAATTTTGTTCAGACGCCGGTAATCAACACAAAAACGAACTGAGCCATCTTTCTTCTTTACTAGCACCACTGGTGAAGACCAGGGGCTTTGAGATGGACGGATCACACCACGTTTTAGCATGTCCTCAACTTGCTCATTGATCACGCGACGCTCTGTCGCTGACACACGATAGGGGCGCTGTCGAAAAGGCATGTTAGAGCCGGTCTGAATGTGATGCGCGACTGTGGAAGTGCGGCCGAGAGGTGTGTGGGCGGCGTCGAACGCGGAGCGAAACGTCTGTAAAAGGGCCACAAGCTGCGTCCGGTAGGTGGAAGAAAGGGCGTCATCGATGCCGGTTCGGAAGAAGTCGTCTGGCAACGCGTCAGGCGTCGGATCGCACTGCAGAGCATCGATGGAGTTACCACGGTTGGTCTCGGAGGCATCCAGGTAAGAGAGAAGGTGGGCTGGTTCAATAGAACCGGGAGATTCCCCACGTAGTAAAGAAATCGGGCGCGGAGACGGATTGTAGATGAGTAGCTTCGTGAAGCCACCGTGAACATCGAGAACAGCAGGCGGCAGCGGCAGGTGCTTGCGGTGGATGAAGGATGCAGACGGTGTAAATAGAACCTTAACGGTTGACACGGCAGGACACGAAAGAGGCACAAGGGCACAAGCTTCTGGAGCCACGTCGACATCTTCAGCGATGGTGAGCTTTTGAGGACACACTGAACGGTTGTCGTCGTGCAGTACGTCGCACAGTGCAGAAAATTCCACTTCGGCTCGGGCGCAATCGATCACGGCGTTATTTTTAGACAAGAAGTCCCATCCAAGGATCACATCGTGAGAACAAGACGACAAAACTACGAACTCGACACTGTATAAAAGACCTTCAATGACGACACGTGCTGTACATGCTGCTAAAGGTGCAATCCTCTCCTCGCTGGTAGTGCGGAGCGACAAACCGTTAAATGGCGTTGTAACTTTTCGTAATCGTCGGCAAAGTCGCTCATGAATTACAGACACTGCAGCACCGGTATCGACCAGCGCATGTACAGACAGACCATCGATAGAGATTACTATAACGTTCGTGGGCAAAATATGAAGCCTTGAGCTTTTTGCAGAGCACGCAGTTCTCGCCTCACGAACCGCGGAATTTAGTTTCCCTCATCAGCAGGGAGTGGTCGCCGGCGCATTGGTGACAATTACCTGCGACGTGGAGAAGGAGAACGATGGGTCGTGTACGAACGCTGTTCGGCGGCGTATGCAGGCGAAGACGGAGCAGAACGAAGCAGCGGTGGGGAGTACTCCGAAGACGCAGGCTCGGGACGCGCAGCCGTGCGGCGACGGCACCACGTGTCCAGGGCAACCACAGTAGTAACAATTTGGGCGATTGTCAGAAGTGCGCCACGGGTTGTAATAGCGCGGAGTCGCAGGATGAAGCGGAGCCGTTTGAGGAAGCTGTGCATGGCGTAGGACAGGCTGCACGGGTGGTAACGGCTCAGGCGGAGGCCGCGCAGCCACTGCCGCGTAGGTCAAAGGGGCTGGGACAGATGGTTGGCTATATTGTAGTGGTGCTCCGACGTATGTCAAGGGAGCGACGGCAGGAGCTTCAGGAAGCGTGGGAAGTGCTTTTGCGACTTGTTCGCGGATGACTTGCTGCAACTTTGGCGCCAAAGGAGAGGAAGCGTCAGGACGATGGGGAACGAGGGACAGTTGACGGGCAACTTCTCGAATTAACTGCTTGATTTGTTGCATCAAGGGAGACTGTTCTGCGTCAGCTGTTAAAGCTGCAAGAGGCTCCTAGTGTGAGAGCGAAGAACGAGTGATTTGACGGCGCTTGCGTAATTCCTCAAAGTTTTGGCATGCATTGATGACGTCGACCACGGTTGCTGGGTTTCTGGCTAGAAGCATCTGGCACGCGTCATCGTCGATTCCTTGTAAAATATGACCAATCTTGGCATGTTCTGTCATTGAAGCGTCCACGCGCTTGCACAGGTCTACAACATCTTCAATATAACTCGTAAGACTTTCGCCGGGTAGCTGTGCACGGGCGCGCAAGCGTTGCTCAGCGCGCATGCAGCTTGCGCACTGCAGGCCTGCCGAAGATATCGGAAAAAGTGGTCTTGAAAGCAGACCACAAGGAGATATCGGCCTCGTGGTTGCGGAACCACAGGTTGGCAACGTCCGTTAGGTAGAATATCACGTTTGAGACCGTCGCCTCATTTGCTGTGCGTACTGACCCGCTCATATGATGACAGCCAATCTTCCACGTCGTGGTCGCCGGTTCCGCTGAAAATAGGAGGGTCCCGTTGGCGCAAAGCTCCAGCGCAGAAGACGGGGGACGAGGAGGCGGTTGGACTAGGAGTGGTAGCATCGGTCATGGCTGTTGTCGGGAGTGTGCGGCTTCGAAGCTCCAGGACGGCAGGAAATCCTGACCTCCACCAAGTGAAAGGGGGTGTTTACTGTCCTTTAACAGGGATAATAGCCCTTTACAAGTTGCACAGAGAACCACAAAAGAGCACAGCCAGTCTTGGCCTCCACAAGCGAGCTCGAGCAGCGCAGCGGCACTTCGTCGTTCTTCTCCTCGTCTTTGTGATATCCTCGCCTAGTTCATCCTCGTCTTCATAATATCTTCGCAGAGTTCACTACAGTAGTATGTATGTATGTATGTATGTATGTATGTATGTATGTATGTATGTATGTATGTATGTATGTATGTATGTATGTATGTATGTATGTATGTATGTATGTATGTATGTATGTATGTATGTATGTATGTATGTATGTATGTATGTATGTATGTATGTATGTATGTATGTATGTATGTATGTATGTATGTATGTATGTATGTATGTATGTATGTATGTATGTATGTATGTATGTATGTATGTATGTATGTATGTATGTATGTATGTATGTATGTATGTATGTATGTATGTATGTATGTATGTATGTACGTATGTATGTATGTTGCATGTGCAGTCACAAAAGCTCCTTTATTTTCTCACGAGGCAAAGAAAATTTCTCGGAAGAGAATGGCTACGAGCTCTGCGCAGCTCGCTTGTGATCCTAAGTTTTTTCTGTTTTTCTGTGGCTCGTGAATACGTCGTGACTTGTGGCTCTCTTTAGCTCGGTTACACTGGCAACGTGAACAACGGCCACGCGGCTGCATAGCCGAACAGGCGCATAAGGGCTACGCTCAGAAAAATAACAAAAGAATATCGATGTCATGACCTGGTTCCATCCAGCACTCATTTCACTTGAGACGCGCCTGCGCGTGAATCGTGCAATCGAAAACAGACTGGCATTTACTCTTTGATCTCTGGCGCATCAGTCGACGACTTCTTCCAAATTTTCCAAGCAACTCGTAGAGTGTTTCGATTTTCAACTGGTAAAGAGAGTAATACTTAAATAGAGCAGACGAATACCATTGATATCACGATATAGTTCAATCAAGCCCTAATTTCGCAGGCTATATCAGGCGCGCTTCGTAGAGTCGGGCACCAACCGGTGTTTAATGTTTGACCTTGCGCGCACCAGCCGACGACTACATATCTTCAATACTTTACCCGACTCGGAGTAGCTTGTGTTTTTTTGAACAGTTGAAGGCAAAAACAATAAAAAAAAAAACGCTAACGCTTTCACGACATGGTTCCACCAGACACTGATATATCCTTAGGCGTATTTTGATGCGCTCGTCTTGTGCTTTTTTTTTTTGACCCTGCAAAAAGGCGTCGGTGGCGAAATGCTTGCTGCCGGTCCGTCAAGTCCGCTAAGTATTTGTTAAAGAATCAATGCACATACAGCAATCGCTAACTGGATATGAAGGTGACGATAGTCGCCGAACCTGTCGCACATGACGTGCGTGCGTCGATTACGTTGGCATTTGTTTGCTGCTAACAGACGCCGCTGTTTGAAGCAATCAAAAGGAAATGTGGATGATTATGCCCATGATTGAATTCGGTACGCTGCGTGAAGCAATACTGCTATAGCAACAACACCTGCTTTAAATCTGTTGGTGAAGAGCTGTCAAGCCATACTTACAGAAGACCAGCAGAGAGGACCCCTCTCTTAACTAACCTTCTACATTGAGAAAACAGAACGAAAACAACAGCCTTCCCATGCCACTGGACGTGAGCTCGATGCCAGCGCCAACCATTTTCTCGACCGCTGGATCAATCAATGAGCATGGCAGTTAAGTATCGGGATCATCATCTATCTACTGCACTGATGCTGCCGGCAACGGTGCTTGCTTTGAGTTTGCTGACGACAGAATCCATCAGTGGAGTGACGACAGCCTCCCAGAAGCAGTACTTGAGAAAAAGGCTCACGTTATTCTCGTCACATTCATCAACACATGGAACGAAGACCATAGAACACTTGCTTGACTGCTCAACCAAGCAAGAACAGCATGGTCTGTCCAGAGCCGAAGATTGGGCCTTTACATTCGGCTGAGAACACTCATGGGGTGAAAGATTTTGCTGATTCAGGCAGATTTCAGCTTAGATATGAAAACAGTGCTAAAGGTTCTATCTGCAAGTACATTTCCTGCCTGTCACATTGTGTAGTTTTTTCTTCGCTCACAGTCGGAACGTTCAAATCAGACGAATTACCCCACATTGGCCCTTCCAACGAAGCTGAATTTTTGAGCTTGCAAGGTGAATATATTAGTGCACTCTTCGTGCCTCTAATTTCTCAAAAAATTTTGAACCCCCTTATAACGAAATTTCGTCGAGTTGGAGTTGGACATCCAAGAAACGGAAAAGCTTTCCGGGAAGTCTTTAACCGTGGCATGCATGAATGCCAAAAAAATAAACAAGACCCTTAAAAAACAATTGCCAGTCTGGGGACTTCCATAGAATGGCTACTCTTTTCAGCCACAGAAAAGCTTCTGGCTCGCGGCTTCGAGAACGTCCACGAGATGTTTCCAGAGATCAGTCTGCACAAAATTGATTTCGCGTTTGCTACCGCTAGTTTGGAGAAGCCGTACGTATACCCTACATGGATTATCTTAATGTGCAGATCATCTACGAACATTTTATGCTCATGACACTGTCACCCGTGTTAAGTCGCTTGTGGAAGCGATGGGGGGATCTTGGCAGCTGTTATCAGCTGTTACCGGGCTCTTGGTACTCACATCTCTGGTTTTGGTAGGAACTGGAAATCAGGAGAAGCCATTCTTAGCTGACATCAACGATAGACTGATGTGCCTTTTGGCACCGCTGCTCTCAACTAGTGCGCCCGAGCCAGATAGCGAAAGATGAGCACTGCTTTGGCGACTGCTCTATGGTACCTGGATCATTGCCGTCCTTCCACTCGCGGTGTACGTGCCTAGTGAGCTGACCTTGAGCGTGACCATCAAATGCCCTGCCAACCGCCTGGACACACTGCAGAAACTAGATGGCTACTTAGACAAGGGCAAGGTTGCAGCTTATACGGTGAAGCATTCGGACATGGAAAATATGCTGCGAGGAATCGACACCTATCCCCAAGAAGCGTAATTAATATGCAAGCTACGTGCAGCTTACGCGCACCATAGCGAAAATGGAAGCACGCTGATCATAAAGACGGTCGTGGGCTGCCTCCAGTGTGCCCTGAGGGACGACCTAATGTGTTACTTGGTTCGTTTCAATCCGTGCTTTGTGTGGGATAGATTTCCGAGCGTTTTAGAGTTCAGAGAGTATTTTAGTATTATGCTGATATGCACCCTGTGCCGAGGTGGCTGAAAGTATCCACGACGCTTAGGAGGTTCTTTCGTGCAGTACAAGAAGGGAAATTGGTATTATGGAATGCAACGGTATGCCGGAACAAAGAGCTAGATGTAAAAGTTGGCTATCATCTCCACAACTTCTTTCTGGACTGTCATCTCTACAACTTCTTATCTAGCGTCGCTGTTCTGTTGGCTGAGATTTTTACGTTTCGTTATTCGTGTGGCGTTCTTAGTATTTGAATGTAACCGTCATGTTGAAGTAAAAGAAATTAGCAATGTGGATGGAGAGAACCAAGAATATGTCCACGCGTCACCATAGTTTACAGAAAGATACTTCGTGAAGCGATCTTCATGAATTAATTAATTTGAATGGGAAGCTACTCGCAACGATATACGTTCGTCGTCCGTCAGTGAAGCTGGTTTCAACGTGTGAGTAGCAGGCCAAATTTGAATTATTCCGGCCGACCTCTCTGCCTTTTCCTTTCAATAAATCCATCTATCTATCTATCTGGTCTATACCATCGGCTGCATTCCGTAGGCTGCCATTTTGAATTTAATTTGGTCAGACGTCTCCATTACGGCAGCATAAGACGATAGCAACGAGCGGTCTGTCAAAGAAATCACAACATGACTTGTCCAGCCTTCGGTGATAGCAACTGCTCCTCCCCACAATCAACGGCTAAACACAGCTTCATTCACTGATGCACCCAGTGTCGAGAGGCAGTGGCTAATATAAGCCAATTCTCTAGACGCCTGTCACGGAGATTCTTGAAACTCGCGGCTCAGTCGCCTAACGCCACTTGCAAGAAAATGTCAGATGACCAATTGGACCTGAAATGGAAAATGTAAGCTTATGAAATACGGGCTCAAGACGCATTTTTGCCAATGACGTCTGTTCATTCTGATTACCAGACACGAAGGTTCTGTATGTCCCGTGGTTCAATTAGGGCGTTATTAGCGATATGACTAAGCACGACGGTACCTCGCCCGTGTTTAGACACCTAATTAGTCATCCGAGTGGATTATCCTTGCATGATCTGCAAAAAATACCGTCGTACCGGCAAAGCTTTGAAAGGATTTATCTTATAAGGCCAGGCGAGAAGTGTCCTTTATTACTTGCATTATCGCAGAATGTAGATTTTCACAGTCCTCCCTATCCCGATTGGAGCGCGCGTTTTCTCGGAAAGTTATTTTTAGTTGACTATATCGTCTTAACTGCGAAAAAAGCACGTGCGAATGTACGGGAAAATGATCTCATGTCACAGGCAAAAGCAGCCATCATGTACCTGGCTCCTGGCCTTTCTGCTCCTCCAGGCTAAGCTTCACCATGTATAGTGGGCTGCATCACACCCTCTACGGAGAAGCCTTTCTGGCCCACCTCTGCAAAACGCCTTCCTCCAAGGTGGGTCGTCCGTGCGTGCAGTATACTGACTTCATAGGCGACTGCTCGGCTTATACAATTGCCCTGCCTCCACCTAACCACCATTCCTGAAGGTGAACGTGAGTATAGCATGCTATAGGGAAAAGCAGACCCTAATCTCCGTTTTGAAGACGTCCCTGACCTATCTTCTGGAAGAGATCTTGGAGGGCAAACTTTTGGTGCATCCCGACGGATGGCTCCTCCTACCGAGCAGCCCCCTCAGCATGTCATTTCTTCCCAATGAGCCTCCAAATTATGCGGCCTTACTTTCCCGCACAGCTCCCATGACAGTGGGAATAGCGAGCCTCCACTTTGTCATGCATTTGGCCTCCTATCCTTCGGCCCTCCTTTTTTTCCACGGCACCGTCTTGAAGACTCCTTGGTAGCTCTAGAGCTCGCAGGTACCTGTGTCCCTGCTGCGGTCCACCTATTTGGTTATCAAGGACTTGGAGAGGTTCTTCTTACTACACTGTCTACCCTCTCATCGCGGGATTGCCTTAACGAGGAGACCAACAGGCTTGCTAAGGCCGCGCACTGCAGCGGTGCCCCAGTGTCAAAAGCTGGCACTGTTTTGCATTTCTCGCGGCTCATCCTATAACAGCCCGACACCCCATTCAGCCCTGACTGCGAGATCGTATTGCACGCTCGGCCCCGACGCCTCCCGGTGAGGATCTCCCGTCGCAAGCAGTCCTTCCTGCCCCGGATCCGCGCTGCCTTCTTTTTCCTGGACAGCATTACGCCTCTACCCCCAGGGGGTCCCTATCTACTACCCGTTGACTACAAGCAATGTTCCTTTAAGGGGCAAGCCCCCCCCCCCCCTTAAGAAGAAACCCATACGTGTAGAGAGGTTATGAATGATTTCTTGTATTTTTTTTACATTTTTTTTTGCAAAGCCTAGGTTCCAATCGAGGTACTGCGTAGGCCTCAAAGGCTGCGGTAGAGTTATATGAGGATTCAATGTACAGCGTTAAAACTAACGAAGGACGAAAAGAAAGGAGACCACACAGACTTGCGCTGTGTGATGTCCTTCGTTTTCGCCTGTTTTCGCTATGTGGCTTCCACAATGAACCAGTAACTATAGCTCAAGTATCCATATTTATTTAAATGAGGATTTTATTGGTTGTTCGAATTATTTGCTATTAAAAAGAATGACGCTATATAAGGAAGTAAAAAGGAATTAAATGGCCCGCTTGCGCAGTCCTTTTTTAAGGCAAGGAAGGTTGCCCAAGCTCAGTGGTAGACTTCACGACTAGTGCGGAATTCTTATAGGATTGGCAATCAAAAAGGATTCCTTATTCTCGGAGCTACCAAACTTTAAATCTGGTTTCAATCTCCCCTAATTGCTAAAAAGGTATCCCTTCATTTCTAATTTTATTGCGATACTTATGCACTGAGACTGGAATATGCCTCCGTTTTCAACATGAAGTACTCCGTTTCTTTAGTGGTATAAGTCTTTTCCAGGACTTGAGTAGCGTACTGTGCCTCTAAGAAAGTCCTCCAGAGGCTCAGTTTCTAGCTGTTCAGTCCCATAAGTATAATTGATTTTACAGTGTGAGGGTGGATCTTCATAAATAACCTACGCCACTTCTCTATTAGCAAACCTTCAAAAATCCGGAAAATGCATGGTAAGGCAGTCTAGACTATGCCTACGATAGATATGGTGGGGCAGACATCCCTTCATCTTTTCTTTTACTTTTCGGACGAAATCCAAAATGAGGAAATAGACACTCCTGCTATGCAGAGGCCTCATGCTTATCAATATCACATGTCGATGTATAAATATAAGGTCTAGCAGAGTTGTTTCTCTGACCGTTTTTCGACGGTCCTGCAACTTGCAATTTAATTATTTTTCACTCAAAATGCATTGTTCATCAAATTGACCTCCGAAATCCAATGTTCTGACACGTGTCGGTGCTTTTTCGAAGACCGGCGACAAACCGGCCGAGAATAACTCCTACCGCACATTTCAGAGCTTGATAATGGATGCATGCGACCACAGGAACTTCGCGCAAGAGCGGTTAGGGCTGTTCCCTAATTTCACTTGGCGACGCTGTAAAATAAGTAGGGGTGAAATACGAGATGTTTTTGAGGATATCGGCGAATCAACACTTTACTTGTGCTTCCACAAAGATGTTAAACAGTAATGCATATATACTTTCAGTCTAACTGATGATCGACACGGACAATAACAACCCATGCGCTCTCATGCTTTCCCAGTGCTCTTTCTTCGAGGTCCTTTGTATATTGATCTTAAAAGTAGAGAAGCCTGGGTAACCCAGCTGCGAAGCGGCCTCTTTGTGCGTAGATTGATTACGCACCATTTGTTTCTGGACTGCCCGTTCGGTTTTTAAACGGGGGCAGTTCTTAGAGAAAGAGTCTTGAGGGCCACGACAGTTGGCGCACTTCAGAACACTCGCGCGGCAGATGTCACCGCTATGCGACTCGGAGCATCTAGGACACATGATGGAATTTTTGCAGACGGCACTCACGTGCCCGATCTTCATACACTTTCTGCATTGAAATGGCTTGGGCACGATAGGTCGGACCGGGTGTCGGAAATGCTCAACCTTCACATGCGATGGTATGCAGTCGCCCCTGAACGTGAGCTTGGTGGATTGCGATCTCCCGAGACGCTGTACTTGCAGTATGGAGATGCTATTTGATTCTGGCTTGATTAAGACTGATCGATCGGTGTCAGCGATGGCCACGTCAACATTGTAGATGACGCCGGTCATAGTGCCACTGTCCTGAAGAATATGAGAGCGCACACTGATGCCGTCCGCCTGGCGGCTGAGGCCGCGATTAACCAATGTATATTCGCCAGTCCTTGGTCGCGGAGGTTCGAGCCCCCGTTCCTCAGGCCTGCGTGCCAGGAGCGGGGAGTAGGGGGCCTCCTAAATCAGTGGAAATTAAAGTTTTAATCAATCAATCAATCACAGAGAGGCCGCTGCTAAGGTGCGACGGCGTCGTTCGCGTCGCCAAAGATCATCTAAGAAATCAGGTAATTTTGATAGCAAGGCCTCGAACAATTCTGAATCTTGTCCTACTCTTATGCCTGCGGGTTTAAATCAAAGAACCTCGATGGGCGGTGAAGGTGGAGGTGCTGCCTCAGACGTTAACTGGCCACCGCTTCCAAAACGGGACTTGCTCTCGAGACGCCGAGCTGTGCGGACGAGCGCCGCATGGGCTCTGGCCTCACGACCACTTTTTGTCAAATTTCTGTGACTTTGGCCCTGTGAACAGTGTTCAAGATTCGGATGGGTGTTTCATGCCAACCTTTACCGGATTTCACCTGGTATGACCACCGAGAATCTATTTTTCGGAACTTTAGGTGCCAGCACTTAGTGAACCGCGCTTGGCCTAACATTGGGCCAAACGCCAGTGTCGAGTTGCCGGGACCCGCGCTCGCTTTCGCGAGTCACCGAGGATACTCGCATCATGGTCTACACTGTAGAGGGTGAAGACGTCACTCTGGAGCAGTTTGCCGAACGAGAATGGCAGATTGTACTAAACCTGCAAGAACGCTACCGGCGCCGCGGCCCGAAGGAAAACAGACAAGCGAGCTAAGACCTGACGGACACGCGCGCTCCTCATAACCAAAGCAAGTCTAGACCCTCTCATCTCGACAATTGGAAGAAACCACCTGCCCGACGTAGAAAGGTGCCGCTCCCACTGCTACCAGCAGACAAGTATAAAGTAGTCGTTAGGCCTAGAGGCATGGACTTGCGCACCGTCGCGCCGCGCAACCTTCTCAGAGCTACCTGCATAGCGGTTAACCTACCACTTTAAGAGGTGCTGGAACAAGACAGCCTTTGTTTTAACACAGTTAACAACACGTTCACCATAAGCACACCGCATAAGCTCAGGGCTTCGGTTTACAGTAACCTGCGACGGCTCAAGTTGGCCGAGATAGAGTACGAAGTGACATCGTACGTGTCAGCGCTGGACGACTCTACGAGAGGCGTCATTTATTATACATATGACGGCGGAACTCCCGATGAGGTCCGACAAGGATTCCTGAAGCGCAACCAAAGGATTCCGGTGGTGGATGCTCGTCGCCTTGGCCAGTCAATGTCCATACTGGTCACGTTCGCTGGAAAGAAAGCTCCAGACACCATCTACTAATGGGAGAGTCCTTGCCGCGTACACCTGCACAGAGAGCAAGTGGAAACCTGTTTCGACTGCAGAAGAGTCGGCAATCGGGCGGATGTCTGCTACAAGCCCAGGACCCAAATGTGCCGCAGGTGCGGTGAAGGACACCTTCCGCCAGCCCAGGGGAAGCTCACACCTGCACGCCGAAGTGCATTATGTGCAAAGGCGCCCACAACACCGGGAGCAAGAACTGAAAACATCGCTTTGTAGAACACTGCCCAAAACACAATCAACAACACAAGAACTTGAACGATGAAGTCGACCAGCAATCCGAACACAGGCCGCGCTAAAGAGACAAAGCCGGTAGCCATTCGTCGAGCCACCATCGGGGAAGCAAGACCCACTACAGGTCGTCCTCCTTCCCACCCCTGTCATCTAGCCAGGACGCCAGTTCGAGGCAGGGAAGCACGGACCGACGGCAGCGTTCGAGCAGGAGCAGGAGCAGAAGCTGCTCAAAGCAGGTGAGCTGGCCGGATACGGCTTTCCAGAATTACACCGCTCGGGAGAAAGAACTCTTAGCTAAAATACAGTCCAGAGACGCCACGATTGCTGAAATGCAACGGGAAATAAGAGAAATGAAAAGTCTGTTTAAATCTCTGCAACCACCCGTAAAAACAACTACACCACACCGTGCGCCTTCATCCACCACGCTAAGCGCCATACCCTCCAGCAGTAATGCAATGGAGACGGGCAGCCGCATTAACCTGAAAAGACCGGCTCCTTCCGATGAGGGTCCCGGGTCGAAAAGCGCTGCAGAAGTGTCTAAAGATGACAACCCGTAACCGACTACCAAATCTAAGTCAGCAGACAAGCTAAGAGCAGAATTGAGCGCACTCGAGAATAAATTTAGCGGTCTTGAGGAGAAAGTTAACACTCTCACGCGCGAAGTAACTGAGCTGGGTTCAAACATCGCTGGGTTTTTTTCAGCAAGTAGTGCAGCGTCTCGTGGCCCTGGAGGCAAGCCGTAATGTAATGCCGGCATCCGCGACCGTGCCCGTAATTATTCCTCTCATGTCTCAACATGGCCCCTCGCCAGCAAATTGAGGTATGGCAGTGGAACTGCAGGGGATTCCGCAACAAACGGAGTAAGCTGTTGTTTCACATCCAAAGCTTACCTAAGCAACCGGACGTAATAGCCCTTCAAGAAGCTAGCGGTCCGGCGAAATTACCGGGCTATAAAGAGTTTACATCCCCCTCGAACGCAGGGACAACGGCGGCAGTCCCATTCACAGCGACATTTGTTCAACGCAACATTACGGCTATACAACACACCATAGACAGTTCTAGCGAACAGTACACGCTACTTGAAATTGTGCCCAGAAAAAAGGGGGAGGCAGATCTTTTTATACTCAACCTATACAGTTCACCGAAAAATAGGGGGTCAGGAATTCCCGACCTGCTGTGTAAAGCATCTCGACTCACCGCAGGAACGCAGCTCGTTGTGGTGGGCGATTTTAACGCCCACCATTCGGCTTGGGGTTATCGGAAGAACAACCCCAAGGGTACAAAGCTGTGGCAGTCTATCCAGAACCTGGGCCTCACAATTCTTAACGATCCCCAAGAAATCATGCGGGTCGGCAACAGCCTGACCCGATCTCACACTAAACAAAAACATTAGCGAAGCCTGCTGGTCCAACACTAGAAACACACTAGGGAGCGACCATTACATAATAGCTACAACATTTGATATAACATTTCACAAACTGCACCACATGCGCACACGCATCACCGACTGGGATAGGTTCAGACGCTTACGAGAGCAAACTGCCTCCAGTCAGATAAACAACCTAACGGAGTGGATTGCTGCACTTAAAGAGGACGTCAAGACCACCACAGTCGAGACGCCGACTGAGGAGCCGCACCAGACGACTGACTCCAAACTCCTCCACATGCAGGAAGCGCATACCAGCCTACTAAAACGTTGGAAGAGACAGAGACACATTAGAAATCTACGCAAGCGTATAGCGCAAATGGAGCGCCATATCGAAGCGTACACTATAGAGCTGCAGGAAAAACAATGGGGACAAATCTGTGATAATATGAACGGGCAGCTTGGAAACAAAAAGACGTTGTTCTTCCTCCGACACTTCCTTGACCCCACACAGACAAAATGCACACAGCGAGACCGGCTCACGAAATTAATTCACCAATACCAGGGTACGGACGCTGAGCTACTTGCCCAACTGCGAACACGCTACCTAAACACATCCCACACAGACCCTCTACCCGCGTATGCGGGTCTCCCCTACGACACCCTTGATGCCGACATAGCAGATGCCGAGGTCTTGTTTGCTCTCAGTCAGCTGCGTACCACCACCGCGGCGGGACCTGACGGAGTGTCAAACAAAACGCTCAGAAACCTAGACCACACGTCTGTCGCGGCCCTGACGCAACTAATGAACCCCCACTGGAGGGAATGCGAGATCCCTCAGGAATGGAGGCACGCGCGGGTCACCTTCATCCCAAAACAAGGCAAGAAACTCACGATTGAGAATTTACGGCCCATCTTCCTCACGTCTTGCATCGGAAAGCTAACGGAACATGTCATCTTTAACCGACTGCAAAATTACGCTGAAGACTGCGACTTACTTCCTTCAACAATGATTGGCTTTAAAGAAAACTTGTCCACGCAGGACGTGACGCTACAGCTTAAGAAGGATGTGCTGGACCCTCCATGTGGAACTGGGACGAAGGCGGTGCTCGGGCTAGACCTGAGCAAAGCCTTCGACAACGTCTCGCATGAGACAATCCTGACGAATCGCTCTCAATTGGAGCCTGGTGAACAATTATTTAATTATGTCCGATCATTCCTATCCGAGCGGACAGCAGAGCTCACACTAGGTAGCCTTAAATCAGACCCCATTCCTCTGGGAAGCTGGGGCACACAACAAGGCTCGGTGCTCTCGCCTTTACTAGTTAATATGGCCCTCATTACACTTCCCCCCAAGCTCTCTGCCCTGCCGGGGCTGCAGCACTCTTTCAACGACATCGCCCTGTGGGTAACCACGGGGAATGGCGGCCAAACAGAGGATACGCTGCAGCAGGCAGTCGACGTAATCGAAACCTACGCGTCGGGAGTGGGCCTTGAATGCTCGCACGCGAAATCGGAGCCGCTAGTTTTCAGCCTGATCCGAAAGGCCTACAAGGCTGCCCTTGGGCTCTCGCACAGCACGTCTACGGAAAGGTTAGTGGCCCTTGGGGTTCACAACACGCTATCGGAGCTGTGCGAGGCACACCTTGTCTCCCAGCTCGGATGACTCACTGGCACGAACACGGGAAGGTCCATCCTGTACAGACTACACATGTGCGAACAACTTCCAGAGAAGGATGCGAAAACACAGTTACCTACACACATCAGGACAGCTCTATTCCTTAAACCCTTGCCCAAGAATATGCACCCCGCGCATCACGAAGGCCGACGCATGGCGAGGGCTCGCGCCCTGCATGCCCAGTACGGCCGACACGTCAATGCAGCAAACGTGGACGCTGCGGAATATCGGCACACCCAGAGACAAGCAATCGCACTAGCCGCTGTGAATGGGAACGGTTCCCCGTTGGCGGCCGCATCAATCGCAACCACCTCCTCCGAGACGACGGAGGAAGCGGCCATAGTCTTATCTATTGCAAACACGTCCGCCGATATTATATTCAGTGATTTTAAAACAGACATTCGCAATTTCGCGAGGGGCCGCATCACGTCTACGTCCCTCCGCATCCTCCAAAGCATCCCTGCTCCGGTTAGGGAAATTGAACTAATCAGGGTCCCGGCCCACTCGTCTAATCCGGGGAACGAGGCGGCTCACGCACAAGCCCGAGGTTTCGTCGACCGGGCAGGGAGCGCGCCCTCCGACCCGAATTTCACGAGGGACGGGTTAATTTCTTTTCATGACATTACCCATCACTTCAGGCTGGAAAGGCGCACATATCCGCCCTCTCCTCCCGCCCCCCAAATCTTTAACAAAGGCGCCGGAAGTTACCTGGCGCCGACTACAAACACGCTCTCTCCTAAATCCGGCGGTGCTTGCCCTGATGGACCCAGGCCAGTACAACACAAACTTCAGTAAATGCGGCGAAAGAGCGACATACGATCCCATTCTCTAGAACTGCGCTAATGATACACCTGGGGTGGAATTAATACAGCTTCCTTCTCCCGAGCAGTGGGAAGCCGTGCTGGTCAGCTCAGACCCGAAGGTTCAACTACGGGCCATCGAGCGGGCTAATAAGGTCGCCTCCAGCCATGGACTAGCGGAAATCTAGTACGTCTCTCCTTAGACCTGCTTGAGCGACGAAATAAATGTTTTGCAATCCAATCCACGTCCGCTGGGCCAGGAAACTTGCCGCGAACCGAATGTCCTGCACCTACTGCCGAACTAGAGAAAAGTCAGGATGTGGGACATGGCCAAGACCTACAAATCATGGCCAAGACCTACAGATAATTGCCATTCTCACGTTCATGATGAATGCAATCCGCGCTGTGCTATCTGGTCGGCGCAGGCCAGTAGCACAGAATGAGCTACAGGTTCTGGACGCGCTAATACCAGGTTCTAGCAGCTATACAGTAGCAGATACAACGGCTCCCCCAGCATTAACATTTGGAAAAATAGTCAAGGATGCCTCTAATTTTCAATGGAATACCCGTGGGCTTCAGCCCCGAATTGCAGATATTCGACAATATTTCATGCAAATCGCATCCCCATCATTGTTATTAGTGAGCCGAATGTACCAAGATCTTGCGCCTCTTGGGCTACCAGGCATTTGCATCTCCAACGCACCAGGAAAACAGCAAGGCCATCATCTACGTATATTTGACGAGAACTCAAGTATGTAATTCATCCGGTTCCTCGCAGCTACGATAACCAGTACGTCTGCCTGACAGTGAAGAAGCACAATCTCACGTTTACACTTGTGGGTACGTATATGTCGCCATGAAGTCGCTTTGACGCCACACGATTGAGCAACTCGATGGAGATTACACATGGCCCTTGAATTATCATAGGAGACTTTAACACTTACCACATGATGTGGCGAAGTGTTCGAATGAACCGTAAGGAAAGAAAGCTTATGTCCTTCGCCTCCGATCATGACACCTTTATTCGAGAGTCAACTTACAGTTAGCTAGCTGTCTTGATTTGGCTTTCGTGTCTCGATGCCTTACCAGCAGCATCCAATGGTTTGCAGATATAGAAACACACGGAAGCGACCACATTCCTACATATGTGATGATTAATGGCCTTCCCACATCCACTTCTGTCCCACGAATGCGCCGCATCGATTGGTCGGCATTTCAAGCACTTATAAAAGATGCTTGCATAGCAGGCCTCTCTGCAGGTTTTGAAGAGAAAATTAAAGAGGCCATAATAAACGGGACGTCTTTCTTCACCCCAATGCCTACCTACACTGAGTTTGATATGGAATTACAGCGCCTGCGGTCATTGCGATGGAGGGCAGAGCGTAGATACCGACGCACTAAGTCACGCCTCGATCTCAGAGGTGCGAGGCGTATGCAAAAGAAAATTCAGCGCAGCATTCAAGCCCTCCAGGCGGTCATTCTGTGAAACGCTTGATCCCCGCAAGCCTTTATCACGCATCTTGAATGTCGTTCGTGGTCTCTGAACATCCCCTAAACAGCTCTACCCATTCAAATCTCTCGCACTCTACCAAAGAAGCGATGAGGTCGAGGTAGCTGAAGATTTCTGCGCTAGGTTAGCAGGCCAATCGACTCCAATGGTAACGCTACATTTCATCGATGCTCCAGCTTCACGGGATTCATGAATGGACCTTCCCTTCTCCGTGGAAAAACTTGACGCTGCGCTGGCTTCTTGCAGACAGTCATCATCGCCGGGTCCCGACGGTGTGACATACATTGCGCTTGTAAATCTTGGACAAGAAGCTAGGCACGCTCTTTTGGAATATTGCAACAAATCATGGAGTGAGGGTACAGTTCCAGACGAGTGGAAGTGCAGTCGTTTAGTTCCGCTCCTGAAACCTGGCAAATCGCCTCTGGGTTTGAAGTCATACCGTCCAATTGCACTGGCTAGTTGCGTTGGTAAAGTACTGGAAAGAATGCTGCTTACACGTATTGAGTGGTACTTGGAGTGCTACCGCGTATATCCGGATATAATTTCCGGGTTTCGACGCGGACGCTCTTCAGTGGACAACGTGGTGGACCTGGTATCATCTGTACAACGCCAAAAAAGTTTGAAGCGCCTACCCGCGGTGTTGTTCCTGGATATAAAGAGCGCACATGACGTCACTTACCAGGCCATTTTGGACGCTCTGGAAGCTGCCGAGCTTGGCGGTTGTGTTTTTTGCTGGATACGCTGTTATTTATCCAACAGATCTCCCTTTATGCAGACTGAGGATGGCCCAACATCTTCTCATTTCACTTCCCGTGGTGTCCCACAGGGTGGAGTACTAATCCTAACACTCTTCAATCTTATTGTTGTCGGGCTTGTCGACTTAATACCACAGTCGGCGCAACTTTCAATATATGCAGACATCTGTATCTGGGCATCAGGCGTTGCGCGCCCACAGGTTAGAGCGAGGCTTCAAAAGGCGGAAAGTATAGTTGCGGCTTACCTCCACCTGCAAAGTCTACAGATATCAAATGAAAAGTGTTCAATTGTTGCATTACAGGCAAGAACATGTCACCTCCCACCATGCGCATTGATGGTAAAGCAATACCCTACGAAAGCAGCCATCGCTTTCTGGGAGTGATCATCGACCGAAATCTTTCGTTGACTCCCGATATTTCATTCATAAAAAAGAGGCTCGCAGCAATTGCTCACGTACTTGCCTTTAAAGGGGGGGAGTCATGGGGAGCGTCCGTGCGGTCGATGCTCCAGCTGTACCATGCATTATTTATGAGATTTCTTCGGTACAGCTTACCTGCGCTTGGAAATGTCAGAAAAACAAAGTTAGGAATTCTACAGAGTGTTCAAGCTCAAGCTCTGTGAACCTGCCTGGGATTGCCGAAATGTGTCTCTACGGCTGCTAACATTTTAAGTGCACGGGAGCATCCCATATCTACCTACCTAACAGGTGACGCCTGAGGGGACATTTCCGACACATCTCCCGGATTTCTTGTCATCATTTGGGCAGTATTCCTATTAACAGGCCGCGTACATCGTTTACTAAGACCGTTGATGCGCATCGCGCTATATTGCCGTTCCAGTTTACACCCGCATCGAGATCGTCCTCTCCACTACTCCACTATGGAGCCTGCATGAACCACACGTGCTTCTTTCAATACTCGGCATCGGGAGGAAGCTCGAGCTATCGCCGACAGAACAAAAACAAGTCACTCTTGAATACTTCCTTGAGCACCATGCAAATCGTTTGCACGTCTACATCGACGGATCAGTGAATGCCGTGAGTTCTTCGGGCTCCATGGTCATACCCGCAATTGCTACAGAAATAAAAGTTAGGGCAATTCACCGGACTTTTTCAACAGTCGCAGAGCTAACCGCACTTCGTGTCGCAATTAGGCATATTATTCAGCAGAGCCCTCAGCGATGCTCTATTTTCACAAATGCAAATGCAGCCTTGCAAGCCTTAAAAGGGGCACTTCGCCGTGGAGCCCATGAGCAACTCGTCGCGGAAATACAACTTCATCATTATGCCATAAATGGAGGACCTGATACCATCTACCAATGGCTTACAGGACACATCGGCATAGCGGGAAGTCTCCGGATGGACTAGGTCACACGAACAGCCCACCAAGACAGCGATTGTGTGTTGATCTCCTTTTCCAGGGCGGACGCAGCGGACAGACTTTGCACATGTGTGCCGAAACACACGCTCTCCTTGTTGAATTCAGGGCAGTTTACGAACTGCCGCTTAAAATCCCTGGACCTTGACCTGAAGCTCCGGCTTCCACCTGGCCTACTCCGACGGGAAGAAACTTTGCTGTGCCACCTGTGGGGTGGTGTAGTATTAACAAATTCTTGTTATTTTGTGATAGATATGGAAAATAGCCCTGCATGTACAAACTGCGGGTGCGACGAGACTATAGGCCACATTCTTTGTGAATGCCCCATATACAGCGAGGAAAGACAGTGTTTATGCCGTGCGCTGGAGCATCTAGATGGACGCCCACCGACTGAACTTAAAGTTCTAGGTTCCTGGCCACGGCGATCGTCGGCGGTGAAGGCCTCCCAGGCACTGCTCCGGTTTATGAAAAGCACAGGCCTGATCGAAAGGCTATGATTTTGCTGTTATGTTACGTGATATGACTGTACTGACTTCATCCATCCCTCTCTTACCCACAACGTTTATATCCACTCACCCCTTTCCCCAGTGCAGGGTAGCAAACCGGTTTCTTTTGCCGGTTAACATACTTGCCTTTTCTCCTCATCTTTCTCCTCCTCCTCCTCCAACGATTAATTGATGCTCACAGATGTCGATGAAATTTGCATCAGACGTTCTTCTCAATGTCATGATTACGTGTTCCAAAGTGAACAGTGCAGGACGCTTTAGTTCTCCCGCAAGAGAGAGAGAGAGAGAAATAACCTTTATTTGCATCCGTCAAAAGGTTGGCGAGGATCTGAGTTTTCCCGCAAAGTAATTTCAGATAGCACACCGGGACCCGTGATTTGTGCTGCCAGAGAGGAAATTTTGATAGCCAATACTGTACTTGATGACATCACAGTCGTGCAGCTGTTTTCAAGCAGGCGACGGCGACAATGCAACGGCCCTACTGGGCGCTGCGTATTCGATGTAGCGTCGCCTGTACGATCCTACGAGGTGCTTCTGGCATGGTGCAGGACGACGGTGGCGCTACTTAGAAACAGCTTGGCACGACGCAGACACGGCTGACAGCTTGCTTGCAAGCAGCAAAGATCTTGGAATCACTGTGTTACTATCTTCTAGTTTCAGCTCCCACATTAATGGATTCCATAGCTAGTGTTGTGTTGTTGGCTGCACGAGTTATTCTACGAAAAACAAGAATGATTTACCACCGATTTCCCGAGAAAAAGAGCTTCGTGGCAAATTTAATCGTGCGATGGCGCCCATTCTGCACCTGAGAACGCATGAATACTCGGAACATTTAACCAACACAGGATGTTCCTGATAGGAGTTTGGCCTCTGGAGTGTTAGGCAACGGTTAAAATCAGATGCCGTGTCGACGATCTTCTCGCATACGACATATTCTAAACCGTCTGCCGCAGTATTCCGGTGCCGGAATGGCCGATAAATTCCGAGGCGCCGTCCGCTGCGGCTTCAGTGTGAACCAGTTTAGGCCTATCGACGACTAGGACGCAGCGCACGGCCAGACTGCCGATGTCCGCCGCTGTCGTGCTGACCGTAGTTGCGGTCAGTGTCAGATTAACAGGAATGAGAGCCCGGTTCAAAAATAATAAGAGTGCCCCCATAGCCCCCCCCCCCGTCGAGCTCTCGCTGTCACTTGTCATGTTTGAGACTGGACGCACTTTAGAATTTCCTGCACGGTTAACACACCCCAACCACACACGTCTGTACCTTTTTCATCCAATTTGCCCAGTATAAGGTTTTGTATTCTCACTGGTGCAACATAAGGCTGGCTTTGAAGGGGGGGGGGGATGGGATTAAGCGCACCATCCGACGAACAGCTTTTGAAGCGTTCTACATTTCAATACCTAAGCTCAAATTTTAATGCTTTTTTCTTAAGAAACCTCGCAGGCCGCCATTGTTTCATCTCGCGGGGGGCCCTGAGAATGGCGGGCCTGGTTGATTTGAACCCTTTGAACCCAGGATTATCGGGCCCTGGTTGCGATAAGCTCACTTTACTCAGTGCGGCAGGTGTTGCGCATCTGTCGTCTACTTTTTTGATGCGGCTAGGTGTCACGAAATCGGCGCACATTTTCATCAAGCCGGCACGGCGCGAGGCCTGCGCGGCGTCGCGTGGAAAGCTCGAGAAAAACCTCCTTCCCCGCGCGACAGAGCGCGTAGTCTTGTACGCGTCGCCGTCGCCCTCTTTCTCATCACCCGGAAAAACACCCGGATACGTCGACTGCGACACACGGACAAGAACCGTGAGTGTACAAGGCACCTTTCAAGACCTTATTTACGCAAATCGGAGCTCGGGAGACCGAGCTCCGACTGTCTAAATCCAGCGTCGCTCCGGCGCCCTTGCTTACCCGAACGCCAGGCTTAGTGCGGCGCGAACGCCACGGCGGCAGTCATGGAGTACGCCGTAGTTGGGACGAACGCTTCCCCAGCCGAATTCGAAACACCAGATTGGACAACAATTGTTTCTTACCGTACCAAGAACCCCAAAGCTGAGTCATTAACACCTCAGAAGAAAAATGAGCAGTCCGAGAAACCGAAGGCGAAACCTCTCCCACCGCTACATCCCAAGAAACCGCTACCCCGACTCCCGGAGAAGGACTATAAAATAATTTACAGACCAACGGGTGGCGTAGACATCACGCGCTACACCGAAAAATCCATAAGACAAGCGATCGCAACAGCGAGCGGCGTCACCACGTCCGCGGCCGAAAACGACCAATCTAGAACCAACTCTGCAAAAAATGTGATCACCATATCGACGCCGGTGCGGGCAAACGCACTACGCTACGTCGCAGTCAAGCAAATCAAAATAGAAGGCAAATACATTGTTATGACGTCGTACATCGCCCCTCCGGACAGGGCCCTGCAAGGCATTAGAGAGATTTAGCTTACCGGAGACGTATTACGTCTCCCGGAGACGTACAGACGTAGACGTATCGGACGCCTACTGCGCATGCGTGCAAATTGATGTAGACGTATTCGGCTGACACCGGGCAAAACACGTTTTAGCTGTACGTATCGCCCATACGTAAGACGTATCGCTAGACGTACATGCAGATGATGATGATGGCTATCCAATAAAAAAAGATAGAAGCTATTTCTAATAAATGCTTCAAATAATGTCACAAAAATGTCACATGCAGATCCCCCGAAGTCAGCATGTTGATGTGTTAGCTGTGTTTCGAATAATTATTAATTTGAGCTCACTTTTAACCACTTTGCCACCTGCAGCAAGCCTGAACAATCCAAGCCTAGTTGCATTAAATCCGTTTGTTTTGGTGCTCGCATGGAGGAAGGAAACATCTGCTCGTGTTTGCTGGTGTTCGGTCGTGTGCTAGAATTTGCTCGTGCTATCGGTGCAACCTGCCCACGTTACGTTACATCATGCCGACAGCATCCTTCACCCTTCACGACAGGCAGCTTTTTTGAGCACCCTATCATGGGATGAATTTGAAGACATGCATTGATTTCAACGGGAGCGCGATATTCCAAAGCCTCGAAGGAACTTACGTGAGCGTGGTACCCTTCAACATCGGCGCCAACAACAACATAGTGTTCAACAGGATTTTTAGATTCTAGAAAGAGGATTTCGGAGAGCTGCAGTTAGCCCTCCTAATTCCAAATGAGGTCATCAGTGCGCAGCGTGTCAGGGTCTCCGGCTCCGAGGCACCTTGGCACAGCTCGATTTTTACTTCGGTCATCTACTCTACGATATGACAAGTGGCTTGATCTGCAAGCTCTTCAGCGATTCTCCGAGGTAAGTAGCGCATGGTGTGGTAGCTGTGGTGGCTTGACGGTTACAAGCCAAATTATTGATAGCAGTGCTTTCTGTGTCAAATAAATATGCCCGCCGAAACATGTAAAGCAAAGCTGACTGGCTGTGGCGTTTCAGTAGTCATCTTTGAATGCGAATTAGCGCTAATCCTGAGGTTCAGAGCTTATCAAAACAGTCTAACACTTGTGCGACCGCTTATAGCGCTTTCAAATTAAAAAAAAAAAAAAAAAAAGGCCGGAGCGCATTTAAAGCGATAAATTCCTTGTGAGAAGCGGGGCGGGATGTCGTATCATCCCGCGTGCACACTGCTACGCACTCTCGCGCTACTCATTGCACATCATCCCCATCAGCTTCCATGTGTGCATAAACGCTACCGAGCCTTCTACTCGATATAACTACGTCAAAACCCTACCATTTTGTAGTCGAAAGGCACCAATGCTCTCTGGCGCGTAACGACGTTGTGTCGTTTCTAGCAGGCGAGCAGTTTTGGCTACTGTAAAACATAATATACATTAACGATTGCAGTTGACTCGTGCCCAGTCACCGAACGTCTGCTGTAATCATTGATCCTTTTTTTTTTTTTTTTTTTTTTTTACGTCAGTTAACTTAGGCACACTTGTGCAAAGGCATATATATATATACCCTGCTCTCCAACTCGGTTGTAGAGCTTTGGGAAGGTGCTCTCTTGTCGACATCGAATTTAGTGAAACTGTTTAACGTCCCGAATGCAACCAGTGGTATGCTGCTTTTCAATTTTATCACTAGCACAGCACAAGGTCATCAACATAAACACTAGCACACTTACAAGTCAATATTTTTTTTTATTAAATTAGGGAAGTCCACGGAAACACAAACTGAGAAATACGCAAAAGGTTGTTATCAGCACAAGTTATTTTTTAATTTGCTTCATGTATTAGAAATACTCAACACAGAAATTTCATAAAATTTTATGCAATAATTTAAACAATGTAAGCAATTTTGGATTTGGCCCTTATCGATATGAAAATCTATATTTGACCCTACTTCGACTGAAGGAAATTTTTTTCAGAGTCGTTTCTAGTCTCTTTGTGAAAATAATACCTGTAAATGATCATACTGTGAACACAGCTGATGAAGAGTTGTAATATTCATTGTCACACAATCAGCAGCACTGATTTGCTCTAAAGGGAGCAAATAAATGCTTAGTGGGCTTCTGCTTCAAGCAAAGATGTGAGGCTATTTTCTATTGGTAGAAATTAGTTGGAATGTGTTTAATGAAGAGCTATTTTAATTCAGTGCACCATTGTATTGCCGGGGAATGGTAGATGCACATAGGATGCAAAGCGACAAGACAGCGGCAAATATTGTCGTTTCTTGCCAGTTTCGGCTATTTGCTTATGTTGCTAAATGCAGAAAGCCGCTGCCAACAGGCTAAACTGAATGTAGTCTTTTATAAGTTATTTTGCTAGCTTTATGCACAAACTGCTTCGTCTGCTGCAGGCCTATGTTCCCAGTTTCTTATCTTCTGGCTTCAGATTTTCCTGTGATCTCTTCGTATCCTAGACAGTGATAAGGAAGTAGCTATGGAGAAGCAATAATTGAATTTACGCTCGCAGTAGTCCACCCTATCATGCTAAAGCTGAGAAAGAAAGCTTTCAAGAATAAAATAGATTTGGCTCATTTCCATCTGCACATCAGCAGAATCTGGCTCATTTTTGATTTGGCACATGATTTCTGTGAAATTCCTGGTCTTTATTTACATCCTTACTGTCTCAAACTGTTTGCAAAAGTGAGATGTATATATGATCTTTCAATTACAAAAAAAAAAAAAAAAGAAAATAACCTAGTGTAGGTTTCTGAATTTCGCTTGCTTTGAAAAAAAAAAATCAAGTGTCGGTGATAGTGTTGAAAAAATCCGGGAGCACTGCGGAATCTACATTGCAGAAATGTGAAAATCTAAGCGTTGCTGGTGCACTCGGTGCATCACATTTGCTCTCATCATTATGAATTAAATGCACCGTCATTATCATTGCTAATGTCATCGCTACTATCATCCTTACAGTAGACAAGGAGATTTTGGATGTGTGTTTCAAGATCCCGAACGTTGCACAGTTGGCTAAAGCGCTCGGATGGGGATGCGAGGAATAGAGGTTCGGCTCCCAGCGGAAACAGGATTTTAATTTTTTCTGATGGCATCATCATGACGTCATTTGATTGACAGCTATAGTGTGACCAAACAAACGAATGCCGACAGTATGAGCCATTAAAGATTTTCACCTTAAAATTGATGGGCCTGTACGAAGTAACACTAGTGAACTCTTCCAAAAGCAATGCAATAAGTATTATGCTACGGCACAGTAAAGAAGGTGCACACTGAAAGATTATTTTCTCATGACCACTTTATAGGGACTCTATAAGCGATCGTTGCTTGCAGCCGCTCCAATTTTTCCTCCTCAGGCGGTGCATGCAAAGGAAGGCCCCCATGCTCAACTGCTGGGGTTTCATCATGGCACAGCAAGGCGAATTTGTCGACCGTCTGTGGCTCAGAAGGAGGACTTCTCTGGGCACAAGTGGAGCCTGTGCAGAAATATCAGGCACTAATGTGTACCAATGCCATAGTCTGCCAGTGGGCCATTTAAAGGCAGACGTCACGATGCAGGTAAGCCTGTTCAGTCATGTCTTCATTGCAGTAACTAGCTGTAATATGTTTTTCATATTCAGGGGAGTGCATTTCCAAATTAAAGCCTAACATCTCTGCTGCGAAAATTCCACAAGTACTTTTATATTTTTTGAGTTGGTTTTTGGGAAAGGGTACTCAATGACCCACCTCATGAAAAACAGCATTTCATCTGTAAAGAAACGTGGCATTTAAGTATGTGATGCAAGATTGTGTTAGCATGTGGCATTTTATAAATTTGTAGGAAAAAAATTGTATCTAAAAACTTGCAACTGTAATTACATCTCATTATACAAAAAGAAGAGGCACCTGTGTAGACCTGCATTGGTTATATTTTTAATTCTTGCTATCTTTTAGGGATCCTCAAGGAGACGGTGCACTTTGAGAACCTGCAGAAGATCACCATGGGTCATAAATATGTGATCTATAGTGATGCAGCCTACCCCCGATGGCCTCTACTCTACAAGCTGTTTGGAGGTGCCATACTGCAACCTCATCATGTTGCCTTCAACAAGGCAATTAGCAGTGTTAGGAAAGCTGTAGAGGGGGGTTTGGCAGCGTAGCATGGGATTTTGCTTTTATTGACTATTTCAAGAACCAAACTTTGAGATGGTAACAGGTAGGGCGCACGCATGTATAAAGTTGCGCAATGAACTACCGAACATCTTTGTACAGCTGTCATGTGTCTATCTACTTTGTCTTGTGTCTGCCTCAGTTGGTCAATACCTTGTGCCTTTTCAGACATAAGTGTCGGCCTATGTCCTGCGGTCAAAAAATTTGGAACATTTTTTTTTTTAGGCTGCCTTTCTCAGTAAAATATGGACAAGCATGGCAAGCAGTGACCTTCACAGTTGAGGCATTTGTCAACAGTTGCAAAATTCATCTCTGTATTCCTTACAGCAATAATTGCAGCATGCAGTGGTGCATATCTTGTAAATAGGGTAAGTGACCTAGGAAACTTGGACATCAGAAACAAGTGGACAGGAGGCTTGCAGACTCACAACTGGATTTTACTAAGTAACGATTACATATATAAAGTGCACAAAACCGCTTGCTCAACGCTATACTTTTGCTTGCTGTATATATGTCCTCTTTCGGTTAGTAAAATACAGTTGTGAGCCTGTGTACGTCCATGTCCACTTCCGTTTCTGTTGTCCGTGTTTTCTAGAACAGTTACTCCATTTCCAAGATGAGCATCACTGCATGCAACAATGCTACCCAAAGATTTATGCTGTTCATTTGTTGACGCTGTTATGCCGAGATGCAGCTTTATGAATTTTTTTTTTATGCGAGATGCAGCAATATTTATCTCGATTGATTGCAGCAGTGCATGACTACTTTCTCGTTGTTCTCGTCTCACAGTGTTCAACATGACGTATTGTGTGCGTGGTGGCATTTAGGGTGGCGTGTGATAGTGTTCGTGTTCAAATGCAGGGGTTTTTGCCCGAGTGTTGTGTGCAGCGATATGACAGTTTCGGTTTACCATCTCGCTACTTGGCGAACTGAAAGGACGCGATGACTTTGGTTCGGCATTGTCTCCCATGCTCCTTTGACTGCGTGACCGTCTACCGGTGGACACCTGACAGCTGTGCTCCGGACCAACGGCTTCACTTGTTCCCAACGCTGACTTCGAACTGTTAGTGGCACGAGATGCTTGTGACCGCAAATATGCACTAGACCACCAGTCTGAACACTCTACATGAGTTGTGCCGCGTGGGCCGTCTCTAGTGTTTCACCCGAACGGTTGTGTATGCATTTGTGTATTGTCTAGATTAAGGAAAGGTGGCATCTGAGTTATAAAAGTGTCTGTATGTGTGAAGTGCCATCTGCTTTGGCGAACGAGGCGGCGAACCACCACAGCTTGTCTTCGTCAGGCCGTCTGACGGCTTCAGTGAGAACCTGTGCTACCAGATGCAAAAAGTGATGATGCCATTTTATGGTTTTTCACTTCATGCCGCTAATTCACAGCTCATATAATTATTGATCGCATGTGCTGCTAGAGTCATTATTCAGTTTTCTGTACACTACTGAATTAATTGTACTCTCATTGAGCTGTCATGTTGTCATGCCCGAGACGCTTTGCATTGTAGCCCCATCCAGTAGTGCAGCCAGAGCTCGAGTTTTACCAACGTTGGCATCAACGAATGCCGCAGATGCACTCTCCCTCTGTTTCCGCACTCTTTTCTTTTTTTTTCATAAACTAATGTCGCCTTTGAATCTCCTAGATTTTAACCCTGCAAAACTGTGTCTAGTCAGGCCAAAGCTATCACTCATATCTTTATTTTTTTTTTTGCAGCTGTGGGTTTCGTGGATCCTGAAAATCACTTCGTGAGCCCTTATTTGAGAAACACTGACCTATGATATGTTTTTAGCAATTACCACTATGTGACGGGACATTTTGAATTTCTTTTTGTGAAGTGGTGACCACAGGCCACTAACAGTGTTTTCAACGTTGTAGCTGAGGCTCACTTGAGAGAGGTTGCGCACATATTTTTTTTTTTGAGTCATTGCATATGTTTACAATTCTCACAATGCAAATATTTCTTAAAATATGCAATTTAAAATTAGTGTAATGCCCTTTGCAGATAATTTTGGACCTGTATTTGCAAAACTGTAGCCTTAGCTACTTATGCACCATAAAATGCAAGAACAGAAACACACCGACAGCATTTGTGTTGCAAAAATGTATTTGGGATTTATTTGGCAAAGTGAACATGGTCGAGAGAGTTTTGGAGAAAATAAACTGGTGCTATCTGCAATGTGATATAGTGCCAACATAAATAACTTTCATTCTTTCATCAGCGCAATCAGCATCTTGTCAACTGATTGCCAAGATTTCACCAGCTGATCTCCACATGTCCATCTTCACACGGGGCAGTGTTCGTCACCATGTGCTGCATAAAACATCCGTGTTGTATTCTTCTACCTTCCTGGAATGAAAAGGTGCAGTGTTCACAGAAATTACTGTAAAATTAAAGCTGTTATGAGAAAGCTGGAGGTTGTTTAATATTGCTCTCCAGCTGGTATTGCAGTGAATAACTACGCACATGATTATTCATGAAATGTCTGGGCATATGGCATACCCCTATATCATGGCACAGAAGTGCAGCAGTCTCCTCTTGTGAATGCACCTATCAGGGGTTGAATTGCCACTCCATTTGCTCCATTCTGCTCCCAAACTGCTTTTCCTGCTCTATCCTGCTCCAAAATGCAATATTGCTCCAAAACTGCTCCAAATTGGCTGTTTAAATGTTCTACCATCAAATTTAGTGCAACACGCAAACAATGTCTTTGCACAAGTGGCAAAGATATAACGCATCTAGCACTGGGCTTAATACAAACGAAACTTTTGTAAGGGAAGGAAGCATGTGGCATAATAAATATTTGTTTGCAAGTAAATTTAATATGAGTCACTGGCGATTGGAGATAATTGCAAAAAAAATGCACTGTGCATGTGACGTAGCACCTCCTCTCAGCCTTTGGATCACCGGTGGAGGGAGAAGCAAGAGCAGCAAGCGAAGCAGATAGGCGCAAACTACCGTGAGTCGTTGGGAAGGAAACTTGTCCGACTGGAAAAACCACATGAGTTATTCTAATGGTTGTGGTCTAAGAACAAGCAGGCACCTATCGAGCCTCTTTTTCAGTAACAAGCTTGTCGGGCCTACGGCAGACAAAATCATACTTGAATCGTTATGGGTTGGTACTCCAAAGATGTCACTCACTAGGAAGCGTCTCAAGAGTGTTGGAAAGCCATACAGGGCCTATTGCCAAGATTTAAAAAATGAGCCCCAGCATTGCTCAAGCAAAGAATGATAAAACTATTGGAAGGAGGTAGTGAAGTAAAAATGCTGAAGGATGAAAAGGCTACCCTTCAGTGCCATCTACATTTCCTGAAGGCACTACTGACCACTGCTCAGGAATTTATCAGCACAGGCATAGGATCAAAAAAGGATATGCACAAGATAGAGAGCAGAAATGTCATGTCCATTAATCTGAGCTCCAAATTAGTGGCATTGCTTGAGTGCATTGAAGTGGTAAACTTGACATTTGAATCTGTCAAGTCAGAATAGGCAAATGTGTTAGGTCACAAGGTCACACTAGGTGTTCAGTTATAAAGCACACCAGCAAGCATTTTGTTTGCTGGCTAGTCTGTTTCAAGTTGGTGGCCGTTGTCTTGTCAGAAATGAGTGCGAAGTTGGAGAGGCATTGAACTTGCATAAAAAGGAAGAGCTCATCTTTTTCTGTCAGAAAGAGAAAAACAATTACTACAATTATCAGAGGCATTTGACCTTAGGAACCTGCTCCAAAACTCTTGTCTCATTGCTCCAAAGCTGCTCCAAAACTCTCGCTGCTCCCAAAGCTGCTCCAAAATGCTTGAGCCTGCTTCCACCCCTGACCTATGTATCAGACCCATTGATGACTGTCTTTAGTGGTAATGGCACATACCCACGGCGGGGAATAGGCCATGGTATATAGCAAGTACAAAAGGTCCATGGACAAGCAATTGGGTATTTTGATAATTACGAATCTTAAACTAGAATTTCATGAAAAAAAAGAAAGGAAAAGAAAAGGCAGTGAATTCTCATTGTAGCAATCTACCTGGTGTGATTATATAGTTGTGAACAGAACTGCACACAGGTTGTAGGGTATATCCCTTGGCACTTGCCCCGAAGGAGAGGAGAATAAACACAAATAGCATGCCTGAGTAATCACCATTTGAACGATCTAACAGTCACTAACAGTGTTTCACAAGGAAGCCTGCTTTGGCCACTGTTGTTGAAAGTGTTCATCAAAGACATTGCCCACATCGACATATCCATTAAATTTGTCGTACATATATAGGGTGGATCTGGTACATATGATATGGGCGTGTCCAGAAATCTAAAATATAAATCGAGAGACAAAAAATAATTTTGGGAAACTACTGTCGAGCTCACGCCCTGAAATTCTGCTAGGTCTAATCCGACTAGCTGACGTCGCCCATGTCCAAGGACTCCAGGCCGTCATCTTTGCGGATAAGTTGACACCTATCTTGCACCTGTTGGATATTTATTAGTTTTGCCACCACCACATGCAGATGACTGTTCTATTATGACGGGCACTGATGCAGACACGTTGACAAAGCAAAGCAAAGCCTTCCTGTTAACATTATTGTTGTGGTTTCAATCAAACAAACTTAATATAAATTGTTCAAAGACAACGCTGATTATTTTCCCAGAAAAAAAAAATTTTTTTTAATCGTGCTGTCAGCAATGAGAGCCGGAACATTACAATTGTAGGCTCGCAGAGAATACTAAGTGTCACGTTCAACAGCAATCTATACTGGGACTTGCCTGTTGCTGGCATATGCAAAAGATTTTCCATGGTATTTGATGTTATTTTATGTCAGTGAACACTCCTTCTGATGCACATTGAAAACAAATTGAATCATTTTTTCACATCAACCAATGCATTAAGACCACAGTGGAGGGTGGAGTAAACAATAATATAATTTTGCCATCCTTTTCTTGAGGATAAATAAAATTCACCAAATGGGTAATTGCGGTAGAAATGTCTCTATAAAATATTACTTCTGAGCTTTTGCGTTGATTATGCACATGCACAGCAGCATGCTGCAATGACCTAAGAGCTGGAAATGCATCACGCGTCCAGGCAAACATCACACAAAAGTGTGAAGCCGCAAAAAGAAAAAGCATGTGGGAACTTCCCACGCTTTGCCCGATGATGAATACATTCTGGAGAGGGGTGCCTGAGGCCACACCGCACAGGAAGATACGGTGGCTGTTTGGGAGAAGGGACATGGCCATAAAACCATTACACTGATCCATTAGGAGTTGAGTTCTACAGATGCTGTTTTGATCCGCTGTATGTGACATCAGACATGCCCTGTGTTTTTCTGGCAGACAGACTCCTTGTTAGACTATTGCAATGCTATCAAAGTGAAAAAGGAAGTTTCTATGTCTCCTCGCCTGTTCCCAAGGTATGACTGCAGGAACATTGCTTACCAATACTGTTTGATTGACTGGCTGATTGACCCGAAGAGATGTGCCGTGTTTTATTGGCCAAAGTTCTGTGAGAGGGCTGGATTGATTGTTTAAAGGTTTCTTGTGGAGTAAAAAAAAAACAATACTGGCCCTGGGCAAGAGGCTCAATAGTCTATCATTGCTATGAACTTGCTTTTGACCTTTTGCTGTTAAGACCTTTGAAGTATGTACATAAGTCTGCAGAAGTGCAATCAAATTTCATTGTTTTTGTTCTCTCATCTTCGAAACGTCATTCTTCTCTCAAACCGAAGACTCAGTCATGCCACCAAATGGAGTGTAGGTTCAAAACAGTCTGAGACAAGCATAACAATACACAAAGCATTGCGATGGTCTCGTGAGTGTGCACCATGAACATGAAAATTTGTGAATAATTTGTTTTCCTACTCATTTATTTCATTTATCGCTGCTTTCATAGACCATTGCATTTTGTATAATGCACTGTTGCTGCTGCTGGTCCATGCATAGTTTTGGCATGAATGCAAAAGCTAACAACTAGGTTCTAGTGCAGTTGTACTAAGCAGTCTTGAGTTTTAAACTATAGTAAGTTGTTAAGGCATTGAGATAAATAAAACTTTTTACAAATTGGTGCTGCTCAAAATAACGTAAATATGTCCTCACCCCTCAAGGGCACTGACTGCAGGCTTGGTGTTGACGGCAGCGGCTCCACACTGTGCAGACTTGTGGCTGTGCCATGGAAGCAAGCAAACAAATGAAAGAAATAATTATTTCTGCAGCCATGAGATCTTGGGCTGTTTTCCGGTGCATAACAACATGCACGAGCTTACTTTAGCACTCTGGCTACACTTTGTACACAGCAGTAAGAGAATCAAGACTGAACATTGCAGTGCTTTGTAAATAGCTGTAACGTGTTCAACAAGAACATTGAAGAAAGTAATATAAGAAGTGTTGTCGCTTACTATTCCGGGAGTTGTCATGATTGCTTTCATCATCATGAGTCTCTCTGGGCACCATGTCATTCAGGCACTTGCAGGCTCATTTTCATCTGAAAGGGAATAACCATATGAGACACAGATGATTGGTAATTAACTTGCCAACATAATACAGGATCTAATTGTGCAGCTGAAAGTTGCGCCAGGACACTAGAAAAGTGCCACGACGCAGACACTTGCCTTCATTCAATGCAATGGTCCTTAACAAGGATCATTTTTGATTTTCAGGTGTTTTTATAACACAATGAGCAAACCAGTTCAGCCTCTGCGACTTGTAAATGCTAATAAGACTTCCAGTGCCTGAATGTTTTGTCCAAGAGCATAAAATGCTTCATTTCACGTGCTGACACAGGGACACAAGTTCATAAGCTTGGAGCAAAAAAAAATTAAATGACCTCTTGCACTATTTGGCTTTGGCACTGCATTCAGCATGTGCTGTTAGCTAATGGTGCCAGACAATTAATTGTCTGAGAAGATAAAGTAAACCATCTTGCAAACAATTTTCATTTATTGTGGCTCCTGGTGGCTGTGCACATTTACATGCACATGTAAAGAAAAGCAGCTACACGACGTGTATTATATTATGCAACTCGAACCATGTTTAGCAAAAATGCTGAAATATCATGTATCTAATTCGCACAACGTAAGTGGCTTTTTACTTTGCGCTGCTATTCTCCAGCAATCGACTAGGCGGTGTTCAGACGGGCGGGCCGTATGTATCGTGGGAAAGCATCATCCACCACCACTCCTACTCGGAGCGCACGCGATCGGCAGGCGCCGAGTCATTGCCATTCCGAGCTACTCGAAAGTGCCGTTTTCGTCACATATGATAACTAATTGTTCCGCTCGGACAGTCCGCTGTCCAGTCCGATCGTCTGAACAGAGAAGGTAGTGGGTAGTGACTTACCAGAATCATTTTTTTTTTCTGACGCTGGATGGGTTGCAAAGGCCTTTGCGAACGCTTTCATTGCGCAGCGGAGCGAGCGCTCGTTCGCCGTCGGCGGATCCCTAGAAATCGTTGCAACTTCTTTCGACGGCGCCTTCTCCCTGCGCTGTACAGTGTATGTACAGGATGGTCGATCTCGAGCTACTTGCTGGTCGTCCGCCGCACTGAAACGCTTGCGCATGATGTTTTCTTGGCACGGCCGGGGCAAGGGTATTACAGCATTTGATGACGCCAATGTGAAAACGGGAGAACTATGTGGCCCGTTGCGCACAGCAGCACTCTACAAGCACTCGTAGCACCATCCCATCGGCGCTTGGCTTAGCTTGGCGGCTTGGCTCCATGGCTGCTGAAATCTCGTGAGATCTCGCGAGATTACGGCAAGCTGGACGTCACGCGGCATACGTCTCCGGAGTACGTCTCCAGCGCCTGTACGTATCGGCAGTTTTCACGCATGCGCAGTAGGCGTCCCATACGTCTACGTCTGTACGTCTCCGGGAGACGTAATACGTCTCCGGTAAGCTAAATCTCTCTATTATCTATAGGGTTTACGATGGCGAAACGCACCAAGAAATGATGACCGAATTCCGAAAAAGAAACCCTGACATCGTTCAAGCACGCACCATGGGAAGAACATCAAAGTCCCTCCTGCTTCACTTCGACGCGGACGAACTCCCAGATAGCATCGTCTACTTCGGAGTCTTGTACCCAGTTTACCCCTTCATTCCCAAAGTAGAGGCGTGCACAAACTGCAGAAGAGTCGGCCACAGAAGAGACGTATGTCCGGAGCCACCGCAACAACGGTGCCCGTACTGCGGCAACCAACACCTGAAAGAAGAAGTCTGCGACCCGGTCTGCATTATCTGCGGAGGAGGGCACCGCACAGGCGATAACAGCTACAAGAAGCGATTTCAACGACACCAAACGAAAAAGTCGGAGCACCAATCAAGACCCAAATCACGGACATGTGACGACCCAACATCTACCGAAAGGAAGGACCGCTCGAGCTCCTTCCCGTCCTTGGACAGCGGACGCAGCAGCAGCCGTAGCGGACGGAGCAGCAGCGGCGGACGCAACGGAAGCAGCAGCAATGGAGGAGGCGCCAGCACTAGCAGCCGGACTCAGAGCCCCAGGCCGAAACAGGTGAGCTGGGCAGGAGTGGCCTCTCATGGGAAGGGGATGGAGCTGCAGACATTACAGTCTAAACTAGATCAGGCACTCCACCACATTCAAATTCTCACGGATCGAATCAAACACTTGGAGGAGGAAAATAGTAAACTAAAAGCACCCGCCATATCTCAGGACCCACCTCCGAAACCACTCCCATTGCCGGAAGTCACAGAAATGGAAACTACTGTGGCCGCCTCAGTCGAAACCCCAGTAAGCGTAGTTAGCAAGGAAGAAACACCTCGCAAAAAACGAGCAGTAGCAGCAGACGTAAGAAATACCTCAGTGGAGGATAGAGTCCCAAAACTCGAACAAAAAGTGGAGGAGCACAGCCAGAAACTCGATAGTCTAAACCAAAGAGTTGATAATTTAACACAAAGACTCGAACAACACATACAGGATGCAAATCACAAGTTCGGAGTAATTGACGCCGTTTTACAGGAAATTTTACACCGGCTTCCCCCTTCAGCTCAAGGGGCGCCAATCGATCTATCCCAGCAAAATGGCCAATCCTAAAACCGTAACAATTTGGCAGTGGAACTGCAGGTCTATGCGCAACAAAAAAACTAATCTGCAGTTACACGTTCAATCGCAATCCGAAAAACCTGACGTTATAGCGATTCAAGAACCCAGAATGTCTGGACTAAAACTGCCAGGGTACCGGGCGGTTCTGCCATGTCACATCAAAGAACAGCCTTTAACCACTACGTTGGTACATAGAAATCTTACCGTGGTTAACCACGAGATTGAAAACATAGAGCTCGATTGTATAATAATTGAAATTCTGCCTAGCAGAAGAAACTCCTCTTCTCTGTTCGTACTAAACGCAGCCACCCCAGGGCACCGGCTGGACCAGCGAAAGCCGCTATACTCAAAACCCTCCAAATCGCAGGCCAAAACCCAACCCTAATTGTGGGCGACTTCAACGCTCAACACGTGCGATGGGGACACGCAACCATATCCAGGAAAGGAACGGCCCTAATGAATTTTATCCAGCAAAGAGGGCTCACCCAATACACGGACCCCATGCACCCTACTAGGATAGGCAACAGCGTGACCAGGGACACGTGCCCGGACCTAACGATGGGCAAAAATCTCGCAGACTTAAGCTGGAGCAACACCAGACAAAATCTGGGAAGTGACCACTATATCATAATGTCTAAAATCACCATTTCCAATCTCAAACCCCAACCCAGAAAAAACAAAATCACCGACTGGGACAAACTTAGGACTATCCGCGACCAAAATAACGAGCCAATCATAGACTTAGAACACTGGACACAGACCCTCCTATCGGATGTGGAAAAGGCCACTAAGGAATTAGAAAATGACTTAGGCGTAAATACGGTTGACAGCCGACTTACGCACATGTGGGAGGCAAGGCAGAGCCTAGAAAAAAGATGGCTTAAGCAAAAATATAACAAAAAGCTTAGAAACAGGATCGTCACACTCACGAAAGAAATTCAACACCACACCTCAGAACTAGCGAGACAGCAGTGGAACCATATCTGTGAAAATGTGAATAGCAATCTAGGCACGAGGGAGACGTGGAATCTTCTGCGGCATCTCCTTGATCCGGAATCCAACAAGGCTACCACTCAAAAGGAAATCACCAAAATTTTAAACATAGACCCAGGCACGGATCAAGATATTATAGACACGCTACAGCAGAAATACTTCTGCACAACCCGCGAGACGAAGTCCCTGCCCGATTATAACGGAGAGCCTAACTCCATCCTGGATGCTGACATAACAATGGCGGAAATAAGAGCAGCCCTCTTTAAGGTACGTACAACATCTGCCCCAGGAGAGGACGGCATTAACAATAAGACACTCAGAAATCTAGACGACGCTTCTATCACAGCCCTCGCGGACTTTGCGAACGAGTGTTGGAAGGAGGGAAAACTCCCAGCGTCTTGGAAACATGCCATCGTTAAATTCATCCCAAAACCTCGCAAAAAGCTCGCGCTCGAAAACCTCAGACCTATTTCGCTTACTTCTTGCATAGGAAAACTGATAGAGCACGTTATACTAGACAGACTCCAGTCCCACATGCAAAAAGAGAATTTATATCCAAACACTATGGTCGGCTTTAGACCACATTTATAAACACAAGATACGATGCTAAGACTAGCAAACGAAGTCCTATCTCATGAGCAAGAAAGGAGTACCAGGGCAATCCTAGCCCTAGATTTAACCAAAGCCTTTGATAATGTTAAACACAAAGCAATCCTAGAATCTCTTTCACTGCTGAATGTAGGCGCAAGAACGTTTAACTACATCAAGGACTTCCTCTCCGATAGGAAGGCTAAAATTCAAATTGGCACTATCAAATCTGACACCTTCACTTTAGGAGATAGAGGAACTCCGCAAGGATCGGTCCTCTCCCCCTTTTTATTCAATATAACCCTAATCAAAATGGCACGCGAACTCGCAAGAATCCCAGACCTAGAACACTCTTTGTACGCGGACGATATCACCCTTTGGACCACCAAGGGGAGCATTGGCACGATACAAGATACGCTACAACAAGCGGTAGACGTAGTCGTAGAGGAGGCGCAAGCCGCGGGACTCGCGTGTTCCCCCCAGAAATCTGAATTACTCATTCTACACCCAAAGCGTCAAAGAAAGAATAAAGCGCCTGCGATCAAAATCTACGCGGAAGGTGCAGCCATCCAAGAAGTGGCAACACTAAGAATCTTGGGAATGCTCATACAGTCAAACCAAAAAAACGACACACTAATTAAGAGACTGAAAAACACCGTGAACCAAATTTCCCTCCTCCTCAGACGAATCGCGAATAGGCGTGGAGGAGTTAAAGAAGCTGAGACCAGGAAACTAGTAGAAGCCTTCGTTCTTAGCAGAGTTATCTACTCTACACCATACGTCACCCTCACAGTTAGAGAAAGAGACGACCTGGATTCACTAATTAGGCAGTCCTATAAAATTGCGCTTAACCTCCCTCGCAATACCCCAAATGAAGCACTACTAAAGTTAGGAATTCATAACACCTTAGCGGAAATGATGGAAGCACACCTCACCGCACAATGCGAGCGATTATCAAGCACTGAAACGGGACGTTTCATCCTAAAAAAAGCAGGAATACAATATGAAGGGATCCGGGCCCACACTTTGCCGATTCCAAGACATGTGCGCGAGCAATTAATAGTCCGTCCTCTGCCTAAAAACATGCATCCAGAATACGATACGGACAGAAGAAGGGCTAGGGCACAAAAATTACACGAAAGATTTTCAGTACAGAAAGACACGGCGCACGTGGACGTGGCAGAACATGCGGACAGAGATGCCTTTTCCCTGGCAGTTGTCGATCATCGAGGTTCTCCCCTCGCATCGGCGACAATCAATAAAACAAAATTTCCAGAGGAGGCCGAAGAGGCTGCCATAGCTTTAGCCATTACCTCCACCACTGCCAAATACATCCTTAGCGACTCTAAAACCGCAATTCGAAATTTTGCAAAAGGAAGGGCCCACTCCGCAGCCATCAAAATCTTACAAAAAATCTCCCATACCCGCCTTATCACATTGATCTGGGTCCCTGCCCATTAGGACCATCCTGGGAACGAGGCAGCGCATCAATTTGCCCGAGGATTTGTAGTTAACCGGAAGGTGCGCTGCCCTGAGCTCAGGTCGGCCAGGGAGCGGATGACAACCTACAAAGAAATTACTACCCACTTCAAGAAAGAAAGACAAATCTTCCCAGAACCACATCGATCTCTAAGTAAAACACAACTAATCACCTGGCGGCAGCTTCAAACAGACACTTTCTTTAATCCGTACAAGTACTCCATATGGTTCCCAGAGCAGTTCAGCCCTGTCTGTTCTCTCTGTGGACATCAAAAGGCAGACACACCACACATCCTATACTCATGCAATCAAGACAAGCCATCACAGAGTCTGCAGCTCTCTACCCAATCTCAGTGGGAGGCCGCGCTGCTCAGCTCCGACCCGGAGGTTCAACTCCGAGTCACGGAGCGGGCTGAAGAGGTCGCCGAACGACATCGTCGGTCGGCCACCTGGCGTCCGGCCTAGAAGAGGAGCCCACCGCGGGGACGGGAACGTCAACCCACCCCGCGCCTACGACCAATTCTTTAAATAAAGTTTACCTCCTCCTCCTCTCATCACCCGGCGATGATGCGACCTCATCTGTCAGGAATACGCCAGAAAAATCGAGAATCTTCTATGGGACCTAGCCAATGACGACGCGCGGCTCGACGGGAGGAGGAGAGAGCGCTATAAGCAGCGAAGCTAAGTGTGTGCGCGCGCTAGCTTTGACGCGTGCTAACAGACAGACGTGGCGCGCCCTATTTAAAGAGACCGCGCCGCTTGTTGAGTCAGTCAGTCAGGCAGTTGTTGCGGCGTGCTCGCCAGTGCTTCGACTGGACTCCCGGGGATCACCCGCTGCTGGCAAGCCTGCGGACCTGCAATGGAGCGGCGTTCGTCTTGTGTGGCGGCCACATCGTGATTCTTGAGGCGTCGGACTGCAACAGTGCCCGGTGAACAATTTGGTGTTTGTTTATGTAACTCTCTCGTGTTTAATCTGTGTTGTAAAGCCTCTGTGTTATTGAATACCTCTGTAATTGCATGCTTAGCGTTTGTTATTCTGTGAACCTCTCGTCTGTGCATTTTAAGTGATCTTGTGTATCCCTTTGTATCGTCTGTTGCTGCATATAAGGTTTGTTTTGTTTGTTGCTTCTGGCTCCGACCCTTACTCTGGCTTGAGCCGGCGACCGCTGGGCACCAAACGACCACCCCCTTCTGTCACTACAAGGTAGTTGAATTCCGGCTGAGCTTGCCACGCAGGTCGAGGGCATCTCCTTTGCGACCGGAACAGCTACCCCCGTTCACTCTAAGGGTGTCTGGGAGTGTGTGCACCGTTAAGGGCGCATCGTTAATAATACCCTCTAATTATTAACGGGTGACAATTATTCTGGCGTCCGCGACAGGACGTTTGGTGCACTCAAGCTCAGAGGACGGAGAACAAATTGGAAGAGTTTACGAAGAGGTCGTAAACAGTGTAGCAGCAGAGCGATATCGATAGGCTGTGCCGCGCGGAAGCATTTAGGCGAGGTTCACTAAGCAGTGTTTAGCCTACACCCAGACGGTTCCCGCTTCAGATATGAATCTGAAAGAGCTGATTGAGGCTGGCACCCAGCTGGGGTTGTCCGGTGCCGAACTGCGCAAATGGGTTAGCCAGAGAGAAAAAAGAGGAGAGAGAGAGGGAAAAAGAAGAAAGAGAGAGAGCAGAAACAGAACGAGAGAGGGCTCGAAAGGAAGCTGAGGAAGAAAGAGAGAGAGCAGAAAAAGAACGAGAGAAGGCTCAAAAGGAAGCTGAGGAAGAAAGAGAGAAGACTCGAAATGAGCGGGAAGAGGAATTTCAGCGGGAAAAGGAATTACTTACTATGAAACCTCAGCTCCAAAACTCAGGGAATAACAACGGTTTTGCTGAAGTGCATAGCCCCAGTGAAGGATATAGCAGCTTGTGGATAGACGCAAGTAAATTGATCCCGAAGTACGACGAGAGAAGAGACGATCTCGACGCATTCCTCTTGCGCTTCGAAAGGATCGCCAATATTGCAAATTGGACAGACAGTGAATGTGCTACCATCTTGAGCACTTGCCTTAGCGGCGAAGCATTAAGCGTATTTGGAAGACTTCCTCCTGAGGATGCAGGCAGCTATAGCAAGGTGAAAGCATCATTACTTAAAAGGTTTAGATTTACGACGGATGGGTTTCGTGAGAAATTCAGGACTGGAAAACCTATGCACGGTGAAACGGCAACACAGTATGCTGCGCGATTGAGTCATTGTTTTGACCGCTGGAATGAACTCTCAAAAATTAAAATAGAGTATGGCGCACTTCGCGAACTCCTAATTAAGGAACAATTCCTGTGTAGCTGTCACCCTGGTCTGTCGCTTTATTTAAAAGAAAGAAAAGCGCATACATTGAACGAAATTATTGATCTGGCAGACCAATATTTGGAAGCCCAGGGAGGCGAAAATTTGAGCAGGAATGCAAGTTCTGAAACCCCTCAAAAGCCCGAATTCTGGCAGACACAACATAGCGCAAAGTCACACCCGAGGTGCTATCTCTGCGGACAACTCGGCCACATCGCACCTAACTGCCACAAACTCGCAACAAAAAATCCATCCTCGTGTTGGAAATGCGGACAGAAGGGCCACAAAGCGATGCCGTGTCCCGACGCTGACAAGGCAGCTCCGCGGGCGGCATGCGCGAGGACTGTCAGAGTCGGAATGTCGTCTGGAGGAAGAAGATGCCTATGGCTTTGTTGATCTTAAGAACGGCAAGAAAGTCCACGTGGTGCACGGCCTAGAGGAGGAGGAAGCAGAGAAGGAGGTTAAGCGGAAGAAGGACAAGAAAATCCGGGTGGTGAACGCCGTAGTACACGCGCAACCTGAATCTGCGGTGAATGGTATGCCGGTTTCGAGGGGAAAGATAGGAAGAAAATCAGTGTCTGTGCTACGAGATACAGGTAGCAGTGCCGTAATTGTTAAACGGAGCTTGATTCATGAAAATGATCTGACTGGTGAGAAATGCCCTGTGAGGCTAATTGATGGCTCAATTCAGTTGTTACCTGAGGCAAAATTTGAAGTGCAAACGCCATATTATTCTGGAAAACTAACAGCCCTTTGCATGGAACGCCCTATATATGATTTGCTGTTGGGCAATATCAAGGGCGCAACATTTCCCGAGGATCCTCGTCAAAGTTCCGCGCCTGTGCACTTCAGCGAATCTAAAAAGAAAAAGCGAAGGCTAGGCAAGCAAGGCCATGAAAAGCCTGAGGAAAAGCCCTGAGAAAAGAATAAACAAAGGGAAGCACCTCAGGACGAAACCGAAAAGAAAGAGGCAACACAGGAAATAAAGTCAGGAATGCCTAGGCCGTCGTTGACGCAGGTAGCCCAAGTGTTTTTCCTACTTATGAAAGCATTACTTGGAATATTCCACCTTCCGCGGAAGGAATACCGGTCCCTAGGAAAGAGCACTACTACAGTGATTCTTTTTGTTGGTCTGTGCTCGTTGACACAGGTTCCCGTGTATCCGTCGGCGCTACTAGTTGTAGCGGCATTTATCGGCACGCATTGGTTGTGTGAGTTACAAGGTGACTATCAGTGAAGCCTTGAGATATTTGCAGTAGCCCGATCTGGGAACATGAAAGCACCTCAAATGCGAGAGCCTGGAGCGAAAGCAGAATCCCTGGTGGACAGAAGCGTGTCACGCACTGATCGCAGGTTGGAATTACGCTCGGAAATTTAGGTTGTGTGCTTCGCATTTGAAAAGCTGTGTGTTGTTGATTCCTGTATGTATCCGACAACAGTGTGTTGCTATGTTTGTGAATTTCATGGCATTGATGTGTGAATTTTGCAATGTGTTATTACAGTTTCTGAAATTTGTGCAATGTGTGTGATGTGGACATTTGCCCCATATAATTGTGAGCGCATGCATGTGCGCGCGATGTTCGTGGTTGTTGTGAATATTGTGGGACAATATTCTTTAAGGGAGGGACAGTGTCACAAAATCGGCGACACATTTTCATCAAGCCGGCACGGCGTGAGGCCCGCGCGGCATCGCGTGGAAAGCTCGAGAAAAACCTCCTTCCCCGCGCGAGAGAGCGCGTAGCCTTGTACGCGTCGCCGTCGCCCTCTTTCTCATCACCCGGCGATGACGCGACCTCATCATTCTGGAATACGCCAGAAAAATCGAGTATGTTCTATGGGACCTGGCCAATGACGACGCGGGGCTCGACGGGAGGAGGAGAGAGCGCTATAACCAGCGAAGCTAAGTGTGTGTGCGCGCTAGCTTTGACGCGTGCTGACAGACGCGGCGCGCCCATTTAAAGAGACCGCGCCGCTTGTTGAGTCAGTCAGTCAGTCAGTCAGTCAGTCAGTGGTTGCGGCGTGTTCGCCAGTGCTTCGACTGGACTCCCGGGGATCACCCGCTGCTGGCAAGCCTGCGGATCTGCAATGGAGCGGCGCTCGTCTTGTGTGGCGGCCACATCGTGACTCTTGAGGCGTCGGACTGCAACAGTGCCCGGTGAACAATTTGGTGTTTGTTTATGTAACTCTCTCGTGGTTAATCTGTGTTGTAAAGCCTCTGTGTTTTTGAATACCTCTGTAATTGCATGCTTAGCGTTTGTTATTCTGTGAACCTCTCGTCTGTGCATTTCAAGTGATCTTGTGTGTCCCTTTGTATCGTCTGTTGCTGTGTATAAAGTTTGTTTTGTTTGTTGCTTCTGGCTCCGACCCTTACACTGGCTTGAACCGGCGACCGCTGGGCACCAAACGACCACCCCCTTCTGTCACTACAAGGTAGTTGAATTCCGGCTGAGCTTGCCACGCAGGTCGAGGGCATCTCCTTTGCGACCGGAACAGCTACCCCCGTTCACTCTAAGGGTGTCTGGGAGTGTGCGCACCGTTAAGGGCGCGTCGTTAATAATACCCCCTAATTATTAACGGATGACACTAGGATGGGCCACATTTTAATGTACCGCTTAACATTTATTACGCCGAGCAAACGATCTTGCTAGGACGGAACGGGGCTGCATGCTGCGCCATCGGGCGCGTGCGCTCGAAGATAGTATCCGTCGGTCGCCATACACTCTTAGAAAAATGTAGTATTTTTACTAACTTTAGGGTAACAACTGCATGTCACATAAGTTACTACCTTGTTAGTAGGTGCAGTTACAATGGGAAGGTTAGTAACTTTCCTGTTGCTAAATTCAGTTACTAATAGGGTAGCAATCCATTGAGTTAGTAAGTGCACTTATAAAGGGTAAGTTAGTCATCATCATCATCAGCCTGACTATACCCACTGCAGGGAGAAGGCCTCTCCCATCTTTCTCTAATTAACTCGGTTTTGTGCTAGCTGCATCCACTTGACCCCTGCGAACTTCTTAACCTCATCCGCCCACCCAACTTTCTGGCGCCCCCTGCTACGCTTTCCTTTCCTTGGAAACCAGTTTGTTACCCTAAGCGACCATCGGTTATTCTCTCTTCGCACTACATGCTCATTTCTTCTTCTTGATTTATATTAGAATGTCAGTAACTTGAGTTATTTTTCTGACCCACTCTGCACGCTTCCTATCTCTTAGTGTTACCCCCACCATTTTTCGTTCCATAGCCCTCTGCGTTATCCTCAACTTAAGTAGAACCCTCTTCGTTAGCCTCCACGTTTCAGCCTCATAGGTGAGTACAGGTAAGATGCAACTGTTGTATACTTTCCTCTTGAGCGATACCGGTAAGCTGCTAGTCATAATCTGCGAGTGCTCGTCAAATGCGCTCCATCCCAATCTTATTCTTCTTGTTATTTCCTTTTCATGCTGCGGATATGCGGTTACTACCTGTCCTAAGCAGACATATTCGCCTACTACTCCCAGTGCTTCGCTACCTGACGTAAACTGCTGTTCCTTGCCGAGGCTGTTGAACATTACCTTAGTCTTCTGCATATTGATTTCTCCACCTACCTTTCTACTTTTCCTGTCTATGTCATCGGTCATTATTTGCAGTTCATCCCCCGAGTTACTTAGCAAGGCAATGTCATCAGCAAATCGCAGATTACTGAGGTATTCTCCATCTACCCTTATCCCTAACGGCTCCCATTCCAAGTCTCTGAATACTTCCTCTAAGCAATCTGTGAATAGTACTCGGGAGATCGTGTCTGCTTGCCTAACACCTTTCTTTATGGGAATTTTGTTACTTTCTTTATGCAGAACCATGGTTGCTGTGCAGCCATAAAATCGGTAAGTTAGTAAAAGTTACTATTCCTGCCATTACTAACTGCAGTTGCTAAAAGGGCAGTTACTCATTGAGATAGTAATATGTATACATATAAAATTTTAAAATTCCTGCTGCTAACATCAGAACTGCCTCTTGAGCTGAATTACAGGGAGGGCACCTTTTGCTCTGCAAGTGATACAAATAACGAATATATTTAACAAATCGGTAAAATCAGTATTACATTTTGAATTTAACCCAGAGTCACATAATTGTAGCCCATTAATATGCACAAATAATTCTGCTGATGCACATTTTGTACCAAGCCATACTTATAACTACAATTGATTCATATTCGGTGCTTTGCACTTGGTGAGGAGCAAATGGTTTGGCACTGCTGGAGAAATGCAGCATCCTCACGAATCAATTTATGAGCACACTTCTGAGTAGGTGCATCTCAAACGGCTATACATATAAATTTTGTTCGCATAATATATTTCATTATCTCATCCAGGGCTTTTATTTTGCAAGCGCAACACGCGTATTATGTTACACGTAAAAAAAATCTTTCATGACATTTTTGCTAAATTTCCTTCCTGTAGCGAGTGCCGCAGCCATGGGCACCTGCCAGTAGCAGGATCGTAAATGGAGCGAAGAAAAGAGTTCAGCACCTTGTAAGCAGCCCAATGCATCATTTATACGTGGAAGTGGGTAGACGTCTTTCCTTGTGATATTGTTTAGATGACGGTAGTCGACGCAGAAGCAAATAGAACCGTCTTTCATCCTCATCAGGACAACAGTTGGGGCTCGCGTGGTTCATCCCATCGCTGACGCCTGTTGTGAGATTTGGGTCGCGCTTGACTCATCCTACCGTTGACGCCAGTTGTTACATGTGGCTCGCGGCCCCATCGGTAGCGCTGGCCTGACGGCTCCGTGGCTCGGCGGACGGCATCAACGGTCCCAGCAACAAAGAGGTGTCTTCTAACCAAACAAACGTTTAATACGCATCATGAAGGAACGGGCAGAGAAGCTGGCCCGGAGAGAAAACAGACACTCTCACACAGCTAGTGTCTGCCGTCGTCTCTAGGGTGTCTCAAGTAGTCTCTGTCGCAGCGTTGTTGTTGGGGCTGCAGGAAGAAGGAAAAGAAAATGCACGGGCCTGCTACTGGCTCTGTAGCTGAGCCACCTCCGCTGCCTCGTACAGACAGGAGAGGGAAAAGAGAGAAAAAAAAAGAAGAGGGAGAGAAAGATGCGCGCCACAACAGCCATCATCCACCACCTAAGTGGTGGCGGGTGCAATGACGGCCTACAACAGATAAAAATTGGTGGCTGGCTAGTCCCCGCCGCATGCGGCGTTGACCTTCCGTCCCAGACCCGTAGGGCCAGGAACAACCACCCTCCTCACCTTACTGTCGCAGCGGTTTTTGTTGGGGCTGTATGAAGAAGGAAAAGAAAATGCACGGGCCTGCTACTGGCTCTGTAGCTGAGCCACCTCCGCTGCCTCGCGCAGACAGGAGAGAAAATAGAGAAGAAAGAAAAGGAAGAGGGAAAGAAAGACGCGCGCCGCAACCATAGCCGTTGTTCACCCGAAGCGGGGCGGGTGCATTGCACTGCGGAATGCGTTGCACTGGGGGTTCCATCTGCGATGTTTTCAGCGCGCTCGAGCACGCGAAGGCAGTGAGGCATGTTGCGGTGCTTCTACTGCTGGACGTGTCGGGCGCGTTTGATAACGTCTGCCGCGCTCCCATTCTCGCGATGCTTGAGGAGGCTGGCGTGGACGGACGCTTGCTACAATACGTTCGGAGCTTTTTTCAGGCGCGCTCCATGCGCGTTCGCGTAAGGGGGTGCTCTCTCGGCGCCTCGCCCGGTCGGGACGGGCGTGCCGCAGGGCTCTACCACCTTTTCTGCTCCCTTGATGGGGCTGGGGCAGGTAGGTCACCGCCGCTTGCGGCGGGGGCTAACCTGTCACCGAAATTTTATCTGTTGTAGGCCGTCACTGCACCCGCCACCGCTTTGGTGGTGGACGACGGCTGTTGTTGCGGCGCGCGTCTTTCTTTCCCTCTTCCTTTTCTTTCTTCTATATTTTCTCTTCTGTCTGCTCCGACCTCGGCGGCTGCGTTTCGATGGAGGCGAAACGAAGAGGCGTCGCGTGCTGTGCGATGTCAGCGCACGTTAAAGATCCCCAGGTGGTCGAAATTACTCCGTAGCCCTCCACTACGGATCCTCTTTCTCTCTTTCCACTTTCACTCCCATCTTCCTCCCTTCCCTTACGGCGCGGTTGCGGTGTCCACAGAAAAACAAGTGAGACAGTTACCACGCCTTTCCCTTCCTATAAATAAATCAGTTTTTTTTTCTGTCTGCACCACGCAGCGGAGGCGGCTCAGCTACAGAGCCAGTAGCAGGTCCCTGCATTTTCTTTTCCTTCTTCCTACAGCCACAACAACAACAACAACAACTTTTTCTGTTCAATGCGGCGATGTCGGTAGTACCGGACTCCCTGCCCGCAGGCAGCCGGCATCATGTGTACATCTCCATATACGCAGATGACATTGCTTTGTGGTGCCTGGGACCTCCGGGTGAGGCCGCGCAGGGTGCGCGCGTGCCTCACCCGCGGTGATTGACTGCTTGAGCGACCTAGGTCTCTCGCTCAGCAATGGCCTGCGTTTCGAGCTCGCGCAAGCCACCACCTCCGCTCACGCTGGACGGGACCCTCCTACCGTGGCGACGTTCGGTGCGGTACCTGCAGGTAGACATAGACCAGCGCCTTTTCTTTCAACCCGCGGCGACCAAGGCCTGCCTGCAGATGAAGAGAACCACTGCCACCGTATACAGGCTCACTGCTCGAGGCCAGGGCATCTGCCAGCAAGTTGCGTTACGGCTGTAAAACTCTGCGGCTGGAGGGACTATTCTCTACGCGCTAAAGCTCGTCACGTTGCGCAAACCATGCTGGAAGAAACTGCAGGTCGAGCATCGCAAGGCGCTCCGCATTTGCCTCGGCCTTCCTCAGAACTCTCAATGCGCAGCTACTTTGGCCGAGGCAGGCTAGTGGCCATCGCAACTTCAGACCACGCGGCGGGAGCTCCGACACATCGATCGCCTACAGCGCGCAGTGGACGGCGGCCCGCTATTACATCGACTGCGACAACATCTTTACTCGTGCATGGGAGTGGTGCAGCTCGAGTACGAGTAGCTCTCCAATGCAACGCCACCCTACGACCTGTGCTAACCTGACCCGCTGCTATGGAGGTTTAGCGAGAAATTGTGGGCATTGCGGGGAAACGCACCACACCGCTCTGTGCAGTGCAGCAGGTGACCGGAGCCATCGTCTACGAGGCACTCCAACACCACCTCTTAATTTACTCTGACGGCTCCGTGGCAGGTCTCCCCTGATGGGGCTGGGTCACCGCCGATTGCGGCGGGGGCTAGCCTGACACCGAATTTTTATCTGTTGTAGGCCGTCATTTCACCCACCACCGCTTAGGAGGTGGACGACGGCTGTTGTTGCGACGCGCGTCGTCTTTCTTTCCCTCTTCCTTTTCTTTCTTTGTTTTCTTTTCTGTCTGCGCGAGGCAGCGGAGGTGGCTCAGCTGCAGAGCCAGTAGCAGGCCCATGCATTTTCGTTTCGTTCTTCCTATAGCCACAACAACAACAACGGCTTCGTGGCCAGAGATAGTTGTTCGCTAGCAACGGCGGCTTCCATCCCCGCCCTGCAACTGCACAGACAGCTGCACCTGTCAGTCCTGGGTTCTTCGGCGGAGCTGCTGGGCCTACGCCTAGGGTTTGATCTACTGCTTGAACTGACTCCACCGCCCCTCAGGTGTGCCGTGCTATGCGACTCCTGCGCCGCCCTCAGCCGCCTTCGAACCACCGGCCGGGGAACTCCGCTGCTGTGTTAGATTCGCGCTCGTCTCTCGCGCTTGGCGGAGCGCGGCTGTGTTATAAGAGCACAGTGGATGACCGGCAACTACGGCATCGAGGACAACGAACGTGCCGACGAGCTCGCTACCGCAGCACATGAACTCCCTCCTAGCGACGAGCAACTCGCTTTGGTGGACGTGCGTGCGGTAATCGACGACTACCTCCGAAGGCAGCACCCCGACCCACACATCGCGAGGTGAGTGCATTTACAGTGTCAGCGGCCGCTCGCTGACTTGGCTCCAACGCGCAATGATCTCACTTTCCTCTCCCCTGCCTACCTCGCCCTTGTTCACCCGGGACTGTTCACGCCAGAATACACCCTGTGTGGTGCTCCAAAAGCGGATTTTGCTCGCATTCTTTATTCTTGCCCTGAGCATCTTCCACCTGCCGAATGGCAACTCATTAACCTCGAGCGATGGGAGGCTGCGGTGTCCAGTTCTGAGCCGGTTGCCCAACGGCAGCTGGTGTACTGGGCTTTGGAATTCGCCGGAAAACGTCACCTTCCGGCCACGACACGCACCCAAGAGCCATTCCATCCCTAGGATGTTACAGCTAAGGCTCATCTTAATAAAGTTTGTCACCACCACCATTCGTAAATAATAGACGGCATAAAAATATGTAGTCACTTATTGCTGGCATATGGACACACTATTACATACTTTGCGTGTTATTTAGCAGTCGAGCACACTGCCTCATACTTCTGTTCATTATCTCTGCCCTGGTGAAAGTTCACTAAGACTGCCAGTATTTTCACGTCAAAGATTATTTAAGCACTTCCTGACCTTCTGGTCGAGGACGCGGGACATATACTTCAGTTTCTCACCGTTGGAATGCACGCTGGGTGCGAAATACTTCCGCGAGATGGCTCTAAATTATGATTCATCCTACTGGCGAGAACACGCACCTTGGGACCAGTGTCATAGTTCCCGCGACACCAAGGAACACAACACCGCCCATGTTACGCCACGTCAAGCGTAGTCTTCTGCGCAACGCCATATCCTCGTTTCAAGCACCGGTGATGCTGGTCACATTTCAATATTTTGCACGTACTGATACATGCAAAAATGCATGCACACGATTGAAAGTACACCTGAGCGCGGGAAAGCAACCCAAAAATAGCGTCAATGCGGAGCTGTGCAGTACCAAACCTAACCTAGAGAGTAGGCAGTGACGACTAAAAAGCTGCTATTGAGTTGCTCAAACATTTTCGCTCGAACCTGTTTCCGGGAACGTTCGGAAAAAGCCTTAAATGTCTCACACTGTCGTCGAAAAAAAGCTGTCCGGGCGAGCGGCGCACCTGATTGGTCGACGCAGAAGTGACATCCCTAGCCACCAAAATCGAAGCGACCAACCAGAAGTCTCATTTTGTCTAGCATTCCTGCCATCTGCAATCCCACACTTGAACACGCGGCCAAGAAACGCCACGCGACAGGAGCGATGGTGTACCGTCCAAACGCCAACGATGTTAGGAGAAAAGGTTCTTGTTGTTGTCATGAACTTTATTTTTCCACCGATGTAGGAGGCCCCCTACTCCCCGCCCCCGGCACGCAGGACTATAGGACGGAGGCCGGGGCCTCCGCGACTAAAGACAGGCGAAGTGACAGTGTTTCTTCGCGGCTTCAGCCGCCAGGCGGACAGCTCGCTGCTGGTTGGCGGGGGACTCGCTCCGCAGTAGCAGTTCCCAGGCTTCTCTACTGTTTATGTTTTCCTTGGCGCCAGGGGAATCAAGGCATTGCCAGATTATGTGATCCAGAGTAACCCTTTCTCCGCAGGTTTCGCACTTATCGTCCGCCTTTTCCTCCACTTGCGTGTGGAAAAGCCAGACGGGATTTGGGAAATTCCCAGCTTGCAGGCGCCGCCAAGCGACGGCCTCCTTGTTAGTTAGCGTTTGGTCCGGTGGTGGCAGGGACCTTCTGCTAAGTCTGTAGTGTTCTAAAATTTCCTTATAAGTTTGTAGCCTGTCGTCCATCCCATCGCAATCAGGCGGCTCTACGGCTGCCCGGAAGTAGAGAGCTCGGGCTAGCTCGTGCGCCGCCTCGTTGCCGGGGATGAGCTCGTGCGCGGGGGTCCAAATAATTCGAATCTTTCTGTCAAGTTTTCCTTTCTCTAAAATTTTGGCTGCCTCCGTCGAGACCCTCCCTTTTCCAAAGTTCCAGACAGCTGTTTTGCTGTCACTAATAACTATGCTGGCTTCCGTTCCAACGCAAGCGAGCGCTATTGCAACTTCTTCAGCCGTGTCTACATTTCGGCTTCTAACGGACGCGGAGGCGGCGGGCACGCCGCGGCCGTTGACGACCACAGCCACCGCCGCCCCCGACTTCCCGCTAGCCGCGTCCACGTAGGCGACCTCTCCGGCTTCATTTTCCCCGCTTTCTTTGCGAGTGTCTCGGCCCTCTTTTGTCTCCTCTCCTTGTTGTACGTAGGGTGCATGTTTTTAGGTAGGGGGGGGGGGGGGCACTATTATATATTCGCGACACTCTCGTGGAATGTCTACTTTGTGGCTTGTTCCTCTATCTGACTGCAGTCCCACCCAGCCGAGGATGGTTTTGCCCGTAGTGGTTCTGCTTAATCTTTCTAGTTGCGCCATGTGCACAGCCTCCGCTAGTTCCGTCCAATTGTTGTGCACCCCCATTTCGAGGAGGCGTTCAGTCGAGGTCGAGATGGGTAGTCCCAGAGCCCTCTTTGTGCATCGTCTGATGAGTGCGTCTATTCTCTGCTTTTCGTCTGATCTAATGTTTAGGAATGGTGTGGCGTAACATATGCGGCTAGTGATGTAAGCCTGCATTAGTTTCAGGAGGCTTCGTTCCTTAACGCCCCGACCCTTTAGTGCGATTCTCCTGAACAGACCCATGACTTGCGTGGCGTACGCGTTCAGTTTCTTTACCGTTGTATCGTTGTACCCATCTGCTTGTAGAAACAGCCCCAAGATCCTAATTTGTTCGACTTTTGGCACTATTTGGCCGTCAACTGTTACGCTGATGTTTATCTGGCGTTTACACCTGAGCGCCTTCAGGTTGTAGATAAACAGTTCCGATTTTTGTGGAGAGCACGAGAGGCCCCTTTCGGCCGCGTAGGACACCACGGTGTCCGCCGCCGCTTGCAAGCGCTCCTCGATGCTCGCGTCACTCCCCTGCGTAGCCCACAGGTTGACGTCGTCCGCGTACATGCTGAATTTCAAGTTTTCCACTTTCCTCAGTTCTGCCGGGAGGTTTCGCATGGCAATATTAAAGAGGAACGGGGACAGCACCGAACCCTGTGGCGTACCCCTGCTTCCTAGTTTGACGGTGGATGATCAATGTCCTGAAACTTTATCTTTATCGTTCTACCCGACAGGAAGTCTTTTACGTAGTCGTACGTTTTCTTTCCGACCCCCAATTCTTGGAGGCCAGAAAGAATTGCCGCGTGTTTTACGTTATCGAACGCCTTTGTCAGGTCTAGACCTAGTAGTACCCTCGCGTCCCTGGTTTCGCTTTCTATGATACCGTGTCTCAAGCGGAGCATTACGTCCTGTGTGCACAGGCCGGGCCGGAACCCAACCATTTCGTGCGGCCACAGGTCGTTAAGCTCCATGAAACGCGTTAGTCGCGTTTGGACTACCCGCTCCATCAATTTCCCTATACAGGATGTTAGAGAGATTGGTCGTAAGTTCTCTAGTTTAGGGGGTTTGCCTGGCTTCGGTATCAAAATTACGAAGCCAGGCAAACCCCCTAAACTAGAGAACTTAGAGAGAGAAAAGGACAAATAGCGTGACGTAGACGGCTGGGGAGAGGAGGATGTGAGCAGGTCTTGTAAAAGTCGAGAAGGTGTTAGTCAGATTCGCGCGCGTCTCTCGCGCTTGGCGGAGCGCGGCTGCGTTATACGGACCCATGGGGCCTCAAGCAGAAAAGTACCTTGGCAGGAGGTAAGGACACGCAGGTAACTGATCAAGGGAATCTTGAAAGTAAAATAAAAAAACTAATCAGGGAGAATCAGGCACTCGTGCAGAAATTAGAGAAAATTGAGCACGAAAATGCAGAGTTGAGGAAAGGATTGATTAAGCTCGAAAATCGTGAGATGAGGGAAGTTCCCCCATTCGAGAGTGGAAACGAACCAGAACGCGAAAGTGGGCCCCCCAGTAGAAAGAAGGCCAAACCTGAGGACACGCATCTCGACAAACTTGCCGTAGACATAAGGTCTCTTAATGAACTAATGGAGAGGTCCAACTATAGGCAGGAAAATCTGCAAGTTAGAATGCTACACATGGAGGGCAGCCTAGGTAGAATGGAGCAAACCCTTCTCGCCGCAGGCGTAATCGCTACCAACAATGGCTGGAAAAATGGGCAGGGGCACAATAATTCGAGGTGGAAAGATGGCGTAATCTGTCAGTGGAACTGCAGGGGATTCGTAGGAAAAAGGGCGGTCCTTCAGCAGATAATACAGTCGAGCGAGGAACCATCCTTGGTAATTGCATTACAAGAGACCAACGCCAGGCATGTTGGCCTCAAGGAATACAAATGTTTCCGCAGCTCGCTGGGGGACTCAGCTCGGATGGCTACTCTGGTTGAGCACAATACGGAGGTTACTCAACACGAGGTTATGGGGACATTGAAGCAGTTTTGATTGAAGTCCATTCAGGAAATAATAAGAAAGAGAATCTCTGTGCTCAATGTATACAGCCCACCGAAACAAATCAATGCGAAATTCTCGCTCTTATTAAAAAAAGCACTAAAGATTGTCGGCTGCGAACCACTTCTAATCTGCGGAGACTTCAATGCTAAACACCAGGAATGGGGATATGATACACAATGCCGGAAGGGGAAGGGCCTGCTTGAATCCATATTATCCAATGGGCTGTCTCTAATAACGGATTCGGCGACACCGACGTGCATGGGTAACAGTGTCTGTAAGGACATCACGCCCGATCTTACACTAACTCACAGGTGCGGCCCAGTTGAATGGTGCAACACGGGAAAAAACTACGGCAGCGATTATATGGTCATAGAAATTCGGTTCATATTTAATCTTCGGGATACCGTGGTACGAGCCAAAATAATAGATTGGGATAAATTTCGGTCCATCAGAGGGGCTGCAGGTAATAAGTCCTGGTCTTCTCTGACTTGTCAATCTTGTCATAGCCTTTACCCTCGCCCGAGTAAAGGTCTATCTAAGACGAAGGAGCGGCTTCTACTCCGTCTGTATACCAACACTCTGCTGTGCCCGGCAGCACTAAAACATTTTAATCCCTCCTTCACGGGCAGTTGTCCGCACTGTGCGGAGAAGTCTTCGGACATCTACCACATGGTGTGGGCATGCCCATCCAACCCAGCTATTCCTCCTCAGCCCAACCCCACTCGGGAGGACTGGGAGGCGACCCTGCTCGGCTGCTATGACCTGCAGGCCCAAAAGGCCTTGGTCGAGCGCGCCCGGGCAGCGGCCGACGCCACTGGGGTCCCGTACTAGGTACCATACCCAGTATCTGTAAGGGCTGATAGTCAAAGATCCGGCCCATGCATACATCCACCCCTTTTAAATGAATAAACGTTTGTCACCACCACCAAGGATCTGTCCTCTCCCCGGTACTCTTCAACTTTGCAATGAAAAATCTCTCGTCCTATTTTAATAAGATAGAAGGCGTAAAACATAGCATCTATGCAGACGATATAACAATCTGGATCGATGGAGGCTCCAGCGCCGATATATCGCATAACCTGCAGGAAGCGGCCGGCTTATATAGTTGAAAACTACGCCCTAGATACAGGACTATCTTGCTCTCCTCACAAATCTGAACTTTTCATCCCGGGATGAAGTGTGACAGTTGTCGCGGACACGCGTACGCACGGACACTTGAGCCTGTACAGGCTTTCGCCTTAATATCGCAAGGTAGTCGAAATCACTCAGTAATAGCCCTCCATTATGGCACCTCTATCTCTATCTAAGCTGTCATTTCCACCCTCGTCTCTCCTCTTACGGCGTCGTTCATATGTGCACAGAAAAAAGTTTGACGACACAGTGCTTTTTGTTTCCTGTAAACCAATTTAATCTAAAAAAATATGAAGAAATCTCGGATTTAAAAGTCATGCTGTCTAACTCTCTCCTCTTTTGCGCGTATCATTAGGTTCAATCAATTCTCCCGCCCTCAGAAATAGTTCTACGTCCTTAAAGGCGAAAGCCTTTCTAAGCTTATAGAATGAAACCCCGTGCGCGAGAGTTGTGCGCCAGATCTGTCATACTCAGTGACCTGCTTTCTTGTCTAGCGTCACACTTGAACGCGCGCCAAGGAATGCCACGCGACAGGAGCGATGGTGTACCGTCCGTGAGCATCTGCCGGAAAAGTGACAAATACTTCGCCTTTCCTTTCCTGTAAACCAATTATAATTATATGTAGCACTGCAATGAACGCTGGTAAGATGCAAACAATGAGAGGATAATTAGGAGAGGGTTAGGCTTTTGCCGTTTTCCTCTCTAAAGACATCTAGGAGACCCTCTATTTTTTGTACATCAAGTGATCAATACATTGCGTTAGCGTCCGATGTATCCTATGTCATAAATATGCCTTCGTTCTTTTTATGTAATCTCGTCCAATTTTTATTAACATCGGATGCTAACGCAATAGCGGTCCTGCTCGGTGGCCTAGAAGTCGCGACTATAAAGCCTTTAATTCGCTCGTATTTATATCTTCAAAACAGACTTCTTCAAGCATAATACTAACGAATTTAGGACTGAGACTGCGATCATGAATTTGGCCAGTTTCTGGAGATAGGCAAACGGTATCGACACCTATGAGCTTAATGGAGCACTTGGCCATTTTGTCTTCACTAATACAAGTTTTGAGCCATTTGGTATAATAGCGGAACTGCTGTGACGGTTTTCACACCTCCAACATTTCCAATGTACCGGACTGTTGTGATTTGGGGGAAGAGCGTGATGGCTGCGGTGTAGCCCCGCTTGGACTGTGCCAATCGGACAGCGACCGTCTATGCGCAGGACCCGGGGAGCCACACAGGATGCCGCCGGAGAACAGCAGGCGCTCATGCTTGGACGCATTTTGCACCAACTTTGCGAGATTCCGTAACATCGCCCGGATGGCGGGCAAGCGGCCATCCCTCGTGTTGTTCGTTTGCGAAGCGGATCTCTGCAAGGACAAAATGGGTATGTCTGCAGGCCACTGAGTAAAAAAAGGGCCGCAACGCTGATGATATAAATTTATTTCATCAACAAACCAGTTGACTATGCTAGGCCATTCGGAAGCTGACTTGGTTCTATTCGCAAACAGTTTGAATATGGTCCCTAGGTCAGCCATACCCACAGTTCGAGGCTGGTCGAGTTCGCGAATGATAATGAACGAATGAGAAAACAAGTGCGCGGCTTCAGTACATGTCTCAACACTGCCTTTATGTGTTGGAGATGTCTTATTATTGGCAGACGGACGCACACGGGAGGCAGCCAGCTGAAAATAGTCAACAAGGGCTTTGTACTATGATACGGTCAGGCGTCGAAAGTTCTAAGGATCTCGCTCAAAGACGGGCATTATTTCTAATGGGACAAAACATTTAAAAGCTTTTCTTCCCTTTCTCCTTTTTCCCGTGGAAAAACCACAGCTCGAAGTGCCCTCGAGTACACAAATATGCGCCCCTATCATGCACATACACACACACACTTATACACGTGCACATCGATTCACACGCATACGTGTGCATTGAAACCTGGCAAATAGAGCTCGCTACTTCACCGTCTGCACTATGCACGTGATATAGATTAGTGCATGCCTTGAAGTAACCAGTACCGGTGCCCTAAGGGACGCATAAGGCTATGGAACGAAGATAAATGTTCTGCAATAAAGTGAATTCGTGACAGAACAGCGAGGTAGGTTCCGTAGAGACGACAGCCCTCGAGCGAAGCCCAATGACTGTCGCATGGTCGCATGCATGTCCGCGTGCGACTTTCCGTGCAGTGTGGGAGCGTGTGCGAAAGCTGTTACCATCAGACTGCGTAGTCGTGTACTTGAAGCCGGAACTACTAGGTGGCCCGGATGACGAGAGCGACGGGGATTCGTACGAGGTCATCGCTGGGAAGATCATCTTCCGCACTGAAGCCGTCCCTCGCTTTTCTTCTCCCCTTGAGGACGTCGACGGATTCGGCGGTCCGCCGGACGCCAAGAAAGTAGCCCGGTGAGTGGTTACTAACATATGTATTACAGCGCTATAGCTTTGTCGATTAGTTAGATGCCAGTGGGCGCCATCTCAACATATTTTCAAATCGTATTGAGAGAGTCGCCCTGCTGGTGTAGCAGAGTGCTGGTCGCAAGTTAAGTCGAGCTGAACTGCACTGCTGAACCCGGCACACAGGTATCGGCACATTTTAGGACGGACAGTGAGAACATTGGAAGACCATGCTGGCCCATTATTATTCAGCGAAAAATAGCTCCAGCAATGGGTGGTTCAAGCATGATTGTTCTGAGACTTTCCACCTCTCTTCACGACACATACAACATTCGGGAAGGAGCCACACGCACTTCGTGCATACAAGTGATGGTCGGTACATAGTTAGCATTCGGAGTATGGAGAGCGGTATCACCAGGATAGTGTTCCCCATTAAGATATTTTCCACTTTAGATGCTGCCTGAGCTGTTTCTCGGTGGCGAGCAGTATTGGTGCCGCCGCTGAAGCAGATGAACCAAGCAGCGTACGTTTCGTGCTGCCAACTTTGTAGGGAGCACGTAAGATAGTCCAACCTCTGGTACTGACTTTAAAAGGCCGCAACTCTGTGCGATAAAAATTGCTGATATCTCGGCTGTTAGATACGTGGATTAGTTCACGGCGCTCTGAATACTTATGCAGCTGCAGTCGCACTATGCGGACTCATAGAGGAAGCTGAAGTGTGATCGTAACTCTCTATAATGTGCGCTAGAAGGTAGACTGGCATAACAGAAGCTTCTTTCGCCGGCGCGGTCTACGTGTACAAGGAACAAACAGAAGAAAAGACGTGTGAAAAGAGCCATCAATTTCGTGAATTTATTATATTTGATCACTCATATTCCCGACCTCAATTGTTCGCACCACTGAGGCAAAAGATTCTTAAATCGTCTTGCGATACATGCGCGCAGGATTTGCACCCCATGGCACAGTTTTGAGATCGGAAGATGTGAAGAAGAGGTCACTATAAATCACATTTTATTCTCCTGCATAGAGTTCGAGAAAGTGAGAGAAAAATATTTTACACACTTCTACACAGAGCAAATTCTATTTCATCCCGCCTTGCTCCTCGGAGAGGATGCAATTGACGATATATCCTCTGTTTCTAAATTCTTAGAGGAAGCAATGCTCCTAAGCAAACTGTAATGTCTGTGATGTCTGTAGTTTGTATTCCTACCATAAACATAATAATCTCGTGTTTGGCGCATGATAGCCTTAGTTGCTTATGCGCCATTAAACCGACCACAACAACAACGATAAGAGCCACCTCAATATATCGCAGCTGTCTGAAGCGGTTACTATGCACGCACAAGCAAGTATCGCCTGGCTGCGGAAATCGATTCTGGAGTTTGTTTGGAGCCTGAGTTCGGAGTGAGTGAGGCCACAACTACACTGTAGGTTGGTTATTTCTTACCTCCTGGTCGTGCATTAGCTTTCCCAATTGAAATTAGACGATATTGGTGAAGCGAAATGCATGATCATTAGCGACCCTATTGCAAAAACCAGCGTCTCCTAGTGTCTTCCAGTGCGAAACCAGTAAGATTTTCGCGCTGGTTTTGCACTGGATCTGCTGGGCACGCTGGAGGTCTCCGATATTCACCGGAGCAGTGATGGGAAGACACTGGTTGCACTAGTACGATGGGAGAAAAACGCTGGGATTATCTTTTCGACGCTGGGTGTGTCGCTGGCATCCGCGATACACTTGGAGAAGCGCTGCATGTGCGCTGGGGCCGCACTGGTGCCAGTGCCCCAGTATAGCCGGTGCGGCCTGCGGTGTCAGCCGGAGTAGCATCCCTCAGGGGTCGACATGGCAACAGCGTACTCGCAATCGACCATCGAGGCGCATATGAAAAATATGGTCCAAGCAAGCGCTTTTTGCTGCGAAGTCATTGCGCCTGTAAGAAAACAAAGACAGTTTCTTTTTCTAGAGTTTCCATGTTTCGATAGGTCTGTTCGAGCGTTTCGAGACAGACGACGAACGCAGCGCCGCGCTTCTGATATCTCATGACACACTGACTATTAACGCGCAACTAAAACTGGAATTGAATAATGTGGGCTACCATGCATAAACAGCTTATCTTAAGGGCACTCTAACACAATGATTACTGCCAAAATGCTCAATGCGGGCTCAATCGCAGGCGAGCGTAGCCTGCACCACGGCCCAGTATAAACAGCAGAAAGAAAAAATAAAACGAAGAAGAGAGTAGTTTATCGAGCGATGGTCCCATGAGAAAAAAAAATCATACAGCGCTTGTAATGCATAATATTTTGCGTGTTTCTCAAGCTTTTGCGCTCCTTCTTACTCTGCGTATAAAGCAGCCGAGCCCTCGGTCATCGCAACGCTACGCGGAATGTTTACATACAAATAAGGTTTAGTTACACGCAAAATAGTGTCGTCGCTGCTCCGCTTGCCGGTATTGAAGCTTGGTCGTTCTTTTTTCCTTGAAGGTTTTGCTACAGCTCCGTGTTCAGCGAAAATTACGCCCACGGTAGCAGAGCAACACCGAAGAGCAACTGTTGGTAAATTTGCCAGCGATGTCAAACTCCACATGTTAAAATGATTCCAGTGCACAAAATAGCGCGCATAGGCACCCAGAACATTAGTTGCAAGTCGTGAGAGCAGGCAGCAAGCTCCAATGATCAAGAGATCAAGAAGTTGTAATTGTTAGAGCTGCGGCAATGGCCTGTAGATTGTGAAACATGAAGTCCCAACCTTATAAATGCGGGCCATGATATAAAATGCAGAAATGTACGTTTGGAAGAATTCCAGTTCTTGGCGTGGCCGAGTGGTTAGCGTGGTGAGCTAGTGATTGAAGAGGCGCCTAGAGAGCGAGTTCCTTTTCATTTTTTTTCATTTTTCTTAACTTTTTAAATGTTTTTTATGCACCTCTTTGTTTTGTTACTTTTTACTTTTTAATTTTTATCCCACGCCTTTTTTTCTCCGGGCGAACAGTGCCGCCAGTGCGGAGCGTCCCAGTATGCCGCGTCCCAGTGCGCCCAGTTTCCAGCGTCATACTGGGACCATAATCAGGCGCTGGGGCGCTGGGACCCAGTGGCACTGGCTTTTGCAATAGTGGAGGACTGAGGAGATCAGCTGATATGAAGCAGAAGTCATTGACCATTTCTAAAAATACAAACTTCTAGAAAAGCTAGCAGTTGTTTCATTCACAGTGAGGATGACAGGATCGGTGAAGTATTATTGGGCAAACAATATGACGTAATAATTCATCGTAGGTTCTTGGCCATTGGGCATCAGTTCAGGCCAAATGTTTCTTGTGAGGACTGGATGTGTTAGATAGTGCCAAAAGGCGTGTCATGAGATGTCTTTAGAGGACAGAGGCATTGCTCCGGTCAAAACGTAGGTGGTCAGTTTCGCATGCGTGGCCAGCGACAATATTCGTTGCTAGCTTCGTCGAGTTCTTCCCTCGAAGTATGCTTCCAATGACCATTGACAACTGAAATTTCTGGACTTGAACAGGCATCCCTTAGATGCATTGCATCAGCAAAACGTTTTCTCATGAGTTTCCCCGGTCAACTTGCGCGAGGTTGTCTAGTTAACATTAATCTACCGGACGTTAAAAGCGTTTAAACATAAGTAATTACCAGGAGTTACCTGTATCGTGCCATGCGTGGGTTTACCATAAAAATTCCTAAAAGCCAATATTGCGGGCATAATCTAACAAATTTGCGAGCCTTCCATGAAAGCTGTGGCAGGCCACACCGACTGTACATTCCATCAGTTTTGTCTGGAGCATCACATCTATCATATCCTGAGAAATGAACCTGAAGACGCGCCTTCTGCTTGAGTTGAATACTTCAAGGTCAGTAATGAAACTTTGAAAAGGACGGCCTCGTGGCCAAGCGTCTACGCATAATCATTATGATATTGAAGCGAGAGCCTTTAATGGCTCATGCTCGCGGCTACGATAGTGTCTGTCCGTAACGCTTTAGACTGATGACGTCATCAGTGTTATATTATATGGTACCTTGAAATAAATGACGTGATCACTGGTGTAGTATGTTGTGCCTTGAAATTAATGACATCATAGTGGTGTAGCATGTCATACCTTGAAATAAATGATGACGTCCTCAGTGGTATAGCATGTCGTACCTTGAAATAGTAGTATGGCGTACTTTGAAATAAATAATGAGATCATAGGTGGTGTTGTATATTGTGCCTTAAAATGTGTGACTATGACGTCATCGCATGGGGACGTCATCGACCTTGACGTCATGACCGGATGTGATATCACACCCGACCATCGCCCCTTCTAGAAAGATGCCTGCTGTATGCCCCGAAAACGTGCTGCCCTTACCTTTCCCTTTTTCTCCATTCCACTTGAGGTGATATCTATGGTGCCCGCCAGCAACACGCATTTGCACATGCGCTTTCCGAACAGCCGTTCCCGCTTCGACACTGCACTATGATGACCATAACCACTCCACCCCAATCTCCTTTGCAGAGATAGAGGCGTATCTGGCGCCATCTCTCGACGACCGCGCGCAACTGAAGGCACACTGGCTCCAATGGGTAAGTGAGCGATGCCGCTGGCTTCTATAGGAGGCGAGGACCCGACTGTTGTTGTGGCTGTAGGAAGAAAGAAACGAAAATGCACGGGCCTGCTACTGGCTCTGTAGCTGAGGCACCTCCGCTGCCTCGTGCAGACAGAAGGGAAAATAGACAAGGAAGAAAAAAAAAGAAGAGAGAGAGAGAAAGGCGCGCCCCGCAACAACAGGCGTCGTCCACCACCACCGAAGCGGTGGCGGGTGCAATGACGGCCTACAACAGATAAAAAATCAGTGGCAGGCTAGCCCCCACCGCAAGCGGTGGTGACCTACACGCCCCAGCCCGTGCTATGTCGAACAACCGAAAGTGACGTTATAATGACGTCACATAAGGTCATGACATCACGACTAGTGATGATGTCACCAGGTGATTCACGCTGAAGCTGTTACTGGGAAACCCTGGGGAACCCTTTTGCAGAGCGAGAACCCGACCCTGCAGAAGCAAGCCATCCGCCTGGCACAAGAGGCCACGAGGAGACAAGGCCTTTGCCTGCCTCTAATTGCGCAAGTCCCGGACCTCGTCGCTTAGGCCTGCGTGCTCGAGGTGGGGAGTAGGGGGCCTCCATTCTGGTGAAACACACACACACACACACACACACACACACACACACACACACACACACACACACACACACACACACACACACACACACACACACACACACACACACACACACACACACACACACACACACACACACACACACACACACACACACACACACACACACACACACACACACACACACACACACACACACACACACACACACACACACACACACACACGCACGCACACACACACGCACGTACGCACACACTCTCGGGGAAGCTGATCCCGCATGGCGTTCGATCCAGGCGTCCGTGCTTGGTCTTTAATTTGACGTTTCCTCGAACGCTGCACCACGCAGCATATAAAAGCAGACGCAGTACAGCCGGCATCAGCGGCGTTTTAAGTTGGTTTACCGGATAGAAAGGGCGCAGTATCTTTAGCAGTTCTCCGCGCACACCTTAAGCCCACTCTGTGACCAAGCCTAAAGAAAAGGAGGAAGGTGAGAGTGAAAAAAAGAGGAAGAGGTGCCGTAGTGGAGGGCTCCGGACCACCGCTCAAGATATGCTTTCGCCTTTAGTGGTTCGAAGTGCCCCCTAGAATTTTTTAGCTTTGACGCGTCTACAATGTCGTACCATGTGGCCCACTTATTTACTTTTCCAAAGAAAATTGCAATCACAGATGAAATCGAAGAGCCTATAGTTGCTGTTGTTGTGGCTGTAGGAAGAAGGAAAAGAAAATGTACGGGCCTGCTACTGTATATGTAGCTGAGCCACCTCCGCTGTCTCGTGCGGACAGAAGAGAAAATAGAGAAGAAAGAAAAAGAAGAGGGAAAGAAAGACGCGTGCCGCAACAACAGCCGTCGTCCACCACCTAAGCGGTGGCAGGTGCAATGACGGCCTACAAAAGATAAAAATTTGGTGGCTGGCTAGCCCCCGCAGGAAACGGCGTTGACCTACCGTCCCAGCCCCGTAGGGCCAGGAACTGTCACCCTTCAAGAGCTTATTCACGTGACGTCATTGTAGGTTCACTGGCAACCATGGCGCGTACAAAAACTGATTGATTGATTTATAGGAAGGGAAAGGCGCGGTAACTGTCTCACTTGATTTCTGTGGACACTTCAACCGTGCCATAAGGGAAGGGAGGAAGGTGGTAGTGAAAGTGGAAAGAGAGAAAGAGGAGCCGTAGTGGAGGGCTACGGAGTAATTTCGACCACCTGGGGATCTTTGACGTGCGCTGACATCGCACAGCACACGGATGCCTCTTCGTTTCGCCTCCATCGAAACGCAGCCACCGAGGTCGGGTTCGAACCCGGGTACTCCGACACAGTAGCATGGCGCGTACAGCGCAACGCCGGAGAGGGTCAAAGATAGGGAGAGAGAGGGCCTACAGCGACTCATAACAAGGCATCGGTGAAGTCTGAGCTCTGGTGGGACGGCGTTTCAAACGGCGTCTCAAGTGTCCGACAAATGAACGGTGCGCCGCAGATAGGACGCCGGTAGACAGGCGCCGACTTGCGCCGACGCGTCAGAAAAATGTTTTGCGTGCTTTTGTTTCGAACCGCCCAACGTTATGGCGTCTCCACAATACAGGGTTGCCACAACTGCCGCCTGCTAAACCTGATAGTGAATTGGGTCTATAAGATTAGCTACTGCTCGCTAGAGTGAGATCGCTTGTTCAACTGACAGCTGCCGCCCGCTGTGTTTGATGCAAGTGTTAACGTGTGACGCATCTCAACCAGTGTACGTAATTAGATGGCCTTTAAATCGGAACTGCGTGAAGTGTTATTAGAAAGTTTACTGCCTCTGTTGCGCCGCCTTCCTCGAAACCGGATGGCCTGCTGGATGCTGACCATGCACTTGGCGCAACTCCGTCAGCGACGATTTCAATTCTCATAACCCCCGAGAACTACCCCGCGTTAGTATCGCCACTCCAGAACCAGTCTAACGGTAGTGAGCGCGAAGGGATCAATTAATAATATAAACACTGGCGTAAAAGAACTCGTGCACAGCACGTATTATGCCGGCTACATCATTATATTGGTGACATTTAAAATCTTCTTGGAACATGTCATGTTACTTTTAGGAGTTTTCTGCAGGGCCTTAGCTCTGTTGCATATAGGTGCATTGTTTGTTGGCGCTGTATAATTATGTCGGTACGCGAAGTAAGGCCTCTATTCACTAACGTCAAAACTGGCACAGCCCGTCTACCCTCCAGTTCGAGGGGCTCCCCAGCGACAACGACTGGTTTCTAGCGGCGGCGTCGCTCCGCGCTGGTGTCATGGCCGCCGCTGACAAGCCAGCAGGCGAGCTGGTGGCGGCGGATGCAGCACCAGTCCTTGGTGTGGCCGCGGCCTCTGCCTCCGTCTTCCCCCATCTTCCACAACGTGGTTCCAGGTGTACTTATGCTTCATAAGATGCATGTGCCTGTGGCGAGCATGGGGGTCAATGCCGCTACCTCCCTCTTCACGGAGGAGGCCACCCGCAAGACAATCAAGGTAACGCCATAAGACGGGGCATACACCGCTCGGAGGCTTTGCTGCTTCAACCGTTGCAGTTCGTACGAACACGGAATATGACATTATAGCGTGAATGCGCTACTATACCATGACTATCTTATGTTTTTACTCTGCCGGGGTGGCGCCGTGTAAACGGCGCTCGAGTACTGTTCCAAGAATGCGGGATCGAATCCCGACCTCGGCGGTAGCTTTTCAAAGGAGTCGAAAAGCTAGGCGCTCGTGTGCGTTGCGCACGTTAAAGAACCCCTGGTGGTCGAAATTTCCGAAGTTCTCCACTACGGCGTCTCTCATAGCCTGTGTAGCTTTGGAGCGTTAAACCCCGCAAACCAATCATGTTTTTTTATTACCATACCATGCGGTCAACCTCCAATGCCTTGTATGGCATGTTTGGAGTATTGTAATAGCTAAGAGTGGAATAATGTTAAATACTCATATGAGCAAGCTGTATCTGTTGTACTCATCCAGTGCTTTCGTCGAAAGTATAAAGTTTCAATGTCTTCATGGCTTAGGAGCAGACATCTGATACTGAATGGAAAGGGGTAGTAGTAGTAGTAAAAAACATTTATTTTAACAGAGGAGTTCGGGGCGCGCAGACCGCTGGGCCCCCGCACGGCCCCACTACACTCAAACGTTCATGCTCCTACGGTTCATGACGTCGGCAGCTCGGTCTGTGGCGGTCTTTTGCCAGACCGGGTCCTTAGAGCGTAGCAGGGTCTCCCATTCCTCCCAGGTGGTGAAGTGCTCCAAGCCCAATGCGCTGCTCTGCTGTCTTGCGTATCTTCTCGACGAGACGATAGATCTGCCTTGAGTGTGCGACAGCAAAGTTGCGCCTTACTGTGGTGTCAGTTCAATAAATGCGTAACTTGGCAGATCGGTCCTCACTATATTTCTTTTTTTCGGCTGTCATGCTGCATTTCCAAGTGAAGAAACTTCGCAGTATGTGACAGTTCTTAGAGCTGGTAATAGTCCTAAATGATAGCCATCCCTATATAATTAACACGGCTATATAATTATATTGATACGGGGCAGAAGGCTAGCACAGGAAACCACAGCAGGTGATGGGCAAGCGTTCACAGCAAGTGTTCAGGCAAATCCCAACGGTTTCTTCAGCTTCGTCTTCCTTTCGCGTCACTACTGTTTATCGTCCTCTTCTTCAACATCCAGCGACGCGCAGGGCATATATGTAACATTACCCACCACGAAAAGCACAGTCTGGGTGTGCATTATGTCGAACTACTGCAGGTGTAGTACGGCTTCATTCCGGCGACATGAACGATCTCGGTACGTGGCATAGCGGACTGTTGCAAGAGCTTCTCACACCGCCCAACTCTACGAGCGGGAGTCCAGAGCAAGACGAGAGAGCCCGGAGAGTAGTGGACGTCGCGGTGACGAGAATCATGGCGGCGTTTCTGAGAATTTTGGGAGAGAGCTAGTCGGCGGCGAGCAATAACTTGGGCGGCGTCAGCTCGAGATATGGCGTCACGAACATAGGAGCTGGCATTAACGATGGGAGGCAGTACGCTGTCAAACGAAAGGGGAGGGTCGAGGCCGTATAGAAGATAGAAGGGGGAGTAGCCCATTGTGTCGTGACGGGAGGAATTATATGCGAACGTTACAAACGGCGAAGTAACATCCCAGTCACGGTGATCATCCGATACATACATTGACAACATGTCCGTGAGCGTGCGGTTGAGGCGTTCGGTGAGGCCGTTCGTTTGTGGATGGTAAGCGGCGGTGAAATAGGGCCTAATGGAGCAGAACCGGAGAATTTCGTCGACTACTCGAGCAAGAAAGCAACGGCCACGGCCAGTGAGCAGCTGGCGTGGAGCACTATGGAGCAGGATGACGTCGTGGAGAAGAAACCCAGCCACGTCAGTTGCACAGCTGGTAGGTATCGCTCGGGTGACAGCGTAGCGCGTAGTATAATCCGTGGCCACAGCAATCAATTTATTCCCCGACGAAGAGAGTGGGAAAGTCCCGAGGAGATCAAGGCCACCTCGGGAAAACGGGTCTACTGGAAGGTCGATCGGCTGCAGGTATCCAGCAGGCACCACCGATGGCTTCTTCCGTCGCTGACACCGGTCACAAGAAGCCACGTAACGACGAAGAGAACGATAGAGGCCCGGCCAAAAGAAACGGTGGCGGACGCTGTCGTACGTGCGATAGACCAAGATGACCCGCAGTGGGCACGTCGTGCAGTTGCTGTAGAACGGTGGCGCGCAGGTGTTCGGGGACTACGAGCAGAAGCTCGGTGCTATCTGGTCGCATATTCCGCCGGTATAAGGTGCTGTTGTGGAGCACGAACAAAGCAAGGGTTGCATCAAGGTGATTTGTGCTGAGGCGATTGATACTACTGCAAAGCTTGGGATCTAAGCGCTGTTCATGGTGAATGTTTAAAAGGTCAGAGATGGCCAACACACATTTGTCATCGTCACACTCGCTGGTGGGTGGTGGATCTACCGGGTTGCGAGAGAGGCAGTCGGCGTCAGCGTGCAATCGGCCGGACTTGTGGACGACAGAAAAAGTGTATTCCTGAAGGCGGAGGGCCCAACGCCCCAGGCGACCAGTAGGGTCCTTCAGCGTAGAAAGCCAACATAAGGCGTGGTGGTCGGTGATGACGGAGAACGGGCGGCCAAACAAGTAAGCGCGAAATTTGTAATGGCCCACACGAGGGTTAAGCACTCGCGTTCTGTGATCGAGTAATTCCTCTCAGCCGCAGAAAGGAGGCGACTGGCATAAGCAATGACGCGGGTGCGACCCATCTGTTGTTGGGCAAGAATGGCACCAATACCGTGACCACTGGCGTCAGTGCGTACCTCCGTTGGTGCTGAGGGATTGAAGTGTGCCAGAATGGTGGGGTTGGTGAGGGCCGCAATGAGCGCAGAAAATGCTTGAGATTGTTCTTGGTCCCAGAAAAATGGAGCGTCGTTCTTCAGAAGATTGGTGAGTGGACGAGCCGTCTCCGCGAAGTTGGGGACAAGCCGCCGAAAATAGGAGCAAAGGCCTATAAAACTACGCAAGTTACTGGTACAGCGGGGTGTAGGAAATGCACTTACAGCACGTATTTTGTCTGGGTCGGGTCCAACGCCAAGTGCGTCTACCACGTGACCGAGCACCTTGAGTTCACGTCGGCCGAAGCTACACTTCTTCGAGTTAAGCTGAAGGCCAGCTCTTCGGAAGACTCCAAGAATGGCCTCAAGGCGATGGAGATGGCACTCGAAGTCGAGGAAAAGACAATAACGTCATCGAGATAACATAGACACGTCGTCCATTTGAAACCGCGCAAAAGAGAATCCATCATGCGCTCGAATGTTGCGGGCGCATCACACAGACCAAATGGCATCACCTTGAATTGGTACAGGCCATCAGGCGTGACGAAAGCGGTCTTCTCTCGATCCCGTTCGTCAACAGCGATCTGCCAATAACCAGAACGGAGATCAATCGAAGAAAAATAGCTGGCACCGTGCAAGCAGTCAAGGGCATCATCTATCCTGGGGAGCGGGTAAACGCCCTTTTTTGTAATTTTGTTGAGATGTCGGTAATCAACGCACAGCCTCCAGGTATTGTCCTTCTTTTTAACAAGCACGACAGGTGATGCCCAGGGACTGCTGGAAGGCTTTATAATGTTCCTTGCCAACATCTTGTCGACTTCATCTGGTATGAGGCGACGTTCAGAAATGGCGACTCGATAAGGTCGTCTGTGAATTGGGCTGTCGTCTCCGGTGTCGATGCGATGTGTAACGAGGGACGTTTGACCCAAGGGTCGGTCACCAAAATAAAAACTATCACTGTACAATGTCAGTAGGGTCGTAAGTGCTTTAGCACGATCAGGGCGCAAGTCAGGAGCTACCATGCCGGATATACTGACCTCCTGAGGTGTGAACGATGCAGGTCGTGCCGGCACTGCGGCAATAGGGTCACATAAAAGAGAAGCCACAATAAACTCCGACAATGGGGTCAGTTCGGCGAGAGAAATGCCCTCAGGAAGAACTTGCACAAAAGAGCTGAAGTTAAGGACTGGAATACAAGTGCTGTTATTCGCTACATGCACTATATTGTGAGGTAGAGCGATGCTACGCCCAAGTGTCACGTTAGTTATGGGGCAAACAACGTAGTCGCCATCCGGAACGGAGGGAGAAGGCGACATCAGCACATACACTGCGGCTTCTGGTGGTAGGCGACTAAATGTAGCGGAGCGGAGACGGAGCGTTGAAGTTTCAGGAGATTTGTTGTCAGGGCAGAACGCCACGTCTAGATGAATCAGTCAGAAGAACAGTCAATGAGAGCGGAGTGTTCTGTTAAAAAGTCGAGTCCTAATATAACTTCATGAGGGCAACAGGTGAAGACTGTAAATAGCACAGGGATGTGGCGGTCGGCAATGGTAACTCTCGCAGTACACATACCAATGACAGTAGTTGTGCTGCCATCAGCAACACGAACGGTAGACGAGGAAGCAGGTGAGAAGACTTTGTTGAGGCGTCGACGGAGCGAGGAACTGAGAACAGAAATGTGGGCTCCAGTGTCAATAAGGGCAGAAACGGAGACTCCGTCCACAAGAATATCAGTGAGGTTTCGTCTAGGTGCGGGGTCAGTTCCGAGTTGACAGTCCGGATCGGGAATGCAGCGTCTCTCCAGGGCGCTGCACTCGCTAGTTTCCCGAGTAGGTACCGGCGTGTGATGGGGAGGAGTTGCGGCGAGATACCGGTGAACGGAATCGACGAGCAAGTGGGGATGGAGATCGGCTGGTGCGACGGGCAGGGGGAACGGTTTCGTTTCGAGTCTCATCTTGTTGAGAAAGATGTCCTGGTCCATCGTAGATGGGACGGAGCTCCTCTGGTTGGACAGGGAAGCGTCGAGGTCCTTGGTAGTATCGGTGGTCGGCGTTGTAATAGGATCGAGGAGCGAAGAAGGTACGGCTACGACAATAACGCGATGTGTGACCGGCGCGACAGCAAATGAAGCAAATTGGCCTGTCTTCTGAGGTGCGCCACTCTGCAGGATTGCGACTAAGGTAGCGACGTGGGAAGGTGGGCTGGCAGTAGCAGCAGCCATTACAGGAACAGAGTGGGATGGTGGCGTGGGCGACACGGGGCTGGAGGAGAGGCCGACGTTTGGAAGTTCTTTGCGAACTACGGCCTGTATCATGGTCACGGTGTCGGGTAGCGGAGACATGAGTGGTGTAGGAGCTAAGGCCTCGAGTTCTCTCCGGACGATACGAGTCACGTTCGTGGGATGAGAAGGGACATCCAGCGACGCGCAGGGTATATATGTAACACTATGAATAATATAAAGCACGGTTGCACCTCTTTTGCGCAGCCGTGTCGGATAACTGCCTTAGCCATTTCCCGCAGCTTGTAAAAGATCCACAACCGATCCACGCCTGAGAGAGGGAGAGAGAAAACATACTTTAGTTCAGGTAGGAATTCAGGGCGCGCAGGCCCCTGCGTCCCCTCACGACCCCTCTGAAATTCAAGTGTTTATGTCTCTCAGGATAACAACACTGGTAGCCCGGCCGGTGGCGATGGTCTGCACGGCCGGGTTCACCGAACGCAGCAGGTTTTCCCAGTCCTCCCAGGTCTTCAAGTGCTCTAGGCCCCACGAGTGAGGGTCAGCCGGACAGATGGAGAGGATGTGGAGGGAAGAGGTGAAGGGTTCTGGGCGAAGAGTAGAAGCAGGAATGCGGAAGGAGGGATGATCTGCTTTCCGTCCTTTTTCATGCGTTTGCTCTAATCATGTAGTAATCTGGACGTGCGTAAACTTGTGGTGGGCAAATGGTGACATCCTCATTAGCAGCATGTTATTGAAACTGAGTACTGTGTCACACAGTGGATATCCAGGGTCACTATCATTGGAACGCACTCAACTGGTTCCCGAACGCACTCTGGATACCAAAATTCTTGCCTTTTCAACAGATATAAAAGGAGTTTTTCATTTGCCGACACATTATGTATCTACGTGGCAGGGCTATGCTGGCTATAGCAGGGCTTTCCATGTCCCAGAGTGACAGAGACGAGAAACTGAGGAGGGAATTGAGCAGTTGACATCTTTCTGTGGAGAATAATATGTGAGCCGGAAGTATTGGTTTTCACTCCAATAAGGGGAGCTGACATTTGTTATGTCAAACTAAAGCCTACTTCTGTAATTTGCCGCCTTGTGATTGACCGCTCCTTTAGGTCTCAGAAGCCCGTATTCTACGCAGGCCATACTCTATTACGAGATTGATTAAGGTCCGTGGTACTTGGAAATAAACTTGCTGGTCAGACCGGGTGGTGTCGATGGGATCCAGAGCCACACGTGAGCACCGGGAGGAAATTGGTGGACAGAGTGGCTGCTGTCGCTGTGCGCTTGTTTCTGGGCTTGCTCGTCCGAAGTGAGTGAGCGAGCCAGTTTGCGACATTCTTCAGCGTGCCTGGCAGCTGCTGAAAGCGATGTATACTCTGAGATATCAGGACGGTAGGGAAGGATGTTGTCGAGTGGAGACGAAGGTTCACGCCTGCACAGCAGAAAAAATGGCGAGATTCCGGTAGTTGGTTGAACGGCGGTGTTGTAGGCGTAGGTTATAAATTGGAGAATCTTGTCCCAATTGGGGTGATCGGAGGCGATGTACTTGGACATCATGTCACCTAGTGTGCGATTGAAGCGCTCTTTCAGTCCGTTGGTTTGAGGCTGGTACGCGCTGACTGTCCGGTGAATGGCTTGACATTCGCGTAGGAGCGCTTCGACAACCTCGGATAGGAAAGATTTGCCTCGGTCACTTGAAGTTCACAGGGGGCCCCATGCCGCAGAATGAAATTGTCAAGAAGAAAGGACGCGATAGTGGGTCCGGTGGCATCCTGAAGTGCTGCTGTCACCGCATAGCGAGTGAGGTGATCGACGGCCACGATTATCCAACGATTTCCTGCAGGTGTGTACGGCAGAGGTCCATACAAATCGATGCCAACACAATCGAATGGTCGGTATGGGCACGGAAGGTGCTGTAGTGGAGCCGGCTGATGGAGAGGGGGCGGCTTGCGACATTGGCAATCGATGCACGAACGCACATACTTACTGACGAAGGTATATATATATACCGCGCCAGTAAAAGCGCTGTCGCAACCGTTCATAAGTCTTAAATACACCCACATGGTCACACTGCGGATCGTTATGGTAAGATGCTCAGATATCACTTCGGAGGTGGCGAGGTACGACGAGCAGCCACTTACGGCCATCTGGCATATAGTTGCGTCGGTATAGAAGATGGTCACGAAGGGCGAAATGCTGCGCTTGACGACGAAGGGCGCGAGGAGCCGGTGAAAGTGACGAGTTCATAAGATCTATTAGTGATGTAAGCCACGGACCCTTGCACTGTTCTGATGGCATGTCGTCGATGGACAAGGAAGACAAGGCGGAGCTGGAGGCAGGGGACAACGGAGCGTCACGCGACACTGGCGAGCGAGATAAAGCATCTGCGTCGGAGTGCTTACGCCTTGTACGATAGATGACTCGGGTATCATACTCTCGTAGTCTAAGCGATCAGCGAGCGAGACGGCCGGTGGGGTCTTTTAGTGAAGACAACCAACATAAAGCGTGGTGGTCCGTAACAACATCAAATGTGCGCCCATACAAGTACGGCCGAAATTTCTGAAGTGCCCAAACAATCGCCAAGCATTCCTTTTCTGTCACTGAGTAGTTGGTCTCGGCCTTGGTCAGCGTTCGACTTGCGTACGCCACAACGTATTCATCAACACCGGGTTTTCGTTGGGAAAGAACAGCGCCGAGGACGGCGTCGCTGGCATCGGTGTGCACTTCGGTAGGAGCAGCCGGATCAAAATGGCGCAATACGGTTAAGTGAGGTAAGTATCGTGCGCAATTTCGTAAAAGTAGTATCGCAAGCCGGCGACCAGGCAGAAAGATCTTTGTGGGCGCTGAGAAGTCGCGTCAAAGGAGCAATGATGGTCGCAAAGTTACAAACGAAACGCCTAAAATAGGAGCATAAGCCTATGAAGCTGCGCAGTTGCTTGAGAGATGTTGGCTTCGGGAACTCAGCGACTGCGCGGAGTTTAGATGGATCAGGAAGGATGCCATCCTTGGACCAGTTGGCGAGCGGCGAAATAGCACTTTTTCAGATTGAGCTGCAGACCAGCGTCGCTAAGACATTGCAAGACAGTTTCAAGGCGAGTTAGGTAGGTCGCGAAGTCGGGTGAAAATACCACGATGTCATCCAAATAGCAGAGACATGTGTGCCACTTCAAACCGCGGCGGATATTGTCCATCATGCGTTCAAAGGTGGCGGGCGCGTTACACAGGCCAAACGGCATGACGTTGAACTCATAAAGCCCGTCGGGAGTGACAAAGGCTGTCTTGGGGCGGTCGTCTTCAGCCATTGGAACTTGCCAGTAGCCAGATCGTAAATCGATTGAAGAGAAAAATTCCGCTCCATGTAAAGTGTCCAGCGCGTCGTCTATGCGTGGCAGCGGATAGACGTCCTTTCGTGTGATCACATTAAGTCGGCGGTAGTCCACACAGAATCAAATAGACCCGTCTTTCTTGTTGACTAAAACGACCGGGGATGCCCAAGGGCTACTGGAAGGCTGAATAACACCTCTACGGAGCATCTTATCGACTTGCTCATCAATAATGCGGCGCTCTGAGACTGATACACGATAAGGACGTTGGCCTAATGGGGCGTGCGTACCAGTATAGATGTGGTGGGCAATACTTGATGTCCGACCCAAGGATGGCTGCTGGATGTCAAAGGAAGTTCGGAATCGGTTCAGCAAGTCGAAGAGCTTGTCGCGTTGATCTGGAGCGAGAGAATGTCGATGGCTTTGTCAAAGGCAGCAAGAGGCGATGAAGAAGACGAGGAACGAGGTGGACTAAGGGCACTTATGCTGTCGGAGATTGTCGGCACAGGCGGAGAGAAGCGGCGGGACGGTAACAAAATTTTCTGATCGAACAGGGTCGGCATGCCCAACGCACTCGCCACATTGCAATGTGAGTGTATAGAAGGAATCATTAGTAATGGCTAGTTCGGTGCGGCCGCTTCATACACTAAGGACGGCGAAGGGTAGGGCAAGACAGCGTCGTGAGACGAAAAGGGAAGACGGGTGAAGAGCACTGTACAGTCATGAAGAGAGGCACAGTTAATAGGCACAATAGCGGAAGATAAAGGCGGAATATCAGCAGCATCCGCAACGTGGCATTTGGCTTCCCCATGAACGTTAACGGTGGTCGGCGCGGGGCACAGCGGTGAAAGCTCTACTTCGGCACGAGCGCAATAAATTACGGCGCGATTGCGACACAAGAAGCCCCACCCTAAAATAATGTCATGAGAGCAGTCACGAAGAACGATAAAAATGATGACGTAGAGAACGTCCTGAATGGTGACTCGAGCCGTGCAGGTACCGAGCGGTTTGATGTGCTCAGCAGTGGCGGTGCGCAAAGAAACCCCAGAATACGGCAGAACAAATTTTTGTAACAAGCGGCACAGTCTAACGTGAATAACCAACACAGCAGCACCAGTATCTACAAGCGCAAGAGTACAAACATTTTCAATGGTAACTTCGATTAAATTGTTCGGTGGCGAAGCAGGACTTTCACTGTTCGACGAAAGCGCAGTTCTTGCCGGCGGAACTGCATCTAGTGGTTTTCCGGCATTGGCGAGGTAGAACGGCTGCGCATGGGCGACGTAGAGCGACGGCGCGGAGAGGTTGAGCGGTTGTCATGCGAGAAGTGGTCAAAGTGGGACAAGGGCTGAGGGGGCGCACGGAGAGAGGAAGGCGGCGGCGCGTAGTTGACCGGGCTCTGATCGAAAGCGTACGGTGCTGGGCGACGGCGGCACAGGCGTGCAACATGGCCAGGGAGACCACATACAAAGCAGATCGGCCGATTGTCAGATGTGCGCCAAGGGCGTAGAATAGGTGGCGCAAAAAATGCCCGCTGAGGCGAACCTTACGATGGAAAAGGCGTAGGAGGGGGTGGTCTTGCGGCAACCTCAGCATAAGACAGTGGACTGGGTCCGGGCGTCGGGACAGCGTCGGCATGAATGAGCGGAGCTGTGAGTGGAGCGGCATGAAGAGGTGGTTGTCGAGGGGGCGAAAGTGCTTCGGCAACTTGTTCCTGAATAACCTGGCGTATGTTCAAAGCGAGGTGTGAGGTGGATTGCGGAACGTTTGAAATTAACGATAATTGCCGGGCAACTTCTTCCCGTACGAAGTCTTTCATTTCTTGGATAAGTGCGGAGCTGACAGTGCCATCAGACATAGACGCGATCGTGCCTTCAGGTTGTCGAGGGACGATGCGTTGGCGACGAAGTTCGTCGTAGCTTTGACACATCGTGACAATATCACTAACAGTGCGGGGCTCTTTGGCCATCAGAATGTTGAATACGCCTTCTTGGATGCCCATCATGATGTGGTGAATCTTCTGAGCTTGAGTCATTGATTAATTTACACGATGGCACAAATCTAAAACGTCTTCTATGTAGCTTGTGAAGGTTTCACTTGTCTGCTGCACCCACTCGCGCAAACGGTGTTCTGCGTGAAGCTTGCGGACCGCAGGGCGACCGAAGACATCCATAAAGCGAGATTTGAACGAGGCCCAAGTTGGAATGTCAGCCTCGTGATTTGTGAACCACAACTTTGCGACTTGCGTGAGGTAGAATATCACGTTGCTTAGCTTCAAGATGTCATCCCACTTATTGTGGGTGCTTACGCGTTCATACGACGAAAGCCAGTCCTCCACGTCGTGATCATCGGTACCGCTGAAGACCGGCGGGTCCCGCTGTCGAAGCACCCCGGAGCGTGGAATAGAGGGGGCCGAGGTAGCGAGGCCGGTGATGTTAGTGCTGGAGTCAGTCATTGAGGTAGGAATTCGGCGGCTGCGGAGCTCCAGGGCGAGGAAATGGAGGAGAAATCCCGCGACCTCCACCAATTGTTAAGCGGGGATCCAGGCACTGGTAGCGGGCACTGGTAGCGAGCAGGACCGGAGTGGGGGTGGCCTAGCTTGTAGTCAGCTGGTCCGCAAAATCACTTCCTCTTCCTCTTCTCGGCGATCTACCCACCTAATCGAAACTACTTCCTTACAGTTATAATACTTTATTTGTTTCCTTTACCACAAGGAAAGGAACGAAGGAGCCGCTAAAAAGCTGCTTCGAAGAGCAGCTTGATGGAGCGGCTACCCTTGTATATGACGGCATTTCACAGCAGAGAAGTCACGCCCACATAGTGAATAACCAATGAATGTTAATGATGTAGTGATCGCTTCCCAGTGTGTGTTGTATTCTTGTTCTGGTGACGCCGCCGAGGAAGCGACTAGCGTAATTAAGTCTCCTCAACCCTAGGTTCCCGCAACTTCTTTCTCCTCCCTGGTTGCCTCTGAGCAGGTTAAACGGCAATTGTTATCGAGAGGTGTCTCTGAATGCAACCTAAAGGTAACATGCACTCACTGAAGTCAGGAAATGATTTCGGTGAAGCTAACTGAAAATAGTTACCGTTGTCATGGCGTCACCTCGTGGCTTTATTCACGGCTGATTTTGCTGCCATTAAGTATTAAAAACATCACATAATGCAACCTAAAGGGGAACAGCCCCTGGAAAGATCTTGGTAGCTTATGTTAACGTTGTGGTTAAAAAACAAAACAAAACAAAAGTTGTATTTTAACGAAGTGTTAAAAAAACAAAAGAAGTTGCATTTACAGGATTTGAACAGATGTTTATTTGCTTAGTGTTCAGGCAAGTAGTGTCAAATCCATAGCGGCACTGAAGCAACGAGTACGGCACGCTTTAAATGTGCTCTTATCCATTTTTACAATATGATCGCTATCTGTCGCCAGGTGACACTGCTCAGAGGACCCAACCGTTAAGAGTGTGTGAGTGAGTGAAAAACTTTATTTAGCTCTAGATTGGCTTGTCTTCTGCGGTTTTCAGATGGCTTCGTCCATCTTCTAAGACAAAGGCCGCATCCAGCGGTGCCTTGGACTAAGGGCAACCATTCAGAGAACGGAATCTCGCAGCGACTGAGCGTCAGGTCCAGACTGGTGTCCATGCTGACACTGGTGTCGATCTGCGTGGGTGTGTATTGTGTGTAGTGAGGCGCAGCTCCTGGACTAGGGAACAGAGGCGTCGACCACGGCCCGAAGTATAGCTTTAGCCCCAGTCGGTATGCTGGCGGTTGAAGTCTCCTCCTAAGAGGAGAGGGTGCCTGCCAGCGAGTCGGTGGAGGTCCCGCAAGAGCGTTGGGGGGTGCTATATATTCGCAATGAAGATGGAGGCTACTGTGTGTGCGTGATGAATGATTTCTGTGATTACGCAGGGTGTCTGACGTAATGATGTGTGTTTGGTGGGTGATTGAACGGCGAACAAGAGTGGACACCCTGGGTTTGTCCATGGCACCTGAGTGGCAGGACATAACGGTTCAGGTGTCCACAGAGCAAATGTGACCGATACTGCGCCTTCCCTTTCTTATGACGGAGTCGGCGTCTGTGCGAGTTTTCTTTTCCTTCTTCCTACAACCACAAGACTGAAATCAAGTCAATCTTGTGGCTTTAGGACGAAGAAAAAGAAAACGCACGGGCCTGCTACTGGCTCTGTAGCTGAGCCTCCTCCGCCCCTTTTTGCGGACAGAAGAAAAAGAAGTGAAGAAAGTAAAAGAAGAGGGATATATATATATAGTACTGCAAAATATGCTGGTAGTAAGCTCACTGAAGCTTTCTAGACGAGTTGCAAACGCCTTGGTTTACAACCGGAAAAAACAAGAAATATCTCTGTCTTGAGCACTCTTGCGTACAGGACCGCACTATAAAAAAAAAGTCAAAACACGACGCCATCGAATAATGACGCGACACATGCTATTACAAACTTCGACAGCCATACTCGTAACCACAAGAAACATGACGTGATGTCGATTAACCAAGTTGTGCTTCAGTAAAGTTCATGAAGAGGGCAATGCGTGCTATATTTTACGGCTATTATCCTGAGAGATCAAGCGCGCTAACAGGGGGAGTTCTATGCTGATGATACGGCAATTAGAAATTTGATTGAGTGCAGAAGGTGCGACACTACGCATAATTTATCTGCGGCGCACCCCTCCTCTATAGCAACCGTAGCTTTAGCTGTTGCAAACATGACCGCCGATATTATATTCAGTGATTCTAAAACAGCTATTCGCAATTTCGCGAGGGGCCGCGTCACGTCAACCTCCCTCCGCATCCTCCAAAGCATCCCTGCTCCGATTAGGGAAATTGAACTAATCTGGGTCCCGGCCCACTCGTCTTATCCGGGGAACGAGGCGGTTCACGCGCAAGCCCGAGGTTTTGTCGACCGGGCAAAGAGCGCGCCCTCTGACCCGAATTTGACGAGTGACGGGTTAATTTCTTTTCACGACATTATCCATCACTTCAGAATGAAAAGGCGCACAAAGCCGCCCCTCCCTCCCCTCCCACAAATATTTTAACAAAGGCGCAGGAAGTTACCTGGCGCCGACTACAAACACGCTCCCTCCTAAATCCGGCGATGCTTGCCCTGATGTGAGATTCCTGCCTGGGCTGGCGAGCAGTGCGGACGTGCGTCGCATGGGCTCCCGCCTCGAAGCCAACTTTTGGCGGAACGCTTCGGTTCTTGGACCTGCCACCTATTGGAACATCTCTGAGGGACCACCCGGCACCCATGGATACCAATTCTTGGCAAGTCGTCGCCCAGCTTCCGTATTTTTCGGACGTTTTACCCGGATCAAGTGACGGAGGGAGCTAGGCCTAACGCGTAGGCCTTGCTCGGCCCCGTGCCGACGGGCTCCGTCAGCAATTCCGATACCTTGCTAACCCTGTAGATGCATTACCCCGTCGAAGGGGAAGACATAACGCCAAAAGGGCTAAAAACGTAGAATGGGAGCCCGTTCTCCGTCTTCAAGATCGCGTCAGACGCTTGAAACAAAGCGCTAACAGCCACGTCGATGAAGCTAAGCTTAAGCCGGGTCAGGCCGACGGGAAGTCGAACTCTGACACTACAGCCAAAAAGAAACGTGGACCATCCGTCACTAAAAAATGGGTACCGCCCCCGAGACTACCAATGGACGACTACAAAATCTTGTGTCGACCGAGAAATTGGGACCTGAGCAGCGTTGCCCCACGTGCCCTCGAGCGTTCCATATGTGCGGCAGCGAACGTGGCGCCATTGGAGGCACGAGACGTGGACACTACACGTGTAAACAGCGTGAACAACACGTTCACCGTAAGCACACAGAACCGCCAAAGAGCATCAGCTTACGCCGGTATGAAAGTCCTCAAGCTTGAAGGGCATGACAAGCAAGTGGAGTTGGCGTCGTACGTCACGGCGCCGGACGACTCGATTAGAGGAGTAATCTACCGAGCGTACGATGGATCCTCGCCTGATGAAGTCCGAGAAGGCTTCGTGAGGAGAAACAAGGAGATCAGCATCGTCGACGCAAAACGACTAGGCAAGTCAAGAACCCTCCAGATTACTTTCAAAGGGAACAAGATTCCAAGACAAGTATACTACTGGAACACAGTATTTTGCGTGTTCCCATACAGAGAGCAAGTGGAAACGTACTACAACTGTCGCAAGGTCGGCCACAGGGCTGACGTCTACTACCAACCAAAGGCAAACTTATGCCGCCGCTTCGGTAATGATCACCCGTTCCCTCCAGAAGGGGAACCTTTAAAATGCATTCCAGACTGCATAGTGTGCCATGGGGCGCATCATACTGGGAGCCGCAACACCAAACATGGTCTTTTGATCCGGAAACAAGCGAACAAGAAAAGCGATAACGCGGGGCGACGGCACGCGGAACATCAACCAAGGGACAGAAAGAGGTCCTGGAGCCGGACGAGACGCAACAGCAAGCCCCGAGACCGATCTAGTTCCCTCCCGCCGCTACCGAACAAGGACGGGGCAGGTGCAATAGCAAAGAAAGAAGCTCGCGCCACAGAAAAAGCGGAGACAAGGCCGATAATAAGGTGAGCTGGCCAGATACGGCCTCCCATTCTAACAATACTCAAGAGAAGGAAGGAACTACGGAAACAGATACAGGCAGGCGATGATAAAAGTGCCAAACTAGAAAAAGAGATGGCGGAGATCCCCCAATACGTTAAGAATACTATGGTGCTAGAACACCCAATAACTAAGGAGGCGCGAGCCCCGCCACCGGTACCGCCGGTAGGGGTGGTAGCGATGGAAACGGGCGCTAGAGCCCCGATCAAAAGGCCGCCTCCCCCGAGCGGAGAGGAGAATTGTAAACGTGTAGCAGAAGCCTCCGAAACTGATATGCCGCAGCATACGAGAGCTTCGAGCAAACTCAGGACCGATGTAAATGCACTCACAGAAAGGGTGGACACCATTGAGGTTGAAGTAGATACAGTCTCGGCTAGGGTGGACACACTCAATAATTGGATGGGTGCCTTAACCAACGAATTCAGGGTGTTCCAAAGTCAGGTAACCATGTCGTGCCAACAAATGATGGAAAAACTAAGCGCAATAGAAGCACGCCTTCCTCCGTTGCCTGGTCAGCAGCTAATGCACACAATTGCTACGCATCACATGGCCCCCCGAGAGTAAATTGAAGTGTGACAGTGTAACTAACTGCAGAGGCTTGCGCCGTAAGCGGGGGAACTTGCAGCTCCACATACAAAACCTACAGCGTCCACCAGACGTTATTGCTCCACAAGAAGCTAGTGGTGCCGTAAAACTTCCGGGCTACAAAGCGTTCCTACCACCGGGATGCGACGCCGGTACCGTCACGGCTGCGTTCACTGCAACGCTGATGCAGCGCAATGTCACTGCAATGCAGCACAATATTGACAGGTCCAAGGAAAACTACATTCTGCTCGAAATAGTGCCAATAAGTCGAGATGACAAAAATCTATCCTAAATCTATAGCCCGTCGAGAGATCGTGGAACGGGTATTCCGGAGCTTCTGGTCAGGAGCCTAAGGTTTGGCATCCAAAGCACAGCTTCTAGTTGTAGGAGACTTCAATGCCCCGAATCCGGAATGGGGCTACGTTAAAGCCAGCCAAAAAGGCAACATAGTATGGCAAGCGATACAGAACATGGGTCTTTCCGTGTTAAACAACCCACAGGAATGCACGAGGCTACGCAATAGCATCAGCTTCGACACGTCACCGGACCTCACTCTGACTAGGAATATAATGGGAACCGAATGGCTAAACACAGGTCACACACTAGGTAGTGACCACTATATTTTAGCCACAGCCTTCGAAACGGCTAAGCACAAAACAATAATCAGGAAGACACATATTACGGATTGGGATAAATTCAGGGACCTAAGAGAGCAAATAGCCGAAACAGAAATCATGAATCTCGATGATTGGATCGAGTCACCTAAAAAGGATATCAAGCAAGCCACATCGGAGGTGCCGATAAAAGAGGAGGGCCAAATCTTCGACTCGCGGCTACTCCATATGTGGGAAGCCCACCTCTGCCTGAAAAAGAGACTGAGGGAGCACAAACACCTAAGACCGCTAAGGAAACGTATGGCGAAACTAGAAAGACAGATAGAAGCCTACACACTAGAGCTTCAAGAAAAGCAGTGGGCTTAGATATGTGACCGCATGAATGGACAACTAGGATGTAAAAGAACGTGGCAAATGCTCAGACATCTACTAGATCCGACGCAGACACAATCGACGCAGAAAAATCAGTTCGCTGGACTGATCCATAGATACGAGGGCACCACGGAAGAGTTCTTGTTAGAACTACAGGATCGATATCTCAGCAAGGCCTCTTGGGCTCAACTGCCAGACTACCGAGGACTCCCAAAGTCAGAGCTAGATTCAGAAATAACGGAGGCAGAGGCTCGCTCCGCCATGGGACAGCTCCGCACCACGTCCGCGGCAGGCCCGGACGGGGTCACAAAGAAAGCATTAAAGAATTTAGACGCAAAATCAGTAGAGGCAATCACGGGGCTCATGAATAATTACTGGAACGATGGTGAAATCCCTCAAGCCTGGAGGCATGCAATGATTACCTTTGTTCGCCAACCAGGCAAGAAACTAGATATAGCCAATTTGCGCCCAATATCGTGCACTTCCTGCGTAGGCAAGCTCATGGAGCATGTGATCCTAAACAGACTACAGGAGCACGCAAAGGATCTTGCCAACAACTATGCTAGGCTTCAGAGCTAATTTATCTACACAGGATGTCATTATTCAGCTTCAAGCAGGCGTCATAGACCCTGGGAAATGCACGGGCACCAAAGCAGTGCTAGGGCTAGACCTCACCAAGGCCTTCGATAACGTGGCACACGAAGCCATTCTCGAGAATCTCTCAGACATTAACCCAGGAGAAAAACCTTCCGATACATTCGCTCATTTCTCAGCCATAGGTCTGCGATAATTAAAATAGGCGAAATAGAGTCATTACCTTTTCCGCTAGGGGGTAGAGGGACACCGCAAGGATCAGTACTGTCACCATTTCTCTTCAATCTCTCCCTCATAAAGCTTCCACCCCGACTGGAAGCTATTCCTGGGCTGGGACATACATTCTACGCAGATGACATCATACTCTAGGTTACCAACGGGAATGAGGGTCAGATAGAGGAAACGTTGCAACGCGCGGTAGACACTATCGCAGAGCTCGCAGGTCATTCAGGCGTATCATGTTTACACCCAAAATCAGAGCTACTGGTCATGAGACCCAAATCCAGGGGTCCCGGTTCCAGAAGCCAAGTGCCCTCAACGCCACTTAAGGTGTGCTTGGGGGGACTTCCAATCAAGGAGGTGCAGTCAATAAGGATCTTAGGGCTGTATCTACAAGCTAACAGGAAAAACAAAGAAACCCTGCAAAAGCTTAAAACGTCAGTTATTTCAATTAGGCTAATCAAAGGAATTGCCAACCGTAGGAGAGGAGTCAAAGAAAACGTCCTCAGTAGGATAGTGCAGACATCTGTCCTGAACAGGATGGTGTATGCGCTACCATACCTAAAACTAGATGCTGCGGAGAAAGGCAAAGCCGTGACAATAATTAGGCGAGCATACAAAGCAGCCCTGGGGCTGCCGAACTACACATCGACAGAAAGACTCATGGGACTGGCAATACATAATACACTAGAGGAGCTCAAGAAGGTTCACCTTACAACTCAAAAAGAACGGCTTAAGCGCACTAGGCAGGCAGAGCCATACTGGAGCGGCTAGGTATAGGCGTGGGACTTCCACCCGAGGACACGAAAACACAGCTACCCAAACTCCTTCGCAAGTGACTGATGATCGCACCACTACCAAAGAATATGCACCCTTATTACGAAGGAACGGAGAAAGCTAGGGCAATAGCTCTACACGAAAAAATGCTCAACGAGCGAAGGAGCTGTCTATGTTGAAGCGGCAGAATACGCAACAACAGGAGCGTTCGCACTGGCGGTGGTGGACGTGCACGGGCGGCTGCAGACATTAGAGTCGGTAGTGACAAAATCTTCGAAAACCGCGGAAGAGGCAGCTGTGGCACTAGCCATAGCTAGCACCGACGTGGATACAATCTTCCCCAATTCTAAATTTGCTGTCCATAGCTTTGCGGGGGGCAGAATCTCAACTGCAGCGCAGAAAATACTGAACCTTTCCAGGCAACCATACAGAGAAATCGAGGTGATATGGGTGCCGGCTCACTCAGGGAATCCAGGAAATGAGGCGGCCCACAACATGGCTCGAGGTTTCGTCAACCGAGTCGGTGGGTCCTTCGTATCCATGGGTTACTCCAATGAGGGATTGGCATCTTTTCACGATATCACAAGTCATTACAGATTGGAACGGCACAAATTTCACCTGACAAAACGTTGGATAAGACACAGGAGACCGCTTGGAGGAGACTCCAGACGAGATCCTTTCTTAGCCCTTACTTATTAGCAAAAATGTACCCGGATGACTTCAACCCCGCGTGCAGGTTCTGTGGCGAAACAGCCACGTATGATCACATACTATGACAATGTAAAGAATAACCTCCACCGGAAGATCTAGTACAAATTCCTTCTCTTGAGCGATGGGAGGCCGTTCTGGTCAGCTCGGACCCGGGCATTCAAGCCTTGACCACTGAGTGAGCCACTAAGGTCACCGCAGCCATGGACTGGAGGCCATCTAGAGCGGACCGTCTGCTTCTGCATTTTGACGAAATAAATGTTTCCCAATCCAAAATGCCCTGATGTACCTAGGCCAGTAAAACCCAAACTACAATAAATGCGGCGAAAGAGCAACTTTATAGACAGTGATGCCCTAGTGGCCATATCCTGGAGAAGGATGATTTGGAGTGGCGGGGTGAGGGTGGGAATGAGTAATTGGAAAGGCGCTTGCTTGCCCCAGATATAGTGCTCTAGAAGATACCCGGAAGCCGCGGCAATTTCATCGGTGAATGGGTAAATTAAGTTGCCGCCCCGCCATAGTGGAGCGATTGGGAGTCAAGTAAGCTAGGCATTGAATGGGGTGGCGGTTGCGAGGGATGAAGAGGAGGTAGTTGGAGATTTATGCGCTTCACGATAACTGTTTGCGTGTGCTCTAAGGTTTGAATGCGGGCGTCTATGTTGGTCATTCTCATGCCGAGTGAGCGAACCTGGCGTGAGAACGCGAGTCAATTTTGGTCTCGAGTTGGGTGAAGAGGGAGTCGATTTTTTAATCTATCCGGGCTTCTAAAGCCTTTAGCTTTGCTTCCAATTTAGCCTCAACTTGCTCAAAAGGCATCATGTGTGACTGAGGGGGGGAGGGGGTTCTGATGTTCGTTTCTTTTTGGGGACGGTTGCTTTGCTAGGGATTTTGGCGAGAAGACGGTAGGTGCGGCTTGGGAAAGGGGCAGAGATGAGGAGGGTTGGTGTAAGGTCTGTATGAGGGAGGAAAGGCGGTTTACCTCTTCCCGCCGGGCCCGTAGTTCCTTGTCGCGTGAATCCTCCTGGCGGGGGGGGAGTGGGGGGGCGGGGTTGTTTGGAGATGAATCCAGCTGCTCGGTCGGTCCTTTGCGCGTTCTCCTTTGCGATGCGACGTGGAGCGAGTGGCGTTAGCGAGTGGCGTTGAGTTCTGCCTTCCGAGTAGCATCTCCGGGCGGCTTGTCCTTACGAGAGAAGTGTTGAGGTGCAGGGTTGGTTGTAGATATTTGCCCTATAGCCTTGCATCTGCCCGTGCCCGTCATGTGTGCTTCTCCGCATAATATACATTCAGGAGTGCAGGAAAGGACAGTCTCCTTGGGGCGCGGTTTGCCACACTTCGGGCAGTTATTAGTACGTGGCAGCGTGCACACACCTCTCCTGTGGCCTGATTGTCTGCAGTTAATACAAGCGTCCATGTGGCCTCTGTAAGAAGTGAACCGGTCCTTCTCTAAAAGTACTGAATAGCGATCGAGTGGCACCCATGCGTCGAGCGTCCACTATTGGAGCACGGGGATTGCTATTCACGAGATCCTGGGAGCTTCATGCCAGTAGGCGTTCGAGATCATCCTTCTCACTGCGGTGTGGCGTGCTCATTGTGCATGTGTTATTGGTGGGATTAATCCGTACTGGGTGCGGGTGGGCTTCTGGAGTGAAGCGGTGGCTTTCAAGACGCGAAGCTATCGTGGCGGTAATAAGCTGAGGTGAAGTCCTCAACGGGAGCGGAAAATCACCTTGTAGTCTGCAGTCAGTAGTGGCGGCTGCTGTCGTGACCTTTGTGCGGCAGCGCGTGCGACGAGCATCTGCTCGGATGCCTGGGCCTTGATAGTGTTTTAGGTGGAAGGTGATAGGCTTGTCTGCTTCATCGGTCTGCATAGTGGAGATCTAGTGATTCTGCTATAGAGGACGCTCCTGAGTGCGGGCGGGAACGCTAAGGATGTGCGTCCAGTCCCAGGGATTCACGTCTCGAGGGTCAACAGCTTCGCCTGGCACTTGCACCTTCATGGTGACTTTGCGCTTGGTGGTCGCGTTCGAAGTAGGCCTAGCTTCCAGAGAAGCGAGGCCTAGCTCGAGCGACGCGGTGGCTCAAGGCTAAATGATCCTTGGGGGCCCGAGAAATAGGCAGATCATGCCAAAAAGTGGTCTACGCGTGGCGCTCACCTTCATGGGGCTCTTGTAGGTAAAATATAGGCCGCTGGTTCGGGCGACAGGCGAATTTTGCCGTCTTCGCATGGAGCCGATGTGAAACGCGTCTGCACTCCACGCAAGGCGAAACTAGAAGTCTCACGAACCAAGTGGGTTTCGAGATCACGGTCTCCAGCTCGGACCCAGCCTTGCAGCAGAGATCAGAAAGCGTGGCGTGATATGGTCCATAGGGTCACGAAGAGTCGGACACGACTGAACGACTGAACTGAACTGAAGTAAACAACTGGAACACATACTTTACATTCTCTTTTTGTAAGGGTTACTCTGGCTCCCTCAATAAATAATTTTGCTACCACTAGATCGCTACAGGACCCACACTGAGGGAATTCGTAAGCATTCTTTGTTAAGGAAGAGATACGGAAGAAGAGGCTTCCGGCTCGTGACCCCATGGAAGTGGGTACAACGTGACTCTTCTTCGACATCGCATTACCCCTTGGCTATTAAGGCGAAAGCCTTTAATGCCTCATCGTTGCCGACTAGAGGTTGTCAGCAGAGGTGTAACGCTTTCGAGAGAGAGAGAGTAAATATAAATTAATAAACCTTGTCTGAATCGGGAATCGAACCTCCATCCCTTGGATCCGCAGCCAGAATTAGAGCGCAGCGCTTCACTAACAGCGCCACGCCCCGGATCGTGAAACCCTCTTCATAATTCGCCTTGTCTACCGTTAGGATAGTAGCGCAATTCCGCGAGTGACAGATACTGTGCCTTTCGATTCCTGTAAACGAATTATCGAGACTTAAGCTCTAAGGGCGGGTCTTGAATGTTTACGCTGTAAGTCCGAACTCCTTGCAGTCCGAGAAGGTACCATTCCAAATAACAAACCTCCGCCTCCTGCAATCAAGGTAGAGCTCAAAGGACTACCAATCAAAGAAGTACACATCATCCGAATCCTAAGCATGTTCTTTCAGAGTAACCACAGAAGTTTAGCAACATTATAAACGGACCACAACAGTCACCCAAAGAGCCAGACTAATCAAGCGAATAGCCAATGAGAGGAGGTGAATGAAAGAACGCGACACCCGTCGACTCATTTAGGCTTTCGTCATCACCAGGCTAGTCTATACCCTGCCCTATCTGCACCTTTACCACGACGAAACGCAAACGGTTGAGTGTCTTATCCGCCAAGCTTACAAGACAGTGCTAGGCTTATCGAGAAACACCTCAACCGATAGGCTCCTAGTTGTTGGAATGAAGAACACACTTGATGAATTCAAGCAAGCGGATTTCTTATCGCAGTTCTCCAGACTGGCGCGCACCAAAGCCGGGAGGATTGTCTTGCTGAGGCTAGGCATCAATGGCGAATCCATGGCGGACGGTCCCAGGCGAATACCCACAGCAATCAGGAAGGAGCTTGTTATCATGCCCCTCCCTAAGAATATGCACCACACTCACCACAAATGCTAGCGACTAGTTCGCGCACGTGCACTACACACCAAACACAAAGAAAACAGGGTCAGTTGCTTACGTAGAGGCAACCTAATAGGAAGAGACGGACCGAGGTTTCGGGATTTGTGCGGTAATTGGGACCTATGAGTCCATGCCTTCCAAAACCTTAGCTTCCGCTACTGTACGCACCAGAACCTCCGAGGCTGCAGAGGAAGCAGCCATCGCACTCGCCGTCGCTTCTACCGAAGCAGATGCTATAGTCAGTGATTCCAAAACAGCCATACAGAATTTCGGGAGGGGCCGTCTGTCGGCTGCCGCCAGGAATATCCTTAAAAGCTACCGTCCAATCCCTGGTAGAACAATAGAACTGGTATGGGTTCCGGCTCATTCGGGCAATTCCGGGAACGAGAAGGCTTACGAATAGGCGTGAGGTTTTGTCAGCCGGGCGGCGAGTACCTCGTTTCCCGCCGGTGCGAGGGAGGGCTTGCTCTCGTTCCATGATTTGTCACCATTTTAGCCTGGGAAGGCGCTTCTTTCCTCTCCTAAATAATTCATTAAGCAAGGCCCAGGAGATACTCCGGCGCCAGCTACAAACCCACTCCTTCCGCTGCCCCAAAGTATATTCGTATATATTCAAAGAACACGTTGACCTGAAATGCAAAGTGTGTGGCGTCGACGCCACTTTAAACTACATTACATTGGAGTGCGCGACTTATCCGCCACCCACCGATTTCAAGCCAGATCCATCTCTGGAGGAGTAGGAGGCCGTGTTGTGTTGCTCGGACGCGAACATCCAGGCTCGGGTCTCTGAGTTGGCCGAAGAGCTAGCCGACAGGACTCAACTGGCGGCCATTTGGCGCGGCCAACAATCAAACTGAACCCTAACCTTTTAAAGGCGATGAAAATAAATGTTTTGCCATTCATCCGTAGAACGCTGGGGAACTTTGATGCATTCAATGAAATGCTGGTTGTGTTCGACAAGTAGCGCGCGATGTACCGTCCTGACAGGTCGTGGCGTCACCAGGCAATTTATGCATATGCGTAGCTTACCGCTTCCTCCTAAGCCGCACCTCTTTTGGAGTTAATAAATGTTTCTCCCCCTCCTCCGCACCGCACAGCAAACAGGAGCAGACCCAGATGTCTAGGAGGCGTTAGCACAACTGACATCACCGGCGTTTGAAATTGATTTACAGGATAGAAAAGGTGCTGTATCTGTCTCAATATTGCGTGGACACATGTACCACACCGTAAAGGATGGGAGGAAGGTGGGAGTGAAAAAAGAGGAGATAGAACAGCCGTAGTGGAGGACTAAGACCTACCGCGCTATAATGGCTTTCGCCTCATCGCATTTTAGTCTTGCAAAATTCACTCTAGAATTTTGTTCTGACGTCTGATTGATGCAATTGGCTCTAGTTAACTACTTCGCATGCGCTAGTTATTTCCCAGCGGGGTTTTGTCATGCTTCATCTAGTGCAGCCATTCGTTTTCAACTGGTATTGTCCGAACGTAATTCTACCAAAAAACTGCTGGTGACACGACCTTGAAAACATACCGGAAGTCTGATGACCGAATTGGCTCTAAATTATAAATAATTAGTCTGCATGCATCAAGCTTTTTTCCCAGCTTGATTTTCACATCTTCTATCTAGTATAATCATTAGTTTTATCACTCGTTTCACTGGAACATAATCTTGCGACAAACGTTCGGTGACGATACATTGAAAACATGCCCATTAAATTTTCACGCATTAAAATGTCCTTGCCTTAATTGCACAATGGTTAAAACACCTGACTACTGTTCCGGAGCGACTGTGCGACCGCTGGCGGCTGCATTTCGATAGAGGCGCAAAGACGTTCGCGGTCCGTCTTTGAAAGGTCCACAGAATTCATCCCCACTCTCCAAGTGGACGCCGAAACCAACCGTCAGTGTGAATTCTGCGACTACGGGATCGTGATCAAGCGAAGTACTACGGTCGACCTCAAGACAGCGTTTCAACAGGGTGAGCTCGGCGCTGCCAGTTCCAAATACATCGGTAGGCAGAACATGAATGCCCTCACAATTTCTCCCAAGAGGAAACAAATCACCCTCTATGGCACGCAGAACGCCGAGGTAGTTAAGAAGCTGTTCACGGACTTCAAAATTAACACCAGCAAAGGGCCGCTTCCGCTTCACGGACACCTCAAGCTCACCGGTGATCTGTGTCGCGGAGTGATTACTATGCATAACTTAGAAACCAGTGACTGCTTGAAGCAGTGTGCAGTGGCATGGTGGAGATGTCTTCATATTCGCAAGCTGGGGAACTCCAACGTTGCTGTGCTCCCTTTCGTGGGATGTAATGTTCCGCATCACGTACACTACAACGCAGAACTGATTCCGTATGGGGATACAAGAAGACAGTGGAATTGTGGTTCGGTTGTGGCATCCTGGGTCACCGGACGGATAATTGTCCCACTCCAGTGAACGAAAGGTGCGGACTTTGTGGCCAAAACGTGGGGGCTGGTACTGAAGGGATGACCTCCCACTAATGCGATCTAGTGTGTGTAATGTTCGGTGGGCCGCACCTAACCAGCTCCCGCGAGTGCACAGGGAAATTCATCAGGCCTCCACAGCCAAGGCCCAGGATATCCCCCCCTCCCGCAAAACAGAAACGTCAACAGGAGACATTGTTGTTGTGGCTGTAGGAAGAAGGAAAAGGAAATGCACGGGCTTGCTACTGGCTCTGTTGTTGAGCCACCTCCGCTGCCTCGTGCGGACAAGACTCCCCTGACGGGGCTGGGACAGGTAGGTCACTGCCGCTTGCGGCGGGGGCTAGCCTGTTCAAATTTTTACCTGTTGTAGGCCGTCATTGCACTCGCCACCTCTTCGGTGGTGGACGACGGCTGTTGTTGCGGCGCGCGTCTTTTTCTCCCTCTTCCTTTTCTTTCTTCTCTATTTTCTCTTCTGTCTGCACGAGGCAGCGGAGGTGGCTCAGCTACAGAGAAAGTAGCAGGTCCAGTCCAGCAGGTCCTACAGAGCCAGTAGCAGGCCCTTCGTCCAATTTCCCTGACGCCAACAATCTGCAAGCTTTACGAAAACATTCTAGCCACTCGCTTATCGTGGTGGTTGGAATCCCGTGATTGTTATCCAGAATCCCAAATTGGCTTCTGCCCGCAAATAGGAACGGAGGACGGTCTTGCTACTTTGGCTGCTGACGTGCTTCACCACTCTCCGCACAGTCATCTTGTTAGAACTGTGATCGCTACAGATATAACAAAGGCATATGATAACATCCTTCACTAAGCCATTCTTGCCTCCCTACAAACTCTTGGTCTTCCTCACAGGTTTCTCCTCGCCATTCACGCCTTTTTAACAAATAGAACATTCAGTGTGCGTGTCCACGGAAAGCCCTTTGGTCACTTCCCATCAAACAGAGGAGTGCCCCAGGGCTCCGTTCTCGCCCCTACATTATTTAATGTGGTCTTCATTCCACTTGTTCGAGCCCTAGAGGCCATCCCTTCTATACGCGTGCTTGCGTATGCCGATGATATAACCTTATGGTGCTGTCACCCAGATACGTCTGTCCACCAGGCGGCCCTCCAGCATGCGCTGGATGTATTGACATTTCGCCTCCCTCCTTTGGGCCTAACTGTTTCGCATACAAAATCCTGTTTCATTCGAAATGGAAATAAAGCTGGCTTACGGAAAGCTCCCACTATAAATTTTATGACAGATAATACCCCAATTCCTCAGGTACAAACAGTTCGCATTCTTGGTCTTCTTCTTCATTCCTCTGGGACTGGCACCCCGTGGCTGACAGCCATCCGTAAGACCGCTCACGCTACTTTAGGTCTCATTCGTCGCATAGCTATGCGCTCTGGCGGCGCGCGTGCTCACACGGCCCGTCAGCTTGTTCGGTCTGTCCTTCAGCCACATATAATATACCAGGCACAGTTTCAACGTCTCACCCGCAGACAGTGGGACTCCCTTGAGGCCATCAATCGTGAGGCTATGCGTGCAATAACATATCTTCCCCGCCTAACACCCATACCAGTACTTCAGGAGTATGCCCAGCTAAATACGCTCACTGAACTTGTTGATCAGCGGATGGCAAAAAGAGCTCGCAAACAGTCTTTACAACTACATAACTTAAAGACACTACCTCCATGGTCGTACTGCCAGCTCACGGACAATCGCCCCACTGCTTCCCCGTCGGTATCATCCGCACATCTGCCTGAAGGGTGCACATTATATACCGATGCATCACATACTGGAGAGCGAGGAGTTACTTCTGTGTATAGTCCCTCTCATCCGCATCTCAACACTCACGTGACATATACCGCGGATACGTGCACCCCTCTGGCACTGGAACTTCAAGCAATTTACAATGCCATACATTCCCTTCCACCAGTTCCTACATTCAATGCAGTTCATCTTTACACAGACTCTCTCACTGCCCTTAAACAGCTTAAGGCTGTTCGACGCACATTCGAAATAACACAGTCCATACATTTGCTATGTTCAAAGTACCCATGTCCTATTCGCATACACTGGATTCGCGCCCATGCTCGCGATCCACATAATATACAAGCAGATGCTATGACGCATATAAACACATCAGACGATCCACCACCTTCCCCTATTCCCCCAGATCCGTTCCTGTCCCACGTTTCCGATTCGCAAGTTCTGCGCCAGCGAACACGCGCTCTCATTCCTCCGTGTTCGCACCCTCTCCCCCGTAGTCTTACTCGGCAGGAGGAGGTGACAGTGCGCCGGATCCGGGCAGGGGCGGTTCTGACCCCATCTGTTCAACATCGACGGCGGGAAAAAGATCTACCAGTGACTGACAGGTGCCCTCACTGTGAGACTCCACCTGACGTCTGCGATGTGCGTCACTTGTTGTGGACGTGTCCATCAACGACGCACATTAGGCAACTGATAATCATGAAGGTGGGTCTGCGGTGGAATCGCGATAGTGATTATGAGAAATGGACATTGGACAATCGCTATACTGCCAACCTTCTCGAATACATAAGCACAACTGGACTTCACTCCTTCTTTTAACTTTCTATCTCCTGCATCCCATTCCCCCTTTCTCAACTTATGCCTTGTGGCAAACTCTTCTAAAAAAAAACAACAACAACATCAGAAGAGAGAAAGTAGAGAAGAAAAATAAGAGGGAGAGAAAAACGCGCGCCGCAACAGCCATCGTCCACCATCTAAGCGGCGGCGTGTGCAATGACGGCCCACAACACATAAAATTTGGTGGCATGCTGGCTAGACCCACCGCAAGTGACATTGACCTACCAGTCCCAGCCCCGTAGGGCGAGGAAGAGCCACTCTTCCAACAGGAGACGCAAAACCACGGCAGAACGCTACCAAATGGCAAGATGGTACCACCTGGAGATGCAGAGTTCCCAGCTCTGAAGCCTTCCCTTGGCGGCGCCGCCTGCAAACATCCAGGGTAGGCAGCAGGGCGAGGTTCGCTTCCTTTTCGTCTTCTTACACTCCCCCTCGCTCTCACCAGCACCGCCGAGACGCAGGAACTCAAACGCGAGCTTGCCCATTTGCGAGCTCAAAGGAAGGAAGGAAGGAAGGAAGGAAAGAAGGAAGGAAGGAAAAACTTTATTTAGCCCTATATTACTTGGCGGTTTTTGGGACGTCTTCAGAGATGTCTGCTTGTTGAATCCACAAGTCTTCTCAGTCGACCGTCCACTTCTGCACAATGGTCGGTGTCCCTCAGTCCAGGGCTTCGCTGGCTACTGCCGCCCGTTGGGCTCGCTGTACCAGATCTTGCTGGTCTTCGCAACGGTAGCTGGACAGCAGAGTCCCATTGCTCCGCTCTCGGGTTTCGAATTTTGGGGATCACATCTATGTTTTGACAGGCCCATGTGATGTGATATAGTGTTGGTTTTTCATCGCTCCACGGATATCTGGTATATACGGTCTATATGGTAGGGTGAATTTTGTTTAGTATGTGTAGGTTTGGGTATGAACCCGTCTGTAATTGTCTCCATATGACAGCTTCCTCTCTGGTGAGATAACTATTCGGTGGGGGATATCGCATTCTTCTTCCTCTACTGTTTTCTAGTATGGCCAAGTATCCCTTGGGTGCTGGCAAAAGTTCCGCGGACACGCGGATGATCCCTGCGAGCTCAAAAAGAAAAACTAGCCTGCGAGCTTAACTCGCTGAAAAACAAAATCACACTTCCACCCTCCTCTTGCGACGAGGAGAAAACACAACATAGAGTGAGATTCCTAATAATATGGAGAGTCGCTTCGGGACTCTGGAGACCCGAGTCACCGCGATTGAACCGCAGCTGGCTGATCTTCCCAAAATGATCCATGAGACAATCGCGCGTCAAATGGGCAGTGTCATCGCAGAGGTGATGCAAGCTGTGACTCACATTGTCCAAAAATGAATACAAAAATGAAATGAAAATGCATACAATGAATAAAATCCTCGCGTCCTTAAACGCGTGGGTGTCTGAGAGACGTTAACCAACCTTCAAAATTTGACAGGGTGGTTCCCGATTAGTTTGACCTTTCTGACGACTCCTGCATGTCTGCGCTGGGCACTAGCGGACTGGGAGGTCTTACCAACATAATCCCGCCCTCCGTATTCCTCCATCGCCCCCAACCCTAAGTCGAGAGCCAGAACAACTCAGCCACTTACACAAATGCAGTGGACTTGCAGAGGTCTCAAGAACGACAAGAAGTGGGCTGTACTCATCCTCTAGCTTGAGACCTCGGAATTCCTCGTTGCCGCGTTTGCCCTTCAGGAACCCGGCGCAGGCGTCAAGCTCACAAACTACACTACATTTCAACGCAACCCCCAGACATGTATACTTGTTCACAAGCAATATACTGCACAGGAAGTCGCATTCCCCACAACACCACCATTCGCGTACACGATGGTGTCGGTACTGCCCCTAAGGCGGTCTGACCCACCTGTACGCATTATAAACATTTATTGTCCCCCCAAACTTAAGAATTTTACGTAAAGCGAAATGTTTACGGAAGATATGCAACTAGCGGAAAAAGACACACTTCTGATTGTCGGTGATTTTAATGCTCAGAGCAGGCTATGAGGATATCCCCGGGAGAACATACGTGGGAGGAAGCGAAGCTTGCGGAACTTCTCTCTACACTCGGACTCACCCTCCACACTGACCCCACCAACCCAACACGTGTAGGAAATTCGATTCAACGCGACAATTGCCCGGACTTCACATTTACACTCAACATACGCCATGCCGACTGGCTGAACACAAAGGAAACTCTTGGTAGCGGTCGCTGTATAATTTACACAAGCATCTACATGCGTCCACTGAAACGCCCACAGACACAAGCTTGTGTCCTGGACTGGACAAAATTCCGCACCTCTCTGTCTATCGTAGACCCTCTCCAGTCGGGGTATGACACCTGGCACAATCACTCACTTCTGCACTGAAACAACTTTACAGGAACGACAACACAGCTAGCGCACACGCTCAGGACCGATACTTGTGCACCACCAAGGACCCCGGGCGGTTTCCTACTCGTATGCAGGTAAAGAGAACACAAAGCTGGACACTCCGTTCCAGCTCCACGACCTCCGGGCGGCCTTAAAGGGAAGTTGAAGCGTTTTTTGAGAAAATCGGGTTTAGGATGCATTTTGGAATTTTTCTGTACCCTGAGGTATTTTGAAATATCGCATCGAAAATTAGCGTAGAAAACGCTGAATAACGTTTTTTGCAAAAATAAGGGCTGAGCGCCGCAGGCAAGCTTGTCGAGCTCCGTCGCTGCTCGTGATTGGTTCAAGGATTCGTGACGTCAAGATTGGTGTTGCTCTCTGTGTGCTGCGGCAGCTACCACGGCAAACACTGCAACGCAATAGAATAAGATCGTGTGTTCGTGTTTATCACCGATCTGTATGCAAATATTTGCACGAATGGACAGCTTTCACCCTACCGATAAACTCGGTTCTCCTCCTTACGTTTTTGAACCGGAAGCATCGCCACATTTGCGCTCTACTGCACCACCGGAGAGCACCTTATCGTTCTTGACTGCCAGCCAGGGTGCAAGTATATATGTTGCCAGCGAAAGCGAAGTTGAATTTTAACGCAAGGTGAAGTGAAATGGTATGTAACTCGATTGATTTCTGAGTTCTTGGGTGCATCGATGCTCGGTTGGCGTGGTAGTATGCCAGACGACGGCTGATAGAGCACACGCAGGTATCACGCTTTTTCCTTGTTGCGTTGTGTCGATCGAAGCCTGCGGGAGTTGTGCGGGCATTACGGGCCGTCAGACTTTTGAGTTAGCTAGCGGTTTCATTATTTCGGTCGCAAGTGCAGTTATCGGCAAACTATTTCAAGGAGTCGGCTACTGCTGCAAGATTTAGGAGTACTGTGCAATAGTGCAATCGACGTGCTACCGTCGGCCGTAATCACTCATCTTCCCGTAAAGCTTTTATTTTTCGATATCCGCACGTTTGTTTTTCCGCATTTTCTGAATAATGCTGTACACCGTTTTAGATATTTGCGTATAGTTTTTGCATTAGAGCATTATCACAGTGTTTTGCCTACAATCTTATGTCTTGACCTCTGAAGAAGAGTGGCGCTGTTATAGATACCAGAAACCTCTCGCAAGCACCAGCGGACCCGATGCACAACAACGAAAATTTCAAAGGTGCCTGCATGAACCAATGAGTGCTCGTAGTTGCACTGCCACGGAAAAGAAGCTGTGAATCATTGAGAAACAACGGAATTCTGTAAACAGATGAGCGACGTCGACGGCAAAAAAACAACAACAACAAAAAAAATACAGAGTAACGACCCACAACAAGCCCTCAGGAGTGCTTGCATTGTGTGTTGTTACTGTGTTTTTTGTTTGCGGTCATACCTTATAGTGTATAATACGCACCAACTCGCCCAGAAAGAAATTTTGATGAAGGATGAAATATGGCCTGAATTTGCAGTTTTCATACATTGTGTGAAAAATGCTAGGCAGGCACAGCAGACAAATCATGCTGAGCTTTGTGCTGAATGCTGCAAGTAAAACAACCTCGCTGCTGAGGGCAATTACATGCGATGAATGCATTCTTATACTTGCTGAGGTTATGTGAAGTTTCTGTAAAAGTACACAGCCGAAGACATTTGTATTTTTTTCCCTGTTATGCGGCATCTGGCAGTGCCCTTGAATACCTAAGCTCGGGAAGAGCGACGGCGAGATTTGTCGACACTGCAAAACTGTGAATTCTGGAGACGTGCAACGAGCTTGCTCACAAGACATGGGAGCAAATCTTTAGGCTTTGCAATTTTTACAGATTTTACATACTATGGAGGATGTGCAACTATTCCTATAATAATTGTGTTTCATGCGTAATATTTCCTCTTGTTTCAGAATGTGCGCCAATCCAAAGCAGCATCATGGAATAAATGTTTGTTCTTGTTTCATGGTAGTCAAATGATGTGTAAAATGCCTGAAAAATGAGCACATGCATGTACACACAAAGCAAAACAGTCAGTGAGTTGAAAATTAGCTTTATCCAAATCTGTTGGAATACAACTAGCCTGTAAAGAGCAAATGAGACAGTACCCTTTTATTCTGAACAAAGTAATATTTTCTACTAGTTTTATTAGTGTTTCACTTTCGCATCTGTAAAAGCCATCCATGCAAGCACACTGATTTGCAGTGTTTCAAATTTAATGAAATTGTTTTCCACATATCTTTAGGAAGGGCCAAGAATAAAGTTTGCAAGAACAGCCCTACAAGTCCATCTGCAATGCAATGCAAAGGAATACTCTGATGAAAGCAAATCGGTGCTCTTATAGCATGAGATAGCAAATACGGCAATGCAGGAAAGTGACTTGTAGGCAGCAAAAATATCAGTGACGGAGCGGCTTCAATGCAATTACAGGGATGCGATCAATTTCAAGTGTGATGTGCATAAAATTTCAGCAATGTTCAAACATACTGCTTAATACTTAGTGGGCTAAGTGTAGTAGAGCATATTTCAACATAGTGTTCATAATTTCTGCTGTGCAATAGACAACTGTTTGTACAAACGTTTGTCAAGTGGCAAAGATGTGTGAAGTTCGTCCCATTCGTCTTTCTGTGTGGTTCGTCAAACATTTAGGGCTGTATTTCCTTTGGTTAAACACAATGTCACACCAACTGGCAAAGATAGTTGGCATTTGTAACTGTTTCAGGTTAGTGTGCATCACTCAATCACAGTATGAAAGAGCACTGCACTAGGGTAGAAGAGGAAGCCTCAGTTGGCAGGTCGAGGCAATGTTTCGACAAGTGGCCTTGTCCTCCTCTGGGCCAGACGAAGACAAGTCTACTTGTCGAAATGTTGGGTAGACCTGCAAACTGAGGCTTCCGCCCTCTTTCCTTGTTTAATGCTTTTTCATACTGTGTAGCCATCTTCTTCTCGTTCTGCTTGGATTACGCAATCTCAAGTGATACAGACAAAGAATTTTAAAATCAGCGCAAATGGGCCATTTTCTGTGCTGCTTTAGTTCATCAGCAGCATCAGTTTGCGCTTCGCAACAATTTATTTGTAGCCCAGGTAGCACAAAGTGGGCTTTGAAGGTGCGGCCCCGGTGGGTCCGATGTAGGCAATGCAGGACAGCCCCGGTAGGCTCAATGTGGGTGCTGCAAGAGGGACCGACGTAGGCCTGAAGGGGGTTGTCGACAAAGCCCCGATGGGCCCCACTAGGGACCGATGCAGGGAGCCCGTGCGGGGCTGCCCACATTTTTCCCGCATTGCCGAAAGTGCACATCCCGCCAACTCCCCCCCGATGGTCCTACTTTGGACAGATTCGGGAAGCCGCACTGGATGAACATATATTTTTTATTTCGGTTAGCCTCTCAGATAATGACATACGACCGATACGAGTTCTATAACGCAAGCCGCACCATGGCTTGCCCACATTATTATAATAGGGGTCTAACGCAGGTAATTGACGGGAAGCCCTAGTCCAAGTTCTCCCAATGAATATGTATCCACATAATTAAGCAATTATTTTATACATGTCTGCCCTCTCTTAACAGAGCCACAATATAAAATTTTACAATAATTCATAGCATTATTCTAGCCTAAATGACGTCATGTACATCTTGTTAAGGCTATGGCAATGTGTGCTCTGAACAGCAATATTGTGCTGAGAGTTGCATCCTGTCCACAGCAACCGCATAAGGAGGAACAGTTAGCAATCAGCATGTTTTAGTATTTTTAGCGCAATTTGCATGAGCGTGAGAACTAAAGCCATTTAATATTTCTAACGACGAAAATGGCAACAACTGTTATTAAAATCATCCATAATAGTAACTTAGGGCAACAGCTAATACAAATAAAGGTGGGAAAGAATAATTGCACAATTGCACGCACGCCTTCTAGCCCAATTACGGCCGATGTGGGACCTACAGCCGCTTTCTGAGGGCAGTCCTAATTGGGCTGGGTGTTGTTTTTGAACCTCAAGCTCACTTGCTGTTGCACGTGCCTTCAATTTCGCCACAAGGGACCGCTTTTGGTATCATTTGGGCCCGCCCGCCTTCCAGCCCCATTACGGCCCATGTAGAGCCTAAAGCGGTTTAGCTAAGGCTGCCTCATTTGGGTTTCACGATGGCTTGCTATAATTGATCTCTTATTCATACTTCACCTTCCCTCAAGTAACCTACAAGGGGCCGATCGGGGCAGCACGTGGGCACGTCCGTTTTTTTTGCCCCACTACGGCCGATGTAGGTCCCACAAAGATTTAATGGGGGCTGCCTCATTTCGGATCTATGAGGGCTTTCCTATAAAGAGCCCACATTTAGGTTGCATTGCCCTCAAATATCCGACAAGGGACCCTTGTGGTCTGGATACAGGAATCTGCTCAGCATTAGCCCGAGCAACGCAGCTATGGGACCCATGTAGCAGGAGCAAGAGCAAGTCCAAATTGGGCTTGCCCACTTTTGCCCCATCGGGGACCGATGCAGGTTTCATGATGGTTGCCCCAGCACAACTGAGTGCTGAGTGCGCGCCTGGATAGCTTTGATCAAGAAAGGGACAGTTAGTGTCTCGTGTGGATGATTTAGAAAATGAAGTTCGTTTGTTAAGGGCAGAAAATCAGAAACTGCTTGGACAGCTTCCTCAGATGGAAAAAAAATGGCCGACTTTATCCTTGGAACCAACGAGGACAAATATTCCAGCGCGGGCCACGTGGCTGGGACCAGCACTGGCATGGAAGCATAAACAAAGTAGGTCAGGCGGATCCGAACCGACAGAGGTATTTAGAAGCAGCTACTAAGAAGCAGGAAAAAAGGAAGTAAGGAAGAATGAAAATCCCAGAGAGAAGGACACAGATAACTGAAAGCAGGAGCCAACAGTTTGGAGAGGGAGAGAGAAGGCCTAGGTGCTTATCACCGGAATTCTAACATGCGCAGGTGCAAGCGAGACATCTTGGAACGTGTAAAGGGTGATAAGCGAGTGTTAGTTGGAGCCTTTTAAGGGAGCACAACGAGGGCAGTGCTGAAAGAGAGTAAAAATAGGCTGTTGAAAAATTCCGCAGAGCACAGTATGGTGATAGTAGCCGCGGGGCTAAACGATGTCCTAAATGGTGACGCTGCAGGAGTGGTGGAAAATTTAGCTAAGGGAGTTGACGATATCAGGGAGATAGCACAGCAAGCGCAGATAGTTGTATGCACAGTACCGAAGGTGCTAGGATTGAACGGAAAGCTGAAAAGGACGTGGTGACAGTTAATTAGGACATAAGAAAGTTTAGCCTGGAGAAGCGTTTCGAAGTGGTTGAGCTAACAAGGAAGTGCATAAAGCAGGTTTTGGTAGGGCTTTTCAGCGAGATGGCAATCATTTTAACAGAAGGGTGGGAGCAGAGATCGGCTGGCGCCTTTCAGGCAGGGCTGTAGCTTTTTTAGGGGGTCCGCGCGGTCTCCGTGCACAGAGTTGGTTAGAAGTGAAGCAGAAGAAAGTGTAATAACGGAGGCAGAGCCCCCAAAAATGGCAAGGAGGAGGTGGTAAAAGAAAAGTACAAAAAAGAAATTTAACACTAAGATCAGCTACATAAGCATGCAAGGAGGTAGAAAACGAGCGAAATGGCTAGAGATAGAACAGCAGATGAAGGATGCCAAAATAGGTGTATACGCTCTTTGCGAGACTCAGCTCAGGGATCTAGAAGATCCGCCGTTTACAGAAGGCTACGTCTGGGAAGGGTGCAATAGAACAACAACGGAAAAAAAGGGTGGAGGGGTAGGTATGTTGATACACAGAAAACAAATTGGCAAAGAAATAAATCATCTTGTAAAAAACATATCTTGGTATCAGGAAGAATTGCCGGCATAAGGACATGGCTAGGGGTAGTTTATTTAGGAAGAGGACACCAATGCAAGCAAGAAAACAATGATCTTGTTGAATGTCTCAGTGACGATATTGTCACTGAGACATTCGACAAGATCCTTGTTTTGCCGTTTGAAGACGGTGCCAATATTCTTCTACTGGGGGACATGAACGGCCACATCGACGATCTGGATAGATGCACGGACTGTAACGGGAAGCTAATGCTAGATTTCTGTGAGCGACACGATCTAGTTATAGTAAATAGAGAAACAAAATGTGAAGGCCAAATCACGTGGGAATTCCGCAATAGGCAGACAACCATTGACTATTGTCTAATGTCGCAAGACATTTATAGCCAGGTCACAAAAATGGAAATAGACGAACAAGGGGAGTGTAGTATGGGAAGTGACCATAAACGTATTAGTCTGCAGATGGAGCCCTTGATGAAAAGAGAAATGGAACTTAGACAAGAAGTAAATGCAAAATTAAACGACGATCAAATAGCGCAGATAGCCGCAGACATAGAGGAAGCAATAGAGGAAAGCCCCATAGAAGACTGGGATTATAACAGGTAGAACTACTCATAAGGAGGAAAATTAAGGAGGTTAAAGTAGCAAACTGCAGGAATGGAAAGAGGAAGCCACGGAGCTGGTGGAATAAGGAAGTCATTGAAGCTATTGAACAACGACGGGCTGCTTCAAGGGAACACCGAGTGGCAAAGAAAGCACAGGTATCTCAGGAGGAAATCGACCATAAATGGGATTCAGATCGACAAAGGAAACTTGAGGTACAGTCGTCCAAAGCAAAATAAGGCAGTCCACCGATCGCTGGATGGATGACATACATGATTTCTCTAGAGGCGGAGCAAAAATATTCTGGAACCATTTAAGCTGGCTAGGGAAGAAGAATCAAAGAAAGCAGGGTCGGATTCAAGATAAGGAGGGAAATTGTTTAAAGGGAGACAACGCAGTGAACTACATTAGAACAGTGCAACCAAGTCATTTAAGAGCGACGACAAGGTAATTCTCCGCAAATCAGGAAGCAACACAAGGTAGCAGAATATAAAGCAGCTCAGAACTGACGAATCTAAACATGAAAATGGCAGAAACAATATCCTAAAAACACATCTGCCGGAATAGATGGAATTCCGATCAAGCTGATCCATCCATCCATCCATCCATCCATCCATCCATCCATCCATCCATCCATCCATCCATCCATCCATCCATCCATCCATCCATCCATCCATCCATCCATCCATCCATCCATCCATCCATCCATCCATCCATCCATCCATCCATATCCACCCACCCACCCACCCGTCCGTCCGTCCGTCCGTCCGTCCGTTCATCCGTGCATCCGTCCGTCCGTCCGTCCGTCCATCCATCCATCCATCCATCCATCCATCCATCCATCCATCCATCCATCCATCCATCCATCCATCCATCCATCCATCCATCCATCCATCCATCCATCCATCCATCCATCCATCCATCCATCCATCCATCCATCCATCCATCCATCCATCCATCCATCCGTCCGTCCATCCGTCCGTCCGTCCGTCCGTCCGTCCGTCCGTCCGTCCGTCCGTCCGTCCGTCCGTCCGTCCGTCCGTCCATCCATCCATCCATCCCTCCATCCATCCATCCATCCATCCATCCATCCATCCATCCATCCATCCATCCATCCATCCATCCATCCATCCATCCGTCCGTCCATCCGTCCGTCCGTCCGTCCATCCATCCCAAGCCCCACTTGCCTATATAGGACCTACTAGGTCCCCACATTCTGTGCTACCTGGGAGTGAAGGGAAGCCTTGACAAATTGCTCCAAAGAGGAACAACAATCCTCAATTCATGACTAGATTCATCTGGTGCTCTGAACTACGGTTCACAGGTATAGAGTGAAAGTATAATGGTTTTGTTTCTGGAGGCATATAAGAAATACTGTAAGTACTACTACATGTGACTTACGCTGCGTATTCTTCATGATTTACTACAGATCCGAAAGTGAAAGTGAAAGTTTATTAGATTGAACATATTTACAAAATGCATAAAAATACTGACGAGGGTCCCATAGTCATAAGACTGCACCGGGACCCTCGATAGATCACTACAGCAAAAAAAAATAATAACAACAAAGTTAGCGAAAGGTTATAATATACATACCATGGCAAATCGGTATTTTTACACAAAAATAAAGACACTAACACAGGTATCAGACATAAAAAAAATAAAACATCAGCAATTCGGCACATATTCCTTCAAGTTATTCTTAAATGTGGGCAAGGAGATACAAGTTTTAAGTGTTAAAGGCAATGAGTTCCAAAATGAAACGGCTGCAAAAGATGTCATTTTTCCATGTTTAGTACGAACTTTCGGGAGTAGTAAATTGTTATTCGCTGCAAATCTTGTAGAGTTATAGTTCGAAAGCAGTAACGGATTAACAAACTGGAAATGCAAGCTGCCGTTCAATAGCTTAAAGAACGCGATTACAAGGTGATACTGAAAGAGCTGGTGGACTGATAAGATATGATGTTCATATAATGAGGGACGAGCGCTAGTGTAAAACGTGCTGCAGGTGATAATGCGGATGGCCTGATTTTGTATATGCTGTGCAGGCGATAAATGGGAGTTGTAAGTATTTCCCCAAACGACAATCCCGTAAGTGAGGCGACTGTGAATGAAAGTATAATTTTACAACTTACAACTTTATAATATACGTGCTGTCTCACTAAAAGAACGAAACTATTTTATGTAATGCATCGTGCGATAACGTGACAACATGCTGATGTGGCCATTCGGTGTACCGTGCTGCTGCTATTCATTTTTTATTTTTATCTCACGAGACAAAAGGGAACAAGGGACCTCTCAGACTACAGATCATTAGAATCTTGTTTTTTCATTAATGCACCTAATTAATGCAGAATAAAGACCTCTCCCAACACCTGCAAACAACTAACCCTGTACTACACTGGCTGCAACCACTAAACTCAAAAACCACAATTTCAGCTGCCACCTCCTGCTATGTTTGTTTTCCTTGCGATTTCCTGCTTTCTTTACCACAGTTATAATCACCACAGAAATATTCCTTCCAGGTTACAGTAAAGTATCTTAGCCTACAAAACATTCCAGAATTGGTGCAATAAACAAACATTACGTTCATGAAAACTCAGTATCATAAAAAAAAAAGCACTATAGCGGGGCAGTATTTTACATGACAGAGACAGTCCACTGCAAGGGGAGGACCTTCTAAAAGTGCAGCCCGCATGAAAGTATGCAAACTATGCAGTTATGAGATATATAAGTAGGCCTTTCAAACATAGACAAGCTATATAAAACAGCACTCATAAAAAGACCAGGTTCACAAAAGAAAGCATTGCTACAGCCAGTCACTCGCGTGAAGGCAGCAGGATTGAAAAATGTTTCTGTTCCAATTTCTGTGCCATAGCATACATTGCATTCAAGACTCAGCAATGATTTATAAGCAAGTGAAATAACACATCAAGAATAGAAACCTATTGGCGTGCTGAACATGGGATCGCTCGTTTACACAGAAATATCACAATTCACAATACAGAGAATCTCTTCTACTTCACATACGTCAGCATCCTCTTAATCTAAGCCCTGAATGTTAAATTATACGTGAAGTATTGTCATAGCTTAAAGGCTAAAACAGTGAGCATTGAAAGTTTTTTACCAAGTGCCTCTTTCAAGGAATGCATTAATCATAAAACAAATGTCCTTCAAGACATTTTGCATTGCAGCACATCATTCAAGCACGCATCGATTAAATCAGCTGAAACAAACGACTTTAACAATGTAGGCAGTGGTTATTTGCAAAAAAAACTTCAATTGCCAGCTTCACGTTGTTGAAGTTTGTAGTTAACTGCAAGCAACAGCAATTTTTGCCGTTTACATGCATCCATACCAAACCTCGTCTGTATCTTCTGCACAAATTCGGCTTTTGCCACACGAGAGCAGCTGCTGCTGAGTGGTGGTGGGGCTGGTGATGTGACGTTCTGCTTCATTCTTGACTTAGGATTTCCAGCTTCAGATACCACATAGGGCATCAGTTTCTGCACATAATCTGTGTAAGCACACAAAAGAGCTGTAACTCGTGGAAGCATTAAGCTGACCTTTGAAGGGAAAACGAGGGGCTCGTTATGACACAATTTAAAGGAGCGAACAGCCTACGAGTCCAAGGCAAATGTTGGGGATATTTTTATGTTTGGTTGATAACAAGAATTAGTTTTATGAGGATTTTAGGGACAAAGAATATTAAATCTGAAACAAGCATTTAATATAAGACTAATTCTTGTCAATACAAACAAGAGAACAACAAAAAAAATATCCCCAACATTTGCCGTGGACTCGTAGGCTGTTCGCTCCTTTAAATCATATGGACGCAAAACACTTGAAAGAGCTCGCCAAATGTGGGCTGTTCTTTCACAGGATAAGCAGTTGGAGCACCTCCCTTTGCTTTTGGATACTTAACATGCCATCGAGGCACACCCTCTCTTGTGCATGCCTGTTGCCTTTCTGAGTTCTCATTATAATGTAATGCTGCAAGTTGAGTCCTATCCTGGGAAGGTGCATGTCAACCAAGAATGTAACAGGAGACAAATAAATTCACTTTACACAAAGGAATGTCTCTGCAGTGCAAATGTGAGAGATCAGGATAAAAACTACACACTTCGCTGTGTGAACAGCCAGGCTGCAAGCATAAGCTAAAGGTCACGACTTTCAATTGAACTACAACTGATGAGTACCTTGCGGCAGCAAACATACTAAAGTTGACTGTGTAATGAGAACAGCTGCATAGTCAAGACTTTTTAGGGGTAGTTCAGTATTAGTAGCACAGTACAGCACAACTGTGGATTAGTTTCTGGTAGCTACATTACGGTAGACATAGGCCAATGCTTTTTCAACAAGTGCTAGCCTGAAACATACCATCTTATTCATGTAGTGTAATTAACTTGCCAGACGATGCTTTCTTATTCAGACAAAAACTGCAGGAAAGGCGAATTCTCTCCCAGAAAATGTGCAGTATATCTGTTTGCTATCTGTTTCCTGCTAAATGTATGAGGTAGATTTTTCATTTGCATGGCTTCAATCAGGCAGAAAATGCTATGAACACTCAGTGTGGGGAAGTTACCTGGCTTTCTTCTCAGGGTTAGAATACTGGCCGAATTTTAGAGAAAATGGAGCAGCAGAGAGTGAAATGATTCCAATCTATATATTTGAAACATGGTTGACAGCTATGGCATGGCAGCCAGGAGAACTTTGGCTGTTGCTACCTCCTTCCATTTTTTTTTTATGCCTTGGAGTCTTGAAGAAAAAAGTGGTAAAAGGATCTTCCTTAGCAACAAACCTGCATCGCACAGCACCATGCAGATGGCATGAGGCATGCTTTGTGAAATAATTTAAATATGCAGACAAGATCTCAAGGGAAAAACTATAAACGAAACTACATAATAATTTTTCACCATGCTAGAGAAATGCAACTGAAATGCAAAGTTGAAAAAAAAGATACACAACTTCAAGTTTCTCCCACATATCAGAAATTTGTTTTGGTGAAGTCTGGGAATCAGGCACTTACACTCTTGAATGCCAATCTAAAATGCAAAGTATTCAGCTGAAGTTATCCCTAATGGGCCAATAATGCAGCGCTTCTATACAGACTTTGTTTTGCTGGCCGCAGTTATACTATGTGCCAAGAGAAGTTTCATCCGTTAAATTGCAAGCAAACAGCTTTAAGTGGACAAGGCGTAGCATGTGGAAGGAGTGCGTTATCAGAATGATGAAAAGGTATTTAAAACATTTCCAGGAAAAGCAGCCCCAAATAACAGCCAGAAAGAAGTACCTGCTTTGAGTCACTCTCTGGGTTCAACGTCTCCGTGAAGACAAACTGGAAAAGTTCCTGCTCATGTGTGTGGAAATTCTTAATATGATTGAGCAGCGATGTACATTTTGGCACAAAAAGCTCTTTGTGTCCATCGCTTGACGCTGTCGCCCAGTAGAGGTGGTTGTTAATGGATTTTATCCACGGCTAAATATCTTCTTGGCCAGCTTTTTTCGCAGCTGCACGGAGTTTCTTGGTAACACCTAAACGACGACCATAATAAAACCATGATGAGCATTTAGAAACATCTTCCTATACACTGAGCAATGAAAGCTTCTCATGGTACCTTTTGCTACGTGCCAGACATCAAATTCATGTTAGATGGTACCTCTTTCTTTCGTAGAGAATGACTTTATCTGCGAATGCCTGTTAGTAACCATTCTTTGAATTTCAATACCATGACTTTCGAGGTGTGCCAAAGCAAGCTCTAGGCCTCGTCGTTCCATTCGGTAGCTTCCACCAGTTTTATTGAACTGAAAGATACGATACTTTTACATGTGAAAATGAGTACCGTAATGATAAAGAATGACGAACAGTGGGAAGTCCTGGCAGAAAGCATATTTATAGTCAAAAGTTAACCACACCTGTACAACTTCAAGTATTGCGTTCTGCTCCACATCTAGAAGTGTGTACGTGCCAAATTTCGCACTAAATCCTGGGGAATCCGCACGCCCGTCCCTATCAAGTGTGACACCTCTTCCGTGGGCTCATTCCAAGAAAACAGCTTGCTCTTCTTCCTAAACCTAAAATAAAAATTATATGTGAGCCCATTTCCTGGAGAAAAATCTTACAGCCGCATGCTTACTTTTTTTGACAGCTGGCCACAAATAAGAACGCTGTATGTTGAAAAACGTTCTGTTGGTGATAACTTGCACCGTAAATGAAGCCAGGATCCTAAGAGGTGTCACTGCATTGTTTCCTGAAAACAAGATGGGTGTACATATCTTCTGGTTGAGAAGAGGCTGTCGGTGCACAATTGCTTGGTTCGTCCAAAAATGATGGTGCCCTGATCCACATTCACTCTTCACTTGCAAGTACAGTCTCTTCAAAGTGTATGACTACTTCACAAGGTGCAAGGCACACATTGCAGACCTCAAAAAGCTGGGTCAGAAATTGTGTATGACTACTTCACAAGGTGCAAGGCACACATTGCAGACCTCAAAAAGCTGGGTCAGAAATTTTTGCTTCCACAAAGAAAATACGGTTCTTATTCCGTGCTTCGGGATGTCCTTCCTGTGAGGGATGATCAGTTCCTAGCCTGAATAAAAAAAACAAAAATTAAAACTGAAAGGTGATAGCAAACATCGGAATAACATGCATGCAAATGTCCATTTATGACTGGCGGTCAGCAGAAAGATCGGAATTACTTTTGGTATCTTCAATCTTTGTTCTGTTACTGCTCGAGACTAGCTAGGAAGAAGCAATGCTGTGAAATTTGCGTACTAAGCTCGTCCAAAGGGCTGTAATCATCAGTGCTGTCTTCATCTAGTGGAGGCGCCTCATAAAAGAAATTGGCATCCGCATTTTGAACTTCCACACGGGCTCCCATGTTTATTTGCGTTGCAACATCAACAGTACCGTGTTCAACTTGGGGCCTAAAAAGATAAATAGGACATATAAGTGAATATTGTGCACAAATACAGCTTGCACTGTATTGGAGGAAATGGATTAAATGGATTATTATAAGATAATTTAGAAAGGTTTCCCATTAGCGTAATGATAGCAACCGATGCCTTCAGTGTCATGTAAAGGCAGGCGGTAGAATATATACTGTACGCTTCTAGATTGGGCTTTTTCTGTTTGACTTCCGAATTTCACCCATATTTTTCAGGCGGAGTTCTTGGCGGTGGTGCTTGCTCTGCACAAACTAGACCCACCATACTGTGCAGTGGCTGCTATTACAGACTCTTATTCCTTGTGCTCGTCGCTTTCTTCGAATGTGGATTCGCCAATCCTAAACACCTTTCTTTCATTGCTCCCTTCAAATTCCAGCCTCATACATATGGTGTGGGTACCAGGCTACAGCGATGGGACAGACAGTGAGGTTGATGATACACTAGCTAAAGAATCTTTGAATGGCCCTGTGTTGCCCTGTCCTCCCGGCAACAGCGTAATTAACAGCAGCGCGATATCGTAGGCGCTCCATATTAAGCACGCAGACTCTAGCTATTTTAACATCGGATGACTACCAGTATCTCATGTATGCAATGGAGCAGGAACCCATGTCAATCACAGCAGATTGAAGTCTCTCTAATAAGGCTGCGCTGCCGTATTCCGCCTCTGTAGGTTTATATGCACAGGTCTGGTTTCGCGTTTACTCCTGTCTGCGCATTATGTGGTGTAACGGAATCAACAGAACATTCTTGCTGTTTTGCCACCGTTTCGCCATGATGAGAACACGATATTTGGAGAAGCCGTTGCAACAGCTGAGACTTAATTTGAGCACAGTGATTTTATTATCGCTTGGTACGACCATGCTTAGATACAGCCACAGCTCTAATTTTTACACCATTTAAAACATTTTATAGCATGTAAACATCTGCCTTACTAATATCCTTTCAATTTCTTATTCAGTATAGCTACAAATCGCACAGTGTTCACCTCATGCGTGTGCTATAAATTCTCCTTTTTATTTCGGTTTTCCATATTTTACTTCGCTTCTCTCTTTCCTAGCAACCGTTTGATTTTTTGGCGATGTAATTACACGTCTCAAAACAAACATTGCTGGACCGAAATTCCCGCCGATCCCCCTGTGTGGGTATGTGCCATCAATTTAGCGGAAAACAACAACATTCATGAGCCAAAGAAGAAGAAGAAGAAGGCACCACCATGGACGGTTTTGATGCGCCAGGAAATGTCAGCCCCGGTGAGAGCATCCAACCTCTCGTATTCAGGATATGTCATGCGCACGAAGGCTAATTCCCTTCTTTTCTCCCTTCAACATCCGTATTACGAAACCACTCATGTATATTGCGTACCATTCTAATTGCGCTTCGAAGCACAATGAAAGCTGCGCCCGAACAACATAATTATAAGCGGCGCTGTAGAAATTTAGGCCGAGTTTTGATCTTGGGCGGCAGTTTTAGAGAACAGAGTGAGAAATTATGCAGTCATTTCGTCGAGATGAATGTTTTGTTCGAAGATGCTGGCGAAGGCCCTAAAGGATCGGTTTTTGTAACTGAGCGAATAATGTGGTGCCCATGTAATCTGCGCAGTATGCCAGAACGTGTGGCCGGGATGGCGGGTCTGTCATCTATACACACGTTGTTCGCGTCAACGGAATAGGGACGCCACTTTCATGTACATGGTCGTTGCCACTCCCCTTAACGGAGGTCTGACATCCGTTTGCGTTGTCATGTGAAATTTTTGTCCATGAGTCCTGGTTGGCAGATGGGTGGTGTGCGACGCCGTGTTTCGCAGTGATGATACCCAATTTTGAACAGTAGAAAAGCTTGCAAATTTCCCGCAGTGATCAAGTGACAACGGTGCGGGAACCAAGGCAGGTTTTCCCTTTGATGCTCTCGAGGTGGCCACTTCAATACAGCTTCATTGCGTGATTATATAAGGGGCAATTTCAATAGTATTATCTCCTCTTCGAGAATGTGCGTTTACACGCTCAGGTTGACACAATTTTGTCCAAATAAGTAGAGAATTTGGGTTCCCTGCTTCTTCGGAAGGCACATTTGATGCCGATACAGGGCACAGGCCTTCAGTATGGTCGATAGATGAGAAAGTAGAAAAAACATAATTTCGCGCGATGGGGAAATTTAGTGCGCTTCAATAACTTGTCTGTCTGTTGCTTTTCTTTTATAGCCACTTCTCTGCTCTTGCGCAATGCACGAAATCTACTCTTTGCTTCTTAAAGATTTGAATTTGAAACCGCATTTCGTCACAGTAGATCCATTACCATTTAACTGGCAATATTAGACTAGTGGTATTTGTGCATTTCTTATTTGTGTACCATTCATTCCCAGTTCTTGCAGCCGAGTTCTTGGATTCTGGACATGAATTTGATGACTGTAAGTTTGTTTAACTACTTCGAATACAATATGTCATCTGGTATGTAGTAAACAGCTTGACGTCATTCGTCAAATATATTTTCCGTCCACAGACAGAATTATAGCTACGAAAATGATTTACTTCAGCTATTGTTTTAGGATTTTTATGCGGTTTAATGATCCGTAGAAAACTTTTTTCAACAAGCCTTGGTTTATCAGGGTGGAGAAAGAGTAAAAGAAAATGCTACGCCCTACCGCCCTTCAGACTGTCCTGACTCCTGGCAAACAGGAGGCCCAGATCGTTAGGATCGCTTAGGAACAAATGCGCTTTACCTCTGCGATTCTAGATTTACAACGGAATTGCGCCACAAGAAACAGAGTGGAAAGACAAACGAGGAGAAATAAAAGGAGCCAATGCACAGACATTGCCATAAATATACATACCGCAGAGTTTGCTTCAGAGGCTATGTAACAGTTAAGCTTTACGTCGTCAGCGCTATAGATATTTCGATGGTGAGGAAAAAATAAGCTTTCCTGATCTAAGCTTCATGAGCTTCTGGAGCACTACAAGAGCTCCACAGAGTGTGTTGTGCAAGTTTTATAAAGGTATTACCAAAATGCACTGGGCTACGTATGTCGACTCGACTCGCAACTGCTTGCCTTTCATGACCAGTTAGCCTCAATGAAAATGGCAGGCACCGCTACCAAGTATGCAGCCTCAAATCTGGTGCCTGTGGTCGTGCTTGGATGGAAGCAAATTTTAAGTCACCCGTGTATTGTAGAATGTCCTTACACAATAAGTATCTCTTCCGTGAATAATTAAAAATGAAGAAATAAAATAAACGGCTTTGATGTCAGATGAGCTTTGGAGTTTAGAGAGCAGGCCTTAGGCACCCGCTCCTGGCATGGACTGCGTTGGCGTAAGCTGTGGGCAGCTATGGGTAGCATTGAGTATCCTGTCAGAGTTGGTACCGGCCAACGTGGAGCACAATATTCTGCACGGGCATCCCACAACCTCACGTGGGCATCTAATACATAAAAATCTCTTACACTGTGGTAAATGAGGGCGTTGCGATTCTGAAGGACAACGTAATGCTCTCGCGTCCTACACGTTTCTGTGAAGGGTGGGGATAAAGGGAAGTAAACAAAATCTTCAGCCAGGCCACTCAGGGAGCCAAACTGGACAAATATCAAGTTGCAGTCAATTGCTAGAAGAGAAACGTAGTTCAGGCGGTAGGTTTCGACTTGGGAGTGTCCTTTAGCACATGCACGGGAATCCCAGAGAAGTTGGGATTTCATAAGAAGATGAGATATGAAGAGTGCGTGTGGACACGTATTCAGCCTTTAGCAGTTTTTTTTTTAATCAGCGCTAAAATACAAAAATATAGAAAGAGCCAAACACGCGACGAGCGCAATGTGTGTTTGTCTCTTCCTATCTGTCCGTATTCTAGTGCTGCTTCAAAATAATGTTCAACCAACTTGCCCAACAAGCCACTCAACAAGCTATTACTTGCAAAAAAACGTGCTATCAGATTGATTCCAAAAGTACTATGACATTCCCATGCGCTTCCGTACTTTAATCAATATGTTATTTTGTCTGTTGATGTACTGCACCCATTCAAATTATTATGCGGGTACAAAACTGCAGTTAAAACAAATAATCAACAGCTGCTTGTAGTCTTTAATCTGCATCAATACACACCACTCTACACAATACTCTATACCTATTACACTGGTTTCTATTCTTTTTCCGTAGCTCATATCATTAGTACTCCTTATCCTATGACATAGGAAATTACCTTAACATAATCGCAATTATTGATATATGTCTCTAAGACATCGGAAAGAATTAGGTGTTACCTCTGACATGCATTTGCGTGTCTATTCTGGTGTCATTGTAAATTTTTTAGTGTATTGTACTCTATGTCGTTTCTATTCTTTATGTGCATTTCTAGTGCTGTGCACGCGATCAGCTTTATACTCTTGTCCTTTATCTTTCTTTGTTGTGATGGCGATAAAGTTTACATTAAGCATGATGTTCGAAAAACACACGGCTGTCGATGTATACTTGGGGGTGCTACTTCAAGCTACAATATGCAGGGTCTTGCCCAGTGGCCCCTGTTCCGACTGTAATGTGTGTGAAGAAATAATTTTTATTCAGTGCAGATCTAAAGGAGCAAAATCTATATATATATATATATATATATATATATATATATATATATATGCAGACAGCAAGACAGACTATTAGATAGATTGGCAGACAAGTAGAAATATCGATTGATTGATCGATCGGAAGAAGGAAGGTAAGGATGTTAACAAAAAGCTTCCGGTTGGCTACCCTACACGTAGGAAAAGGAAAGGGGTTAAAGAGGAAAGGAGAAAGAAGATGGGGAATGCAGTCACAACTTGCCAGTCAAGCCAGATGCTGTCAGGTAACAAAACAGTAATTGTATGTCATGAAGGCAGTAGACTGTTGTGACCACGGACAAGGACTTTATCTGGCGTTAAATGGCGAATATCCAGGAGGTCCAGCGCACAACGCTACTTATGTCTTTCATTCACAAACGCAGGGCATTAACACAGGAGATGGTCAACTTCTTTTCAAAGCCACAGTTTTCATAGGCAGGGCTGTCGACCGTTCGAATCCGGAAAGCATGTTCGTTTGTGAAAGCAACATCAAGCCATAAACGGCACAATACCACTGGTTCTAGAGGCACTGGGTTCATAGTTGTCTCTGTCTCTATCATTGTCTCTAATATAACTCAAGATATATGGCCTAATTGGCTTTGTGCACTGTGCATTTGTATTGTCGGAGACCCGCTTTGCAGGTAAAAAGAGATGACGAGGAAGAAGCAGACAGGATTGATCCTTTCTTAAGGCAATTCTGACACATGCAGTGAACTTTGTCCAATCTCCCATTGTGGGTAATGTCATATCTTGTTCGGGCAAGTTGAAGCCTGGCCGATCCCCCGTGTGTATGTTCCATGAGCCAAGGAAGAACGAGTAGGCACCACCATGGATGTTTTTAATGCACGAGGAAATGTCAGCCCCGGTCAGAGCATGTAACCTCTCATATTGAGAATATGGTGAGCGCACGAAGGCTAATTCCCTCCTTTCTCTCTTCACCATCCGTATTGAAAGATCATTAACTAATTGCACTTGAAGGGCAATGAACGCTGCGCCTTAGCATAATATAATTATGAGCCAAGTTGTAGAAAGCTAGGCCGAGGTTTGATCTTGGACGTTAGTTTGCTGAGGACGGTCTTAGAAATCATCTAATGACTAAGTTGAGAGGAATGTTTTGCTCGAAATGCTGGACAAGGTACTAACGGATTAATTTTTGTTACTGAGCGACTTATGTGGTGTCCGTGTAGCCTTTGCAGTATGCCAAAACGGGGGGTCGGAATAGCGATGGTGTCATCTATAGGGAACCTAGTGCACGTTAAAGAACCCCAGATGGTCGAAATTTCCGGCGTCCTCCACTACGACGTCTCTCTTGCCTCAGTCGCTTTGGGACGTTAGACCCCACAAACCAACCAAACTTTAAGGAACCTGCGCTAAGTATTGCCGTGCCGATTGCAGCGCCGTAACACATGACCTAGCTAGAGAACCAAGAAGTTTTCGTTGCATTCATAGTGCTTTTTTACGCCCCCTTTTTGTGTTAATAGGTATCACCTTCCGCGCTGTGTTGAACCCACACGTGGTATGCGTCATCTTTCTCGGCTACACTGTTAGAAGCTAGAAAAACATGTTAGCGGCCAAACGTGGACCTCTAATCGGCCAAAATGTGAGATCGCGCTTTTAATGACCCAAGCGGCTGACGGAAGCAGTTTTAGTCGCCGAATGGAACAATGCAGTGACACCTAAGGAGCGCAGGTTCCCCATACATATTTTGTTCACGACAGCGGGATATGGACGCCACTTAGGGGTAGCCATTCCTCCTAGGGGAGGTCTTACGTCTGGTTGCGTTCTCGTGCCTGGAAAGCACGTCCCTCTCGCGATCGGCGGTTAGTGGAGGGTGCAGAACTCCGGTGTGGCCTGTCCTCTCTCGCCAACACGATTACTTAGCGGCACACGTGTTTCGCGATTCTGAAATTTGTGTCCGTGAGTTCTTGTTGGAAGATGTGTGGTGTGCGACGTCGTGTTTCGCAGTGATGTGGCCCTATTTTGAAAGCTGTCAAATTTCTCGCAGTGGTCAAGTGGCATCGGTAGCGGAACCAAGGCCAATTTTTACTTTGATGCTCTGAAGGTGCCGACTTTAACACCGCTTCACAGCGTGAATATATAATGCACAATGTTAATACAATTATGTGCTTTCTGATAACCTGCGATGTGGCCCTATTTTGAAAGCTGTCAAATTTCTCGCAGTGGTCAAGTGGCATCGGTAGCGGAACCAAGGCCAATTTTTACTTTGATGCTCTGAAGGTGCCGACTTTAACACCGCTTCACAGCGTGAATATATAATGCACAATGTTAATACAATTATGTGCTTTCTGATAACCTGCGCGACGTCGTGTTTCGCAGTGATGTGGCCCTATTTTGAAAGCTGTCAAATTTCTCGCAGTGGTCAAGTGGCATCGGTAGCGGAACCAAGGCCAATTTTTACTTTGATGCTCTGAAGGTGCCGACTTTAACACCGCTTCACAGCGTGAATATATAATGCACAATGTTAATACAATTATGTGCTTTCTGATAACCTGCGTTTTCTCACTGAGTTCGACACAATTTTGTCGAAAACGCAGGAGATTCGGGAATTTGGGTTCCCCGCCTCTTCTGATATCACATTTGCTTGCGATCCTGGGAAAGGCCTTCAATGCGGTCAGTTGAGGAGAGAGTATAAAAAGCCTCATTTTGCGCTATGGTGAAATTAATCCACTTATTTTCCTGTCTGTCTGTCGATTTTCTTTTATAGCTACTTTTTTGCTCTTGCGACATGCACGAAATCTAGTCTTTGCTTCTTAAAGCTATCAATTTGAACCCATTTTGGTGACAGTAGATGAATCACCACTTAACTGGCTATATTAGACTAGTGGTATTTGTGGCTTTCTTACATATATATTTAGCTTGTTGTATGCGCTGCTCATTCCCAGTTCTTGCAGCAGAGTTTATGGATTTCGGATATCAATTCGACGAAGGTAAGTTTGTTCAAATTCTTCGAATACCATATGCCATTTGGCGTAGTAGAAAACAGCTTGACGTCATTCGGCAAATCCATTTTCCAGCGACAGTCAGAGTCTTATCTACGGAAATTACTTTCAACCAATATTGGTTTAACGTTTGCATGCGGTGTAATGTTGCGTAAAAACTCATTTCTCATAATAATCATAGAGCTCTTGTTTAATCAATTCCAAACCTGCTTCTATCAAAGCATGTTTAGCTACCCGGTCATTCATTTGACCAGATTTCAGCCACTATTCTCGAATCCGGTTTTAGAAGCAATCATGAGCGCGACATTTGAGAGCCGTTTCTTATCTATAAACTCAAAGCAGTGTCCTCAGGTTTAAATGAAAGTGGAGGAAAATCAAGTTCGATCCCTAGCATTTGAACGCCCAAATATGTACCTTTGTCAATGTTGTGTTATTGGCGCTTCTCGTTAATTGCATTATCATATCGCAAACGCATGCGCGTCATTCTTTTCTATTTTGTACTTTGGTGGAGCATATTGTCCTCTTTTAGGAGGTAGTAATAGATTTGCATGCCTATTTATGTGCTGTTCATTGAGCCTTCTGTTTTCTTTATTGTGTAATATCTCGCTTCTTTAATTTTGCTGTCCAGCAGTTGTACTTGTTTATCTTTGAACTATGTGTATACTATGCTATGACTCCTGAATATCCACGAATATATACATGTTTATATGAATGTATGTTTATCTGCTGCCGCCGCATTTATAAGATATACTAATTACTCCAAAACGTTATCCCCCTAGAGTGGCTCACATATCGCCTTGTAGCCACGTGCCTGATGATGCGTCTACACTTTGTCGTGCGATATTTTTTGTATCTTACCGTACACCTTTCTACATAACTGTGCCTTCTAATTTAGTGTCGACTTTACGACGAAGGTTGCTCCACAGCCGAAACGTCAATAAATTGTTTCACACGTTGTTCTTTGTTTGCACTAGATATACAGAGGGTCCAAGCTAACTTTAGCCAAGGGTAAAAAATCAAATATTTGAGATAGGCCAGAGAAACCACGTGTGTAAAGCTCCCAGCCATCTGGCTCACCACAGTCAATTTTGTTTTGTAATTAACTAATTAGTAGTTAAGATAGTTTTTCTAATTTACTATTGCCTTTAGACAATAAATGTGATTAGCAGAGTTGGAGGGCTCCTTCTAAAACCCGCATTCCGTTTATTTATGATAAAGGAAATCTCACGTGTGTCGTTTTTTCATGCTGTAAAGAATGCCCGCGAAATGCAAAAAATATCACGTGACTGACGCATTAGTGCGCCACTATTGTGCTGCCCACAAACTGGGCTTCAGTGAATGAAATCAGCTGCAGCCTTGGATCCGCGACCCCGTTGCAGAGGCAGGTCGATATATCTGCGATGGTTTTCTTCGTCCGCTTTAGCCAGTCGGCGCACGTGACGGTGCAAGTCACAGCGAGCTCACCGCGCTGGCTGCAACCATCGCCAACATAACAGCCTGCAGCTGGGACTGGGCCGCCGAGTCACAGCAGCAGAATTTTCGTTCACTCAAGCTATGATTGAGAGCAGCACAATCGCGGCGCACGAATGCGTCAGTCGCGTGATATTTTTTTCATTTCGCGAGCTTTCTTTAGAGCCTGGAAATACGACACACGTGAGATTTTTTTTTTTTGGAAATAAATGGAATGGGGATTTTAGACGAAGAACTTTGCAAATCACATTTATTGTCTAAAGGCAATAGTAAATTAGAAAAGTTAAGATCTTAAGTTAAGATCTTAAGATCTTAAGATCTTAATTGCAAAACCAAAAATTGCCTATTGTGCGCCACATGGCTGGGAGCTGTACAGACGTGGTTGCTTTGGTCTATCTCAAATGTTTCATTTTTAACCTTTCCCAAGTAGCACACAATGCGTGGCTCACCTGGGGCCCGTATGGGCAATTTGGGCTGGGGCCACCACAATAACACTTATGAGGGCCCCCTTTAGGGATCAAGTGTGCAAACCAAATTGGGCTTGCCCCTGCTTTTTCCATCTGGGCATCGTATAGGCGTGGAAAGGGCTAACTGAGTACATATTCCCTCATCTGGCCCTCAAGGGTCCCGCTTGGGGAATTTTAGGGCCGATGCAAAACAAATTTTAACTTTTTGTAGGAAAAGCCTGTGCTAAACAAAATGGGGCTGCTCACTCAAAAGCCCAATAGGTCCCCCACGGGCCACGGCGGGGCTAAATACGGGTATGCCCGCACATTGCCTAAATGGGACCCTTGAGGGGTAGTCGAGGGAAGTTCAGACAGAAATGTGAGATTTGTGCAGAAAATTCTTGGGCTGCCCCAAATGGGGCTACCACCAAAAACCTAGATAATTTCATTATGGCGTGTAGCGGACGTGGAAAGTGCTCTTTCTCGCTTCTGCCCGCATGGGTGTCTTGCGGGGCACTTTAGGGCAGACCCGATGCAAATATTGGCCTAAAGCAAATAGAGGCCCGAATGAGGTTACCCACTCAAAAAACGAATAGGTCCTGCATGGTTCGCTGCCGGGCTGAAAAGTGGGCATGGCCCCCTGCTGACCACACAGGGTATTTCTTGGGGCACTTGCGGGAAATATAACATATATTCGTATTACATGCGGTAAAATATGAGCCCAATTGGGGCTGCCCATGGAAGGCCGCAGCGGGCCCCAAATTGGCCGTAGGCGGGCTTACCTATCTTTAAGGCACCATTTTATTGATTAAATTCATGTTATAACGGCCGGTGAATGCCTCTTCTGGAATTTTCACATAACTGTCCTAAGCATATCCATGCCAATAATAAAAAGGTATCTATTGTTACTCAAAATCTACTTTATTTATACAGTATTGGCAGAAAATATGCAGCAGTAACTGTTCCGCTTCACGAGTATGTACTGAACTACCTCCAAATTTTTCCTGCGCGATTATTATTCTACACACACCACCGAAATAAATATTCAGACTCAAATTTGGGGGGGGGACCTGGGCCAGCCGACATTAATATAGTGTTGGGAATTAATTTATCTTAGGTTACTGAGCGAATACAAGGTAAAGAAAAAGTGCTCAATGTTTCTCACATGATAATTGATGGAACGTGGACATCCCCGAAAATGCCAGATTCTACCCATGAGGGCAGCACATGGGCCAGCCCGAATCGGAATGGCGTCCGCAAAGCCCGCGCTGGTACAATTCGGGTATTGGAGGGAGTAATCGACATAATAATTAAAACCTTGATCAATGGGGCGGCACTGCCTGTACAAACCTAGGACCCGCTAATCATTCTGGTATGCTGCATACATTCGGCTGTCAGGATTGAGTGCGGACAGCCCTTATTTGGGCTGCCCACACAGATACAGATTGGGATCGATCGCAGCAAATGTGGGCCCCTCTGGGGACATGTTGAAAATCCTGCATGTGGCCCGTATGGGCTGCCCTCACGGGCCCAACGCGTTCCCCACGTCATAGCTCCCTAAGTAGCACACATTACGTAGCCCACCTGGGGCCCGTATGGGTCCAATACACTATAGCGCAGCAAAAGACGAGGACACAAGAGCGAGAGACGAACACCACGAGCGCTAACTTCCAACAAATTTTATTCTCCTGAAGCATCATATATACACGCCAGAAAAACATGAATCACATGTGCAAACAGTATCAATTCCTTAGAAAGACAAGCTCTTTATCTGAGAGGAGAATGGAAGGTGTGCTTACACACGCGCATCCTGAACTATTTATCTTTTCGGCTTCAATGATTTCGCGCGTTACTCTTTCTCTGCTTTTTCCTATTACAACACTTTTATCAAAGAAAGGCTTACAGGTTTTTGAGTTGCATTCGAGAATGTGGTCAACTAGCGATCCGCCTTGCCGGCCGTTTCTAACGTTGCGAGCGTGTTCCATTAGGCGCTCGTTCAGACATCTCCCCGTCTGGCCGATATAGTGTTTCCCGCATGACAAGGGAATTTTATATACAACACCTTCATCGCACGAGACGTACGGCTTCTGGTGCTTAATTGTGCATCCGCCTGCTTTTTTGGTGTTGGTTTCTTTCAGCTTGCACAACGTAGAAAGTTTCTTCGGCGCCGAGAACACTACGGTCGCATTCGCTCGTTGACCAATTCTTTTCAAATTGTGAGATATCTTGTGCAGATATGGTAAAACAACAAGGTTTTTCCGATCCAGAGGAACCGGATTTGGGTGGCATTGATTTTCTGGTTTCATGTTCTTAAGAAGTTTTTCGGCAACAGAAACTTGAACATGGGCGGGATATCCAGCATTAGTCAGCCTCCTGGACTGCTCTTGAAAACTATCGCTCATCATGTGTGGACAAGATTTCCGGAGAGCATTTTGAAAACATAAATTGATAATACCTCTTTTCACAAGTTTAGAATGAGCGGAGTGATATGGCAGCATCGGCTTGTCGCTACGCGGCTGATAGGCCCAGCATATGTGATGAGCGTGAAAGGTGAAGTTAATATCTAAAAATCTAATGGAGTTATTAATGGGCAATTCGCATGTTAGAACAAGCGGTTTAAAATGCTCTTTCATGATAGTTACAATGCTTTGAGCCTTTGGCTCAAGAGAGCCATGGTCACACTTAACAAGAACAAAAAAATCATCAACAAATCTAAAGACCTTGATTACGTCCAAGCTTTCAAGGTGGCTGGAAACAGCCTTGTCAAGTTTGGATAAAAACAGATTACTCAGAATCGGCGCTATGCACGACCCGATGCATATCCCTTCTTTCTGAAGGTAGGGTTTTCCTTCCCAGTTAATAAACGTTGACTGCAAGTAAATAGCTAAAATTTCTAAAAACCTGCTCGCCGACAGACCCGCCGAGTTCTGGAAAGCAACACACCCGAACTCATCTATGTACTCCTCTACACAGCACATCACCTTGTCGTTCGGCAGCGAGTAATAAAGATCCTTAACATCCACAGAAAATGCAACAATGCTGTCATTAGAGCGCAACCGAACGAAGTCTAAAATTTCGTCACATTTCTTAACCATAAAAGGATCGTCAAGCGGCAAAAGGTTAAGTTTGCTTTGTAAGTACATTGAAACAGTTTTTTGCCATGTGCCGGTTTCAGAAATGATCACTCTGAATGGTTTTTCTGGTTTATGGGTTTTTGCACTGAAAAACACGTCTAAAAAATCTTTCCGTGATTCGCCTATTTCTTTAGCCAGCTTGGTAAGGTTTAGCTTGTTGCATAGCTTCTTCGCTTTAGCTTTAACTTTTGACATCATTATTTCATTGCGGCAGTGAAATACAGAAGACACGGCTTCGCCCGCCTTGGACTTGTAAAGTTCACAGGATAGAATAGCAAAACCACCTTCTTTGTCAGCCGGCAGCACGACCAGGTCCTGTTCCTTGATGTAGGACTCGACGCGCTTGAGGGGTAGCTTGGAAGATCCTGGCTTTGAGCATTGGAGGATTTTTTGGAGGATTCGTCCCATCGGCTGGTCACGGCATGAGGGCGCGCAAGCTTGCAAAGTCAGAGTGGTACAGGCAAGCCCGGCTTTACAGGCAGTGCCTCGAGGCTCAACTTATCCCGATAGGCGGAAGTCAGACAGCCTGGCGAACTCTTCGTGAATACCAGCATATCACTGCTCAAGCTACCGAATGCTTGTGGGCTCAACACCTGCTACAACTACGGGCCGACCTTTCGAGCAAGACGAAGGCAGCCCGAAGCACAGTCCACACCCTGGAGGCCCTGGACCTTCCAGATGACGTGTCAAGAGTTCTATCGTTGGGACCAAAGTTTGCTGTGGAGCCCAAGCCGTCAGCTGCACAACTACTTGCGATGGTACGCCAAGTATCGCAGCGTGCAACGCAACTGGAACACGACCGCTGCATTTCAGAAGGAGTCGACGTTTTGCAATGCTCAAAGCCAGGATCTTCCAAGCTACCTCTCAAGCGCGTCGAGTCCTACATCAAGGAACAGGACCTGGTCGTGCTGCCGGCTGACAAAGAAGGTGGTTTTGCTATTCTATCCTGTGAACTTTACAAGTCCAAGGCGGGCGAAGCCGTGTCTTCTGTATTTAACTGCTGCAATAAAATAATGATGTCAAAAGTTAAAGCTAAAGCGAAGAAGCTATGCAACAAGCTAAACCAGCGTGCAACGCAACTGGCTAAAGAAATAGGCGAATCACGGAAAGATTTTTAGACGTGTTTTTCAGTGCAAAAACCCATAAACCGGAAAAACCATTCAGAGTGATCATTTCTGAAACCGGCACATGGCAAAAAACTGTTTCAATGTACTTACAAAGCAAACTTGACCTTTTGCCGCTTGACGATCCTTTTATGGTTAAGAAATCTGACGAAATTTTAGACTTCGTTCGGTTGCGCTCTAATGACAGCATTGTTGCATTTTCTGTGGATGTTAAGGATCTTTATTACTCGCTGCCGAACGACAAGGTGATGTGCTGTGTAGAGGAGTACATAGATGAGTTCGGGTGTGTTGCTTTCCAGAATTCGGCGGGTGTGTCGGCGAGCAGTTTTTTAGAAATTTTAGCTATTTACTTGCAGTCAACGTTTATTAACTGGGAAGGAAAACCCTACCTTCAGAAAGAAGGGATATGCATCGGGTCGTGCATAGCGCCGATTCTGAGTAATCTGTTTTTATCCAAACTTGACAAGGCTGTTTCCAGCCACCTTGAAAGCTTGGACGTAATCAAGGTCTTTAGATTTGTTGATGATTTTTTTGTTCTTGTTAAGTGTGACCATGGCTCTCTTGAGCCAAAGGCTCAAAGCATTGTAACTATCATGAAAGAGCATTTTAAACCGCTTGTTCTAACATGCGAATTGCCCATTAATAACTCCATTAGATTTTTAGATATTAACTTCACCTTTCACGCTCATCACATATGCTGGGCCTATCAGCCGCGTAGCGACAAGCCGATGCTGCCATATCACTCCGCTCATTCTAAACTTGTGAAAAGAGGTATTATCAATTTATGTTTTCAAAATGCTCTCCGGAAATCTTGTCCACACATGATGAGCGATAGTTTTCAAGAGCAGTCCAGGAGGCTGACTAATGCTGGATATCCCGCCCATGTTCAAGTTTCTGTTGCCGAAAAACTTCTTAAGAACATGAAACCAGAAAATCAATGCCACCCAAATCCGGTTCCTCTGGATCGGAAAAACCTTGTTGTTTTACCATATCTGCACAAGATATCTCACAATTTGAAAAGAATTGGTCAACGAGCGAATGCGACCGTAGTGTTCTCGGCGCCGAAGAAACTTTTTACGTTGTGCAAGCTGAAAGAAACCAACACCAAAAAAGCAGGCGGATGCACAATTAAGCACCAGAAGCCGTACGTCTCGTGCGATGAAGGTGTTGTATATAAAATTCCCTTGTCATGCGGGAAACACTATATCGGCCAGACGGGGAGATGTCTGAACGAGCGCCTAATGGAACACGCTCGCAACGTTAGAAACGGCCGGCAAGGCGGATCGCTAGTTGACCACATTCTCGAATGCAACTCAAAAACCTGTAATCCTTTCTTTGATAAAAGTGTTGTAATAGGAAAAAGCAGAGAAAGAGTAACGCGCGAAATCATTGAAGCCGAAAAGATAAATAGTTCAGGATGCGCGTGTGTAAGCACACCTTCCATTCTCCTCTCAGATAAAGAGCTTGTCTTTCTAAGGAATTGATACTGTTTGCACATGTGATTCATGTTTTTCTGGCGTGTATATATGATGCTTCAGGAGAATAAAATTTGTTGGAAGTTAGCGCTCGTGGTGTTCGTCTCTCGCTCTTGTGTCCTCGTCTTTTGCTGCGCTATAGTGTATTGGAATCATGTACCAACAAGCCCAAAAAACCACGCTACTGCCCGTATGGGCAAGTTGGGCTTGGGTAACCACAATAACATCAATGAGGGCCCCCTTTAGGGATCAAGCAGGCAAGCCCAAATTGGGCTTGCCCCTGCTTTTTCCATCTGGGCATCATATAGGCGTGGAAAGGGCTAACTGATTACATATTCCCACATATGGCCCTCAAGGGTCCCGCTTGGGAAATTTTTGGGGCCGATGCAAATAAAATTTGGGCTCTGTGTAGGAAAAGCCTGGGCTAATCTAATTGGGGCTGCCCACTCAAAAGCCGAATAGGTCCCGCATGGGCCGCGGCGGGGCTAAATACGGGTACGCCCGCACATTGCCTGCATGGGACCCTTGAGGGGTACTTGAGGGAAGGTCAGACTAAAATGTGGAATTCATGCAGAAAATGCCTGGGCTGCCCCAAATAGGGCTGCCCGCCAAAAACCTAGATAATTTCCGCATGGCTGTTAGCGGGGCAGGCAAGTACTCCTTCCCGCTTCTGCCCGCATCGGTCTCTTGCGGGGCAATTTAGGGCAGATGCGATGCAAATGTGGGCCTAAAGCAAATAGAAGACGGGCTAGGCCGATTGGGGCTGCCCACGCAAAAACCGAATAGGTTCCGCATGGTTTGCGGCCGGGCTGAAAAGCGAGCACACACCCACGCTGCCCACACGGGTATTTCGTGGGGTACTTGCGGGAAAATGCAACATATATTCGTAGTCCATGCAGTAAAAATAAGGTCAGCCCAATTGGGGCGGCCCATGGAAGGCCGCAGTGGGCCCCATATTGGCCGTAGGCGGGCATACCGCTCTGCAACGTCTCGACCCTATATTTAAGGCACCATTTTATTTATGTAAATCATGTTATACCGGCCACTAATTGCCTCTTCTGGAGGTTTCAAATAACTGTCTTAAGCATATCTATGCAATGAATAAAGACTATCTATGTTTACTCTAAGAACTATGTTAATTATGAAGTATCGACAGAATATATACAACAGCAACTGTTCATCGTTAGGAGTATGTACTGAACGACCTCCAAATGTTTCCTACGGCATTACTATTCTGCACGTAGCACCGAAATAAATATTCAGACCAACAAGTTAGGGTTATGTGGGCCAGCCCACATTATTGTAGTGTTGGAAATAAATCTCTCTCATGTTACTGAGTGTCGGATACAAGCAAAAAAAATAGTGCTTAATGTTTCACACTAAATTATTGGAACTTGGGCAGCCCTGAAAATGCCAGATTCAGCCCATGAGGGCAGCACGTGGGTCAGCCCGAAACGGACTGGCTTTCGCAATCCCGCGCCTGTACAATTCAGGTATTGGAGGGATTAATCGACTTAAAAATTAAAACCTTGATCAATGGGATGTCATTGCCTGCACAAACGTGGGAGCTAATAATGGTTCTGGTGTGCTGCCCAAATTCGTCTACCTGGGCTGAATGCGGGCAGCCCTATTTGGGCTGCCCACACGGATACAGTTTGGGACCGATCGCGGCGAAATTGGGCAGCCCATGCGGGGCCCCTCTGGGTACGTGTTGCAAATCCCGCATGGGGCCCGTATGGGCTGCCCTCACGGGCCCAACGCGGGCCCCCACGTCATAGCCCACTTTGTGCTACTTGGGTCACTTTGTGCTACTTGGGTTGGCTATAGTCAACTTGGATACGCTGTATATATATATATATATATATATATATATATATATATATATAATATATTATATATTGAAAAAACTTAATTGGGCTCGGTTACAAATAAAAGCAACTGTACGTGTGTACAGTGGCTTGGAACAATTTCACGACATATTGGCCTCGGACCGGCCTTCAGCAGAAAAAAGCTTTTTTTTGGCGAAGGCCGGTTTCGTGGCCCAAACGTGTTATATAATATATATATATATATATTGTTACATGAAGAATCGATGTATTAGGAGTACATTTACAAGTATTTACAAGACAGCACCAACTGGCATAGTAGCGAACAGCACCACGGTACCAGTCCCACTTCATCGTCATCTATCTGCCTTTCCATTCCGAGAGGCAAGAGAGGGAACACTTCTTCCTCTTCTCGTAACATGAGGCACGGCGATGTAAGCGCCGTCCCGGTGTTACACCGGCAAATAAGGCATGAGTTCGAACGGCTTCAAGCGGGAATCATGTGCATTCTAAGCAGTGCAGTTCGGAGGAGGACTCGGGCACAAGAGGGGCCAGTTCATGCCTCACATCGGTGACTTGGCGCATCACACGATAATGGCCACTGCAGAGGGACAAACATTTCTACGAGAGGTCAATGTGGCGTGCAGGAGACAAATGAACAACCAAGGACCCAGGGTTATAGCATACATGGTGATGTCGCCTATCATAAGCAGACTTCGGGGAAGTCTGCAATGAGAGGTAGCGACTACAGGCTACTTGACGCGCTTAAGTGGCGTGAGCAATGGTGTCACGTGCATAAATGATTATGGCAGGCTGGACCAGCGTCTCCAAAGGCAAAGCGGGAATCCTGCTTTGCCTTTGGAAGAAGTGCCGTGTCATGCATCAAAGAACTGTCGGCAAATGTCACCAATGGAAGTGCAGGTTCCTTTTGTGGGGATCAGGTGATGCATACATATATAACATATCCTTTAGTATGCGGTTGAAGCACTCGGTGTGGCCGTTGGTCTGGGAATGGTGCGCAGTCGCGAGCTAATGCTTCGTAGAACATGAGCGCGCGATGTCTTCAATAACTAGAGGCAAAAAGTAGCGACCGTGGTAGGTAATTATTTGGCGAGGAGCGCCGTGATGTATGACGCTGTGTAAAAGAAAGTCAGCGACATCCGTGGAGCAGCTCGTGGGTAAGGCTCTGCGATGGCGTAGCGTGTCGCATAATCGGTTTCCACTGCGATACATATGTAACCTGACCGTGACGCCGGGAACGGGACAGGAAGATCGCGCCCAACACAATGAGCAGTTCCAAGGGCAGGTCAATAGGTTGGAAAAGGCAAGCTGGTGGTCTCGTTATTTTCCTTAGTTGACACCTGCCGCAGTCTGCGATGTAGCAGAGGATGCTGCGGTATAGTCCAGGCAGAAAACTACTCTGTATCCGGTCGTAAGTGCAAGACACTTCGAGGTGTACAGCTGTGGGCAGGTCGTGGAGCTCTTCAACAATAGAGCAATGGAGCTGCTTGGGAATAACAACAGAAGGAAGAACCGTCGTTATGAAAGTAACGGCAGTAGAGGACTCACAACAAAAAGCTGCAGAGAAGAGGTCAGGCCTTCAATGATGGATCTTAGAGACGGGTCGTTGTGCTTTTCGTCTACTATACCGGCGAAATTGGAGAATGTGAAGATGCAGAAAATGGCCTCTGAACCACCGAGAACGGGGGCTCTACAGGATAGCGAGACAGACAGTGGGCGTCTTGATGAAGGCGTCCAGACTCGTTGTAGGAGTATTCTTGAAGGCGCAGGGCGCAGCGACCAAGACGCCTGGAGGGACCTCTCGGGGTTTACAACCAGCAAAGCGTGTGATGGTCATTTACAACTGATAAAGAACGGCCGAATAAGTAAGGTCTGCATTTAGAGACAGGCCGTACAAGGGTGAGACACTGGGGTTCAGCAATCGAATAATTGCGTTCTGCATTGGAGAGAAGGTGGCTAGCATATGCGATGACGTGGTCTTCGCGGTGGTTGTTTGGAGCCAGCACTGCACCGATCTCATATCCATAGGCGATTGTTTCAACTTCTGAAGGAGTCGAGGAATTGAAGCGAGCCAACGCAAGGGGAGACGTCATTATTGTTATAAGCTTTAAAAACTCACCGTGATCGTCAGGGCCCCACGTGAAACCGATATATATATATATAATGTTTATAATTACCCAACACTTAGACTTCTTATAAAGTGTTGCCCGTAATTGCTCGTCCTCAAACGGACCTATTTAAAATCCGCATCGGTTTAACGTGGGGCCCTCACGATCATGGTGAGTTTTTAAAGCTTATAAGAATAATGACGTCTCCCCTTGCGTTGGCTCGCTTCAATTCCTCGACTTCTGCAGAAGTTAAAACAATCGCCTGTGGATATGAGATCGGTGCAGTGCTGGCCCAAAACAACCACGGCGAAGACCACGTCATCGCATATGCTAGTCGCCTTCTCTCCAATGCAGAACGCAATTATTCGATTACTGAACCCTAGTGTCTCACCCTTGTACGGCCTGTCTCTAAATTCGGACCTTACTTATTCTGCCGTTCTTTCTCAGTTGTAAATTACCATCACGCGCTTTGCTGGTTGTCATCCCCGAGAGGTCCCTCCGGGCGTCTTGGTCGCTGTGCCCTGCGCCTTCAAGAATACTCCTACAACGTAGTGTACGAGTCTGGACGCCTTCATCAAGAAGCCGACGCCGAAGAACGATCGGAGGTAGAGAGCAGAGGCGTTGCGAACAATGGCAGCAGTAGTAGTCGGGAGCGCGCCACTGACGTGGTCAAACATGGTCACCTGTGAAGTGACACGGTGCCGGCGAAACTAGGCCTCGATGGTGAGGAACCGAAGTTACGATTGCGATGGCCAGAAGTCAGGAAGCTTGAGAGCGGAAACCGCGGACTCATAAGGTGGCACCGTTTGAGGCAACGGAGACGATACGTAAGTGGGGGATCCATGGCCTTGGCTTACACGATAGAAAGTATGCGGGATCACTAGCTCTGTGCGCTGGTAGGCCTTGCGAAGCGGCTGATACAAGCGCAGGGCAGGAGCAGTACCGAAGGCGTGAAGTCCGGAGTCACCAAATTTGTGGAGATGAATCACAGACACCCTCGTTTCGAATCTGCAGAAATATATTTGACAGGACCCTGAGTCAGGCGGGAACGGGACAGCGAACAGACGAAATTCAGTCCTGTAGCCACGAATGGAAATCCGCGCGTGCTTGGCAGGCGTACTGAGGCGGTCGTCTTCTTGAACGGCCAGACCACGATGGCATCCATCCATCCATCCATCCATCCATCCACCCATCCATCGATCCATCCATTCATCCATCCATCCGTCCATCCATCCATCCATCCGTCCGTCCATCCATCCATCCATCCATCCATCCATCCATCCATCCATCCATCCATCCATCCATCCATCCATCCGTCCGTCCGTCCATCCGTCCGTCCGTCCGTCCGTCCGTCCATCCGTCCATCCATCCATCCATCCATCCATCCATCCATCCATCCATCCATCCATCCATCCATCCATCCATCCATCCATCCATCCATCCATCCATCCATCCATCCATCCATCCATCCATCCATCCATCCATCCATCCTTCCGTCCGTCCATCCATCCGTCCGTCCGTCCGTCCGTCCGTCCGTCCGTCCGTCCGTTCGTCCATCCATCCATCCATCCATCCATCCATCCATCCATCCATCCATCCATCCATCCATCCATCCATCCATCCATCCATCCATCCATCCATCCATCCATCCAACCTTCCATCCATCCATCCATCCATCCATCCATCCATCCATCCATCCATCCATCCATCCATCCATCCATCCATCCATCCATCCATCCATCCATCCATCCATCCATCCATCCATCCATCCATCCATCCATCCCATTCCATTCCATCCGTACATCCATCCATCCGTCCATCCAATCTACTTACTGGCCAGCCTGCCTGCCTGGCTATGTATATATTGTTAGGTTTACTTACAGAGATGACTCCAGCTTAATCTGGTGTGTTAACTGAACGTTGTCGAGCATCCTCGTCTTCGTCCTTTTTCTGCAAGCCTCTTTTTCGTACTTCCTTGTTCGCGCCTCTGCGCTGTCTGACATTTTTTTTTCGCAGACGAAGACCCTTGGGCTGTCAGTCAGAGTCCCGAGGGTGACAGCGCTTGATCCTTGCGACACGGACAACTTGTGTTTTTCGAGAGGGGCAGACTTGGGAACATTGGCGAGACACCACGTAATTCAAGTCATTGATGCGTGTGAGCACAATAAATGGGCCTGTAAAGTGCGACAACAGGTTCTGGGTCAAATCACGCTTGCGGAGAGGTGTCCAAAGCCATACTAAATCGCCATCAAGTTAGCACACATCCTGATCACGATGATCGCAGTGCTGCTTAGATAGATCCTGCGAAGCCAGAGTGCGTAACCAGATGAGCCAAGCCTCTTCAGCGTGGCAAAGTGTGCTCGAAACAGAAGGTTCGGTGTCGAGAGAGAATGGCAAAATGGTGTCGAGAGAACGTCGAGGCGGACGGGCTTAGAGAAGGAAAATGGATTATAAGCAGCTGCTTCATGCTTCGAGGTGTTATAGGCATATGTAATGGAGGGAAACACGTCATCTCAGCCTTTGTCCTTAGAGTCGACATACATCGCAAGCATGTTCGTCAGTGTCCGGAGTGTACGTTCAATGAGGCCATTTGTCTGGGGGTGGTACGGTGTAGAGGGACGCAATTAGCAAGAACAAAAGCGCAGAATCTGTTCCAGAAAATCTGCCGTAAACGTGCGGCCACGGTCGCTAATAATGACACGAGGAGGCCCATGACGGAGCACGACAGCGTGAAGAAGACAAGAGACATCAGCGGCAGCGGCGAAATGGATGGCGGCAGTTTCGCAGTAACGCGTGAGATGGTCAACGCGATGACCCAGATATGACGACCTAGCGATTGCCTTTGGACGAGCGGGGAAACAGGCCTATGAGGTCAATATCCGCTTGCTCAAATGGTGTGGTCGGTGGTGTCACCGGATGTAAGCAGCCCGGCTGAGAAGTCGTGAGAAGCTTGAACCGCTGGCACTGCACACAGAAGTTCACGTAACGCTGAGTCGCTGGATGCATATTTGGCCAATGGAAATGTTCCTTAATACGCATAAGGCTCCTGGCAAACCCCAAGTACCTAGCTGTAATGTCATCGTGCATAGCGTGTAGAACAGAAAAATAGAGGCTAGCCGGAACGACGAACAGAAAGCGCGCCCCGCCAGACGATTAATTTTTCAGTAGAGCAAACCATTGCGAATGCAGAAAGGGCTCGCAGATGCCGAATCACAAGCTTTTTCAAAAAAATGCTACCAAGTTGTAATATTCGTGTTCCTCTCGCTGAAATGTGGCAAGATCCAGAAATTGTACGGAAACGGCGGCAAAATTGACGTCAAAGTTGTCATCGCAGAGTAGTTGCGAGAGGCAGCCGCGAGAGGCAATCAGCGTCGGCGTGTTGGCGGTCACTTTTGTACAACACTGTAAAGTTTAACTCCTAAAGACGTAATCCTCAGCGGGTCAACCGACCGCAGGGGTCGCTTAGATTCATCAGCCAGCAAAGCGATTGATGATCGGTGATGCCAAAAAGGACGTCCATAAAGATAGGAGTGAAACCGCTGTAGGCCAAACATGACGGCAAGGCACTTTTGCACCGTCACGGTACAGTTGCCTTCAGACTTGCTAAGAGTGCGGCTTGCGTAAGCGACAACGTGCTGGTTTTCGTCATGCCGCTGTATGAGCACAGAAACCCACGCCGATGCCACGTGCGTCAGTGCAGAGTTCAGTGGGAGCAGTCGGGTTGAAATGATGCAGTATGGGCCGCGAGGTAAAAAGGAACTTGAGCTGGCAAAACGCAGAATCACATTCAGGAGTCCATTTGAAAGGATTATCTTTCTGCAAGAGGCATGCGAGCGGGTAGGCTCATGTCAGCACACTTGGGGATGAAGCATTGAAAGTAAGAGCAAAGTCTCAGGAAGCTCTTGAGGTCTTTCACAGACTTGGGCTATGACTCAGCTGACAGCTTCAATCTTCTGTGGGTCAGGCCTAACACCGTCTTTGTCAGCCAAATGCCCAAGCACAATGACCTGGCGTTCACCAAAAGCGGCACGTCTTAGAGCGCAGCACGAGACCGGCTTTCTCCTTTCAGTTCAGCACCACAGCTAAACGGCTGTTATGCTCGGCGAAAGTCTTCCCGAAAATCATCACATCATCTAGGTAAACTTTCCTCTTTAGTCCTCAAAAAAGAGTGTCATTAAATCTTTAAAAGGTAGCCGGAGCGTTTCATAGACCGAAAGGAGTCACATTAAATTTATATAACCCATCTGGAGTCACAATTACCGTCTTCTCTTTGTCTTTCGGATGCATCAGGATGTGCCAGTGTCCGGTACGTCAATTAACAGAGGAAAAGTATGAAGCTGAATGAAGGCAGTCAATGGCATCATCAACGCGCGGACGTGGGTAAACATCGTTCTTTGTGAAAGTTTGAGGCGGCGATAGTCGACACAAAACCGCCATGTGCCATCTTCTTTTTCACGAGAATCACAGGGGTAGCCCACGGGCTAGATGATTCCCGAATAATTCCTCTTTGCATCATATCACGGACATGATCGTGAATTATCTTAAGTGTTGAAGGTGAGAAACGTATGGGGTCTGTCTGATTGGGTGTGCAGACTTGGTGTCGATCATGCGATGGGCGCGAGAAGGTGGAATCGGGGGTGGCTGATCTCGAGCAAAGTCGAACACGTCCGCATATTTCATAAGAAGTTCCATCAATATTCGGCGGTCGTTGGTGGGTAACTGGTGAGACTGCAGCAGGGAATCGGGATCACCACGACGTCTAGTTGAACGAGCAACGTCACTGAACGCGGCGATCTGCATAGAAAGGCGTTCTTTTTCAAAGTCGGCGAATCTCAAACTACGCGGCAATACTGAACGCTCGTTGGAATGGGTGACAGTCCAAAGCGTGACATGGCCTTCGTTCACTGGAAAAACGCTGTGGGACACCACCACACTCTTTTTAGCGCCGGAAAGGGAAACGGGTTCCATCAGAGTGTCGAAGGCATTTGGAACCGTGCCCGAGGACACAACTGGGACGAAGATGGCGGACATCCCCGAAAGACAGTATCTTCAAAAACAGAAAGCACTTGGGCAGCGCGCGGCGATTCTTCTGTGGGGGCTGATCAAAGGCTGGAGTTTATTGATATCTCGTCACTGTTGAAGTCGAGAGTTGCGCCACACTGCTGTAAAAAGTCAACTCCTAGAATAATGTGCGTAGAGCGAGGGAGAACCGTAAATTCAGTTCTGAACACATGTCGAGCGATCGCTACATTTACATAACAAATACCAAGCCGAATCTTAACCAAACATAATTTAACTGCCGAGACGGTTCTTAAAATCGAAACTCATCGCGGAAGCTGTAGCACCTGTATCCACTAAGGCCATAACAAAATCACCATCCACTAACACTTCCAGGTGGTTCTTAAGCATAACGACAGTTAGAGGAATTCACAACATCGATGACATGGCGACCGCACCTCCGTCGGCCGCACACGCTAGCTCCCCGGTGGCAGCGAACAACGGCGGAGAGAGGGCATGCGTTGGAAGGGGCGAAAAAAAAGGGGTCAGGTTCTTGTCAGGAGCTGGAGAATCGTTTCGCAGTGGAGTATATAGCGGAAGGAATCCGACAAGGGTGGAAAGGTGGGGTCACAGACTTCTGGACTGATGTTATGTCCACGTCTCGACCATTGGCACTGGTAGTGGGGAGCCTGGCACCGCCGCCGGCAGAATCGGGATTTGTGGCTGAGCATACCACAGCGGTAGCAAACTGGTAGCTCACGAGAACGGTCAGGACAATAGGCCTCGAAGACGGGATCGAAGCGATCAGCGAATTCCAGCTGCTGGTGTCGTTGCGGAGGAGGTACGGCGCTGTAGTAGGAATGACTTAATGGAGCAGGATCGTATGAGTCGTTCCGGCGCTCACGGACGGAATAATTGTGAGGGGTAGTGCCCTAAAAAGAAGAGCCCTGAATCGCAGCTGCCTGCAGGAAGCAGCTGTCAACGGGAAGCGTAGTGCGGCTGGTAACATTTTGATTCCGGGAAAGTTCATCACGAACAATCTGTCGAATAATGTCGGGTAAATTAGGAGGGTCATGGGAGCCATGCTTGCGACAGTAATGACATTAGGCAAGCGACCGAATTTCGGGGTAATCCGCCGCTGCCTGAGCTTCGAACGTGCGCCAGGGTTTGATACCAGCTGTGGCATAACCTAAGTTATCTTTTGTGATTAAAAAGTTGTAGACGTCCTCCGTGATGCCCTCCAAGAGGTTGCCAACTCTGTATTCTTCCGGCATACAGGAATTTACCGCTTTGCAGATTCTCAGTACCTCCTCAATGTACGTTGTCCACATTTCGCCAGGCACTTGCGCTCGCTGGAGGAAAGTCTGATCAGCGCATTTCCGTTTTGCCGCGGTATCCCCGAAACAATGACTAATCTCCTCTTCATTGCGGTCCCTGCTAGTTAAGGACGCTTCATGGTTCTCAAACCATGTCAGGGTTGTGGCGTCGAGAAGGGTCTATGGTGATCGTTCCAGCACCTCGCATCACACTGTTAAGTTTATTTACAGAGATGACTCCAGCTTAGCCTGATGCGTTAACTGAACATTGGCTAGCTTCCCCTTCCTCGAGGTTACTTCTGCGAGCCTCTTTTACGCACTTTCTTTTTCTTGTTCTCGCCCCCCCCCCCTCAGTGCTGCCTGACAAATAAAACATGTTTGGTTTAACTCTGGTTAACCCTAGAAGTTGAGTTGCGATAGCAGCGGCGGAAGCTTCTTTTGCCTGCTACATTATTACCCCTATCGCGCCCTATCAGTGTAAGGTGCTACATTATTGGGAATACTTAAGTTCGTCATTTAAGAGTATGACGCGAGAACGTAGGTTACCAGTCCTCTTCTTCTTCTGCTCCTCCTCCTGCTCCTCGGCTGCTCAAGGTCAAGCGTGGGCTCCGCAGGGACTACGCGACGACTCGAATCCTGGCGCAGTATTGCTATCGCAATAAAATACTAAGTTGCCAGAAGTAATATTTACTTGAAGAAATGCTTCATACTTGTTCCTTAGTTTTATTTCGACCTTTCGACCACAAGCTGGCCTTCATGAGGAGTGAGATGTGAACGATTCGGGTAGGTTCTAAGGCGAAGAGTGGCAAGGAAACAGGTGGCACAGAGAGTAAGGGGGAAAGAGGGTTTAGCAGGAAGGAAGTGCAATGGTCTTGTAGCGGTGGTTGGGAGAAAAGCACAACATAAAAAAGCAGGTAAAGATGGGTTGTGCAATGGGGAGAAAATGAAGGATAACGACAGAAGGACAGCACATGGAAGCAAGAACGATAATAGATATCACCTGAGGCGAGGAAAGCAGGCGTTGTGTGGCCTTCATAGTGTGTATGGTTGGGGAAAGCTGACATTCCTTCGACCTTCTGATTAACACTGGCAGATACCCGCAAGAATGAATTAAGCTTGACTTGACAGTTTGGTTGAGTTGTAATTGTCTGTTGGAATGCGGTCTTTTGAACGAGGAATTTTGGAGGTATCTGAGCTTTGAAGTGGAGAAAGAATATCAGAGCTCTCATTTGTACCGGGCTGTAGGGCATTAAATTTAAAAATAAAGTACGATTCTCGTTGTTCCTTTTCGCGGTTGCTATGGAAGCCTCTCTGGAGCAGGATAACCTTGAGTTTGTCGAATTCATGACTTTTCTGTTGAAGGTGTTTAGACAGGGGAAGTGGGGAGAGAGATGTAGGTTGCGTGCGATGGTTGTTGAATTCGGAAGGGGGTTCTCGATCTGCCATATGTACTGCATTTGAGACTCGCCACACTCGATCAAGTATACCACGTTCCTGCAGTCACAATTCAAATTTCCGCGAATGGAGTGTTTGAAATCAGAGTTTGTGCTCTTTGCTGTCGTCTTTGTTTGCATGTGTTTCCAAACTGGTCATCTATGCTTTCCTCACGGCAAGCATACTACAGGATCTGCTTTATCGACAGTAGAGTGGACTACATCAGTTAATTTTTGGTCGTCTCTATGTAATCCGCGGAACCACAGGATACATTTTGGAGAGGCGATCACTATGTTAGATGATAAAGATATTTGTTTTAGTATTTGTGTGATATTCGGAAGGTTTTTTGCGAAAGTTAGGATCACATTTTAGCGGTGCTCATTTTGTGCTACCAGCAGGCCTTCGCGAAATGCTCCATTTCGATTAATTATTCCCCCTTTTCGAATGGCATCATCAATACGGATAGTGCTGGTGTTTGAGAACCTCCCGCATGCGGTTAGAATTTTCCGAAAAATCTTCCGAGCGTGAGCACGTTTGTTTAAATCTTTTTGCCTGAGAGTAAGAAAATGATGTTTTGCAGTGGCGCGGGTGGCAGCTATTAAAATGAAGGTATTGTTGTCTATCCGTGGGTTTCCTGTAGACATCGATGATTAGCGCACCATCTTTAAATCGAATTAAAACGCCCAGGAAGTTAATTTGAGTGGGCGGGTATGTATGTGTGAATGAGATGGGATGTATGTTGTTAAATGGGGTAATAAATTGAATTAGTTCGTGCTCTTTTTCTGTCCATATGATAAATATCGCTTAGAAAACATTTATAAAAAGCCGTTTTTTGGGGGTATGAGCGTAAGAAGTCAGATTCAATGTGGTTCATGAATAGGTTGGCACAGTTTGGCGCCATGTTCGTTCCTATGGCTGTTTTACTGGATTGTAGTTAATACGAGTAGTTGAATTCGAAGGAATTGAATTTTAGAACGAGATTAGTGAGTGACGCGATGGCGGTTGGGCTAGGGGCGTTTGGGGCATTGTGATTTTCATATGATGTGACCAGAGCTTAAATCCTGTCTTCAGGCGGAATTTTCGTGTAAAGGAAACCACGTCAAGGGTCACTAAAAGGGCACCTTTGGGGACAGTAAATTTAGATAATTCTTTTCGGAAGTGATTAGTGTCGCGTACGTACGATGCATGTTTGGAAGGGATATGTTTGATGACGGAATCAATGTAGTTATATATTGGTTTGGTGAGCGTGCCAATGCCGGATATGATTGGTCTACCGGGATGATTTCTTTGTGCACTTTCAGGAGCATGTACAAAGTCCATGGGGACGGACCTATTGCCTCTAGTGCCTTACTTACTCGCGGTGGTATTTCCCATCTCTCGGGGAGCTGCTTTAGGGTTTGTGTTATAATTTCTTGGTGTTCGGCAGTGGGATCTGTTGGAAGTAATCAACAGAAATCTGATTGGTTCAGGTGGCGATATCACTCGTTAATGTTGTCGTCTTTGTTTAAAATTACTATACCACTTCTTTTGCCGGCACGTTTGATGACGATGTCCGTTCGCTCGCTAAGTGATGCTGAGGCGTTACGTTCTTTCTTCGAAATGTTAGACGGTCTGCGTTTGTACATCTCGAAGGCGCGAAGGATGTCCCGCTGTACAGATTTTATGTACAGGTCTAGATCTTTTTCTCTATCATATTTGGGCATTTACTGTTCCTGAGACTGGGGAAGTGAGTAGGAATTACTGCTAAGTTTTTCGAAAAAATATTCCTGAAGTCTAAGGGGGCGCGAAAAACTGTCCAGGTTCTTCAGTAATTTGTGTTCGTCATATCGTCCCATGTTTGGACAGAATTTCAATCCCCTGGATAGTGTTACGGCGCGCGCCGAGCAGCGCTGCGCCAGAAAAAGAAGAGGCGCGGGACGAGCGCGAGACGAGCGCGCAGCGCCAGCGCGAGGGTTAGGGAACAAAAGAAGAGCGCCGGGGCAAGTAGTGTTTGCCTGGTGTCCTCCGTTCTTCTGTGTCTATCTCTAGGCGGGCACAGCGTCCCACAGCATTTTGGTGTCAGCGGTGGGACGCTTTTGGTGGGACGCGAAAATGTTGTGGGACGCTGTGCCCGCCTAGAGATAGACACAGAAGAACGGAGGACACCAGGCAAACACCACTTGCCCCGGCGCTCTTCTTTTATTCTATAACCCTCGCGCCAGCGCCGCGTGCTCGTCCCGTGCCTCTTCCTTTTCTGGCGCTGCGCTCCTCGGCGCGCGCCGTAACAATAGGAGTGCTTTTTCCTCCGGGGTGAATATTGCGTTTGCGAGGTTAATAATTTTCTGGTGAAAATGTGGTCTTTCCACTTGTCGGTTAGAATGGGTTAGATGGGTTCTTGAATCCTTTGCTTTATGATTAGATGGATTTATACAATTACTCAGTTGTGGTGTCGTGCCATGTTCGATGTTTACATGAATGGGGACGTTATTTCTCTAAACTTTTCCACTTCTTCGTCCAAATTTCTGTAGCTGTCCCGGACTGGAAAACCTCAAGCTCGTTGGCCCCAGTTGCTGAGAGTGTCATGATGTGACGAATCCGCCTCTCTTCCCGACTTAGCGATGCCAACGTCTCCTCGCAGTGATCTATCGCTATTTTCAAAAGGTTAAGGGATGCATTGTGAATTCTTTGGATCTCGAAATATCTATGGGCATTTGAAAATTTGTGTACTGACGGAGTTAAATCTACAGAAATGCCTTTCGGTGGCTTATTTGATTGGAGTTAAATCTCAAGGGCTTTTACATGGAGATAAGGGCGCCGGAGCGACGCTGGATTTAGACAGACGGAGCTCGGTCTCCCGAGCTCCGATTTGCGTAAATAAGGTCTTGAAAGGTGCCTTGTACATTCACGGTTCTTGTGCGTGTGTTAACAAGGCCATCTGACACCATCAAACTAACCGCTTCTTTCCCACCACCCGAAACCTGCCTCGGTGCACTTCTTAGCGGGATCCTGCCATTCTCAGTGGCACGGACGACCATGATGTTGAGAATTGGCTGTCCTCCTACGACCGGGTGAGCGCTCAGGACCGCAGGAACGCCGACATGTCGCCTTCTACTTGACGGGTCGTGCGACCCTTTGGTTCAAAAACCACGAATCGGACTTCTCTCTATCCACTTTCACTCCCACCTTCCTCCCTTCCCTTGTGGTGCGGTTCAGGTGTCCACAATATATATATATATATATACATATATATATATTGCAACGCCTACCGTTGCAGGGCCTCCTGTTCCTGCACATCCTGTTGCAGCGCCGCTTACTTATGCTGATCTCACCCGACAGCAGCCGCCAGTGTTTCCTCCTTTTCGATCTCCTCCTCGAGTCATTCCCGCTTCTGCTCTTCGGCCGCGCCCCCAACTTTTCTAACCATGACGAACACCAGACAACTTGCCGATTTGCTACACCTGTGGCATCGCTGAACACGTGATGCGTCACTGCCGCCGCGGCGTCATGACCTCTTTTGACGAAGCAGACCACCGAGCATACGCTAACGACCAACCTCGGCATTTTAACCGGAGGCGGGTGAAAAACTGACAGCATGGCCTTGGATACTTGATACCAGACCAGATGTTGAAGTGTTGGTGCCAGATTTGATGGCGGGTTCGGAACAGAGGGAAGCAGAGAAAGCTGCCAGGAGACCTCCTCACTGACAAATGGCTGAATCTGGAGCATGAGAGACGTAACGAGACTTCTCTCGTTACGTCGATGTTTTTAAGAGTTGCGGCCTGTGTTAAGGGCAATAGTGTGAAGATTCGCCCTCGGCGCAGTTGGTCATAACTCTGGCAGAGTTTGATGATCTCGCTGATAGAGGTGGGGCTTTTGGCTTCAAGCATGTCAAAGGCGTCTTCTTCAATGCCCTCAGTCTCTGTTATTGATGCACTGATGCGCTTGGATAGGTCGAGGATGTTATCGATATAACTGGTGAAGCAATCACCCACCTGCTGGGAGCGAGAGCAAAGACGCTGCTCAGCGCGATGTTTGCGCACGGCCGGACGCCCGAAGATGTCAATAAAGGCGGCCTTGAAGGTGAACCAGGTGGCGAATAATAATAATAATAATAATAATAATAATAATAATAATAATAATAATAATAATAATAATAATAATAATAATAATAATAATAATAATAATAATAATAATAATAATAACAATAATAATAATAATAATAATAATAATAATAATAATAATAATAATAATAATAATAATAATAATAGGTTCACAGGAAGAGAAACGCGCAGTATCTGCAACACTTGTTTTTGTGGACACCTGAACCGCGCCACAAGGGAAGGGAGGAAGGTGGGAGTGAAAGTGGATAGAGAGAAGTCCGATTCGTGGTTTTTGAACCAAAGGGTCGCAAGACCCGTCAAGTAGAAGGCGACATGTCGGCGTTCCTGCGGTTCTGAGCGCTCACCCGGTCGTAGGAGGACAGCCAGTTCTCAACATCATGGTCGTCCGTGCCACTGAGAATGGCAGGATCCCGCTAAGAAGTGCACCGAGGCAGGTTTCGAGTGGTGGGAAAGAAGCGGTTAGTTTGATGGTGTCAGATGGCCTTATTAACACACGCACAAGAACCGTGAGTGTACAAGGAGTTAAGTTTGCGGGCTTCGCACGGAAGCGAGATTCCGAAGGGGCGGCCAAGGTCAAGGGGCAGCTTGACGCGGGCAGATTTATGACGGTCGCGCAGACGACCGCTTCTCGGAAGTGAGCCCAGAACACATGGCAGCGGGCGACGCCGCCGGCTCTCTCCGTCCCGTGCCGCGAGGGAGGCAGAACAGTGCAGTTAGAGCGCACAGCATAAGCGCGTGGTTGTGGGTTCGGCGCTAACTGCGGTGTCTCCCGGTTCGAGTGGAGAGGGCGCGGAGGCCATAAATCCCGAAACGCGGCGTAACACAGGCCTGGGGAGAACGCGCTGTTGACATGTCTTCCCGGGAAGACGCCTGTGTGTCCCTTTGAATCCGCCGCCCGCGCGCAACCGACCAAGTGCAGGGATCGGAATGTTTGGGCCTGAGGTTTGCGCGTGTGTGTTTTTATGTATTTTCGGAAGTGTAACCGTTGACGCCGTTTGTCTTTGCGACTGTTTGGCGCCTCTTGCGTAGGAGGATTTTGGAGAGGAAAAAGTTGCAGATGTATGTGTTTGTGTGCGTAACCACTCGCCGCTTAGTGCGTGCTTTGTGTGTGTTTTATTTGACATGCGTAGGAGAGGGTATATGTGGCACAATGATTGGCCAGCCCATTTTAAAGGACTGTATGTTATTGGCCACAGAGTGGCGTACGTTGATTGGTCAACGGACTAAACTGGAATTTTGGGTAACGCTAAGAAAGTGAGCGTTGGACAGTTGGGCTCGGAGCAGAGTTGGGCTCGGAGCAGAGTTGGGATTGGAGCAGAGTTGGGCTCGGAGCAGAGTTGGGCTCGGACGAGAGTGGAGAGCAGACGGGTTGTTCGAGAGGGAGGCTAGGCTGACGGAGGTCTCAAGGGACTCCGGCCTAAAGTGTAGCAGGAGGCCAAGGCCTGATTCTGCTAGCCTCTGACCTCAGATCGTTCACCAGTCGCAGTTAGCCCTCTGTTTGATGTCGCACCCGACGACAGTATTGCAAATACTAAGTTGTAAAAAGGTGTAAATAAACGTGTACTGTCCGAGAAGAGAAGTCGTCATCTCCGCACCGCAACGTGTCACTGAGCCACGGACGCAGCGATGGTCACCAACACCACTCGGTACGAGCGAAGGCAGTAGAAGAAACAGCAAGAACACCTGCTGTACAGGGAAGACCATCCATTCCCCACGCCTTCGCCAGTTTTTGTTTAACTCAAGGCACCTTTTAAGACCTTATTTCCGCAAATCGGAGCTCGGGAGACCGAGCTCCGTCTGTCTAAATCCAGCGTCGCTCCGGCGCCCTTGCTTACCCGAACGCCAGGCTTAGTGCGGCGCGAACGCCACGGCGGCAGTCATGGAGTACGCCGTAGTTGGGACGAGCCGAATTCCCCCCCCCCCCCAGCCGAATTCGAAACACCAGATTGGAAGAAAATTGTTTCTTACCGTACCAAGAACCCCAAAGCTGAGTCATTAACACCTCAAAAGAAAAATGAGCAGTCCGAGCAACCGAAGGCGAAACCTCTCCCTCCGCTACATCCCAAGAAACCGCTACCCCGACTCCCGGAGAAGGACTATAAAATCATCTACAGACCAACGGGTGGCTAGACATCATGCGCTACACCGAAAAATCTATCAGACAAGCGATCGCAACAGCGAGCGGGGTCACCGCGTCCGCGGCCGAAAACGACCAATTTAGAACCAACTCTGCAAAAAATGTGATCACCATATCGACGCCGGTGCAGGCAAACGCACTATGCTACGTCGCAGTAAAGCAAATCAAAATAGAAGGCAAAGACATTGTTATGACGTCGTACATCGCCCCTCCGGACAGGGCCCTGCAGGGCATTATCTATAGAGCTTACGATGGCGAAACGCACCAAGAAATGATGACCGAATTCCAAAAAAGAAACCCTGACATCGTTCAAGCACGCACCATGGGAAGAACATCAAAGTCCCTCCTGCTTCACTTCGACGCGGACGAACTCCCAGATAGCATCGTCTACTTCGGAGTCCTGTACCCAGTTTACCCCTTCATTCCCAAAGTAGAGGCGTGCACAAACTGCAGAAGAGTCGGCCACAGAAGAGACGTATGTCCGGAGCCACCGCAACAACGGTGCCCGTACTGCGGCAACCAACACCTGAATGAAGACGTCTGCGACCCGGTCTGCATTATCTGCGAAGGAGGGCACCGCACAGGCGATAACAGCTGCAAGAAGCGATTTCAACGACACCAAACGAAAAAGTCGGAGCACCAATCAAGACCCAAATCATGGACCTGTGACGACCCAACATCTACCGAAAGGAAGGACCGCTCGAGCTCCTTCCCGTCCTTGGACAGCGGACGCAACAGCAGCCGTAGCGGACGGAGCAGCAGCGGCGGACGCAATGGAAGCAGCAGCAATGGAGGAGGCGCCAGCACTAGCAGCCGGACTCAGAGCCCCGGGCCGAAACAGGTGAGCTGGACAGGAGTGGCCTCTCATGGGAAGGGGATGGAGCTGCAGACATTACAGTCTAAACTAGATCAGGCACTCCACCACATTCAAATTCTCACGAATCGAATCAAACACTTGGAGGAGGAAAATAGTAAACTAAAAGCACCCGCCATATCTAAGGACCCACCTCCGAAACCACTCCCATTGCCGGAAGTCACAGAAATGGAAACTACTGTGACCGCCTCAGTCGAAACCCCAGTAAGCGCAGTTAGCAAGGAAGAAACACCTCGCAAAAAACGAGCAGTAGCAGCTGACGTAAGAAATACCTCAGTGGAGGATAGAGTCCCAAATCTCGAACAAAAAGTGGAGGAGCACAGCCAGAAACTCGATAGTCTAACCCAAAGTGTTGATAATTTAACACAAAGACTCGAACAACACATACAAGATGTAAATCACAAGTTCGAAGTAATTGACACCGTTTTACAGGAAATTTTACACCGGCTTCTCCCTTCAGCTCAAGGGGCGCCAATCGATCTATCCCAGCAAAATGGCCAATCCTAAAACCGTAACAATTTGGCAGTGAAACTGCAGGTCTATGCGCAACAAAAAAACAAATCTGCAGTTACACGTTCAATCGCAATCCGAAAAACCTGACGTTATAGCGATTTAAGAACCCAGAATGTCTCGACTAAAACTGCCAGGGTACCGGGCGGTTCTGCCATGTCACATCAAAGAACAGCCTTTAACCACTACGTTGGTACATAGAAATCTTACCGTGGTTAACCACGAGATTGAAAACGTAGAGCTCGATTGTATATTAATTGAAATTCTGCCTAGCAGAAGAAACTCCTCTTCTCTGCTCGTACTAAACGCATACAGCCACTCCAGGGCACCGGCTGGACCAGCGAAAGCCGCTATACTCAAAACCCTCCAAATCGCAGGCCAAAACCCAACCCTAATTGTGGGCGACTTCAACGCTCAACACGTGCAATGGGGACACGCAACCATATCCAGGAAAGGAACGGCCCTAATGGATTTTATCCAGCAAAGAGGGCTCACCCAATATACGGACCCCATGCAACCTACTAGGATAGGCAACAACGTGACCAGGGACACGTGCCCGGACCTAACGATGGGCAAAAATCTCCCAGACTTAAGCTGGAGCAACACCAGACAAAATCTGGGAAGTGACCATTATATCATAATGTCCAAAATCACCATTGCCAATCTCAAACCCCAACCCAGAAAAAACAAAATCACCGACTGGGACAAACTTAGGGCTATCCGCGACCAAAATAACGAACCAATCATAGACTTAGAACACTGGACACAGACCCTCCTATCGGATGTGGAAAAGGCCACTAAGGAACTAGTACATGACTTAGGCGTAAATACGGTTGACAGCCGACTTACGCACATGTGGGAGGCAAGGCAGAGCCTAGAAAAAAGATTGCCTAAGCAAAAATATAACAAAAAGCTTAGAAACAGGATCGTCACACTCACGAAAGAAATTCAACACCACACCGCAGAACTAGCGAGACAGCAGTGGAACCATATGTGTGAAAATGTGAATGGCAATCTAGGCACGAGGGAGACGGGGAATCTTCTGCGGCATCTCCTTGATCCGGAATCCAACAAAGCTACCACTCAAAAGGAAATCACCAAAATTTTAAACATAGACCCAAGCACGGATCAAGATATAGACACACTACAGCAGAAATACTTCTGCACAACCCGTGAGACGAAGTCCCTACCCGATTATAACGGAGAGCCTAACACCATCCTGGATGCTGACATAACAATGGCGGAAATAAGAGCAGCCCTCTTTAAGGTACGTACAACATCCGCCCCAGGAGAGGACGGCATTAACAATAAGACGCTCAGAAATCTAAACGACGCTTCTATCACAGCCCTCGCGGACTTTGCGAACGAGTGTTGGAGGGAGGGAAAACTCCCAGCGTCTTGGAAACATGCCATCGTTAAATTCATCCCAAAACCTGGCAAAATGCTCGCGCTCGAAAACCTCCGACCTATTTCGCTTACTTCTTGCATAGGAAAACTGATAGAGCACGTCATACTAGACAGACTCCAGTCCCACATTCAAAAAGAGAATTTATATCCAAACACTAAGGTCGGCTTTAGACCACATTTATCAACACAAGATACGATGCTAAGACTAGCAAACGAAGTCCTATCGCATGAGCAAGAAAGGAGTACCAGGGCAATCCTAGCCCTAGATTTAACCAAAGCCTTAAACACAAACAATCCTAGAATCTCTTATCACTGCTCAATGTAGGCGCAAGAACGTTTAACTACATCAAGGACTTCCTCTCCGATAGGACGGCTGAAATTCAAATTGGCACAATAACAAATCCGACGCCTTCACTTTAGGAGATAGAGGAACTCCGCAAGGATCGGTCCTCTCCCCCTTTTTATTCAATATAACCCTAATCAAAATGGCACACGAACTCGCAAGAATCCCAGACCTAGAACACTCTTTGTACACGGACGATATCACCCTTTGGACCACCAAGGGGAGTATTGGCAGGATACAAGATACGCTACAACAAGCGGTAGACGTAGTCGTAGAGGAGGCGCAAGCCGTGGGACTCACGTGTTCCCCCCCAGAAATCTGAATTACTCATTCTACACCCAAAGCGTCAAAGAAAGAATAAAACGCCTGCGATCAAAATCTACGCGGAAGGTGCAGCCATCCAAGAAGTGGAAACACTAAGAATCTTGGGAATGCTCATACAGTCAAACCAAAAAAACGACACACTAATTAAGAAACTGAAAAACACCGTCAACCAAATTTCCCTCCTCCTCAGACGTATCGCGAATAGGCGTGGAGGAGCTAAAAAAGCTGAGACCAGGAAACTAGTAGAAGCCTTCGTTCTTAGCAGAGTTATCTACTCTACACCATGCCTCACCCTCACAGTTAGAGAAAGAGACGACCTGGATTCACTAATTAGGCAGTCCTATAAAATTGCGCTTAACCTCCCTCGCAATACCCCAAATGAAAAACTTCTAAAGTTAGGAATTCATAACACCTTAGCGGAAATGATGGAAGCACACCTCACCGCACAATACGAACGGTTATCAAGCACTGAAACGGGACGTTTCATCCTGAAAAAAGCAGGAATACAATATGAAGGGACCCGGGCCCACACTTTGCCGATTCCAAGACATGTGCGCGAGCAATTATTAGTCCGTCCTCTGCCTAAAAACATGCATCCAGAATACGATACGGACGGAAGAAGGGCTAGGGCACAAAAATTACACGAAATATTTTCAGTACAGAAAGACACGACGCACGTGGACGTGGCAGAACATGCGGACAGAGATGCCTTCTCCCTGGCAGTTGTCGATCATCGAGGTTCTCCCCTCGCATCGGCGACAATCAATAAAACAAAATTTCGGGAGGAGGCCGTAGAGGCTGCCTTAGCTGTAGCCATTACCTCCACCACTGCCAAATACATCCTTAGCGACTCTAAAACCGCAATTCGAAATTTTGCAAAAGGAAGGGCCCACTCCGCAGCCATCACAATCTTACAAAAAAATCTCCCATACCTGCCTTATCACATTGATCTGGGTCCCTGCCCATTCGGACCATCCTGGGAACGAGGCAGCGCACCAATTTGCCCGAGGATTCGTAGTTAACCGGGAGGTGCGCTGCCCTGAGCTCAGGTCGGCCAGGGAGCGGATGACAACCTACAAAGAAATTACTACCCACTTCAAGAAAGAAAGACAAATCTTCCCAGAACCACATCGATCTCTAAGTAAAACACAACTAATCACCCGGCGGCAGCTTCAAACAGACACTTTCTTTAATCCGTACATGCACTCCATATGGTTCCCAGAGCAGTTCAGCCCTGTCTGTTCTCTCTGTGGACATCAAAAGGCAGACACACCACACATCCTATACTCATGTAATCAAGACAAGCCATCACAGAGTCTGCAGCTCTCTACCCAATCTCAGTGGGAGGCCGCGCTGCTCAGCTCCGACCCGGAGGTTCAACTCCGAGTCACGGAGCGGGCTGAAGAGGTCGCCGAACGACATCGTTGGTCGGCCACCTGGCGTCCGGCCTAGAAGAGGAGCCCACCGCGGGGACGGGAACGTCAACGTACCCCGCGCCTACGACCTCTTCTTTAAATAAAGTTTACCTCCTCCTCCGAGCGTACTACTGCGTAGCTCCAGGCTCAGTCCTCGCACACTGCACCAAGGTTATAACGAGCGTTATTGCAGGGCGAGATCGTTTGCTGGGGCACGGCCGCTCGATGAAAGTGCACTAGGTGCGGCCTACTACGTCGCCCTAAACTGGCCGGAGGCGCCTACTTCCCATCGCCACCGCCGCGGCGCCACCGTTCGGGGACAGCCGCGCGCGGAGAGCGGCGCCTGGCTGCGCTTTCAGGGAGGGGCGGCGTGGTAGGAGCCTTTTATTTTAAGGATATAAGAGCTGCGCTTCACAAAATTTGCCAACACAAATTAGTAAATACTGTCATGTCCAGGTGACCATGTCAGCACTTAGCGCTTGCTCGGCAAGGATGTATACTGGAGTGTACCCCGAAAAACTTAATGTGACGGTGGTTCAAGCCCACTCGATTGGAGAGCTCGTATTACCGTGATGTTGCATTCGGATCAAGTTCTTTGTCACACGAAAATGTCATTTGGCTGTGAACAATTCGAAGCTGTTGAGCTGCCATGCTAGCTTAATGCATAACCACTTAATTAACCATGTCGTGAATTCTGTGTTTCCTTTTCATACCATTTACTCATTCCTGCATACAGCCTTTATAACAAATTGATTGCAACCTGTTCTAAGCTGACAGCGCTATCGAATAAAAAAAAAAAAGTCCTACTATGAGCAACCTCTGAAAAGGCGACATGTAGCCGACCTTTCTATCTTATTCGGACAAATGTTACGGTGGAAATATGAAGATGTTTATTAGGTTAAATCTAGATGATAAACTAGGATTTTCGACTCAGTTGGAAACCTTAAACTTTGTACGCCAGAACGCTATCCGTCATGGCTTCCCGCATTCTGCATGACCGAACTAAGCGCGCTTCATAGAGCCGGTCTGCCTCAAGATGCTACGTATATGCGCCGAAAGGTTTTATTACTATTTTTATTGTCTGCTCGCAAACCCATACAATTTTGCTGGTTTGTAATTTTCAATGGAAGAACGCGCATCGAGTGTTCATGTTGTGAAACTCTTAGCTGCGATCACAAGAATGCCCACGCTTCAGAGCGCAACTGCAGCCGATGTTCAGCGAGCAGCCGAGTACGCTTACTAAATGGCCACACGAAGAAGGAAGAAAATTACCAATCGTAGATGGAAAGCCTTTCTTGAGACAGGTTTATGCCATAACCATAAACGTCGCTCTACTGTTGAGTTCACATTTCCAGCCCAGCTCGCTATCAGTGGGTGCAGCAACTTAACGATATCTTGCATAGCGCCTCAGCATGGGCACGGTAATTGTTTTCATAGATTAGCTGCAGGTACTGCGTACAGTGAGAAAACAATGATGAAATCAAAAGTTTACACAGCTTGCTACTTCACCGGACCTCTTCAGACTTCATCATCCTGTTAATGAAGGTGCTCATAGCTTTGATTACTTCCTTAGCGGGGTACATCAAGCCTCCATTGTCCTTGGTTCTCATTAACTTGTAACTGGTCCAGTTGATCATATTTCCTGAAACAGGCTCTTGCACGACTGACATGGCGCCTCAAAACCATTACCAAATATTGCATAAATTAAGCGACAACCTGGTAGTGATAAAAAAAAAAAAACTTGGGGTTCTTAAATCTCCTTGAAGAGCCTCGTTGCAGTACCCGCACTTTGCCACCTGCTTATTCACCGTATCCCGTAATTGCTGCCTCTCGCATATCATTAGAATGCAGCCTTAAGCAACCACATTATATGAAATAGCCCCCTACACTAGCTATATAAATACCCTCTTTACCGAAGCCGTACGAACGTGCCCTATAGGAGTATAGTGTGCCTGACTTGGGATCTAAGGGTCCCACTTTCAATAATTCCCATTTCACCCTTACATCTTATTGACTCTCTCTGGTTTGGCAGCGCCTGCCACATTGAACATTTCATGTGTTCTCATTGCGCCAAAGGTGTCTGGCCATATCACCAACTAAAGTTCCTCTTACCAGAGAGGTATTTTTCCGACTTTCCGCCGACAGAGCGGGCGCCGGATATTCTGTGGAACGTGGATTTTTAGTTTATCGCATCGGCTCAAACAGTCTCAAGAGTATAATGTTGTATGCACAGGCTCCTTTGCTTGCAAGAACACTCAGACTAGCGCGGCAAAATTTAGAACAAATTGTATGCCTATTTAAAACAAAAACCCTTCGTGCCTTTTTCTGAGATGTCCTCGAAAGATAACCTGCGAGAAAAGCTTCTGGTGCGACCTCATGGTGTTCATCTGCTTCACAACATATCGTTAAAAATCCTAGTTCACTGGCCAGCTCGCTGTTAACTGAATAGGTTAAACGACATGACGGGAACAACGGAAAAGAGGACGACACAACTAGCGCGGTTGTGCCGTCTTCTTCTCCTGTGTTCCCGTCACGCTGTTTGCATAGTTAACCTATAATTAATCACCAACAAGTCCAATCTGCTGTCCCTTGTAGCAAATTCAATGGCATCTGATAGGGCATTATACTTCAGCATCTGGACTTTTTAACCTCAGCGCCGCTTTCATTTCAGAGGAAGCGAGTGCATTTCCACTCCTCGCTGCTGTCTTTGCCTGAAGCGAGCTCAGCAGATAAAATTAGAGGGTCTCTTAGATGTCTCTTAAGGGGAGGACTGCGAACGCCTACTCTTCTATCATTTGCCTCTCATTTTTTGCCACAGTTAGTCATTTCAAGTCGTCGTTTGATATATTAGTCGTTTCTCAGTTACGATGAGTCTGCCTGTGTAGTCATTGTAGCTCTTATCAATCATAACTAAGCAGGTTACTCATTTAGAATCAGCAGTGGTCCTTACATGTCGTCGTTTCACATATTGGTCATTTCGTAGCCATTAACAGCAATGATGAGTCATGCCTAGCTATTATAGTCATTACCCCTTATTGCTAAGCACGTTTACTCATTTCTAATCAATTGCGGTCATTACATGTCGTAGTTTGATATACTGATCATTACAAATCATTTTAGTCATTATTACCCATTATTAGTCACTAGCATTAGTCATTACCTCTATCTATGTCTATTTATAACTTTTATTGATTACTTATTACCATGAATTATTTTCATTCTTAATCTCCCTCCTTGCACGTCCGCTTTTGCGACTGACACACCAGTGCACAGATGCGACGCACAGATTACAGGCACAGCTTCTGCGCAGATTTTCGCTCCGTGAGCCTAGAACGGCCTTCGCCTTAAACAACAAACACATCCCGTCTCAATGTTAACGTGCTTGCACACGCGCACAGAAAAACGTTTGCGTTTACCACACAGACACGCGTCCAGACAGGAACCAAACCGCGCGCTCAGAGCCGTCGACCCCGGCGGCGGCATGTCCCCGAACAGTGGCGCCCTCAGGAGAAATAGCGCGCGCAACTGTAAACTCCTCAAGGACACGCTTGCCCACTGACGGTGGCGCGACGCAGCAGGCCGCACCCAGTGCGCTTCCATCGAGCGGCCGTGGCTGGGGATAGATAAGGTAGGCGCTTTCAGGTCCTGGCTCGACTGTGCTCGCGTCTCGTGCCGGCGCGCTGGCGCCAGGTCATCTTCTTTTTTACCATATATAGGCAGGCAGACGCATAGATAGATAGATCGAAGGCTGGGCTATTAAAAAAGCTTCCGGTTGGCTACCGTACTTTGAGCAAAAGGAATGATGGTTGAAGAGGAAATGTGAAAAGGGACGTGGGATACAGTCAATATTTGTCAGTCAAGCCGGGGGCTGTCAGGTAGAGAGAGAGAGAGAAAACTTTTAATGAGCATAATAATCAGTAAGAATTCGCAGGAGCTGGGTGATCGGTGCCCCTAGTCCAGGGCTCCGCTGGCAGCAGCTGACTTGCGGACTAGCTGGATAATCCAGGCTTGGTGGTACAGGTTGTCGCTGGTCAGGGCCGCCTCCCACTGCTCGTGTGTCGGGCATGGCACTAGTAACGTTGGGTCAGGTTTGTCCTTGCATTCCCAAGAGATGTGATAGAGTGCGGGGCTTGCACCGCACCAAGGACAGTAACTCGTGTGTTTTGTTGGGCTTATCTTATTTAAAATGTGTAGATTAGGGAATGTGTTTGTATTTTTCTCCAGTCTACAGCGTCCGAGGAAGGAAGTTGTTTGTGTGGTGGTGAGAAAATTCTTTCTAACCGTGGGTGTTCCAGCCTGTCGCCGTAGGGTTCTAGGAGAGGGGTGGGGTAGGGATGAGGATCCGCCCGGTTTGTGAGAGCTCGGGCTAGATCATTCGCTACCTCATTTCCTGTTACCTGTGTTGTTACCTATCAGGTAACAACACAGTGACTTGTACGCCATGAAGGCAGTACACTATTGCGACCACAGACAATGATCTTATCTGCCGTTAAATGGTGAGGATCCGGCGGTCCAGCGCACAATGCTACTTACGACTTTCATTCACAAGCGCAGGACATTCACACAGGAGAGGCTGAACTGCCTCTTCAAATCCACAGTTTTTACAGGCAGGGCTGTCGGCCATTCCAATCCGGAAAGTATATTTGTTTGTGACAGCAGCATCAAGCCATAAACGACACAAAAACGTTGCTTCTCGAAGCACTGGGTTCATAGTTGTGTCTCACTCATTGTTGCTAATATTACTTATTCTAGATCGCCTAATTGGTTTCCTGAATTGGTTTTCATTTTTATGGTCGGAGACACGCTTTGCATGTAAAAAGAGAGGACGAAGAAGCAGACAGGATTGGTCCTTTCTTAATTCTTGCACATGCGCTGAACCCTGTTCAATCTCCCACTGGGGCTATGTGCCATATGTTGTTGAGGGAAGAAGAAGCCTGGCCGATCCCCCGTGCGTATGTACCATGAGCCAAGGAAGAAGGATACAATTACTTTAATGCACTAATCCAGTTTGTGTAGGACATTTGGCAGTCCACACTGAACCCTGGCCAATCCTTCTTCGTTGGTATGTGCCATATATCAAGGCAGAAGAAAAAGAAGAAGAAGGATAAGAATGCATCATGGAGGTTTCTGAGGCGCCAGGAAATGTCAGCCCTGATGCGAGTATGTAAGCTCTCATATTGAGGATATGTTGAGTGCACGAAGGCTAGCTCCTTCTTTTCTCCATTCAGCATCCATATTGAACGATCACTAATGCATATTGCCTACTCTAATTGCGTTTCGAAGGGCAAAGAAAGCTGTCGGGGACAAAAACGGGCAAAAATCATCAAAGGGACGTGTCAGGAGACGGCTGTTTTGTTCCCCTGATCGCCGGCCGAGCGGCAACTCGCGGGTGTGTGTGTTTGTGCGCGCTTGTGTGTGTGTGTGTGTGTGTGTGTGTATGTGTACGCGCCGCAGTGCCTTTTTTGGAAATTGCACGGCTGCTTCTTGCCACTGCCGGCCAGTCGACCAGCGCCTCGTGGCCCCTGAAAGCGTCCCTCCCGCTCCACTGGCGCCGTCGAAGACACAGCCGGGGCCATAATTCACGAAACCCTGCGGGCTTGCACCACATGTCGGCAGAAGAGGTTCTTGGAAACCTAGCGGACACAGCGATGGGCCTAACAAGACGCGGACGCCCGCCTGCCCTGAAATTCGAGCTTACGAGGGGGCTGCGGGCCAGCTTGCGGGGACGCGAGGAGGATTATCTACACCACCGAACGAGCGCCGCGACTGCCAGGCTCCAAGGGTCCCCGCAGGCGGGGGGCCCCTCTAAAGAAAAAGAGGAACAATTGTGAATGCATGGAGAGGGAAGCACGGCCAACCGTCCTCAGACAGTAGCTTGTAAGACGCCGAAGGAAACGGTCGTCAGTTTGAATTCCGGTACAGTTTCTTCCATGTAGCCATTAAATCAGTTTGTTAAGTTTCACCGGAGTTTTATTCTGTGACCAAATTATCTCAACGCAGACACGACGACCACAACGATTATTACGACTGACAAAAGCTGCGCCCTGTCATAACATAATTATTATCGACGCTGTTAAAAGTGAGGCCGAGGTCTGATCTTGGGCGGCCGTTTACAGAGAACCGTCCGAGAAATTGTATGGAGACTTCGTTGAATGTTTTGCGCGAAATGCTGGAGAAAGTACTAACGGATTGGCGTTTGTTATCGAGCTACTAATGTGGTAATCTGTGTTGGTTGCCATAACGCGGGGTCGGAATGACAGGGGTGTCATCTATACACATGATCGCGACCGCGGGATCAGGACGCCACGTTCAAGTACTTTGGCGTTACCATTCCCCTTATGGCATATCTGACATCCGTTTGCGTTCTCACGTCCCTTTCGTGATTTGCGGTTGTCGGATAGTGCAGAACTCCTGCGTGGCCTGTCTTCTTGCATCAGCATGATGGTATAGCAGTACGCGTGTTTTGCGAATGTGAAAATTGTGTCCGTGAGTCCTAGTTGGAAGATGTGCGGTGTGTGACGTCGTGTTTCGCACTGATGTGTCCCTAATGGGAAGAGTTGAAAAGCTGTCAAATTTCCCGTCGGTAGCAGAACCAAGGCCGAGTTTTCCGTTTACGCTCTGAAGGTCCCTACTTCAGCACTGCTTCAATGCGTGATTTTATAAGGCGCAATTTTAATAGAGTTATATTGTCCCTGATCACGTGCATTTACGCGCTCAACTCGACACAATTTTGTCCAAAGACGTAGGGGATTTGGGAATTCAGGTTCCCTGCTTTTTCTGAAGGCACATTTGCTTCCGCCTCCGTTCAAAGGCCTTTTAATAAAGACCAGTTGATGAGAAAGGAGAAAAAGTCTCATTTCGTGCGATAGTGAAAGTAATGCGCTTCTTTAACTGGTCTGTATGTTGCTTTTCTTTTATAACCTTTTGCTTGCCCTTGTGCACTGCACGAAATCTAATATTTGCTTCAAAACTATGAATTTGAAACCACATTTGGCTACAGTAAATCAATTACCGCATAATTAGAAATATTACATTAGTGGTTTTTGTGCCTTTCTTAGATGCGTTTTGAACTTGTTTTATGCACCGTTCGTTTCAAATTCTTGCAGCCGATTTCAGGGAATCTGGACGTGATTTCGACAATGGTAAGTTTGTTTAAATCTTTTGAATACTACCTGCCATCCGGCATAGTAGTAAACAGTTTGACGTCATTCGGCGAATCCGTTTCCCCATTCACAGTCAGAATCTTACTACGGAAATTATTTACTGCAAATATTGTTTTTGGTTTTGAGTGCGGTGTAATGTTAAGCAGAAAATTCTTCTCGACAAGCCTGAATTTATCAGGGGGAAGAGAGAGTGAAAGAAAAGGCCAGCCATTTCGCCTTTCAGACTGGCCTTACTCCCATTGCATTCAAGAGGCCCAGATGGTTATAGGATCGGTTGCGAGCAAAGGCGCTCAGTCTCTGCGATTCTACGTTTGTATCTTAACCGCGCCACAATGAACTAAGTGGAAAGAGACGAGAAATGAAAGGAGACGATCCGCAGTCATTGTCATAAATGTACATGCCACAGAGTTTGCATCAGAGCCATGCAGCAAAGTTGTTTTACGTCCTTAGCGCTATTGATATTTCGTTGGTGAGGAAAAGTAATCTTTCTTGATCTATGCGTGATGGGCTCCTGGAGAGCTACAAGCGCTCCACAGAGTATGCTGTGGAAGTTTTGTAAAGGTATTACCGAAATGCAGTGCTACGTATGTGAGCTCGGCCCGCAAGTGCTTGCCTGCCATGATCAGTCAGCCTCAATAAACCTGTGAGCTCAAGTGCTCAAAATGCGAGCTCAAATCTGCCGCTTTGGTCGCGCTTGAATAGCGGCAAAACTTGTCATGCGTGTATTATGGAATGTCTTTACAGATTAAATATATCTTCCGTGAATAATTTGAAATGAAATAAAATAAAAGCATTTGACGTCACACGAGCTTTGGAGCTTACAGAAGCTCCCAGGCAATTATTCCTGACATGAACTGCTTTGCCGTAACTGGTGGGCAGCTATGGGTAGCATGGAATATCCTGTCAGAGTTGATACTGGCGATCTTGCAGCTCAAGATTCTGCACGGCATTCCGCAACCTCACGTGGGCAGCTGGTACATAGAAGTCTCGGAAATTCTGGTAAATGAAGGCGTTGGGATCCTGAAAGCCACCGTAACACTGTCGCGTCCTACACTTTTCTAGGGGGGGGGGGTGGACGGGGGGAGGAAGGTGCAACAGGAAGTATACAAAATCTTCAGCCAGGCTCCTGAGAGAGCCATACTTGGCCAATATGTTGCAGTCAATTGCCATAAGGGAAACGTTCATTCGGTAGGCTTCGACTTAGGAACTTCCTGTAGCACATATAGGGGACTCTCAGAGTAGGTTGGGATTTGTGGAAAAGATGGCATATGAGTGTTGCGTATCGGCACGTAATCTGTCTCACTGGACACATTTTAGGCGCACTGAGAAGGAATAAAATATCGCAGGAGTGAAATAAATGGAGGAAGGGGCACACTATTAGAGATCTCCGGAAAATGTCGTCCACCTTGTCGTCACATCTTGTTTGATGTTGTACTCCGCTGCCGTGAATGCTGCTCTGTAAGAGAAATCCAGGACCTCTCAAGCTGTCTATACAGTGTTTCCCCTGGCTGTACTCGCAACACCAGTTGCGGAAATGAACCTTGAAACCAAACTCGTGGTTCTCTAACGCTACTGCTATATTTGTACAGCACACGGACCTCTTTTACGTTTTGCATTCACTGAAACGCGCTGCCGCGTATGGTTTTAAATCCAGGTATTCTGGGTAAGTAGCCGAGCGTCCTAGCTACGGATGCATCACAGCCGGTGTTGCCTTTGACCCGCAGCCCACATATCTATTTCTCTGGAGCAACATTAAAGTCAATGAGCCTTCGGTCGGCTCGATCCTTTGTCTGTGCATTCCGGTCTGGCTGAATGCTAAATCTATTTAGCATGCTTATTTAGGTGCGAAAGTGAAAGAAAGAACACACCAAAGTCCATCGCCAATAACCGCGCTGGAGTGATATACAGTCTTTGTCAAAAGTGTAGAGCCCGGGGGTCTACTTTTTAGCCGCTTCGTGCAATGTGTAAAATCTTTCCAGTGTTCTGAGGATCTTGATGATACGATGTTTTGTCGTACCCTACCCAAGGGGAAGGACCTTTAGAATGCTACATCAGTGCCACTACATGACTCTCAAGCAAACCCCCTGGGCTCAAATATTTTAACAAAGGCTGTACATGCTTGTCTGAAGAGGCTAAGCGATATGTTTGTCAGATGATATTGAATGTCGTCGTTGTCAATACTGTTACCTATAGAGAGAAACATGGTGTGCACCTGCTGCTTCTTACTGCCGTCTGTCCTGTACGCTTTCGCGCTTGCTTTAGTATTTTTAGTGTTCATTTAGGCTAAACGAACCCGGTAAACCGAGACAGTATGGTGCCAAGCAGTTTATTTCTTTCTTCTTTTCAATTTCAGCCGACACAGAAGAAGAAGAGAAGTCAACCGTGGTTGTGTACGAAGAGTGAGTACTGCGATCGATCGTACTGAAACTTCGCTTCTATTGAGAGCTCGAAGCTCATATCGCTATCATCCTTTCGTACAGGACAAATTTTTGCCTGACATGGTTTTTTGTAAAACTATATATATTCCTTCGTGGCCTTGTTTGCCTTCTAATAATTTTTAATTGGCCGTGCATGTCCCGTCGTGATTCAGAGCATTACAGTCTCTATATTTGCCCGACTGTACAAAAATAGATATTGTTCTAGAAACTTGCGTCCCGCAAACGTTTGTCCCTGGCTACATCTCCAGAGGTATATACTGTTTGGATTTAATGAAAGCGATACTAATGAGATATTTATCCGCTTTATCTATTATTACATGTATTAGTAAATGCACTATATTAGAGGGTTCGGCAGTGGTGCGGAGCTTTTGCGCCTTTATTAAAGCTAAGCCTGTGAAGAGCTCTCCTCTATGCCACCAACATTCCCATGAAGTCGTGTACGTGGCGGAAGAATGCATGTTTATTATATGTTAGCTTGAGTGTGCTGGCTTAAAATTCCCTGACCCGCAGCCAAGTCGAAGCAAAATGAACGCTTCGGTCGTCATATTTGACATCAAAATTTCTCTAATGCGGAATTCTATATTCGCGATGCAAATGACGTCACCGATACTTAGCCAAGGAAGCGTGCAGTGCAATGTCCTAAGGGTTCTCTTTCAATAACATACGAACTCAGTGATCGCATGGCAACGGGCTGAGTAGGGTACTGACGCTGGAGGGGCGGTGTCATGGGCGATGCATTTGGTACACTTCCTTCAGTAGACTCTCTGTGGATGAGGGTGGTATTCCTGCAATTGCCTTTTCACCCGACGAAGACACAGGGATTTCGTCTCATATGCGCTCATTCTTTGCGGAGACTGAAGTAACAATGATAGCTGTGTCTCCTCTCCGACTGAACCTTTGTTCAAAATCCATAGAGATATTGTTTGGGTCTACGGTTCCTCATGGTCTACCTTTTAAGCATTGTTACACAATAAAGAAAACCTGTGAGGTTCCAAAGATATTGTGAAAGAAGGCCAGGTCCAGACGGAAAGGTCGTGAAGGCAAGGCAAGGTATGCCATGTCAGCGTTTAATCTGATGGAGAAAACCCAAGCGCGCGCCAGAGCCGGCGCCGCGGGACGATAATGATGGTATGTACAAGAGGAAGAAGAAGATCATGGTATGTACAAATGAAAGAAGATCCGTGGAGAGCTCACACAATCTGCCCGGGGGGGCGGAAGTGGCCAGCCTGGCCGCTCCTAACCAACCGATGTACCGCGGCGCACAAACGGCTTCAAGCGAGATACATGAACAATTTCAGTTCCACGGTGGCGTCGGTCAGCTGGGGGATCAACAGGTGTGACTTGGTAGTTTACTGGGAAAGTTTGGTTGATTACCTTGTAGGGACCAAGATAGCGGTGCTGAAATTTATCACTAAGGCCAGGGGTGCGCAGTGGTGTATAGAGCAGTACTTCGTCACCAGGACGAAAAGAGACGACGCGATGCTTCGAATCGTAGCGACTCTTGCGGTCTTGCTGGCACGCTTCTGTGTTGAGGCGGGCAAGATGACGGCATCTGGCCACACGGGATAAGAACTGGGCTGATAATGATGAGGAGTAGTCGGGCGTAGAGAAGAAGGAAGTGTCGAGGATTGTAGTGGGAGGACGGCCGAAAACGAGGAAAAATGGGGAGTAACCGGTAGTCCGCTGTACTACAGTATTATAGGCGAATGTGACGAATGGTAGAACAGTATCCCAATTTCGATGATCCGGTGTGATGTACATGGATAGCATATCCGATAGGGTGCGGTGAAATCGCTCAGTCAGACCGTTAGTCTGGGGATGGTAGCTTGAGGTTGTCTTATGGAGGGTCGATGACGCACGAAGAACTTCGGATACGACTGTCGATAAGAAGGCCGTCCCGCGGTCACTTAGAAGCACCCGAGGAGCGCCATGACGCAATACAATTGACCGCAAAAATAAATTAGCTACCTCTTCAGCGGAACCAGTCGGTACAGGGGCCGTCTCAGCATAGCGTGTAAGGTGGTCGACAGCTGTTATAATCCAACGGTTACCACCATTGGAGAGAGGTAGGGGACCATATAAGTCGATGCCGACTACGTCGAATGGTGTGGCGGGACAGGGAAGGGGCTGTAGAAGACCAGCGGGGGAAGAAGTCGGCCGCTTGCGACGTTGGCACAGGTGGCAGGAAGCAACGTATTTAGCTACGGTGGTAGACAGGCCAGGCCAAAAGAATCGTCTTTTTACGCGGTCGTATGTTTTGTTAAAACCAAGGTGACCTGCAGTAGCGTCATCGTGGAAAGCCGCTAGTATACGTGGGCGAAGCACACGCGGTACGACTGGGAGCCAGCGAGTTCCATCAGGATAATACACGTAGCGGCGTAGTATGCCATCTTCAAGCTTGAAATTGCGAAGCTGTCGGCGAAGCCTAGCGTTGGGTGGGCTCGAAGCGCCGATAAGGCGGTCGATGACGGGCCGACAGTAGGCATCAGCTAATTGCTGTGAGCGGAGAGCGTGTTTGTTCTCAGAGTCGTCAAAAGAAACTGCCGTAATATGCGTCGGTGGAAGCGATGATCGGCTGTGGTCAGAGGTGGAAATGCATTGTGAAGAAAAAAAGAGCAGGCTGATTTTGAAACCGGGCAGCGAGAAAGAGCGTCGGCGTCTTGGTGTTGGCGGCCCGATTTATAAACGACGTCGAAATGGTATTCTTGCAGGCGTAGAATCCAGCGGCCAAGCCTGCCTGTCAAATTTTTCAGCAAAGATAACCAGGAAAGAGCATGGTGATCGGTCACAACTGTGAAATGCCGACCATATAGGTAAGGGCGAAACTTTTGAACAGCACAGACGACGGCGAGACATTCCTGCTCGGTAATGGTGTAGTTTTTCTCAGCTGGAGTCATGGTACGACTGGCGAAGGCAATCACTTTCTCACGTGAAGTTGCATCGCGCTGCAGAAGTACAGCGCCAAGACCGTGACCACTGGCATCAGTGTGCAGGATGGTAGGAGCGCTGTCGCTAAAGTGGCCAAGAACTGGATCTGATGTGAGGGCGTGCTTTAGGTCGTTAAAAGCAGTGTTGCACTGTTCAGTCCAGACGAAAGGGCTGCGCGCTTTAAGTAGTTCATGAAGTGGCGCAGCAGTAGTAGCAAAATGTCTTATAAATCGCCGGAAATAGGACGCCAGGCCTAGGAAACTGCGCAAATCTGTAGTCCGTTGCGGACGAGGAAAGTTCAAGACCGCGGTTATTTTTTCACGGTCTGGGCGAATGCCGTCATGGCTAACCAGATGTCCTAATATTTTAATTTCCTTCTCTGCAAAGTGGCACTTCTTGGTGTTGAGCTGAAGGCCCGCTGAAGCAAGACACGTGAGGACTTCATTCAGGCGCCTGAGATGGTCAGTAAATGTTGACGAAAAGATAACAATGTCATCCAAGTAACATAAACAGGTTCTCCATTTCAGACCACGAAGTACAGTATCGATCATTCTTTCAAATGTTGCGGGTGCGTTACAAAGGCCGAAGGGCATAACATTAAACTCGTAAAGTCCGTCGGGAGTTGCGAAAGCGGTTTTTTCTTTGTCGTCCTCATGCATAGGTATTTGCCAATAACCTGAGCGGAGGTCCAATGTCGAGAAATATTCGGCACCTTGGAGAGAGTCAAGGGAATCATCAATACGCGGCATAGGGTAGACGTCTTTGCAGGTAATTTTGTTGAGTGCGCGATAATCAACACAAAACCGCACCGATCCGTCCTTTTTTTAAACTAATACTACTGGGGAGGACCATGGGCTTGTTGATGGACGAATAATATCGCGACGGAGCATGTCATTGACATTTTCTTCAATTACTTGTCTTTCCGAGAGAGAAACTTGATAAGGTCGTCGGCGTACAATTGAGTTACCTTCGGTAAGGATGCAGTGATGTGCAACACTAGTCCGTCCCAGTGGTGGGGAATTGGCATCAAAAATGGCTTGGTGGGCTTGAAGCAATTGCAGCAATTCTTGTCGTTGGTGTGGCATGAGGTTCGGATTGATTGTCTTCGACAGCTGGAAAGAGAGACTTGCGATGAATCATGTTGCGGAGGTAGCGGGGCAGTGAGCACCATCATGGATATAGGGTGAGCATCCACTATGCATAGCAGGGAAGTTCCTTTAATCAGCACGAGGGATTCACGGGAAGTGTTCGTGGCAGCTACTATTGCTGAGCTGCTGCGGAATCGTACAAGACTTGATGGGAAGGCGATTCCACGTGCAAGATGACGATGAGATGGTGGGATGAGTACATCCCCGTCACTGATGTGTTCGGAAACAACGGTAATAACTGTTTCGCACTGTGGAGGCAATACAGTATCAGCTGTGGTAATGAGGAAATGATGCCGTGCAGATATGTCAGATGAAAAATCACTGTCTGTCATATGGATGACACGGTCGCCGCAAGAAATTAACGTTGAAGTGGTTGACAAAAAATCCCATCCTAAAATCATCAAATTCGCACACGGTGAAAGCACAGCAAACTGCACATGGTGGCGGACGCCGTCTATAACAACTCGAACTGTACATTTTGCTGAAGGGTGCAGAGGGACGCCATTTGCTCCACGAAGTTGAGGTCCATCATATAGTGTCGTTACTTTCCGCAAACGGTGGCACAAATCAGCATGAATAACAGAAAGTGCAGCTCCTGTGTCAATCAAAGCTTCGACCGGGAATCCTTCAGCTAAAACGGAAATCATATTGTACGGGCGATGAGGAGGACTTTTTGTAAGTTCGCAAAGTGCAGTTTCTCCTCCGGAAACTGCATCGCTTAGTTTTCCGAATTACGGACAGGAACAGTTGTTGCTGGTCGAAGTGGCGAAATAGAGCGGCGGTATGGGGAAAGGGACCGGCGTCGGGATACATGAGCCCCACTTGGTTCAGACGAGGATACCGGCGGTGGAGAGAATCGACGAGGTTGGTTGGGAATTGGTCGTCGCTGATAATATGCAGGTATGTCACTTTCGAAGGCGTCATAACCACGTCGCTCGTTCTGAATGCGTCGGCGACAAAAGCGAGATATATGTCCTCGAATTCCACAATAATAGCACACTGGGCGAGAGGGGCGCCAAGGTGCGTAATAGGGTGGCGTCGGTTGAGCCGTCGTCATGGCGTTGATGTGGTTGTAGGGTGGTGCTTGGGGTGGGGGAACAAAAGGAGGAGGGGATGCCGCGACGTGAGCGTAAGTCGGTGCTGGGCGAGGTGTAGGAGGATCAGGTGTGATAGGGTGGTTGATAGTGGCCAACTCTTCTTTAATGATGTGGCGGAGGCCGGCGTCGTTAGAAGGAGGAGACGAATGATCGCACCCGTGCCGGCAGAAAGAGCTGAGGGCTTGGAGCTCCTCGCGGATTATCGCTCGAATCATGGCTCGTAGATCGAGGTCAGTAGAGGTCGGGGCAGTAGTGAAGCCGGGCTGCAATCGGGAGGACTGAAGCTGGTCGAGGCGTTGGCAGGTCGTTATAATGGACTCAACACTTGATGGATTTTGGGCAACTAGGGTGGTATAAGCCATTGAATTGATTCCCTTCAAGACATGGTGTACACGTTCAGATTCCGGTATGGTGGGACTGATACGCCGACAGAGTGCCAGCACGGACTCTATGTATGACGCATAGGAGTCATCGGGACCTTGTCGGCGGGTAGCGAGCTTGTTCCTTGCGATCTCTGTCCGAACAGCCGGGTCGGCGAAGTACTGTCGGAACTGCTGCTTGAAGGTGGACCAGTTTGTGGTGTGGGACTCGCGGTTAATAAACCAATTTCTGGCGACCTCAATAAGGTAGAAAGATACGTTCAAAAATTTCAAAGCATCATCCCACCGGTTGTAGGCACTGCAGCGTTCATAAGTGTCAAGCCAGTCATCGACGTCTTCGTCGCGACGACCAGCGAACAGCAGCGGGTCGCGTTGTCGTGTGGGCACCATCGGAGACGGCGGTGTAGCCGAGGTAGAGGGTCCGGCCGGGTCGGGACTGCTCTCGGTTGACATGACGATGGTAGTTAAACGGCGACCGGAACGTAGCTCCAGCGAGAGGCAGGACACAAGGCAGCAAGGGGATCAAATTTCACCTCCACCACTTGTGAAAGAAGGCCAGGTCCAGACGGCAAGGTCGTGAAGGCAAGGCAAGGTATGCCGTGTCAGCGTTTAATCTGATGGAGAAAACCCAAGCGCGCGCCAGAGCCGGCGCCGCGGGACGATGATGATGGTATGTACAAGAGGAAGAAGAAGATCATGGTATGTACAAATGAAAGAAGATCCGTGGAGAGCTCACAATATGTTATGAAAGAACGCGAAAAAAAGGCGACGCAGACAATGGAGATGGAGGCGGGACAGGTGATTTCAAACATTGTCTCATATAAATAATAGTTGTTTATTATGAAATAAGCACCACATTACAAACTAAGGAAAAAGTCTGATAAACCGAGCAATTACACAACCAGCTGGCAATGTGAGCGCATGCATGAATAAACCAAGGCAACAAAGCAAAAACGGCAACTAGTTGGCACTATTATGTGCATTAAACAAGTGGCCTTGCTAATAAAGGTGTATGATATCTTCACGTGCGTCTATGTCTTCGCTTTTTATTATAATCGGTCCGGCGTGGTTTCGTGCATTGTCGAGACCAGCACAGCGAAAATTTGACAGGAAAGGTATAGCTGCAAACGAAGCGCACTGATGCTACGCGACTAGATCTCACCGGTACCACCTACAATGCTGGGAATATAGATTCCATAAAAACGCGATTTCTTTATTAAATATTACATATTTCTCAAAACTCGCGATGCTACAAGGTGCTGGAAAACATTGTCTGCACTGAAACTGTGGTTTATCGTAACCAGAACTCGTTGCTTCATAACAACCACATACATCTGTCACGCTCATTTCATCGCGTGCAGATCGTACCAAAAAAGTTAAACATGATCTCGCTCAATTCGAAAGGTATCACTACTGGCCTTTCGTCGAGTTTATTAATGAACTGAGTTCTTTGCCTAAATTTATTCCCGTTATTTTTTAAACATAAGCTTTTCGAGCAGGTATTTCATTGTAGTTAGAATCCGGTAAAGTATGTAGAGTAATGTGTGTTTTAGCTCATTTACTTCAATTTTCTTGTGCTTGTGTCGACCATGACACGTCCAGAAGCGTTGCACTATTGCAATGTTTATCTACATCCGACCTGTATTTCATCGTTTCTGAATTACTGTAATCAGATTCTTTGCCGGATGTGCATTTTTATTCACCTTCACCGGCCTATTCCTTTAATTGTGTTTATTCGTTGCCTCTTAGTTTGCTTATTTATATGTGTAGACTTTAGTTTGCTTTTATTGCCACAGAATTTTATTCTTTTACGTGTCCCAAAGTGACTCAGGCTATGAGAGACGCCGTAGTGGAGGGCGCCGGAAATTTCGACCACCTGAGGTTCTTTAACCTGCACCGACTTCGCATACGCACGCCTTGCTTTTCGCCTCCATCATAACACAACCGCCGCGGGTGGAATTCGGTCCCGCAATCTTGGGCACAGTAGTCGAGCGCCGCAATCACTGCACCGTCACAGCGGGGCGGTTTCTCCCTATTTGATATCTGCGCGACACCTTAGGGTATCTGCAAGAAATGTGTAACAAAAAAATTTGATATATTTCGTTCATAACGTGAAAAATACTCTACAAATAAAATGTTCTCTCGCACATTTTTTTTTTGTGTGCTTACTGGCGCTCTGCCATGCGGTTGTTTGCTCGTTTACTGCAGGGCAGCGGTATATATTCGTGGTCTTGCCTGTGCGGTAACAGCGATTTACTTATTTATTTTTGCTGAAAGCCTTCCTGTGGTATAGAGGGGGTGGGTACCAGAGATTAACATCAAATTCACTTGTGGGTCACGAAAATAAAATGCGTGTCTTTCAAACATGAAGGTAATACGAAGAAAAAAAAAACACATTAAGGAAAGAAAAGTGGCCGGGTTGTACAGAAGTGATATTTTTTATCGCATTTTTATCGCATATATTTCCAGTGATATTTTCACCGCATGCAGCATGTGTTGCAGCTTATTTATTTGCATTGTCACAAAGGTAAAATCAACGCGTAAGCAATAAGATTTATATTGTCATTCATCTTAGTTTGGCTTTCAGCATGCAGTCGTGCTAATGCTACCATTTTTGTACTCTAAAGATGACGAAGGCTTCTAAATAGATATATAAGCATGCTCGTTTACTGCAGCTCACATATAAACCCAATTCCAATGCGCTCTTCCTTCCTGCTAGCTATAGCGAACCTCACCAGTTAGCCTCTGTTGTCACTTGCGTCATCGTTCGCCCATCAGATCAAGAAATTATCCCTGCGTGCTCATCTCAGTTGCCGAGCCCTTTAGCTATAAACATCGTTTATTAGGATTGTTTCCTACAATAAACAGGCACGCCTGCATTTCACCGCGAGGCGCCTATCTTGAAATTCTGCAAACAAATCGCGGCACACAAAAGGCGCAGCAGCAAACGGATGCTAGCCGGAACAAGTCAGTAATCATAAGGCATATGAGATTTAGCTTCCCAGAATGACATTCGCTATCAGGCACGCTGTTGTGGAGGGCTTGGGATATTCGATTATTCTGGAATTGTTTAACGTGCACTGGCATTGCACGGGCGCTTTCCTTTTTGCCTTCGTCGAAAAGCAGCCGCCGCGACCCGCATCGAACCCGCCTCCTCGGGCTAAGCAATCCAACGCACGGGCAACTGAGCCGCCGCTGTGGGCACAAAACAGTTTTTGCTCATTGCGTTAACTAATAATAGATATTAACATAGAAGCCCGACTTCATGATTGGGGAGATGGAAGACGAGTATATATTATTTCGAGACGTTGTGTATGAAAGTGTCGAATAGCGATTAGGTAGGTGTCATATAATGTAATGAAATGATGCTTAGGTTTCTGCCTTCGGGTATATACAGCGAAAAGATACAATACTTAGCCGTCGTTCATGCCGAATCTTCTGTGGTGTAAACAAATGACAGTTTAATTGCTGGCGATCGTGCTTATATTCCCGTAGAAGGAAGCTGAACATCAACATCCTTCAGCCCACAGCGTGCTGGTCAGGCTATACTTCTAACAACATTGAGTGGAATTAATGAATTTGAATTTTTATGCAGCAAAAAGGTAGAAAAATAATTCAGTAATACACGTTGTTGGGCTAGTTGGTGCATTGCATGAAGAAAGACTAACCAGGCAAGAACGCAGAAAGAAAGAGGTTGCCAGCCTCTTCCTGTGTCTGTTTTTTCTAATGTGCGTCTGCTTGGCTGGTGTCTTTCTTCAAAGTAGACAAACTCGCAAGATTCTGTTCCGGCCATTGTGGATATTTTCTGTCTTCGCTCTGATTGACTAAACGGTTTTTATGGACCACGTGGCCTCACACGGGTAATTCTGAGTAAGTTATACGTAGCGGCACTAACGCACGAGTCTCCCGGACGGCTCCTTCAAGTTCTCCAAACACCAAAGAGAGCCATGAAGCCTATGACTGACTAACGACTAACCATGACCTGTTGTACTACCTTCAAATAACATTACTATTGGAACGGATTCGAACCGATGGGGTCGAAACCCGATACGCGGGCTCATTGGTCAAGCGTCTTGAACGCGGATGCTTCCGCTAGTTATAATCAGGTTTGTGTAGGGTTAACATCGGACATTTGATGCAGTGGTTCCCAGATGGCGCTAAATATAAAGCTGTAACTGCAGCTTCTCGCATTATGACTTTAATCAGCTTAGAGTAGATAGCCCGTCCTGATGTTGCTTTTTGAGTGTACCTTTACAGCGTAGCCTAAAACCCCATCTGGGGATAAGGGCCCGGGGTTGTTGAAGCCGCAGTTAGCACGGAGTGGTAGAGGTAAAGCGACAAAGCTTGGTGGCCATAGAGAAGGCGAAAAGTCATAAGCGGAGTCACGACTAAACTGTTATTAGAGAAGGCGAAACGGTATAGAAAGAAAGGAAACACCCGCGGTTTTCAGACCGTACTTCACTTAATTTTCTTTGCCAGCAAAGTGGAGGGGAGCGCAGTAAGTCTTATTCTGACGCATACACGCTGTCTTGTTGACACCGGCCTTGTGTGTTCCTTTTCAGCGAAATTGTTCGACAGTAGATTATAGTGTCATCAGCTGGCGTTTCAGTATCGGCGTTTCAGTCTCGGCTCACCACATCGTTTACCCCAAGAAAATGGCTCCTCAGTGACTACGGACATGAGCCCACGAAGTGCAAAAATTATATGAAAAAAAAAAAAAACCTAACTGCAGAGCTCAGGAATTGCGGGAGAGCTAGCCCATTTGAAGAACAGATAAGACGATCCTGGGTCGCTTTGGGACGTCAATTCTTATAGACCAAACCAAATAAATAGTTCGTCTTGGAGAGCACATTTGTTAAGGCAATGCCGTTAGCGCTCATAGGACTAACACTTCGCCAGGTTATAGTTATCTAGAGCTTAGATTGTAGGGCGGCAATATGAACCGTTATCCCCCAATATCGTTTTATTAGAGACATTGCTTCATTTGATGTTGGTAGCCTGCAATCTAGCTACGAGAGCTGTTTGACCTCAGTGCCGCGTCTCGTGCATGCGCCTACCCGTGGCCAAGATCCGAATACCTCACGGACCACACGCCCGAGCAGGAGAGTGGGGACCAGACGACAGAGAAAATGGTCCTAGGCTGCCTGGTGTGCCTGCTCTGTTTGGTGCCTCTCCTCTACTTTGTGCTCTACATGCTCATCTCTAGTGAGTGACATTGCCCACGCAGACCACTGCGTGGCTATGTGCATGTGTAAATAATTTGGAATGAAACTTGTGTCTGTTATCACAAGCTTGTATTCCAATTTGTAACCTTATAACGTATTCTGTTGTGCGGAGTTCACATTAACATAGTGTTATTGAAAGAGGTGGAGTTAGCGACCCCAATAGGAAGTTGGAATATGTGTGTAAGGAATATGAAAAAGAGATTCCACTCTGTTGGGCTTTATGTGCGCAAATTTCACGGCATGCTACCATGCACGATGCAGGGTGGAGGACCGGAAATTGATTTCAAACACTTTAGGACATTTATTTGGAACTTTGAAACGTACGCTGGCAGTTTCAACCGAGGTTAATCAAAATTTTCTGCAAGTCATTTTTATAGCTACAAGGACGGCTCTGCAGGCTGTTTGCGGGAATCACAAAGCAAGCGAATCATGTGAACCGGTGAGCTGTTAAATAATGTCGAATAGTAAAGTTTATTTTTTTTTGCAGTTAGTCTCATGGTTGCAACTAGAGACTTGTAGCCGGCACTCAAAATACCTTATTATGTATTTTAAAAACGAGATTTCTCTCGGGGGTCTCAGTCAAGAATTTTGGCCACCGCGTGCCCTTTTTGAAAAGCACACTTCCTTGGCACGTGCCATGACGTCCATCACTGCGTGTTACTTTACGGCGCATGGCCTTCCAGCCACACAGGGAAGGCAAAATCTGGAAATGAAAATACGCCTGTCTTAATCCGTCCCGTGTCGTTCCTTTTCTCTAGTGTGCGTGTGTGTGATTTTGCGCTAAGAATGCCGTCTGAAGCTGAAAACCATCTAGCCCGTCTGCAAGTTCTTTTAAGCCTGTCGTAATCTACGCCATGCATGAGGTATCCGATGATAGACGAAAGGAATGGCTTGGTTGGCGAAACATTCAGTTGCAGGCGTAGTCGACTTGGTCTCGTGTAGCGACTAACTGCATTTTTCCCTCAGAGGCTTCCAGCTGTCGTATTGAGCAATGTGCAACATCCTGTATAACGTTTCCTAATTTTAAATAGCCGAAAGTTGTGAAAAATCCATTAAAGTGGACTGTCCATGCGTTTTAAGCAGTTGGTTGGTTTGGTTTGTGGAGTTTAACGTCCCAAAGCGACTCAGGCTATGAGAGACGCCGTAGTGGAGGACTCCGGTAATTTCAGTTTTGCATTATGCAGTGTAGCGCTTTCCATCATCGAACACTGCGCTCATTTCGCCCTGCTCTTACCTTGAATGGCATACGTCGTAGCGATGCTACCGTATATTTTCCAGGCAAAGCAAATGCACTTCGTGAGGCTCAGAAGACGCTTGAGGAACACTTTTACAAAGCAGCAGCGGGTGTCAATGCATGCAGAGATGCTTTTGTGAGCATAACCTTCCATTGCGTAGACATGCGCTTTCAGCGGTTCTAAGACTTTGGTGCCTAGGCTTCAAATAGAGCATGCTTGTTCAGATGCATGCCCTTATAAACGTGGTGTACACGCTTGAGATCGTTCTTCGAGTTTCTTATTGATCCAGGTACTGAAGAGTACCGCCTAGCTGGGCATTGTCTAAATACCGCTAATTAAACTTTTCACGCCTAAAATCACGTCAAAGGACAGCTCTGCAACGCTTCGCTGAGGGCGAAGACAGGACCGAGGAGGGAACCTGTACCGACCAAGAAATTTCCAGTTTTGCGCACGTGGTGGTCTGTACTCTCCTAATGTCACATTTTTTTCGGATGCACAAATTTGTTGGAAAGCTAGTACACGGGCACTGTCTCATATCTAGGTGGATGCCTAAACCGTGCCATGAGGGAAGTGATGAAAGCGAGTTTGAAATAAACGGGGCGCACCTAAGCCGGCGTCACTAACCTTTGGAACAATCTAGATGATTCTGACACGACATCGGAGGCCGACTGGACAGCGCTTGGTTTTCCTCAGAAGAAGGGAGAAGAAGTTCTCGCTTTAAAACGAGAAAAAGTAGCTTTCACACACGGTTATGAAGTAATTTCTAGCGCTTGTAGATGTTAAGTGCGCATTCACATCGCGCATCACGTGGGCGCGTTTTTTTTTCTCCGCTCAGCCCGCCCCAAAACGTGGCGCACTGAGGCTGGGGTTGAATCAGGGTGCTCCGGTTGAATAATAGAGCACTAGTAGTTTCGCCATTGCGGCGGTTCAACGGAAGGTTAGGGAAGAGAAGAGTAAGGGATTGAAAGAAGAAGACAAAAAGGTGCAGTAGTGGCAGGATACATTAAAATTCTGTCTCCCCGGAGCTCTACAGCCTGAGCTAACATCAGGCATCAACAGGCTATTTCGTGTTTTCTTTGAATCAAAACACGGCCACGGCATCGTGACATGCTTGCTGCAGCTCGCTACTCCATCTCGCACGAGACAGGGAGAAGCCACATCTTGACTTGGTGGGATACACATCGCTCCTTGCGTGGCTAATACGAGGCCTTTCTTAAAGAGCAGTGTAAGAGTTGTGTAAAAAAACAGTGTACAAACTGGATTCCAAAGGAAGCAAAGCGTAGCAGGGGACGGCAGATAGTTAGTGTGGCGGATTAGGCTAAGAAGTTGCAGGAATCAAGTGGATGCAGCTAGCACAGGACCGAGTTAATTGGAGGAATATGGGAGAGGCCTTCGCCCTGCAGTCGGTATAGTCAGGCTGATGGTGATGTAAGACTCAAAATTGTAGCCGGCCGACCACACACCTCCAGTTTGAAGTGCAACGATTTGAAAGTGAACTTCTGGCAACGCACTCAACCAGCTTACTAACAAGAAACAGCAATATAAAATATAATTCTATCGTACAACAGGTATTATCCGAACCCGCCAAAGGTTAGAGCTATTGTGGTGAGGGCATATTTTGTGCGGTACGCGACGTTGCTGGCACCATAAACCATCTAGATAGAATACTGCGACGTACTCTGACACATTTTCTTTTAATGGGCAGGTGCAGTCGTGAAAAGTAGATAGGCCACAATGAGAGCAATGAACTAGGAGGGACAGGCAGCAATTGTAGTCGCCAGCTTTACCATTCTTGCCGGGAAACGAGCGCGTCTTCGACGGGCGTCAAATTAACCCTGTCCCGATTCAGTGTGGTCGCCTTATGCGCTACACCTTCCTTTCCCGTTCGCGCACCTTTCTGCCACATACCGCGACGTTTGCCTTGTATTGCAGTTCAATAAGTCTTCCTTACCGACCATCAATTATCCTTCATACGCATTACCAGTTCTACCCTCGCCTACCAGTTCTACCCTTTCTTCATTTCGACTAGAATATCATGAACCGCGCATGTTCCCTGACCAAATCTGCACGCTTCCTTGCTCTTAACGTTACACCTGCAATATTTCGTTCCGTAGCGTTTTAAATAGTCCTCATTTGGAATTTTTTTTTGCGATAGCCTACATGTAAAGGCGATATGTAAAGAAAATCGCTCTATGCGTGCTTCTTGAGTGATAGTGGTAAACTGCCATCCCTGATGTGAGAGTCCTTACCAAACGCTTCGTACACCAATGTTATTTTTGCATTTATTTTATTCTTGCTTTCGCAAATGGCGAATAATACTTCTCCCAACTAGACATATGGTAAGGAATGATGTTGTGATGTTTTTTTTCATGAACGCAATGTGTTTGTCTTGCGTGCTGTACTTATATTGCATTGTGTATGGATCCGGCACTAACCCTTGGCTATGAATCCAAAATCTTAGTGCATATTCTATTGTAGTGAAATCTTTAAAAGAAACGGTTTCCGATGCCGTTGAGCTTTACTTAAGTCTTCTCCGCATAACTGTTTAGGCCTACCATTTTGATGTGCTGGTCTCGGTTGTTGATTATGTTTGCAATTAGTTCCCTGGATAAGTTAGGTCAGTGTCACCAGCGACCAGGTTACTGAGTTCTTCAGCAGATTTGCTCCCAACCCACACCATCTCAGGACACGGAGCGCCTATTGTAAACAGCCGGGGATGAGAATTCGGGTGATCGTGTACCCTGTCTGACACACGTTTCCCGTACGTAATTTATTTGTTATTTTACAGGGAATTGTGGTCGTCGTGCAGATTGTATAGATATAGTTCAGAATTTTGATATTTGGCTTTTTCTCATCCTGGCTCTGCAATGTCTGAATGACTGCTTATGTATTCCTGCTTTAAATGGCTTCTCATTACCAACGAAAGCTATGAATAGATGTTGGTTATTTTCTCCTCATGTCTCTATCCCCTGTTTAGTTGCGTGAATAGGGCATCTTTTCGCGTAATATTTGCAAATACTGCCTGATCCTTTGGTTTATTAGAATTTGATGCTGTGCTGAATCGAATAGCAATTGTGCCTAGTACATGCTCTATGGGCAACGAACACAAAGCTGATAGGCGTGTAATTTTTCGTGTACTTTTCGTCCCCTCTTTTATAGAAGAAAATATAGTAGCCTTCTTACAAAGTTCTGACATTCTCGAGGCCACGAGAAACTGCATGTACAGAACGGCGAGATTGTCGTATTGTACAGGCGTCCCACCATCATTCAAATGATCTGAACTTACCTAATCCTCATCAACTGCTTTTCAACTACATTGCTTCAAAATGCTTTTTTTTTCTTACATGCTATTTCGTTACCGGTGCGATGACCAATTACTGTGCACACCTGTTTCTTTTTTCGCTGTCATCGAAGTTTTGGCTTGAGCTGCCTTAAGTTTCTAGGTAGAACTATTCGACTACTATCGCAGATATGCACAATCAGTACCCTCATGTGGCGATGTTGTTTTTCTGACGAGGCACATGGTGGATGAAGACCTCTCTCATTACTAAACACGTTTAAAAGTTGGGTAGCAAAGAACGCAATACAAGCAATGAGTACAATGCAAACGACGTATCGTATATTTTCGCCTTTAATAAATATGTGAATACATGAAGCGGAATGGCGGGGCCCCAAGCTGCTTTTCCGAAGTGAGAGGCCATGTGTTTGTGCTCAGATTTCATTGAAATCTTTAGGAACAAGGCAAATATCGGAGAAAGCCTTGTGAAATAGCTGTAGAGGAAGACATTATGGTGTCATATGGAGTTTGGTGTTCCCTTGGGATCTGTCCCATTTTCTACAGCAACCTGCAGTGGCAAGGCAGCGCGACTGCAGCGCTGCGTCCAGCGCCGCCAACGCCCGCCCCGAGTAATTCTAGGCGGCCGACGCGATCGGGTCGCATTTGCGTTGTGCGGCGGAAAGTATGGCGGTTGTGGTTTTAAGGCTATTGAATGCTTTGAGGCGTGGCGTGACATGGTCCATAGGGTCACGAAGAGTCGGACACGACTGAACGACTGAACTGAACTAATGCTTTGAGAGCTACTTCTGATTACTTAAACTGACGAAAGGACGCCGCCTGTTCGAAAATGGCCACATTTAGAACGTGAAAGCTGTCGACACTAGGAACTCACAGCGAATTGCCGCTCGAGTGCTCAATACAACGTTGAGCTTCGAGGGAGTAAACAAGGCTTTTCATTCAACTATTACGTGCGTACGTTATGCCCAGACATTGATTGTGCAGCGCGAAGCTGAGAGAGATTGATCAAGCGATTGACCGTTTCATATCATCCGGAACACTGCTACTCGTCGCGCGCAGCTTTAGACAGGGCTGCGAAGGTTACTGGAATCAGGTGCAGTACCCTGTATAGATGTCTTGGCGATTGCGAATACTGAGCGGCTATAGCGTGCTTTATAAAAGAAAACGAGCAATTATCCTTTACGTCTGTACCGTAAACGTGGAGAAATTCGGCGGATAAAACGAGAACTACAGAGCGTCGATATTGAGGTCGTTAGTGGTGTGCATTTCGGCCGTTGCTACTAATGATGGAACACAATATAGTCTGAAATAGAAACTTTTCAGCAGCTTGAGCAGTCGGTGCAAGAGATTTTTGGGGCGAAACTAGGTACGAATTTCCTGCTCGGCTCGCAAGGTTTCACTTATGAGCCTCCAGACACTGCAGTTGGACTTGTTTGGCACCTTAAGAAGTATATTTACCGACAATTATTCTAGTCCACGTCTGTATTTCAAAGTTTTGAGCGAATGTTGCGTTTTACGTCCCATATAGACGCCGCAGTAGACATTTGGTTTAGAGAGCACAAAGACGCTCTATTATTCTTTTATTTTGCCTCCCGCGGTGAAATGCGACTTGAATTCGAGATTGCGACTTCGCGATTTTGTTGCTTTTCTGGATGGTCCGTGCTTTAAAAGACGAACAATGTCACACGTACCAGTAACCTTTAAATTTTACAACGTGGAGCGCCTACAGCAGAGTACTGCTCCAACCGACGTGCGGCGGCCCGAGTCACGCATCATATGTTAAACTAGTTTTCGCTGCTCAACTAGCAATCGTTTTATTCGCCCTTTAGCCTCTGAACGCCATTTGCGGTATTAACGAACGAATTTTATTTTGTGTTTCAACAGCGGCTATCCGCCCTTCTGTCATCATTTTCCCCCTAAAGGTCTCCGCGGCAAGCGGTGCTTAGGTATTATTCGCGATTGTGGTAACCTTTCATGGGGCAGCACCTGCGCTCATTATTATTCGTGTTCGCATCCCTATCAGTCAAAGCATTGCACAAGCTCAGTGAGGATATTAAATGAGTAAATTACGCTCAATGGCATCAAAATGCAAACGCGAAAGGAACACTGCTGCCGCAAGATACTCGGTGGCCTGCTTCTCGGCCGCCTCTTTGCTTGCTTTCACCGGCCGCTTGCTCACGCGACATGTGTCAGCAAACGCATTGCAGGGTGCCTTGCCTTGTCAGACGGAAGAAAGGATGCACTAGGTGCAATTCTCCTGTGAGGGTACAGACCTCAACCTGCGACCATCATCATCCTACGGCTACCCCAGGCTGCCTGTAGTGGAAGCTACGTCCATGTGGCGGGCAATGTTTCTGAAATACCCTGGGGTGGCTGGCTTGCCGCCCTTCGCAAGTATTTTTCATCCAGAGGGTAGCTTCACTTCTTGAAGTTAGGGCTTGAGGGCTCCCTTACGATTAACTTAATCACTTGCATAATATAAATGCGTTCCTTGCGTTGTTTGCAAAATAAGCCCATTAGTAGATAACTGCGATGTGCTGAATTTTGTTGATTAATCCGCGGCTGCGTTGAAGAAAAAGGTTTTCCTAGTTAACATTGCTGAAATGAACGTCATTTTACTTTGTTTCAGAGACCACCTATGAGTCAAGTAAGTACATCACTATGTTTCGCGAGTTGTGTGTGAACGAAGTTACTTTGAAGTTACAGCTACATGACTCGAAGTGTAGTCTACACCCAACTTACAGTGGCTGCGTAATTAATTATTCAGTGTGTTGCTTCACCAATGTTCACAAAGAATTACAGCGCTGGAAAACCGTAGCGCCTTCCAGGACGGCTCTAAGTCATCGGTAGCCGTACTCGATTATCTTGTAGGCTTCGTAGCTACTGCTCGGTCTGCGCCCTTCACTCGCGGCAGCGGCAGTGCCTTCAGGCGATTTTCTAATAGACAGCGCGCCCGGAGGCGCTCGGCTTCGTCCGCTGCTCTACGTGCCACGCCATTGAGGTACTCGTCTTGACTCAGGCTGGGAAGCGCGCTGAAGAGACTCTCGCCTCCGGACGGTGTGCGGCTGCACAGCGCCTTCGCTGATGATGGATGAGATGACTTGTCTTCTTGACGAATTCCTGCTAATTTCAGGTCCACAGATGCCGTAATGTAACCGCCGAGCGTATGAAAGATTGGAACGAATGCATAGAAGACGAGAACGGCGGCGGTTTACCGGCGTGCCATAGTAATGCTTCCTGGAACACACGTAGTGCGAGACGACCTTGGGGTCGAGTGGCATAATGCGTTGGGAAATCATATCGCACTCTTAGCTACGGCGCTGGTTCAATCCTTCTTGCGGCACAGGGCAAATTGATCATGACTAAGAGAGAAAATAGCAATGCTAGCAAAGATTATTCAAAGCAAAGATAGCAAAGATTATTCAATTTAAGCCAAGCCCCGCCGAGGTGGTGCAGTGGTTACGGGGCTCGACTACTGTGCCCAAAGACGCGGGATCGAAGCTTGGTCTTGGCGGCTGCTTTTCGATGGAAGCGAAAAGCAAGATGCCCGTGTGCTGTGCGATGTCAGTGCACGTTAAAGAACCCCAGGTGGTCGAAATTTCCGGACTCCTCCACTACGGCGTCTCTCATAGCCTGAGTCGCTTTGGGACGTTAAACCCCACAAACCAAAACAACCGGTTTAAACCGACACCCTGATTTGCAGAATCTAGTCGAATACCAGTAAGGCAAGATTTCAACGTCTTGCGGAGTTCAGACCTCAGTTGTCCTTCACCTTGCACAATGACGTCTACTTGAACAAGCATTTTGCACCAAACAGGACCACACATAACTTTACTGTGCTCGAAAAACCGAGATAAAATTTTTCTTATGTTTACTATTGAAAACGTGTGGTTGCCGACGTCATCCATTACGTCAAAACGACGTGCCGGGAGTTACAGAGAGGCAAAATACCCCATGAGACCTGCTGCCCTACGAACGCCACACCTACCACGAATAAGCCCTTCCAACAAACAGAAAACGCCCTGTTTAGCTTCGTCCGTTATTCATTAAAAGGCATAAGTGAATAATCAGATGACTTGTCGAAGCAGATGCCATGCTGAACGGTACCGCCGTTTTTCGTCGAATTCTCCTGCGACACAGCTCTCCTAAGTGTTCATTACGACAGTGGAACATAATTATAGCGGCCCTCGTGCAAACTATCTTGAGCTACAGCCAAACGAGCCATGGATGAAAACTGCCCATCCGCAGATGAATGGATTTCCACGTCTGAGTAAACCCATTGCAGAATTGTGACAGATACTAGGCCAAAGTAGTCAGGACCGTAATGAGATTGGCGATAGGGAAAAACAATCAGACGTTCCACCAGTGACGAACGACGAGGTTAAGAAAGCAATAGAAACTGGGGAAAGCAGCTGGAGATGATTAGATAACTATAGATTTGTTAAAGGACGGGGGGGGGGGGATATTGTGCTAGAAAAACTGGCTACCCTGTAGACGCAGTGCTTGGTGTCATCGAAGGTACCGGAAACACGGAAGAACGCAAACATTATCCTCATTCATAAGAAAGGGGACGCTAAGGACCTTACAAATTACAAACCAATCAGCTTACTTTCTGTTACGTATAAGGTGTTTACTAAGGTATTCGCTAATAGAATCAGGACAACGTTAGACTGCAATCAAGCAAAGGATCAAGCAGGGTTTCGGAAACGGTACCCTACTATCGATCATATCTATACCATCAACCAGGTTATAGAAAAATGCTCGAAATATAACCAGCCCTTATACATAGCATTAATTGATTACGAAAAAGCATTTGACTGAGTAGAAACCTCGGTGGTGATGCAGACATTGCGAAATCAGGGGGTAGAGGAGACGTACGTGAAAGTTCTGGAAGATATATATAGTGGCTGCACAGCAACTATTGTTCTGCATAAGGAAAGTAACAAAATTCCCATAAAGAAAGGTGTTAGGCAAGGAGACATGATCTCCCCAGTACTATTCGCAGCTTGCTTGGTGGAAGTATTCAGAGAATTGGAATGGGAGCAGTTAGGGATAAGGGTAGATGGAGAATATCTCAGTAATCTGCGATTTGCTGATGACATTGCCTTGCTAAGTAACTCAGGAGATGAACTGCAAAGAATGATTGGTGACCTAGACAGGCAAAGTAAAAATGTAGGCTTGAAAATAAATATGCAGAAGTATCAGGTAATGTTCAACAGCCTCGGGAAGGAACAGCAGTCTATGTTAGGTAGCGAAGTACTGGAAGTAGTAGGCGAATATGTCTACTTAGGATAGGTAGTAACCGCAGATCCGGACCATGAAAAGGAAGTAACAAGAAGAATAAGTTTGGGATGGAGCGCATTTGGCAAGCACTCGTAGATTATGACTAGCAGCGTACCGGTATCGCTCAAGAGGAAAGTATACACCAACTGCATCTTACCTGTACTCACCTAGAAGCGACCATCGGTTATCCTCTCTTCGCACTACATGTGCTGCCCATGTCCATTTCTTCTTCTTAATTTCCACTAGAATGTCGGTAACTTAAGTTATTTCTCTGACCCACTCTGCACGCTTCCTATCCCTTCACGTTACCCCTACCATTTTTCGTCCCATAGCCCTCTTGGTTGTCCTATACTTAAGTAGAACCCTCTTGGTTAGCCTCCACGTTTCAGCCCCATAGGTGAGTACAGGTAAGATGCAACTGTTGTATACTTTCCTCTTGAGCGATACCGGTAAGCTGCTAGTCAAAATCTGCGAGTGCTTGCCGAATGAGCTCCATCCCAATCTTATTCTTCTTGTTATTTCCTTTTCGTGGTCCGGATCTGCGGTTACTACCTGTCCTAAGTAGACACATTCGCCTACTACTTCTAGTACTTCGCTACGTATTGTAAACTGCTGTTCCTCCTCGAGGCTGTTGAACATTACCTTAGTCTTCTGCATATTGAATTTCAAGCCTATCTGTCTACGTTTCCTGTTTAGGTCTGCCTGATCGATTTATGCCAACTGCGTTCACCCTGCTTGAACTATTGAGCGCATTTATGTTCTTCACCTATTCACTCCACCGATATAGGTATGTATATGTTGGTTCTCATATTGCTCATTACAGATACCCAGCCTGAGGATGCAACCAACGATATTATTACGGGTACGTGTATGCAACTTATGACGGAAATTAAATCGACCCTTTTTAAACAAGCGTTTCTTAGTGCACGTAAGCTAGTGAAAGACAATTGGATCTGAGCTGCATTTAACCTAGCTTAACCTAACGATGTGACACACATGTTCATTCACACGGGGAAGAAATACTGGCCTGCAGTACATTGTGACCCGAGGGAGCTATGAGAAGCGGATAAAAAAGCGAGAAAACGAACTTTTAGCATTACAGAAATATCGTTCACCGTTTACGAATCCAGCGACGGCACCATCTGTTTTATTTATGGGCGTGCACACACGCAAACGAATGCACATGCAGGGAGACTCACGCCCACTTGCACTGAAGGCAAAAAACGTGCGCATGTTATAGAATTCCAGCACATGCATTGACCTAGAAGAAGTGCTCCAACTGGCGTTCTTCTCTCCTTCTCTTGCTCTTCTTTTCTTTCCTTCTCTACTTTCTCTCTTCGGTCCGCACGAGTCAGCGGAGGTGGCTCTACTACAGAGCCAGCAGCAGGCTTGTGCATTTTCTTTTCCTTCTTCCTACAGCTACAACAACAACAAAAACAACTGGCATTAGGGTACCATTTTGCGGTGCCAAGCACAAATTTAGCACTGCAAGTCGAAGCTGATAAGGATAAGTCGATTAGATAGGCCTCTATCTTTTCGCCGTTTTTCATGCACCACAAAACGGTTGTCACTGTGAAATAGGTGCATACTCCCTATAGCCAGCATGTTGTCAAGGGACAAATGGGGCGAGTGAGCAAAACGTGATGGCAAAGGTATGGTGGGAATACCCCTGTGCTTGTTACCGTCTTTGAAAAACTAGCCAGGCTGGGCGGTTTATTTGCAGCCTTTGCGGCACCTATCAAACCTTTAATATCTGCTTCGGGAAGGACAGCATTCGTATTTACATTCTAAAGGGCCAACCACATGGAGCGAACTTTGTCTGCAAACTTCATGCGGCGCGACGGAACACCGACGCAGAGTCGTCGTGTCGAACCACATGCAGTGAAAAACGGATGGCGTCGGCAGTGTCTGCGCCCGAGTGAGAAAACGCACGACCTGGGATCTATTCAACAACGCACTTTTCACACTAAATGACATTTCAAGAGCAACACAAAACTAGGCAGCGTCTCAAATTGCGCCCGACAGCGCTTTTATACAGCCTCCGAGCGTACTACTGCGGACAAAAGTAAACGGAGCACGCCATTTGCTTCAAAAATTTTTCAAGCGTTGCCTAAATGAAACTGGTAGTCGGAGTATGTGCCAACCGACAGTACACGCCAGTGTCTTTTTATTGGAGAAATATTGTTTTCTTATCTCCAGTGCAGAAGGCGTGATTTTAATTTGAACGGAATATCGTGCTCCGTTTACTTACATCCGCATCTGTACGTCCGACGCAGCAGCAACAGCGTACTGCAGGTCCGTCTCTCTGAAGCAGGGTTTTTTCGTGTTGAGCGGAACGTCGAAAAAGCTCCCGCTTCAGCTGCATCATCAGAGTAGGCAAAATCGCAACGCTTACAGCATTTTATGGCAGGACCTTACAAAAGTAGTGCCGCCCGCTGGCACGGCGGACGACAGTGCTCTGTCGTGCGCTGCTCCCTAGTCGTCGCTAGGCCTATTTTGTTTCGCTTCGATGGTACTGTACCACATGAAATGGAGCTATGAAATTCCTTCGTGCCATAGTAAATGGTTTACTAATAGAACTGCCTAGCTCTCAATTCCATTCTCAAACAATAAAGCAAAATATGATTAACTTCGGCTCCACTTTTTAGCGGGGGCGGCGTGCAAGCGGACCGGAGCAGCCGTGCCGCAAAAGCGGCAGCTGGTTGTGAGCAGAACCTTGCTTGAATTGCAGCTGTTGCTTGGCTCAGTTATCCTCAGGAAGGATTCAGTATTGACATTTCGCTTATTATTTACGGGAACAACAAACTTTAGCACACGTTTCTAAAGTTTTGCGTATCGGCGGTGCGCACTAATCGGAGCTGCAGCCGGCGTAGAGCGGCAGCAAGTGCTGCCATCTCACGATGGTCGCGCCCGGGAGCGGCCGTTCGCCTGGCCGCCAGCGAAAATATCTGACCCGGCTTGATAGCCGGCGAACGGCCGCCGGGCGGCAGTTCGCAAGGAGCGGGAAAATCGCTCCATGTGGGTCGGCCTTAAGACCTTCTCCGTCTTAAAGGGTGCTATAGTCCTAGTCAGGCAACTCCCTTGCTCCGCCCCTCTGGCATTCTCCGATGAAGCTCGACACACTTGGCATTTCCAGATTATGACGAATATATTTACTAAATTGCGAGTATTTGGTATCAATCAAAGCGCGGCCTCTTCGTACGACCACATTAATTCTCTCCTGTCGTATTCTGCTCGTCCCTGCGTTTAGCGTGCTCCCTCCGTCCCCTCCCTCCCTTCAAGAGTGCTCCTCACCAGGCCCACGGCTGTCTTCGCGTGGTCCCAAGCTCCCAACTCCTCGGAGGTTCAAACACTTCCCAGAAGCCGGCGACTGTTGCAGGCACCCGCTCCCAGCCGCGGGCAGCGGCCAGCTCGGTTGACAAGGGCAGAGGGTTTAGTGTATATAGCAGATAGCCAGGCAGACTTCAAACTCTAGCTAAGTATTGCGGCGATGAAGGGGGCGCTCTAGGATTTAGTTGCGGCGTAGTTAAGTCTGGTTCGATGATTTTTAACGGCTCAACTGATCAGGATCTTAAAATACAAGGCCATGAATTACATGCATCTTCAGCAGGCGCGATTACAGCTCGCCTAAAATTCAAGCTGTAGGCAGCCCTCTGCAAAGTCGTTCGAACCTCGGTTACGGCTGTCAAACAACAGACACCAAACCAAGCAACGTGCTGCCGCGATGCCCGTAAAACATGCCGAGCGCCTATACCGGCCAAGGTAACAACGCGCTGATACATCTATGGGGGTAACTTTACGCTTATTTTCGGCATTTTATCCCGACATCTGTCATGTATTGTCCGAAAATAGCAACACACGAAGCTAGAGATCAGGCAACGATATAAGTTTTCCTCCTTGCCGTCCTCCCGGCGTCGGTTCTCCGGTCCCCACCACCGCTTCGCTGCTCTGGTTTCGGGAATGTGTTTAGTCCGCCAATGAACGCAAAAGCCCACCGTTCGCTCTGCTTGGGGAAACACACAGCGCTCACGACAGTCCCTCTATCACATGTCTAACAATCAAACCGTGCAGCCTGGTTAATGTTTGCATAGACGGTACATGCGACGGCGAAACCCTCAATGTTTGCATGATTACTTAAACAGTTGCATCGGACAACAAATTAAACTGCAGAAAAAGGGCTTACAAGACGATGCGATAAACTCCCTCCTCATTTGTCTACATACGCGTCCTTTATTATCCTGCCTTCACGCAGCATCGCTGTTTTGTCCTCAAAAATTGCAAAGAGAATGTAAGGTGCAATCACGCCGGCTGCCAAGGCTGTGCCCAAGTATTCGCACAGCGATCTAGTTTAATTGCAGCGCTGTCCGTAGTGCCCGTATGACGGCCTGCGATTGTTTTTTTCATATAAAGAATGGCGTTCTTTTGGCGGGATGCCCCAGTTAATAAAGCAAACACAAGCACGCGCTCACGCGCGCAGGCGCGATTATTGTGCGGTGCTGTCTTACGCGTAAATCTCAAATACCAGCATTTTACTTCCTCGCACAGTAGGTACCTGCCATGATTTCCCTTGCATTGTCTAAATACTTGTTTTGTCATGTTCCTTGCATTTACACCGCTTTAGGCTTGGAAGGAATCTTTGTGCCAAGAATTGAAACAGGTAAGTACTGTGATTTGGTTCATCTTTGTAGCAGCCAATTTTTCGTTTAGAGTATATGACATAGGCAGGGGGGAGTGAACATTTTGAATACTATTTGTTACTAATAATGAAGCAAGCGATGAAGTGCTGCGCCAAATAAGGGCAGTTTTTGTCACATCCTAACGCGGATAGGTTTCGCTCTTTTATTCTATTCGGGGATGTCGAATCGGTTTCTCTTAGTTCGGAAAGCTGTCGTGCATTCTATCACGTTGCAGGCGAGAACGAGGAGACGAGCTTTGATTTGCCCGCCATACATAGGCTATGAACCAAATAGGAAGTTTATCACCGCGATAAATGATAAACCAGGGTGCAAACTTTCGCTCGTTTTGTTACAAACCGAACTATATGCACCAGATAAATACTGGCACCAGTTGTTTAGCCTCCAATACCTAACTGTCGGTGATGGGCCGGGGGTAGTTGGCGCGCTAATCTCAACGGCCTAGTAGATGACGCTCACTCGAGCTCCACGAACTGTGGGCAGGCCTTTGCTCTCGCGATGCTTATACCCCTCTTTATCGTTTGCAAAGTCGCGTCCAGCGTCCGACGCTCAAGAAACATTACAATTTGTTAAACTGTGCTGGAAATTACACCTGTCTAACCTCAAGCATATCTGCTTGAACTTGTACTGCTGCAATGTGACTATATGGGATAAAGAGGGGCTGAATTCAGAGGAGATGAACTTGCGGCAAGCAGGATGGGTGGTGAAAGTAGAAAGTGCCTTTAGAGCAGTCCTGCTCTCATATTACAGAGGCGCACTGCTGGAATCTGAACCTGTTCATGTGTTCAGCACGTGGAAATAGCCATACATTCTTCCGCAAGCTGCGTAATCAATAACATAATTTATTGCTTATGCTATTAGCATGCCATGATATACAAAAACAAGCGTTAGATTTAAGCACGTGATGACCGTAACTGTAATACAATAAATGTCTGGAGCATTCACTGTTCTGATTTTCTAGATTGCTTGGTTAGCTGAATCAGTAGACCGACTGCTCCACATAGCAGTTTGTCCCAGGGCGACCGACGGTCCATAAAGAAATTACTGATTATCTAAGAAGTAGTAGTGTTCCTGATACGTAAAGAACAGCATCGGTAAAATATAGAGAATTGAATTAACGTAGAATCGAAATGCCCAGCATTAACACGGTAAATGGGAATGCGAGCCAGTGGTTACCAATAATTTTTATTAAACACACAGTGATCACAGTCGCCCGCCTCGAGTCTTCGCGCACTTCTTTTTTGCGTACGTGGCGGTCAGCCTTGCTTTAGGCATATGATCATTACGGTCAGCCGGAATACACTAATTACAGGACAGTTTGTGATTGGCTGTGTTAGAAACGACTCGGTTGCTAACACCGCATACTCAGCTCAGCTCGCTGTCGAAGCGCCGTCGTTTCAGTCCTCTGTGCCTTAGTTTCGTAATCAGCGATCAATTAGGATTCATTTCTGTGTGAATATCTTCGCACAAAGTGCGTGCGAGCTGTGATGTCGTGGCTTTTTCGTTTGGTTTTTCACAGAAATGTTAATACTCGGGGTGCTTATTTCGCTCACCGCACCTATGAATCTTTGAAACAGGCGACATTTCTCAATCACAGCGATGACGCAAGAAAATAACTCTTATTTAGCCTCGATGTATGAATGCCCGGCCATATTAGTGTCACAGCGGCCAAGTTGTCTTTTCGATTTAGGTGTACTGTGGAGGATTTCTTAATGAGTTAACAACCAGTACAGTTTAACATTTCGATTAAGTCTATGTCACGTGGAAGGGGTACATGTTTAGGCGACTGTAGCCCATGGCACGCTCAGCGACTGCTGATACAGTACCAGATGCTGATGAGAGATGCTGGTTGGATTGTTTTAGGTCTATGAAATTTAGGCATGCGCCACAAAAGATGATGCGGCAAGCCTGCGACTATGCTTGAAGAACGATCACGCACGATCTGCCTCCCATCCGCGTAAACCACCGTTTGGCGTAACAGATTCAGAGAAGGGCGGAAAGTGTGTGATGTGGGCATGGCGTTGACAGGACTTGGGAAGTCGGGCACGATAATAAGCCATCGTGTGTGGTGTTGCGAGTTGATGTTTTAGCTGCGATTAATAGACTGGTGACTGCTGTGGCGACGCGCACATACATGTGTGTGTGTGGTGGAACTCAAAGAATACTTACTATCAAATGGCATAAAAGTGTTCACTGTCGGAAGTGTTAAGAGTAAGGATGTATATTTACCATTAAGTTCCCAGAACTAGTGACTTTCGCTGTGCCTTATTGATAGAAGAAAGTTGAGGCCACAAAAAAGAAGAGAAATGAATACACGCAGACCACAGCCATCTGAGCAGAAATACTGACACTGACCAAGCCAAGAGCCACATGCCGCTGGCCTATTGCATTTCAGACGTAGTAAAATTGGGCGCAGTCGATCGGTTGGAACGTCAGTGTTGTCCGTGTCAAAGAGAGTAGAGAAATTCGAAGCCGCAGTTACAGGCTGGTTTTTCTTGATTGCTCGTTACAATATTCGTGATGTTGCTGTATTTGCCCAAATTACACAGATGGGTTGCACCTGCTGTGTAAAAGATACACCGGAGAGAAGAGTGAAGTTGGCTTGTATCGATACTATACCAGCCGCTAATTGCAAAAATCACACTATTACAGAAAAAAAGTATTAGAATGTGGAAATACACGACAACATATATACAGGTATTGCCACCACAGCCAGCTGTTTCAAATACAAGCGCTATTATGTGCAAGAAATTCTGGAGGCTGTCTGTTATACATTACAGCTACATATCTGAATTGTCAAGCTCTGTTTCGAAAGTGCACGTGCACTTCTATCTCGTAATGAAGACGGCTAAAGGACAGGCTAAGCGTTGGTACCCAATAATATCGCACGTTCGACGGCGCCACAGGCGGCCAGTTTCGTTTGCGTATACTTCGGCTACGGAGCTTCGTAATCAAAGCTGTGCACTACGTATTCCCACGTGGTTTCGATTTTGACGTGACTCAGATTGCATGCGCGGAACAGAGGGCACAGTCCAGGTTTCCAGGTTCTCTCTTCGGACGCATTTAATTCCCCTACAAGCGCTTCTATGCGGAAAATCTGGGAATAAATCTATACAAAGTGGATATATAGATATGCACTCCAGTCCAGTTTTAACTTTTCTTTATCGGCAATATAGTTCGAACTATTTCGTTTAATAATATGCATCTTTAACTCATCAAGCTGGCTTCCAGCAATGCTCATTTTTAAGACTGCATCGCTGGGCGTGGCAGTGTCACGGAAGTAACGCTCCGTACTGCGGCAGAAAAATGAGAACACGGCCTAAGTTTAAAAATATATGTTGCGGAAAGCCAGCTTATGAAGTGAAAGAATGATATTTTTAATTCATTGCTTTTTGCTAAGCTCTATGGCGTCTATATGTTCGCCTTGCTGTTCAATCCACCTTTGCAATAGCACTGATGTATCTCTCAAGTGCTTAAAATAACGACCTATAAATAGGCAAAAAAATCACACATCTTTGAAAGCTACTGCCTAGGAAACGTAAGGAACTGCAAGAAACAAGCATTTTCTTAACTATCTACCACATTGCACGATGCACAGAGGGTTACTACTTAGAAACACCCGAACGTAGCAGTCTATGGCTTTCGTCTACGGTGGCTTGCCGGTGTTAGCGGCCGCACCTGAAGCTTCGCTTTCTGTCGAAACAGTCACCTTATGCCCGAGTCGTCGGCACTCGGACATTCTTGCTGTCTTGTTAATCGAGCCACCTGAGCCTCTAAAAGCACAACAGCTGCCGGGGGCCCATCTTCGCCGTAGTGCAGGTCGACGTGCACAGCGAGAGGCTAGTGGTCGATATCGGGAACGGGCTCTATGGCTGGTGCCAAAGCCATGGCTCAGGTCAGCGGTAGCTAGCATTTCGTCCGCTGCAAGGGCACATTGGACGCCAGAAATCACGTATTTAGCGTTAGATCGTGGTTGTCATAATTTTCTACACTATTTAAGTAAGAAAACTTAATAGCCTCTTGATAACCACCACACCGTTCTACTGAGCATGCACTATTAGATCAGAAAGAATACATATTAAAACAGCTGGATCAAAATAAAATAGTTGTTGGCATATGCATAGATTTTACAAAAGCATTTGATTTGTTGAATCATGAACTACTAATCCGAAAGCTTCATAGGTATGGTTTTCGAGGTCACGCAGGATCTCTTGTAGAGTCCTATTTAAGAATTCGAAGGCAGGCTGTCAGCATTAAAGAATATGTATCAGATATAGAACCGGTTTCTCGTGGCGTTCCTCAAGGTAGAATATTGGGTCCTTTTCTTTTTAATATATTTATCAATGATATTGTGCAGGTATTTTCTCCTGCAAAATATATAATATATGCTGATGATACGAGCATATCTTTTTCAGGAACTGACCTAAATGACTTAATAGATATAGTAAATTCTGCACTCTTCTATTTATACGATTGGACAGAAAAAAAACGGCTTACAAGTTAATGCCACAAAAACTAAGGCAGTCATTTATAAAGCAAAGAATAAGACAGTTAAACTAACAAAAGATATTTACTTCAATAGCGTTCCTTTAGATATAGTACCAACATTTAAGACGCTGGGCGTCGTATTCAATAAAAAAATGACCTGGGATGATCACATCTATTTTATTGTAAATAAACTCTCGCAGATAATTGGGTTGCTATATCGCCATCGTCACATCTTGCCTTCAAAAGCAATGCTCGCAGTTTATCATTCTTTATTTCATTCTCGCCTCAGCTACTGCAATTTAGTTTGGGGTAAAACATAAGAAGAAAACTTAATAAGTTGCATATCTTACAAAAAAGCTTTTTAAGAATACTTGAAAATGTCCCTAGAACATACCACACACTAGAACTTTTTTCTAAACATAAAATACTTCCGATTACTAAACAGTATAACTTTCATTTATGCCGCACTTCAAAACGCGAGATGACTATTAACACGTCTTTTTTTCATAAACTGGCTAACACTGAACTCAGCTACAAAGTCTACGAAACGAGAAACATCGATAAGTGGCATATTAAAACACACAGAAAAACATACGGCTGTCAAACACTGGAAAATACGCTGCCACGTCTCCTGAATTCCCTTCATTTCAATAATATCGCACTTGAACATACCTCATACAAAAAACTGCTTGAATATTTCCTACCCAGTGACACTCCATTATGAAAGTAAAAATTCTACATGGTGATTTTATTTTATTTTGCATGTGAATAATTATGTACGTGGTTTTATTTTTGTTTTTGTGACGAATACTTGTCATGTGCTTATGTAGTTTTCTGTATTACATGTATTGTTGTTTTTCTAAATATTGTGTGCTACTTTTGCTGCCAAAGTAAACGGCTGGGTGCCTGTGGCCTTGTCAAGCTGCCCAAGAGGCAGCTTTTACTGTAGGCATCCTGCCACCATGTACTTTGTGGTGGTGAAATAAAGTTATTATTATTATTAATATTATTATTTGAATGAAGATATCGCAGCAGTAATTGCGTGTCTTGCGGCTGGACAAGCAGGAGCAGTCACAAATTGGTGCACTTTTGTATTTTGGTAACTTAAAAATCAGAATTTGGTAACATAAGATAAGTCTTCAGGATGCCTTTAAGCCGGCACTAGTTCAAGCCACAGAAACTGGCTATGTGCCTTAAGTGTCGTAATAAATGATAGTGGCTCGGATACTATCATTTCATTGCAGTGCTTGAAAATCGAGTCGATGCCCACTGTTATGTTGTTAAATTTTGGAGGAGTTAACAACGGTGAATGCTTGAATTTTTCAGACTCCAGCGGGATAGGCACTTCGATCAAGGGGTCGACGCAAACGCAAGAAAACAGAACAGCAAAGAGCGGAAGCATACCGACGATTGAATCCACTGGTGCACAAACGCCGTCAAACATGGTGACCGCGAACAGCACCTTTTCTCAAACCGCAAGCACATCGGCTATAATAGCACGGACAAGTGCTTCAGCGAATACCACTAGCAAGAGCAGTACAGAAATATCCACCAAAATCAAGCTGACGAATGCTTCAACAGCGACTATCACGACGCCTATCCCGACATCCCCTGCAAGCTCTACCACCATAACCTCTACAACCACGAGCCCCCCCCCATCAACCATCACTACAACTACCTCAACTTCCACTACATCTACCACCACCTCTACGACCACGACCACCACATCAACAACCACTAAAATTTCCTCGACATCCACTACAACACCTACCACGGCAACCTCTACGACCACGACATCAACAACCACTACAACTACTTCGACATCCACTACAACCTCTACCACAGCCTCTTCAACCACGACCACCACATCAACAACCACTACAACTACCTCGACATCCACTACAACATCTACAACATCTACCGCCACAACCTCTACGACCACGACCACCACACCGACAACCACAACTACCTCGACATTCACTACATCTACAACAACAACCTCTACGACCACGACCACTACATCAACAACCACTACAACTACCACTACTACGTCGACAACTTCAACTACTACTACATCAACCACCACGACCACTACTTCAACAACTACTACAACCACAACGACAACGACCTCAACGACTACTACCTCTACAAGCACAACTTCAACAACCACCTCTACAACAACAACATCAACAACCACAACTACGACGACCACCACTTCAACAACCACTACAAGCACAACGACTACGACCTCAACTACTACTACCACTAGCACGACGACTACCTCAACTACAACGACAACCTGTAAGAAATATCGCTTTTTTAGAATACCTCCCCTCTGTGAGAGAAAGCCGAATTGATAACATAGATTGCCTTAGCTACCCCTGAATAAAGTAGCAGTAGCATGTCCTCTAGTGCACCAGCTGAAGTCGTTCACAACATACTATTAAAAAAAAACGCTGTACTCCGGGTTTCTAAGGCAAACAATTTTATCTCAAAACATGGAAAATTCTTGCGGCGGCCATGACCTGAAGCGAAGGTGCAATCTATTCTAATCGCTAATATCAAGACCAATGATGACGCAGTTAAACGCCTTCGGCTATTTCTAACTAGATTGAATAAACCGATATGAGGCGGAAATAACATTGATCACTAATGGGTCATCATCGTTAATATTTTGTGAATAAAATCAGCCGTGGTGCTTGGGAACCGTGTCCTGCCCTTACTAGAATGTAGGCTAGAGGACACGGCAATCCATTGTTACTCCATTAAGGTCAATTTGCGCTTAGGGATTACTGGTAGCGTATAAATACATGCATGACTAGGTACATTACAGGCGAGGCTTGCGTTATAGATGAGCGATAGTCGCGATATGCCTCGAGACTATGAACGTTTAGTTCATTATTGTTTTTCTGGCAGAATTTCGATGTTTTGAAATATAGGCTGTATACTCTAATTACTTAACAAAGGAGGCAATTGTCTGAGTCAATGTAAAAAAATCATAGCACTTCAAGTAACATGAACGTGCACGATCACTTTCGGTGTGCAATAGAAGTATTTATTTATTGGATACTTGCATCGCCCGTCGGGCATTACAGCAGGGGGCTACAAACGTGAAGTATGATTTTACACATCATTTAGTGCATGGTAAAAAGCATCCTTCATCGCCATATACACAAAGATTAATGGCAAACTGTTCCATTCTCGGACAGTTTTAACAAAAAAAGAGTAGCGCAAGATGTCAGCCCTAGAGAGAAAATTCTCTGACCTTCAAATCGTGGTCAGTCGCTTCGATATACAATTTGGTGCATGGATATACTTTACGCGGTTGATGCTTATTTTAAAGTAATAAATGTTATGAAAAATTTTTAATCTAGCATTTCTTTTTTATATTCTTTAGCTCGTGCCATTTTAGTTCATGTTTGCTTTCGCTCATGCTAAGTTTCCGGCTGTAATTTCCGACAACAAATCTGACTGCCCTGTTCTGGATTTTTTCTAATTTACCAATAAGCTCAGCTGTGTTAGGCTCCCAACAAACACCCGCATACTCAAGTATTGATCGAGCATGACGGAAATAGAGCTGGGTTTTTAAGTTACTTGGAAGATGACTGAAGTTCCTCCCAAAGAAACTCAAAACTGACGCTGCCTTATTGGCAATATAGCTAACGTGCCTGTTCTACCGCAAATCAGAAGTCAAAAATATCCCAGATATTTAAATGCCTTTCTTGTGCCCTAGGTAATATTACCAATTCTATACCTATACGGATGATAAGCGCGTTTTACTGTAAAGGTGACGTGAAACGTTTAATTTACATTAAATGACATATGCCAGCGCGCACACCAACCTACTATTCTGTCTAAATCATCTTGCAAGACTTGTGAATCAGAATTCGCACTAATCACTCTGTAAACAATACAACCGTCCGCGAACATTCTAAATGAAGACCGTAAGCCAATTGAACTACGATTGATATATAACAAAAACAACAGTGAACCCAACACAGAACCTTGGGGAAGTCCTGAGGTTACTGGTGTGTAATGGGAAAAAACACCGCTCAGAACAACCGCTGTTTCCGTAATAACAAATATTCGGCTATCTACTTAATGATATTAAAATAGTTTGTAAGCTACTAATTCGGTAATGAGGAGGCTGTGCGACACTACATCAAATGCTTTACGGAAGCCTAGGAAAACACAGTCAACAATCTGCTGTTTATCAATTGCCAAGGCCAAATTGTGGGTAAACTCTACCAACTGTGTATCGCACGATAAAACTTTCTTGAATCCATATTGGCTGGAACATAGGACATTATATTTCGTTACTTGAGTCATGGCGCAGCTATATATTACATGCTCCATAATTTTACAGGGGATACTCGTCAAGGAGGCGGGCCTGTAGCTCTGAACGGAATTTCTCCCCCATACTACTCTTATAAATAGGAACTCGCACCAGCTTCCAATCACATGGCAAGAGAATTTCACTGAGGGACGTTTGAAACAACTGCATGTAGTAAAGGTATGACGTATCCACTCAATTTCTTACAATCGCTGCGGGAATGTCATCAGGACCACACGCCTTGGCCTGGTTCACATCTTTCAACAATTTGCAGACTCCACTAGCTCAGAAAGTGACTTCCGGCATATGGTCAATTTCCACAGACAAAGGAAGAGCGACTTGACGTGAACTAGAGGGCATAAATACAGAGAAGAAATAACGGCTAAAACATTCAACTTTCTCCTCACTGTGATGAATGATTTCCGCATCATTTTTTAAAGCTTGTACTGAGTAGTTTTCTTTGCCATTACGTTTCACATACCTCCGAAATTCTTTGCTGTCCTTGACAAGCTTTTTGCCTATATGCGAAAAATAAGTCTTTTGCAATGCAGAATTTTCGTCTGAATTCAATTTTCATTCTTTTCAGCAAGGCCAAACACTTTGAAAAGTTAGATTCCTATACCTTTGATACAATCGACGCTGCTTTCGAGTTAAAGCACGTAACTTAGCGTTAAACTATGGTTTGTCTCGAGCTCCCCTAGATGATATGATTCTGGACGGTACAAAAGCTTTGCGTAAATCAAACAATTTTTGTTTTAAAGAATTCCATAGTTATTCTATATTTAGGTTATTCACAAGGGCATGAAAAGTTGAGAAGCACGTCTCGAAAGTGGCGTTGATCGCCTCGTAGTCCGCCTTGCTATAGGCATAAAGCTTTCTCTCAGGTGTTTTAGTAACTTTCGCATATATAGTCATTGAAGTCAATGAAAAGTCAATGAAAGTCAATGAAAGTCATTGACTTTATTTTTCATACTGCGGCGGTTGACCAACAAAACACTGATAGGGAACGTCACGGCATGCACTTCACTTCGTCATATCTCCCGTACAGGTGCGGCTTCACAATCCCATTGAAAGCGCCTGCTGCCCATGTAAAGCGTATCGTACTTCAACACCGGTTTAACTCCGTCTTCCTTATTTTGCTTGGCGTAAAGCCATAGTTTCTTTCGCTTATCTGAGACAGTACGTGAATAGTCTTCGGACATTGCAACGCTCGATCCCTTCAGCTTGTATGCTCTTGAAAGCACAGGTTGGCGTGCTTTAAAATATATAAAACGTACAATGATAGGCCGCATATTTTCTTCAGAGTGTTACCGATCCTGTGAGCACGTTCGATGGATACTGATGATGATTCAAGCTTTGTAGTAGACTGATCTCTGATGAGCTCCTCAGATGTGGCTGCCATCTCCCTGGGATCAAAATCAACTAGGCCGTAAAAAAATCAGATTATTGCACCTTTCACGGTTTTAAAGTCATCTATTTGTTTAGCCATTCCTATCAGCATTTCATGATCATGGCGTCGCTGATTTTCAACGCTAGGTAAGTCTAAAATCTTCTGCAGCTTAGTTTTCAAAGAAAGAAGCCGAGCTTTCATGTAAGTCACGTCTACGGTTAGCGGCGATAACTTGAAAAGTATTGCACTTTGAACTTTTAACAGCTCTTGGATTTGTTCTGTTTATGGGCGTGGGTTAGACTCAACATCTCCACCACAGAGCAGCCAAATTAGCAAGTAAAATGCCAGGCTACACAAAAGCGAAAAATGTCTCTTGAACCCGCATATGATTCTCTCGCGTGAAACCGCATCGCTGACGGACAAAACTCTGATAAAGAACTTGGGGTGGAACCGGCAAAACGCAACAAGGTGTTTTCAATGCAGAAAAAAGAAACAACTTGCGTGAGCAGTAGAAGACTTGTAAGTCTCACTGCCATCTCGCCGGCTCCATGTCCCGTCGTCACAGTGCTGCTCCGGTGATTTTGTAGCCGACACCTGGCAGCGTCGACGCCCACTTGACACCGCTTCCAGCTTGTAAACGCAAAATATCCAAATTCATCGCTGGCTGAGCACAGTTGCGATTCGCAGGTGTCGAACAACTCAGCCGAAGATGCAGAATTTCGGTAGACCATGGCCATGCACACATCATGTAATGGAAGTCCATCAAGGTGAACTGTCTTGGAAATGTTCGTCAGAAATAAAATTATAAGGGTTCAACGCTGCTGAACCAACTATTGAGCGGGAGGATTAGCTGCGGGCGACCGAGCGTTCTTCTCTTTTTCTTCTTCCTGAGCCCACATATGAAGCCCCGATTTAACCTAGCCGTATGAACGTGCCTTAGTGGCCTGTAGAGGTACCATGAATGCCAGGGTCTTAGCAGCCTGATTCTCACATAAACGTCCCATGTGAAACGAGAGACCCAAGTGGGCTGCTCCTGCCAGCCCGTGTGTCACGTGGGGTGTGACGTCACAGCGTCACGGGGGTAAGACGTGGCTACCGCCCAGCTACGCCAACTGCTTGAGTTGGTAGCCCAGCTATCACCCTAGTGTCACGTGGGTGTGACGTCACAGTCATGTGGGCAAGACGTGATACCACCGCGCTACGCTGAAGGTTCGAAACCTAGAGTAGTATTGCTTTCACAATAAAACATGCGTAAGCAGTAGAAGATTTGTAAGGTTCACTGCCATCTCGCCGGCTCCCCGCCTCCAATGATGAAATGCCGACAAGCAGACATAGGGCGGTATAATACGTTTCGGAGGTACTTGCAGGAGTCTTCGAAGTGAGATGGGATCAAGCCAAAATCCATATCTTGTGCTATGGTTATAAGACCTGAGGAGTAATGTGACAAGTCTGCTTTACTAAACTTCATGCCCATTTTCGAATTCATGAGGACCAATCACGTCTCTACACGAAACATAATTTTTCATAATCAAGGATAAATTTAGGGAAGAAAGTGTCAGCTTCTATTTAATAGGAATGAGCACTGAACAAGATTTATTCGCATGCCCAGCTAACGTTTCGACAAGGGGGCGTTCCTTCGTCGGGCAGCGTTGTCATCACTGGCGGGGTTTTAAATACTCGTTTGCTCCCAAATGAGAAAAGGTAGGGAGAAGGGAAGGAAGATGGTAGGTTGAAAGAAGCAGGACAAGAAGTCCAGGAATGTTCCCCTCGGCTGAGCCCGGAACTCGTGATTTTGTGGCCTGAAAAAGAAACTAAAAAGCGGTAGCAGTAGGAAAAATTACAAAGCGGAGTGGATGATGTGTCAGCACCTAAAGCAGGTTCAAAGTTGACGCGCCTCTTTTAAGAGGCGAGATACATTCTAAAAGGTACTGATAAAGAATACAGCTGCAGGGGAATAATTATCAATAGATTCCCGCAAGGAGGGGAGAACGACAAAGAAACAGGTTATTAACAAGAGATCCATACCTGTCGCACCTGACCTTATCTGAAGAAAGGATTAAAGCGAACGAAAGTAAGAAGTGATAAAAGGAAGTACGCTTGAAAAACACGTGCAGCTTATGATATGATATTGCGGGGGTCTAGAATATACACGTGCTGTGGACAGGCTGTACAAATAAGATTATATAGGATTGTTTCCCTGACTAGTTATGGTACAGAGAGAATATATTTAAGGGGCTCTAATGTTTCTTTCAAGACACTTATTACTATGAGTTCCAATGTTCTAAATTTATAAATTACTTATGCCTCCTTATAATTTATCCCTTGAAGATTTAAAGCCTGGCTGGAGAATAAAAACTTCGATTTCATGAATTAACTGGCGAGTGGCGCTTGACCTGCATAGCATTCCTACTTCTACATCACATGAAAAATAGGTGCTTACGTACTCAGAGGTAGTCACAGGGGCAATACAGATTCCTGTGCGCGGTTTATTATTGGACTAAAGGTTCCTTAAAATATCTTCTATAATGCACACGATGCTTTGATAGTATTGCCACCTGGTGTCCCCATGTTCTTGCTGCGCCTGAAAGAAGAGGACACTGAAGTTGACTCTCGCGTGCTGTGTGCCGAACTTCGCCTGCTGGTACAGCTTCGTCCCGGCGTTTTAGTCAAGTCTAGCCCTGTTGTCCGTGACATATTTTGGTGGAGGTGCTGGGTCGCGATCCCAGTATATGTCCCGCACTCCTCCGCATACCCAGGATTCAGGTCTTGTGCCAATCGACACTCCTGTTCACCGCGCTAGCCGGAGGAACCTAGGCCTACCACCTGAGCACGGGCCGTTGGAATTCACCACCGCAGCCGCCCCTCGACCTGTCATGCAAACTCCAACGTACTACACTCTACAGAGCCCACGACTGCCTAAGGCTTTCCACGGCTGTCAGACGGAAGACGTCGAAGACTGGCTCACCCAGTTTGAACGGGTCGCCGCATTTAATCAGTGGGACGACGCCGCAAAGCTCAGGAACGTCTTCTTTAGCCTGGAAGATGGCGCTCGTACTTGGTACGAGAATCGTGAAGGCGTGCTAACATCGTGGCGCGAGTTCTGCCGCTGCATCCTGGACACCTACACCAGCCCGGATCGCCGAGAACGAGCAGAAAGGGCCTTACGCTCTCGAATACAGATGCCGAACGAGACCATAACCATGTACGTGGAGGACATGACTAGGTTGTTCCGACGATCTGACCCGGCCATGCCCGAAGAGAAAAAGGTGCGCCATCTCATGCACGGCGTTAAGGAACAACTGTTCGCCGGGCTCGTGCGCAACCCGCCGAGCACAGTTGCCGAGTTTGTTTCGGAAGCAATCACGATGGAAAGGATGCTCCAGCAGCGGTCTGCGACCTACGACAGGCCGGTACTCGCCGCTTCGCTCACTGAGCCGCCTTCGGCCTTCGGGGCTAGTCCGGATCTTCTTCGCGACATCATCCGCTCCATTTTGCTCGAAGAGATCCAGAAGCTTTTCGGTGCTCCCCAGCCGACGGTCAGCTCTGTCGCTAGTATTGTCCGAGAAGAACTCCAGCAAGCACTTCGGCCTTCAGTACCAGCTGCTAACCCGCCATCCTTTTCCACCGAGGCCTGTCGGCCAACGTATGCGGAAATCTTGCGACGTCCCCCGACTGATTCCACGCAATTACTGCCACCCGACCAAGGCTCACTTTATTCAGCCCACCCCGAGCCGTACATCGACAACCGCCGACCACCCCAGCGAAAGGCAGACCTGTGGCGTGCCCCAAATCGGCAGCGCCTGTGCTTCCACTGCGGAGAAGCTGGTCACCTGTATCGACAGTGCCCATATCGACAACTGGGACTGAAGGGTTTCCCCATCGACATGCGTAACCCTCCTTTAGGCCAACGACCCCGGGATATTGAGGACTACATAGCCCAGCAGCGCATGGCGCCAACTTTTAGACGACAGTCACGATCTCCGTCTCCACACCGACTATCCTCGCAGCCCAGCTCATCCGGGATGGCGCAGCGACGGTCGCCTAGTCCGAGCCGGGAAAACTAAAGACAGCGACCTCAGGGGGCGAGGCCGCTTCAAATCGACGTGACGAAGACCCCCCGACAACGCGACCTGTGAGTGACCGCGACTTGACGGCCCCGACGACAGTTCGTACACGTGAAGACAGACTCTCGCTGGATATACCCGTGCTCCTCGACGGCTATAAGGTTAGCGCATTGGTAGACACTGGTGCTGATTTTTTCGATTTTAAGCGGGAAGTTAGCGGCGCTTCTAAAGAAAGTGATGACGCCATGGTCTGGCACGCAGATTCGAACCGCTGGCGGACATGTCGTAACTCCGAGCGGTCAGTGCACGGCGAGAGTCCAGATTCGCAACTCCACGTTTGTTGTCAGCTGCCTTGTGATACCTGACTGCTCCCGCGACTGTATCCTTGGTGTCGATTTTCTCCGGGAGTATGGGGCCATTATCGATCTCCGGAAGCGCACCGTGACCTTTTCGACAGAGAAAGCTGGTGATACTGACACCGCAGACCGCCAAAGCCGTGCCCCTCTTCGAATTTCTGCCGAGAGCGTTTCTATTCCGCCACGTTCTAGTGTTTTTGTGACTGTTAACTGCGATGAACTACGTGACGGAACGGCGGTTGCTGAAGGCAACCAGTCCCTTTTGCTCACCCACGGCGTCACCTCGGCGCGGAGTCTCATCCATCTGCGTAACGGCCGATCTAAACTCCTGGTGACTAACTTTACGAACGAACCCCGCCATCTTTTCTGCGCTACTGCAATCGCATTCGCCGACGCCTTAGCGGACGTTTCTGAATGTTTTACTTTCGGAGAAGTTGAAAATGTGCGCCCATCCCTTGATCGTCTGGATATTAGTACAGATCTCTCGGAAACACAGCAGCACGATCTGCGTTCTCTCCTTCTAAAATACAGTGCTTGTTTCGCGACATCATCGAAAATTCGGCAAACGCCTCTTGTGAAGCACCGCATAATTACTCCCGACGATGCCCGCCCTATACGCCAGCAGCCATACCGCATCTCAACGACGGAACGTGAAGCGATTCACACGCAGGTTCAGGAGATGCTTCGTGATGGTGTCATCCAACCCTCCAACAGTCCGTGGTCGTCTCCTGTCGTGCTGGTGAAAAAAAAGGATGGTACCCTTCGCTTCTGTGTTGATTATCGAAAGTTGAACGACATCACTAAAAAAGACGTCTACCCGCTGCCCCGTATCGACGATTCGCTCGACAAGCTTCGCCGTGCCCAGTACTTCTCCTCCATTGACTTGAAGAGCGGGTACTGGCAGATTGAGGTCGATGAGCGGGACCGCGAAAAAACAGCTTTTGTCACCCCAGATGGACTGTACGAGTTTAAAGTGCTGCCATTCGGCCTATGTTCAGCGCCGGCTACTTTTCAGCGCATGATGGACACCGTTCTCGCCGGCCACAAATGGCAAATCTGTTTAGTTTATCTCGACGACGTTGTCGTGTTCTCTGAAACCTTTGGAGAACACCTCGAACGCCTTCGCGCAGTATTAGACGCCCTCCGGTCAGCTGACTTGACGCTCAAGCCCGAGAAGTGCCACTTTGGCTACAAAGAGTTGAAGTTTCTCGGTCATCTTGTGAGTGCCGCAGGCGTTAGGCCAGACCCCGACAAAACTGCCGCTGTCGCCAAATTTACCGTTCCTGCCACGAAGAGGAGTTTAAAACGTTTCCTGGGTTTGTGTGCGTACTACCGCCGCTTCATCGTCGACTTTTCCAAGATAGCCGCACCCCTGACCCGCCTCACGCGGGATGATACACAGTTCGTGTGGGCTGCCGAGCAGCAGGAGGCTTTTGCGGAGCTGCGCAGACGACTGCAAACTACCCCTGTTCTTGCGCACTTTGATGAAGACGCTGCCACCGAAGTCCACACCGACGCCAGCAACATCGGCCTTGGCGCTGTACTCGTACAACACCAAGCTGGCGTGGAAAGGGTCACTGCGTATGCCAGCCGCACGCTCTCCCGCGCTGAAACAAATTATTCCACTACGGAAAAGGAATGCCTCGCGGTTGTGTGGGCAACTATGAAATTTAGGCCTTACCTCTATGGTCGTGCGTTTAAAGTCGTTACTGACCACCATTCTTTGTGTTGGCTGGCCAATCTCCGTGACCCATCCGGGCGCCTAGCACGATGGAGCCTTCGCCTCCAAGAATTTGATTACTCCATTGTGTACAAATCTGGTCAGAAGCACGAAGATGCTGACGCGCTCTCCCGGGCCCCCATCGGATTTGTCGATAACGTCACGGATGACAGAGGGTTTCTTGGACTAGTGAATGCCTCAGACATAATGACCCGACAGCGAGCTGACCCAGAACTTCGACCTGTCATTGACCACCTGGAGGGTCGCGCTGCTGACGTCCCCCGTCAGTTTGGAAGGCACCTGTCTGCATTCTGTCTTGGGAATGGCGTTTTATTCAACAAAAACTCCAGCACTGTTGATCGAGCGCACCTCCTTGTCGTGCCGACCGACCTTCGCGACGATATCCTTTTTGCTTGCCACGATGAGCCCACATCCGGCCACTTGGGCTTTGCACGCACACTCGCTGAGTTCGTCAAGCCTATTATTGGCCTAAACTTTCTGACGCTGTCCATCGCTACGTCAGAGGCTGCCGCGAGTGTCAGCGTCGAAAGGTGCCTCCTCTCAAGCCCGCGGGTTTGCTCCAACCTATTATTCCACCTCGGTCGCCGTTTGACCAAGTCGGCATCGACCTACTGGGCCCATTTCCGCTGTCATCGATGGGTAACAAATGGATTATAGTCGCGACTGACTATCTCACACGTTATGCGGAAACCAAGGCAGTGCAGCGGGGCACATCAATAGAGATCGCCCAATTCTTTATGCAGCAAATCGTGTTGCGTCATGGTGCACCGTCCCTAGTCGTAACCGATCGAGGCACCGCGTTTACGGCACAGCTCATGCATGACGTGCTCGAGCTTAGTCATACCAGCCACCGAAAAACTACTGCATATCACCCGCAGACGAATGGCCTCACGGAGAGACTCAACAAAACCATCGCCGACATGATTGCAATGTACATAGACTCGCAGCACAAAAACTGGGATGAAATTCTCCCCTACATCACATATGCCTACAACACGGCCACCCAAGAGACGACGCGTTTTACACCATTTCGCCTAGTCTACGGACGTGACGTTCAGACGATGTTGGATGCCATGCTTCCGAGCTGCACAGATGATCATCCACTCACGCCAGACGCCGAGCAGTTTGCTCAGCGCGCTGAGGAAGCACGTCAACTTGCCCGCATTCACATTCAACAACAGCAGGGCACGGATGCACGCCGCTACAACCTCCGTCATCGACACGTCGCATACCATCCTGGAGAGAAAGTTTGGGTGTGGACCCCGGTGCGTCGGCCCGGCTTGTGTGATAAACTGATTTCCCGTTACTTCGGACCTTACGAAGTTCTGCGCCGAGTCACGGAAGTGACTTACGAAGTTCGTCCAGTGGGTACTGTGCAGCCCTCGCGTCGGCAACCACGCTCCGAGGTCGTGCACGTTGTCCGCATGAAGCCCTATTTCACGCGGTAGTGCGCTATGCGCTTGTTTCGTTGTCGCGTAGGGCATCTTACCCCGCCTCCGTTATCTATGCTGTCAATGTGCTGGTCTTTCGTTTCGCTTACATTGGCCATCGCTCGCGCTCCCTTATTTCGTTTTTAAGGGGGGGAGTAATGCCACCTGGTGTCCCCATGTTCTTGCTGCGCCTGAAAGAAGAAGACACTGAAGTTGACTCTCGCGTGCTGTGTGCCGAACTTCGCCTGCTGGTACAGCTTCGTCCCGGCGTTTTAGTCAAGTCTAGCCCTGTTGTCCGTGACAATATTATTCAGGTACACAGATACACAATGCTTTTCAAGAATACATAATAAACTGGACACCTTACTTTTGCGCTGCACAGAGCAGATGGTGGACTCTGTAAAGGTCCATGAAAACACCGAGTTGATTATCATTATGTTTTTTGCTTGTTTTCAGACCGGCCAAAAGACCCAAGCTACGTCCGTCGGAGTAAGTCTTGTGGGCTTTCCAACATATGCCTTATGAAATTGTTTGAAACCACAGGAGCTCTAAGCCTGCAATGCAGCGGCAAAACGCAAAAACGAACAGGAGATTGCAGTAAATTCCGGCTATCTTTTGACTCTAGAAGTCTAACGTGTGACTGACTGCGGCATACTTTTTATTTCACGAAGGTTGCTCCCGAGATAAATGGAATATGTGCCATTTCATAATAGACCTAATAATCATCTCTTCGCAAGTTCATAGGCATAGACTACTGCAAATCTTGGTCAGCGTTGTAGCCGATTGACTTCCTGCACCTAAACGCGAAGCTGAGGTGCGTCCAGAATGAGGTTCTATGGATGGCCCTCCTATCCTTTTGCCACAGTAAGGGTGGCAGAGTGCACCAAGAGTCCATCATACGCCGGCGCACGCGCTGCTGATGGCGCGCGACATCGGTAGACGGTAGCGATAAACGGCAGCGCTATGCTAATTAACGCGGTCGTGTCAAACAGTGTAGGCGAATCCTAAGGTGTGCATAAAACATCCACAGTGAAGTATGTTTGTCCTGAAGAGGGCGCTCAAAGTGCTCAGTATTCGCGTATATCTGGTCGCAGTTTCGCAGTGCATTAAAATATTACCTGTTACTACATCGTGTGTACCTTTCTAATCAACCAGGCCTCCACGGTCTGCTTTGCCACACGCACGCTCAAGCCTTCCTGGCAGCTGTCACTCCGGCCAGCTGCGACTTCGTCATGGTTGATGTTCCCCTGTCGGCGCCCAGGAGCCATCCTCTGTATACGTACTTGGTGACCGTCGAAACCTCCCCAGGTATCGATATCTCAGATAAATTTTATTCATGCAAATTGTTCCTCTCAAGCACTAGGTATAGGCGCACACAGAAAGTGGTACCCTACAGCACAATGCAATGCCTTGACATCATTTAGAGGAGGACAAGTGCTCGGCAGAATAACTCCGTTTGACAGGAAATCCGCCGAAGATCACCTCTAATATCCTATCATAAGATGGAGCAACACCCATTGCGGTAAATGTCCCCATTTAAAACTTGAGTGGGTGTCTCTAGCCTTCTGAAGGGCTTCTCAGACACCGAGTAGCAGCGAACATTGTGATGTGTCCCGTACGGAGCAGTACAGCTCCCCAAAAGACATCGAATTCACCCACTGCAAAATTACTCTGCTTATCTGGTCTTTGGCAGCCGTCCATGTCAACAGCATATTAGCTGGAGAAAATATCCTGGGAAAAGATTTCGTAAAGAACATTGGTTGAATATGATGTGAAAGCTAACATGGAAGATGGTAGGAACAAATGTTTGATGTTAGTCGGTGTTAGAAGATTGGAAGCCACGAATGCATAATTGGACTGGGTTAGCTCACAAGGAAGGCCTCTGCTTACTGTCGGTCTCCGCATGACTCTTGTTGCAGCATTTATTCGCGGCTGGGAACTATTTTGGCGGTGAAGTAGGGACAATGACGCGAACGGCAACCACTCCGTCGTAGCGAAGTGCAGCTAGGAGACCCTCAATGTTTTAAAAGTGTTCGGTAATGGCATATCAAGGAAAAGGCACTTTCCGCAAACGGCAAATAACCGTCCGCGCGGAGGGGTGAAACTTAAAATGCTTCCTTTTGCTGGACGATGTCAATGTTGGCAACTCCAAGACTCGGATTTCAGAGCTATCTCGAGGGAGCCTCCTGATAGAGTCAAGTCCAGAGTCTTTAAAGTTATGTTGCCTAAGCTGGAGTTCGGATATAGCTGGAGTGAACTACAATCCACAGTGAGTGTACAGGCATCCGTAACGAAGGGAGCCAGCTAAACACATTTCCATTTCGCCTATCCTTCCATAATTATGATGTCATCGACGAATACCGCATGAAGTCGCCCTTCGATCTGTACTAAGGGCTTCGGGAGCTGCATCATTGCTGTGCTTAAAGTATTGAAGGGAGGGCTCGCCCCTTGCGGTATCCCCTGCGTACCCACTTTAAATGGTCCATGTTCCTCATCATCTATGCGAAAAATAACCTACATATCTGCGATAAAATATTGGGTCCTAACATTAATAATAGAATAATAAAAACGGAACCACGTTACATAAACTATGCAACGTCGGGGAACAGGTAAGACGAATAATTCACCGAGTCTCAAACCAAAGGAGGGATTAAGATGTAGGGACGAGCTTTTGCATTCACGCGCATTTCTAAATAGCAGGATTCTTTACTCCACTCCATATTCAAGAATGATAAAACCAGAACTGAGCAGGGCTCATGCAATTCTTAGGAAAGTAAAAAGTAACAAAATGCGCCTTAGACCTGCCCATCAGCACTTCAAATAAACTATCTGACCTTGGGGGTCCTTAACTCTATCGAGAGGTCAAGGAGACAAACCTTACAAATCAATACGGACGACTTATGCAGATTTCCCCGAGACGGTGCCTCCTGGACATCCTGTACATTTAACACAATTGCGAACCTGAACACAGAATGTGCACCTCAGAGCTTTGGAGCCACAAACTATGGATTGTGCTGTTATCATCTGTTTTGGTTTGTCTTGGCTTGGCTGGCAGCTGCGACTGCGATAATGGCGCAAGTGCATCTGTGGCGCAAGTGTGGCGCAAGTGTATAAAAGCGGAGTGCGAGAATAAACGGGGGTTCATTTCGTCGCTTGGGAGCTCGGTGTCTGGACTGCTTTCTCTGGAAGCGTTCCGGCGCGGGTGCAACGGCGCCCCCCCTGCCTGGGCTAACACGACATGGTGTCAGAAGTGGCCGTCTACGACATGATGTCAGATGGTCAAGAATCTTCGCACTGAGCCAGGCACCTTACATCCACGATGTCGAAGACGCCTTCAATACGGCTGCATGGACTGCAGCAACCGCCACCGCTGGACTTTGACCGCACGTCAGAGTGGCCGGCGTGGATCGAACATTTCGACGACTTCCGATATGCAACGGGACTCAACGAATGCTCCGGGGAGGCTCAGGTACGAACGCTGTTGTACACAATGGGGAGGCAAGCTCGTGACATATTCAAGACGTTTTCACTATCTGACGAAGACGGCAAGAACTATGAAACCGTAAAGAGTTCGACGGGCACTTCGTAAAAGAGAGGAACATCGTGTACGAAAGCGCCTGTTTTCACAGACGCGTACAAATGCCAGGAGAGTCGGTAGACCAGTTCGTCACTGCGCTACACGGCTTGGCGGAACGTTGCGACTACGGTGAACTAAAAGAACGAATGATCCGAGACAGACTGGTTGTCGGGCTCCGCGACGCAAAGCTCTCGGAAGCTTTGCAAATGGATTCTCAGCTAACGCTGGCTTCGGCGCTGTCGAAGGCTCGCTTAAAGGAAAGCGTCCAACAGCAGCAAAGTACACTACGAGGACAGCACAGCCATCAGTCATCGGAAATTCGTGACCAGGACCCCAATGTGGACGCGGTGGTTCAACAGAGGCACTAGGGACGTCTGCATGGGCAACGAACGCCGGAGGTGCGGCAGCATGGGCAACGAACGCCGGAGGTGCGGTGTCCTTTCTGCAGTGGCGACGCCCACCCCAGGACAATGTGCCCAGCCAGAGCTGCCAAGTGTCTTCACTGTGGCAAGAAGGGACATTTCGCAAAGGCCTGCTTGAAGAAAGCAACGGCTTCCGCTCAACGAAAGGTACGCGTCTCAGCGGTCAACCAGGAAACTGGAGAGCTACGCGTCTCAGCGGTCAACCAGGAAACTGGAGAGACTTTCGTGGGATCAATAGATGCATGCAGAAAAGCGCGATTTGTTCAGGTGCGCATTAATTCTGTGCCCATTTTTGCAAAGGTTGACTCAGGTGCTGAAGTGTCAGTATTACCAGCAACGTTTCCGGGATTACCGTCCCGACTGGTAAAAACCGATGAAATCTTGCTAGGTGCAGGAGGCAGTAAGCTTAACGTACTAGGCAAATTCGTAGCAGAGATCGCATGGAAAGAGAAAACTGTGTATCAAACATGCTACGTTGTCAGTCCGTTACGCGACGTCCTTCTAGGATTACCTGCACTTGAGGTCTTAGGTATCGTGAAATTTACAGACGCGGTCGAGTCGGGAAACCTGCAGTACGAGACGCGTTTTCCAGAAATGTTCCGCGGTCTAGGTACGATGCCAGGGCGGTACACCATCAGGCTACAAGCTGGCGCTATCCCGCATGCCATAAGCGCTCAAAGCAGGGTACCAATTCCCCTGAGGGAGTTCCTGAAGCGCGAAATAGATAAAATTGAGCGTTTAGGCATAATCAGGAAAGTGGATGGGCCCACCGAATAGTGCGCCGGAATAGTTCCGGTAGTGAAGCCCTCAGGAGACCTGAGAGTTTGCGTAGGCCTCACAAAATTGGACAAATGCGTAGTTCGAGAGCGATTTACGTTACCAACTGTGGATCAAGCTCTAGGGTCACTGTCGGGAGCGAAATGGTTTTCAAAGCTCAATGCCAACTCAGGCTTCCACCAGGTGCGACTCAGTAAAGACTCGGAAGAGCTAACCACGTTCTTAACACCCTTCGGTAGATACTGTTTCACGCGACTACCCTTTGGAATTACCTCCGCTCCGGAATACTTCCAAAAGAGAATGTCTCAGATACTAGGTGGCCTGCCGGGGGTCGTTAATTTCATGGACGATGTCCTAGTGTTTGGCGAAAGCAAAGCTCAACACGATGAGCGTTTAAGTAACGTGATCACACGCCTAGCAAGGGCAAATGTGACATTAAACAAAGAGAAATGCTTATTCGGGGTTCTGCAAGTGCGTTTTTTGGGTCACATTTTGAATGAGGAAGGTATTCAACCTGATCCAGCGAAGGTCAGTGCTATAAAAGATTTGAGAGCACCCAGAAACGTTACTGAGCTTAGAAGCATTTTGGGCATGGCGAATCATTTGGGCCGCTTCCTGCCACATTTAGCCCAAGTGACTGCTCCCATGCGTGTTCTTTTGCACAAGGATAGGGACTGGGTCTGGGACAGCAATCAGGAAAAAGCGTTCCAAGAACTCAAAGAGCTCATTTGTTCAGCGCAATGCATGGCTTTGTACGACGCTTCGCTACAAACCACTCTTTCAGCTGACGTATCGTCTTTTGGTCTGGGAGCAGTTTTGTTTCAAAAGCAAAAAGACGGGCAACGTAGACCAGTTGCATTCGCTTCTCGTTCGCTCACCAAAACCGAGCAACGGTACTCCCAGATCGAAAAGGAGGCGCTGGCGTTGACGTGGGCAGCGGAAAAGTTTGATGAGTATATACGTGGTCTAGAAGTTGTTTTTGAAACTGACCACAAGCCCTTGGTGTCGCTGTTGGGTCACATGGCAATCGACGCTATGCCCCCAAGAATTCTACGTTTTCGTCTGCGCCTGATGCAATACAGTTTTTCTGTATTATATGTACCAGGCAAATCGCTAACCACTGCTGATACTCTTTCACGTTCGCCGTTAGCTCGTACGAAAGTGGAAAGCTGTTTACCTGTCTCAGAGGTAACCGCTTACTCGAAAGCTTGTTTACTGGGTTTAGAAACAGGCGACGATTTCTTGAAAAGAGTAAAAGAAGGTCAAGCAAAAGACGAAGTGTGTCGAAGCTTGCGCACAGTGTGCAAAAAAGGGTGGCCCAGGAAACAAAATGTTCCCTGTTATCTTCTGCCATTCTGGCAGGAACGTGCATGCATTACTTTGGTGAACGGGTTTCTGCTCAAAGGTATGAGGCTTATCATTCCTCAGACCCTTCGCAAGGAAGCGCTAAGCAAACTGCATGACGGTCACCAAGGCATCTCGCGATGCCGCAGTGTGGCTAAAGGTTCTGTCTGGTGGCCGGGACTTAGCACTGAGATAGCGTCATTCGTGAAACAGTGCAGCGGTTGCGCGAGGCGTGCGCCAGAACAGATCGAACCGATGATTGCATCGCCAACGCTCTCTTTTCCTTGAGAGACAGTAGGGGTCGATCTGTTTCAAATTCAGGGACGGCAATATCTTTTCGTAGTAGACTATCTTTCGCGATACCCAGAGATTGCCATTCTTCCGTGAACAAAGTCTGCTACCGTGATAAGCCGAATGAAAAGCATTTTTGCGAGATATGGCATTCCCGAGTGTGTGGTGAGCGACAATGGTTCCAAATTTGTCAGTGCCGAGTTCGAGAAATTTGCAAAACTGTATGGCTTCCGTCATGTCACCTCGAGTCCGAGGCACCCCCAGGGAAACGGGGAAGTCGAACGTATGGTAAAGACGGTTAAGAATCTCATTCTAAAATCGGACGACCCTTACTTAGCCTTGCTGGCTTATAGGGCCACACCTTGAACGTCAGCCCAGCGGAGATACTGATGGGTAGAAGGCTTAGGACGAGAGTCCCAATGCTGCCTTCGCACCGCAATCCGGGACAATGCTGTCTGCAAGAAGCGGCAGCCAAGGACCGTAAAGTCAGAAAGGAGCAAAGCCGCCACTTCGACCGACGTCACCGGTCTAAAAATCTCCCAAAGCTGGAAGCAGGTTATGTGGTGTGGGTGACTGATCTCCGTACCAAAGGTACAGTGCTCGGAGCAGCACCACAGCCGCGTTCATACCGTGTTCAAACGGAAAACGGGGTTGAAGTCCGTCGAAACAGGAGAATGCTTAATCGTCTCCCAAAAGACCGGGTAGATAGCGGGAACTACGAATTTCCGGATAGTCAGGAACAGCCCAGCAGGGCCGGATTGGTAACTGGAGTAGACAACCAATTTGACGAAGCTCCGGAAGCTTTGGTGCCTCTAACTCAGACGGAGACTGACGGTGGCAATTCTCAAGCTAGAATTGTAACTACGACCAGATTTGGAAGAGTTGTTCGCAAACCCATAAGGCTGGGCGTGGACGACTGATGCTGGAGTGACTGTGTTCTGTCGTGTTTTCTTGGGTGTGTTCCAATGTTATTTTGAAGTGTATGCATGTAAAGTTAATAGTGCTTGAAAAGGGGGATGTGCTGTTATCATCTGTTTTGGTTTGGCTTGGCTTGGCTGGCAGCTGCGACTGCGATAATGGCGCAAGTGTATCTGTGGCACAAGTGTGGCGCAAGTGTATAAAAGCGGAGTGCGAGAATAAACGGGGGTTCATTTCGTCGCTTGGGAGCTCGGTGTCTGGACTGCTTTCTCTGGCAGCGTTCCGGCGCGGGTGCAACGGCGCCCCCCCTGCCTGGGCTAACACGACATGGATGACCCCGCTTCCTCGTAATATGACGAAGGAAACACATGAAGGAAAAAAAGGGATAGGTACGTGGCGAAGCGCAAAAAAAAGGTAGCTCGACTCCCGCTCTGCGGTTTACTATTTTAATTCAGGGATACCATCTCGCCCATCGGAGGCTAGATATAGAGCCGAGGAGGTTAACCAAGGAGGATCGAACCAGGAGGCCATATATAGAGCGGGAAATCAAAACCAAGGGGATGAGTTTGCTATCACCTTGGCGGCTGCAGATCCGCAGTCCAAATGAATTGTCACAGGCTCTCGAAGAGAGTGTGCAAGCTATTTGCTAGGAAAAACTCTCCGCTAACCAAAAAAATTTTGAACCTTTGCATAAGGAACCAGGATATCCCGCACAAAAACAAATAATCTGGACTCCAGACCATAAGGGTGTCTGAAGCAATGAAGCTCCAGATGCAGTGGATCCCGCATTTATTCTACAGGAACCTCCTTGTTTCCCTGAGGTGTTTGAATATCTAACCCTCTACATCGTTTCAGCGAAATCCGGGATTTACAGCGAGTAGCGCAAAGTGTATTCCTCTCCAGTGAGAAGGTCTTTTCAAAACAGATAATCGCGTCTGGTGGCGCCTCCACCAAGGCATTGCTCTGCCCAGTTGTAATAGAAAATTTTGATCCGAAAATTAATGGACCGCGGCTATACGCTATGTGAACACTATACACTATACGCGTCTATACACTGATGGGAGTGTGCTTGGTTTGAAATTTATATGGCGTCAAGGTCACTTCGGCGGAGCCGAGCGAAACGCTCGGTTTTACATAGAGTAGCAGAGATTATGCTAATCCGAGTCGATGCCGCCGGTGACAGTAGATGTAAGCACGAAAAGGCATCCCATGTTTGCTTCGGCACGTCTTCCTCGAAACAGCGCCTTTTAGATGTGCACCAAGAGGTGAGATAGTGTTTTGTGCTTCTTAGCTTTGCGCCACAACGCCAACGTAGAGCGCAGGAGGACAGTGAGCGGAAAGTAACAGTGAGCGAGAAGAAAGATGATGTTGTGCCTTTTCAGCTCTCTGCTACAAAACCAGCAAAGGAAGACATTTCACGCATGCGCTGCACCAGCTGCACGGAAGTGGGCATGCACCCAGGGCTGACCTAGAAAACATTGTTTAGGCTTGCTTTCCTGCTCGCCTCTGGTAGTGTTCAGCGTTCTTATTGACGCGCGTCAATGACAAGATGTAAAACGATTTCCAGGTTTTAATAATCAGGATCCATGCTTCAACAGGCTCCATTTTTTTTTTCAGGAACAAAATGTTTATTCATGCGGATGAGATATTGCATAGAGTGGAGGTTGGCGTTGTCAGAATATTTTATAAAAAGGACATTGATTCCCTTATTATATCTGCATGTGTGTTTTCACCTTTAATACCATGCAGTATTCTGAATTTCTGTGCGGCCACAGAGTTTCCCATGTCTATCAGCACTAGTTATAGCAGGCGTAGATAGTACTGAGGAGTCAGGCTGATTGGGCGTTAGAGGATTAAAAGAGCACAATTCAAGTGTTCACGCAGCACCTTACCAGCCACACGTACGCAAATTCTGACCGAGGTAATGAAATAGTTAATATCCAGAAAGTTTCTTGACTTGGGAGCTGTTCATCCGTGTAACATGTGCTACTGCGTTACCAATTCAGTGTGCCACAAACATGGCATGCATAAGAGGGCAGCGTGATCATAAAGCCTGTCGTAACATGTGCGATTCAGGGAAGAACAAAATGTGCGCAGGTGCGCGTGGGTGACTCATTATCGGCGCATTAACTGTGCGTCTCAAGAACGAGCACGTCGCGTGTGTTGGGCGCATTTCGTTTGCAGCGGCACTGGAGTCGCAAGTAGTGCAGCACGCGAGGAACACGCCGGACAAGGCACTGCTCATCGCTGTCGAAAGAAGCGTGCTACACCGCGGCAATCACGGGCCGCAAGCGGTGGCGAGGGGTCTCGTCGAGAAGGTGGTCGACATGAAGGCGCACGGGCTAGCGCTAAGCGACCAGCAGCTCACCGAAGCCGACACGGGCGAGGTCTTGCAGGACGCACAGGTAAGCAGGGGCTGTAACATTTTCCTCGTTGTTGACACTGGTGGACATTAGCAACTACAACTCATTCAGATGAGAATCATATATCTATTTTCCACTTTGTTTTTCCATTACGTTGAACAAGTGAAGGCTTCTGAGAACAACGATTACGGCATGGCTCTGAGCAGCAAAAATAAGGCTCGTGCAATCGGGTGCAATCGGGATGTCCATCGGTGGCGGGTACAATGCGGTCATTAAGGAAACTTAGTTCAAATTGCTGGACAACTTATTTAGCTCAAAAAATTTAATTTATGAATCGCAAATAAACTTTACAGAATAAATGTCTTTTTTTTCTCGCACGCTGTTAGAAATACCATATGTTGTCCATTTTAAGGAAACGTTTGGGAAATATATCATCATCATCATCATCAGCCTGACTATACCCACTGCAGGGTGAAGGCCTCTCCCATATTTCTCCAATAAACCCGGTTCTGTGCTAGCTGCATCCACTTGACCCCTGCGAACTCCTTAACCTCATCCGCCCACCAAACTTTCTCCCGCACCCTGCTACGCTTTCCTTCCCTTGGAATCCAGTTTGTTACCCTAAGCGACCATCGGTTATCCTCTCTTCACACTACATGTCCTGCCCATGCCCATTTCTGCTTCTTAATTTCCACTAGAATGTCGGTAACTTGAGTTATTTTTCTGACCCACTGTGCACGCTTCCTATCTCCTAATGTTACCCCTACCATTTTTTTTCCATAGCCCTCTGGGTTGTCCTCAACTTAAGTAAAACCCTCTTGGTTATAGCCTCCACGTTTAAGCCCCATAGGTGAGTACAGGTAAGATGCAGTTGGTGTATACCTTCCTCTTTAGCGATACCGGTAAGCTGCTAGTCGTAATCTGTGAGTGCTTGCCAAATGCGCTCCATCCCAATATTATTCTTTTTATTTCCTTTTCATGGTCCGGATCTGCAGTTACTACCTGTCCTAAGTAGATATATTAGCCTACTACTTCCAGTACTTCGCTACCTAATGTAAACTGCTGTTCTTTCCCGAGGCTGTTGAACATTACCTTAGTCTTCTGCATATTGATTTTCAAGCCTACCTTTCTACTTTTCCTGTCTAGGTCATCAATCATTATTTGCAGTTCATCCCCCGAGTTGCTTAGCAAGGCAATGTCATCAGCAAATCGCAGATTACTGAGGTATTCTCCATATACCCTTATCCCTAACTGCTCCCATTCCAAGTCTCCGAATACTTCCTCTAAACAAGCTGTGAATAGTACTGGGGAGATTGTGTCTCCTTGCCTAACACCTTTCTTTATGGGAATTTTGTTACTTTCTTTATGCAGAACTATGGTTGCTGTGCAGCCACTATATATATCTTCCAGCACTTTCACGTACGGCTCGTCTACCCCCTGATTTCACAATGCCTGCATCACCGCCGAGGTTTCAAATGAGTCAAATGCTTTTTCGTAATCAATGAATGCTATGTATAAAGGCTGGTTATATTCCGAGCATTTTTCTATCACCTGATTGATGGTATGGATATGATCGATAGTAGAGTACCGTTTCCGAAACCCTGCTTGATCCTTCGCTTTATTTCAGTCTAAGGTTGTCCTGATTCTATTAGCGATTACCTTAGTAAATACCTTATACGTAACAGACAGTAAGCTGATTGGTCTGCAATTTTTAAGGTCCTTAGATTCCCCTTACTTATGAATGAGGATAATGTTTGCATTTTTCTATGGTTCCGGTACCGTCGCTGACACCAGACACTGCGAATACAGGGTGGCCAGTATTTCTAGCACGATATCCTTCCCGTCCTTCAACAAATCTTTAGTTATCTGATCTTCTCCAGCTGATTTCCCCCTTTTCATAATTTCTAATGCTTTCTTGACCTCGTCCTTCGTCACTTGTGGAACGTCTGACTTTTTTTCCCTACCGCTAATCTCATTACGGTCCTGACTGCTTTGGCTACTGTAGATATCTGTATAGAACTCCTCGGCTACTTTGACTACTTTGTCCATATTCGTGATGACGTCGCCCGCCTTGTCCGTTATCGTATACATCTGGTTTTTGCCTATGCCCAATTTCTTCTTTACCGCTTTAAGGCTTCTCCCGTTCTTTACAGCATGCTCAACTTTATCCATGTATACTTCCTTATATCGGCCACCTTGCGCTTATTGATCAGCTTTGATATCTCGGCCAATTCTATCTGGTCTGTTGGATTGGAAGCTTTCATACTAGGGCGTTTCTTAATCATATATTTCGTCTGCTTAGCTCACCGGTATGCTCTCTAACTATCCTACCGCCTACTTCTACCGCGCACTCACTAATGATATCTCGGAAATTATTGTTCATTGCTTCTAGGCTAATGTCACCATCCCCGGTTAGAGCTGAATATCCATTCGGTGGCGAGATCCGGAACTCTTCTGCTCTCCCCCTCACCGCTAATTCGTTGATGGGTTTCTTTCTTACTAATATGTTGTGTTCCAACGCTTCTTCAGATTTAGGCTAATTCGGGACCTCACCATCCTGTCGTCACTCATAATTCGGGACCTCACCATCCTGTGGTCACTCAATCGCACTTTCCCGATTACCTCGGCATCTTGGATAATGGCGGCGGTTGAATACAGTATGAAGTCAATTTCATTTTTAGTCTCCCCGTTAGGACTTTTCCATGTCCATTTCCGGTTCTTCGGTCTGCTGAAGAAGGTACTCATGATTCTTAAGTTATTGCGCTTTGCAAACTGAACTAGTAGCTCCCCCCCTTCTATTCCAAGAACCAATGCCATAGGAACCTATTGCCTGGTCTCCTGCCTGCCTTTTCTCTACATTCGCATTGAAGTCGCTCATTAGTACACCACACTGCGTCTTTACTTTTCGCATTGCCGATTCTACATCTTCGTAGAAGCGTTCAACTGCCTGGTCATCATAACCAGATGTAGGTGCATAAGCCTGTACAACCTCCAGTTCATACCGCTTATTAGGCCTAATTACGATGCCTGCTACCCTCTCATCAATACTATAGAATTAATCTATATTGCCCGCTATATACTTATCGACAAGTAAACCTACTCCTAGTTGTCGCCTCTCCGGTAAAGCTCTATAACACAGTACATGCCCATCTTTCAGTGCACTATATGCCTCATTCGGCCCCCTAGCCTCACTGAGCCCTATGACATCCCATTTTATACCCTCCAGTCCCTCTAAACTAGCTTCACTTGCTAGGGTTCTAGCGTTAAACGTTGCCAAGGTCAGTTTCCTATGGTGACCTGTCCAGCGGAGCCAGGATTTCTTAGCACCCCCTGCTGCGTCAAAAGTCTGACCGCCGCCATGGTCATTTGTTCCGCAGCCGCTGGTGACTGAAGGCCGGGGTTTTATGGAACTTATCACAAGAGGTTGCGGTCAATTACTGTACCAGGGTGGCCAACTCCTGTTCTGGTGAGGGAGTGCGTTGCCGGAGGTATTCACCGGCATCAGGTCGCCCCCCAAACCTGCTTATGCAATTCCATCGACACGCGAATTTTTTGTTAATTCGATGGTGAATTCCGCGGCATGCATCGGGATTTGAATCCCGGTCCTCCTGCATGCGAGGCGGATGTTCTACCGCTACGCCACCGCTGAACCTAGAGCCCAACTATTCGTAAGCCGAACTGTTCGCAGAGCACAACTTTTCACGAGTCTCTATGGCAGTCAGATCTCATTCTAGGTGCGTACACTATCGCAGACTAAAAGTAATCAGCGGAGGCTGTAAACCTAACATCCAGCCTTAATGTAGCATTCATTTTTGTTGAAATTATGGCCAGAGAATAAAGCATTGAACAAGTTCAGAGCGCGCCAGCAAAGAGAAATATGCACCACAATGCTAACAGGAGATTCCTCAGTCTAGCAGATGCCATTTATTCAGCACGCAGGGCAACACAAGAGAACGAAATATGGAGGGGAATAGAAGCATTTTTTCAGCGTCATTTTTCGTGGAATGCCGCATTCCGGCAAGTTAATATTGCGACTGTGTTCAAGACACTATTAGTCATCGCTTTCTTGTTCAGTTTCCATGAGCTGTATTGTTGCAGGAATACATTTATCCGCTATAATTTCGCCTTACATTGTTCGTTCAAGCTGCGAGGAAACGACTATTTCAAGAGGCCTACTATCACTGCCGAGTGCAGAGAGAGCGAAAGCATGAAGACAGTTTAAAAGGACAATATAGCTGCTTCGTAAGACATGACGCTGCACTGGTCTGTTGTCATCTCTGTTACTATCGCATTCACTACGTGATGTAATAAGAAACAACTATTTGAAAAGCGCGTGTGATACACTTTGAAGGCCCAAACGCTCACAAGAGTGCTTTATATGGCCTAATAGGTAGCGGTCAGGCTCGCTAACTAGGGTTCCGGGTCTGTAGTCACGATTAAGAAGCCTCTTTAAGAAGGCTCAAACAATTGGTAAAACTCGATCATTTGTAACATGCAAGGGCAAGAGAGATTCTTTGCACTCTCTCTCTTTGTATGCAGAAGACGAAGTTAATGTTCAATAGCCTAGGGAAGGAACAGCAGTTTACGTTAGGTAGCGAAGCACCGGAAGTAGGAGGCGAAGATGTCTACTTAAGACAGGTAGTGATCGCAGATCCGGACCACGAAAAGGAAATAACAAGAAGAATAAGACTGTGATGGAGCGCACCTAGAAAGCACTCGCAGATTATGATTAGCAGCTTACCAGTATCGCTTAAGAGGAAAGTGTACAGCAGTTGCATGTTACCTGTACCTACCTATGGGGCTGAAACGTGTAGGCATGCCTGGCTGATTGCGTCTTCAGCGCATGGTCACGTTATCAGGGATTCAGCACCTCCACGAGATGTCACGTCGTGCTGACAATGCCGTGATCCCAAAAGTACATACAGGCGTGGCAGCTCTGAAATAAACTTATTGGGTGACTTGCGCCCTTAAAATAACTGAAGAACTTGGCGGCGACGATAGCAGCAAACGTGCTCGCTAGTCGTCGAATTACGGATATCTGTCACGCACGTCATCGCTCAATTTAAAGGCGGCTACGAAACATCTCGATAAAGCCGCAAACGGTGACTAGCATAACCTTCAACACTAGAAATACGCGCGAGTGGTTGGAGACTTCGAAATAAATCTATACGCATCTTGCGCGACATAGAAACTGATAAAGCCTCGTCGTGCGATAACCAGCATTAACAGACGAAACAATAACAGACGAAGAATACAGAAGCTTGTTTGGTTTGGTTTGGTCTGTGCGGTTTAACACCCCAAATCGAATCAGGCTATGAGAGACGCTTTGTTGGAGGACTATCGCACAACAGATTGGCGCCTTGCTTTTCGCCTCCATTGTAAAACCGGCCGCCGAGGCCGGGATTCGATACCGCATCCTTGGGAAGAGTAGTCAAGTCGTAACCACTGCCCTACCCCAGCTGGGCTAACAGAGAAGCGATCCGTCCACTGGAATCGCTGTGATAAGGCTGCGCGTCGGCGGCTGTCTAAAAAGAACAAATAAAGTTTTGAATAGTTCGCGGCAATATCGCATGTCACCATGGCTGGTCATACGGAATTGTGCCCGTCTCATTTTTATCGCGATGCACTCTTTTTGGTGCAGAATTACTGTTACACAATGAAAGAACCGACAGCGCTGTGATGGACTCAGATGGGCCCTTTGGTAGAGAACCAGCAGAATGCCTCTCACGTTCGCGCATATCGAAGTGCGAGCCGCAGTGGATATTCGATTTACCAGGGTTTGTCGAATTTCCTACCATGCATAGCTAGACTGCTTTTACACGTCGGTGCCCTGAAATGAACACATATTTGGAAGTTTTAAGAGTCGTTCATTTCGCATGATATCGCAGATGTTCGAGGGGCACCGTAAAGTATTTTGTAAGGTAAATTTGAAAAATGGTACGTTTAACTCCGTTTAGTGTAACCTCTGGGAAGAAGGTACACTAAGACGCATATCGCTTCAGACCTAAGGCACGAACCTCATGAGAGCAAGTTGATAGTCAGAAACTGTAAATGTTAGGAATCCATGCATTAGCAATCAACGAGCACTTTTTATCGGAAAACAAACAAGCCTAGCAATGCCAAGCCCATAAGCCGGTCGCATGATCGGTGTGTGTGTGGGGGGGGGGGGGGGGGGGCATAAATATGTCTCTCAAATGAATTTGAATGTAGGCTGGGAGCTTCCGACTTCATCGTGTTAGAGCTATTCTTTCATTATCTAATATGTATATATGGACAGTGGCGCTTAGCAATAATTAAAGATATCGTTAACAATAATGCAACCGTTTTTGTGTTACAGTTTGCGTTAGTAGCCTACATCTGAACATGGCTGAGGGAGTGACATGCCGTAGAAAATCATCTGTCTGATTCTGCTTCTTTGCACAGGTTTTGTCTGATGAAATTCAATCTTATCACGGCCTCATCCGGTACGACCGGTTCACAGGAAACCGCCAGGCGCTGAGGACCCTGATGCTGGATGTGGCCAGGTATGAGTACAGGCATGGCTAAACTGTGTTAGTGAAAAAAAAACTTGAAGAGTAGACTCACGTCCAGCCTATAGTAGCGATAACGAGAACCGACGCTTTTGGTCCGTCCCTAGGGTCAACTGTTGCACGGAATCGGGCCTCCCATGTTTACGTATGTCTTCGCGCGTGCCCTTCGAGACGCAACATTATAAGCGTGGAAAGCGCAACGTGCACTCCTGCTATTAGCTGCGCCCATGCTTATATCATAGGGTGGGTAGCTGTATCAGCAGCATAGGATATATAGAGAATGACAATATTAAAGCCTGCGCTTGGTATAAAAACCTAAATAGACAAGATGAAAAATTACTGGCCGCCTTCGTGCCACGTTTTCGGCACAGAGATGCGATTAATTTGCTTTATAGACTATTGTATTGCATAGGTGCAGACGAAGCCTCCCCTTTTCAATATATTGGCCTGCTTTCTCATAATTCGAGTACAGAAAAGAGTGCTCGTCACTACCTTTCATTTCCTCTGATGGCCCAGCTGGCAATAAAGATATTTTGTGACTTGGTGTGTAACATAACGAAGAAGTAGATAACGCTGCAAATGGCCAGTCGTCTGTGCCAACGAACATAAACTAGAAATGCACGCACGCAGTAACGCACTAGCACGCACTCTCACGCCCATGTACACACACTCACACAAGCAAGCACACTTTTTTGATATTTCGAGTCGCCAATGATGTAACTTTGTTCCATTCGTCAACTTTCTCTCTGCAGAAAGCCGTCTGTCACTTTTGTGTACCGAGTATCCGGAATCAGCAACACATTTACCCACCCATACATGGACAACTTTTACTCGAAGAAATTAGGCGAAGAGAACTTGGTGAGTTTTGGGATACTCGAACTCGTATATGTACCTAGAGGCTATTGTGCGCACAGAGAGCGGGTAATCGAGCGCGCAGCCTGCTAACTAAATTCCAACCGCGGTAAAATAATTACCTTCTATACATTCATTTTTGTCACTGGCAAATCGTTGAACACGTCAGCAAAATGCGCACATTCTTGACATGGCGATCACCTAATTTGGCAATTCTGCACACTTAGATTTCATTGAATGCCCCGGCAATGGGCTCCTAATACAAGAATCTATTACGGTAGTTGAGACCAGAACTCTCACCGCTTACTGATCGTAGTGTGCAACAACGACACTAAACGCTCATATCCGCTTTCATTTGCAGGTTGCATTTGCGCCCGCTAACGCAGGATGAAAAAAGTTGTCAACGTGTCGGTTTCTGTGAACGTGCGCAATAGCTTTTGTGTGGAAAAATAAAACTGGGCACCGTTTTCACATCTTAATGCACACAGGCGTCGTTCTTTGCGCATGCGTGAAAGCTTTTAACGAGGTGTGATTTATGGAATAGGAAAAAGAGCCTGTGCTATCTTTCGTCTGTGCGCCAGTGAAGAAGACCCTCTATTTGCAGAGTTCCGTGATCGAGAAAGACCTGGTTGCACCTCTTATAGCTGTGACAGACCGTCGGGCTGTGGCCGTATCCATGACACTGATGGCGAGGCGCTGTCCGGAGAACACAGTCATCAACTACGCGACGAACAGCGCCTGCGCGGATATCCCTTTAAACGTTACGCATGTGAGTGAGTTTCATCCACTCTGGGCTTAAATCTCCATGCGATTTAAGCTCAGAATAATCTTCAGTTTTCTGTCTCTTTTTGCTTATCTTGATCTTTGTTAGGTAGATGTAGACGTAATTGTTTCTGGGAGAACGGTATTTGAACAACACTCCGCCTTTGAAGTGAACCCCGCGGCGGCTACATGACGAAGAAAAGGCGCCGTGGTTTGTTTCCAAGCGAACGACTCGTGTTTTCTAGGCTCTATGATGCGACATCGGCCAGAGATGGCGATATGTGTGTCTCGCTTCAGTTCATTTATTTCTAGTGCGTAGAAACGTGATTGACTTTCTTCGGAAGTAGTCATATGGCCTTGCGATAATGCAGTAACTTGTATGCAACAAGAAAACTTATTTTCTTTCATTCATATTGCGAAATGGGTTGTTGGCATTGTTCAGTATACATCTATTCAGTATTGAATTATTTATACAGCGAAAACACTACTCCGAAGGCTGCCACCCGGAGCAAAATTTTGTATTCCCTGCTTATGGAGCACTTGCATAATTTTCTTTGCCGAAGAGCAGCGAGAAAAAGCAGTCTTCCCGTGAAGCGGGCGGTCCCGCGGAGGAGCGTGACCTAAAGCTCGTGAAGTGAATCTTAATTGGTGTCAAATGTTTATCTTATTTTAACTAGCCAGACAAAGTGCCTGTGGCCGAAAATCAAAACCTGGGCATCTGTTTTCGCATTCATTATATTGTCTCGTCCTAGTCTAAGGAAAGGAAGCACCAAGCGACCGCATGTCAGCAGGACAGCAGCAGGACCAAGCGTGACGGTGGGGAGCCCCAGAAACGCCGAAAAGACCACCGGCTACAGCTTTGTCTTTATTCAAAAACGCTCGCAGTTCCCCTTCTTCGGCTACAATATTAAAACTTTTGAAAATATGTCAACTAACACAACGTATGTCATACACACTAAGGCCTCTATCATTTTCTCGGCATCTGCATGTTGCCAACCTCGTCAGACTGAACATTACTGCGCTCTATCACGAGACAGGACACGTCCAATTACAACGCACTCTGAAATGCTACCGCGACAACGGAGAGATAAAAGCCTATATGTCTTGAACGTGTATCGTTGTCGAAAACCGAGAAACGATTGCGGCTTAGACCGGCTGCCCCGCCGGGGTGGTGCAGTGGTAAGACGCCCGACTACTGTGCCGGTTCCCGGGTTCGAAACCGACCAGGGCGGCTGCGTTTCGATAGAGGCGAAACGAAGCGGCGTCCGTGTGCTGTGCGATGTCAGCGCACGTTAAAGTTAAATTGGTTCACAGGAAGGGAAAGGCGCAGTAACTGTCACACTTGCTCTGTGGACACCCGAACCGCGCCGTAAGGGAAGGGAGGAAGGTGGGAATGAAAGTGGAAAGAGAGAAAGAGGAGCCGTAGTGGAGGGCTACGGAGTAATTTCGACCACCTGGGGATCTTTAACGTGCGCTGACATCGCACAGCACACGGTGGTGGTGGTTAAAACATTTATAAATAACAATTAAATGATTACAGAGGTGTTTGGGTTAGAGACGTATCGGTCTCCCCCTCACAATACTAGGTGGAGCCCCTATTCCGGGGCCCCATTGGCAAGCAACGCCGCCCGCGTCCGTTGAACCAAGGCCTTTTGAGCCTTGAGTTCTTGACAGCCGAGCAGGGCCGCCTCCCAGTCCTCTCTAGTTGGATTGGGGTTGGGGGGAATGGATGGGTTTGACTGGCACGCCCAGACCATGTGAAAGGTGTCAGCCACCTTCCCACAGTACTGGCACGCACCATCAAAGGACGGGTTGAAATGTTTAAGCACCGCCGGGCACAGTACTGTATTGGTAAAAATTTTGATGAGGAGGCGCTCGTCAGCGCGATCCAGTCCCTTACAAGGGGCCGGGTAGCGCCTGTGCTCCTCCTTGTAGTAATCGGTGATGTCTTTGAATGTAAGGGCCAGATTGTCTGATTGGGAGTAGGCTTCCAAGGACAAGGAGATAGCCTGGGGAGAGAGTGCGCGGGCGGCCTGATCGGCCTGTTCGTTTCCCCTGAGTCCCTGGTGACCGGGTGCCCAAATGAGATTATGCGGAGTTGGGTCTATGTATCGGCAGCTAGATTGCAATATACGCCGGGCAAGCGGGGGAGCCCATCCCAGCCTATAATTCCGACAGGCCCCTCGCGAGTCGGTGATGATGTGTTTCGAATTGGGAATACTGAGAGCCAGAGCGATAGCAATCTCCTCCGCTTGAGTTGTGCTGTAGGCTTTGAAAGTTAGCCCGTTAACCGTGTTTGTGTTGTGTACGACTGCAGCCGTATACCACCCCCCATGGTAAGGGCCGGCAACATCCACATAATACACGTGTTGCTGGTGACCATAGTATCGCTCCAACGCTTCCGCGCGCGCCTGGCGACGACCGTTATGGTCGTCTTTGGACATGTTGCGGGGAAGGGGTCGGACCTGGAGGGCGCGTCTCCAGAGTTCTGGCACTCTCACCCTTTCCTCAATGTGGTAATCGTGTTTGATGTGTAGCCGGTCCAAGAGGCGGCGACCGGACGTGGTCTGTGTAAGACGCGTGTATTGGCTTAGTAAGTGGGCTTCTCGTAGCTCCCGGAACGTGTTCACCACGCCCAGAGCCAGAAGTCTCTGGTTGGATGTGCTGACCGGAAGGTCGAGAGCCCGCTTGATGACTTTCCGGTGGATGGCCTCCAATTGATCCTCATCGTGTTTACGCAGGTACAAGTAGGGTGTCGAGTAGAGGATTCTGCTCGTTACAAAAGCATGGGCAACCCGCAGTGCATCCTTGCTTCGTAATCCGCCCCGCTTGTTGGAGACCCGGCGGACCATACGGCCCACCTGGTCTCCCACCATGCGAAGTTTGGCCAGAGTGGTGTCAACTCTGCGTTGATGGTGTATGAAGAGGCCAAGGACGCGGATCTCTTTGGCCTCCCGGATCGGTCCCGAGGGAAGACTGATGCGAAGCTGAGTTGTGTCTCGAGGGGATGGACGTACGTGCACAAATTCAGATTTAGCTGGGGCGCACTGGAGTCCGCAGTAGGTCGCGTAGTCGTCGACTACGGTCGCCGCTGCCTGCAGGCAGGACTCCATGTGGCCCAGGTTACCTTGCGTGGCCCAGATTGTGATATCATCCGCGTAAAGTGCGTGATGTATCCCGGGAAGAGAAGCCAATTTGGAGGGAAGATGAAGCATGGCTAAATTGAAGAGGAGGGGAGACAAGACAGCGCCTTGAGGTGTTCCCCTCGAGCCGATGGTGTATGGCCCGTGTTCCGCATCTTGTATGCGTATGTAGGCTTGGCGGTCTGTAAGAAATTGTTTTATGTAATTGAAAGTTTTGTTACCACAGTTGGTGTGACTGAGGTGATCGAGGATTACTTCGTGCTTCACATTGTCAAATGCGCCTTTAAGGTGCAAGGCCAGGACCACCTTGTCATTATGGGGGCATTCGACAGGATCTAATATGTCGTGGTGGAGCTGAAGGAGTATATCCTGTGCTGATTTTTGAGGGCGGAAACCGAACATGGTGTCCGCGAAAATGTGCTGTGTTTCAAGAAATTCGGAGAGTCTGTCGCGCACCATTGTCTCCATCAGCTTGCCGACACAAGACGTGAGAGAGATGGGGCGAAGGTTCTCCACATCAATAGGTTTGCCGGTTTTCGGGATAAAGGTGACGAGAGCCGACTTCCAATCGAGAGGGAGAGGAGTGTCTCCGTCCCAAATACTATTGATGTATTTTAGAAGCACAACATATGCTGCATCGGAAAGGTTGGCCAAAAGCTTGACCGTAACCTTGTCGCGCCCGGGTGCAGTGCCGCGCTTCATCTTGCTTAAGGCCGCCCGGAGGTCGTGGAGCTGGAACGGAGTGTCCAGCTCCGTGTTCTCTTTGCCTGCATACGAGTAGGCGACCGCCCGGGGGTCCTTGGTGGTGCACAGGTATCGATCCCTGAGTGTGTGCGCTAGCTGTGTTGTCGTTCCTGTAAAGTTGTGCATGACTTTATGTAAGTGGCGTTGGGTTTCCGTGCGTGTTTGTGTTGGATCGATGAGCGCGCGGAATAGGCGCCACGTATTACGACCAGACATCTGGCGCGCAGCCGTGTTGCACCTGTCTACCCAGTTAGTGTCGGCTAGCTGAGCAGCATATTCCGCGGCTTGATGTGTGAGTTCGAGGATGCGTTTTTTGAGGCGTTTGTTATGTTTCTGTTTTTTCCATCTTTTGGTGAGGCTGCGGCGGGCCTCCCAAAGATGTAGGAGGTAGTTGTCTACGTCCGTTTGCGTTTCCGTGAGCTGTATCTGCCTTTCGTGTTGTTTCAGTGCAGACATGAGTGATTTGTACCAGGTGTCATATCCCGACTGGAGGGGGTCTACGATAGACAGAGAGGTGCGGAATTTTGTCCAGTTCGGGACACAAGCTTGTGTTTGTGGGCGTTTCAGTGGACGCGTGTAGATGGTTGTGTAGATTATACAGTGATCACTACCAAGAGTTTCCTCTGTGTTCAGCCAATCGGCATGGCGTATGTTGCGTGTAAATGTGAGGTCCGGGCAAGTGTCGCGTTGAATCGAATTTCCTACACGTGTTGGGTTGGTGGGGTCGGTGTGGAGGGTGAGTCCGAGTGTAGAGAGAAGTTCCGCAAGCTTCCTCCCACGTGTGTTCTCCCGGGGATACCCCCAGAGCCTGCTGTGAGCATTAAAATCACCGACAATCAGAAGTGGGTCCTTTCCCGCTACCTGCATAGCTTGCGTGAAAATTTCGCTTAACGTAACATTTTTAAGTTTCGGGGGACAATAAATGTTTAGAATGTGTACAGGTGGGTCAGACCGCCTTAGGGGCAGTACTGACACCATCGTGTACGCGAACGGTGGTGTTGTGGGGAGTGTGACTTCCTGTGCAGTATATTGCTTGTGAACAAGTATACATGTCTGCGGGTTGTGCTGAAATGTAGTGTAGTTTGTGAGCTTGACGCCTGCGCCGGGTTCCTGAAGGGCAACCGCGGCCACGAGGAATTCAGAAGTCTCAAGGTAGAGGCGGAGTTCATCCCGCTTCTTGCTGTTCTTGAGACCTCTGCAATTCCACTGCGTTAGTGTAAGCGGCTGAGTTGTTCTGGCTCTCGACTTAGGGCTGGGGGCCATGTTCGGATACGGAGGGCGGGATTACGTTGTTAAGACCTCCCAGTCTGCTAGTGCCCGGCGCAGACATGCAGGAGTCTTCAGAAAAGTCAGACTCTTCGGGAATGACTCTGTTAAATTTTGAAGGTCGGTTAACGTCCCTCATTGCACCCATGCGTTTAAGAACGCGAGGATTTTCCTGTATCCATTTTTGGATAATGTGAGTTACAGCTTGTGTCACCTGTGTGATGACATTGTCCAGCTGACGCGCAATTGTGTCATGGATAATTTTGGGAAGATCAGCCAACTGCGTTTCAATCGCGGTGACCCGAGTCTCCAGGGTTCCGAAGCGACTCTCCATATTATTAGGAATCTCCCTGTCTGTTATGTTTTCTTCCTCGTCGCTAGAAGAGGGTTGCGTAGTGATTTTATTTTTCAGCGAGTTAAGCTCACTGGCTAGTTTTTCGTTTTGAGCTCGCAAAAGGGCGAGCTCACGTTTAAGTTCCTGCGTCTCGGCGGTGCTGGTGAGGGGGGGAGGGGAAGAAGAAGAGGAGGCGACCCTTGCCCAGCTGCCTACCTTGGATTGTTTGCAGGCGGCGCCGCCAGGAGGAGGCTTTAGAGCTGGGAACTCCGCGTCTCCGGGTGGTGGCGTTGATCCAGTTGATCCCGCTGTCTTGCTATTTGGTGGCGTTCCGCCGCGGTTTTGCGTCTCCTGTTGGCGTTTCTGTTTGGCGGGGGGGCCCGATGTCTTGGGCCTTGTCTGTTGAGGCCTGATGAATTTTCCCGTGCATTCGCGGGAGCTGGTGAGGTGCAGTCCCCCGCAGATTATACACACTGGATTGCATTCGTGGGGGGCCATCCCCTCAGTACCAGCCCCCACGTTTTGGCCACAAAGTCCGCATCTTTCATTCACTGGAGTGGGACAATTGTCCGCCCGGTGACCCAGGCTGCCACAACGGTAGCACGCTGGCACTGTCTTCTTGTAACCCCTTACGGGAGTCAGTTCTGCGTTGTAGTGCACGTGCCGCGGAACGTTACGTCCCGCGAAAGTGAGCACAGCTACGTTGGAGTTCCCCAGCTTGCGCACATGGACGAGTTCTCCACCACGCCACTGCACACTATGTTTCAAAGAGTCACTGGTTTCTAGGTTGTGCACAGTAATCACTCCGCGACACACATCACCGGTGAGCTTGAGGTGTCCGTGAAGCGGAAGCGGTCCTTTGCTGGTGTTAACTTTGAAGTCCGTGAGCAGCTTCTGAACTACCTCGGCGTTCTGCGTGCCACAGACGATGATGTTTTGTTCCCAATTGGGAGAAATGGTGATGGCGTTCATGTGCTGCCTACCAATGTATTGAGAAATGGCAGCGCCGAGCTCCCCCTGTTGAAACGCTGTCTTGAGGTCGACCGTAGTACTTGGCTTGATCACGATCACGTAGTCGTCAGAATTCATCCTGACGGTTGGTTTCGGCGTCCACTTGGAGAGTGGGGATGAATTTTGTCGAGTTTTCGAAGACGGAGCGCGAGCGTCTCCCGTGTCTGCATTGTTCAGAGGAGTCTTTGACTTGGCCGCTCCTCGTGCGTTTTGCCGGCGAAGTCGCCGGTTCTCGACGACTTGAAAAAGGGCAGCTTGTTCCGCCGAAATGGTGGATTGGCCGTCCTCTGGCTGGCTTATAGGGACAGACGACCATGACAGAGTCGTGGGGTCGTAGCCGCGTTGCTCGTGCTGAGCCATGTTGATTGGGTGGCTAGCGGGCGTCTCCGCAACCAGCGGCGGGGGAGCCGCAGCCGTTAGGCTTAGCTCATCCGCTACGTGGTTATGCGCAGATTTGCTCTAAATGGCCGAAAATTGAGCGTACCTGGATATGATCGGTGTCTCCAGGATCGCGCTGCCTTCACAGATGCAGATGCGCAAGTTTCGCAGGAGTCAGATCCAGATTTCTGCGGTTCCAGCCGAAAATTGACGGAGCCAGTACGCCACGCGTCCGATCGTTCCGCGCTGCGCTGCCTATCCCTCCCCAGCACACGGACGCCACTTCGTTTCGCCTCCATCGAAACGCAGCCGCCGCGGTCTGGTTCGAACCCCAGGTGGTCGAAATTCCTCCGTAGCCCTCCACTACGGCTCCCCTTTCTCTCTTTCCACTTTCACTCCCACCCTCATCTCTTCCCTTACGCGCGGTTCAGTTGTCCACAGAGCAAGTGTGACAGATACTGCGCCTTTCCCTTGTTGTGAATCAATTATTATTATAATTATTTATTAGACCGGCTATTCGCAAAAAGTAATAGGTCACGGGCAAAACCGCCATCGTAATTGTAGGAGACTTCAAAGCGTATCCCACCGTATGGGGGCACAAAATTACGCCGATCAAGGGCAGGCAACTCTGGAGTAGCATTCTACACAATGACAACCTTAATCAATGACGTCAAACGAACAGGACAGAGTAGTAATCAATGACGTCAAACGAACAGGACAGAGTAGTAGCGTGAGTAGAGAAGCAAACCCTCACTTAACACCAATTGAATGCCAAATCACTGCCAAGTGGTCTAGCATGAAGAAGGAATTAGAAATCGACCACAAATTTATTGAGATCATTGTAGGTGCCTCATCGCCCGCACTGAAATCTCAGAAAGATCGCAGCAATAATATGACGTCTATTCAGGGAGCACCTTTATGTCCAAGACGAGACCATGGACTGAAAACCATGGAGAACAGACATTCTTGCGGCAATAAAAGAAGCCTCTGTAGAGGTGATGGGATATAAAACGCAAAGGGTGTACAGGATCAAGAGAAGTGGCCGATGGTATCTTGAGCCCGAAACAAAATACTCTCGGTAGACAAGGTTAATATGAGGGGTCTTAGGATACAGTCAAATGGTAAGAACACAGATATGATGCAACAAAGTGCTCGACTGCCGCAGGCGTACGGTTAAGAGTTTTTACACTGGGTTTTATATAAACTATTGATTGGTGCTTATTTATAATACCAACGTGTACATCACAGAACAACGATTCGTTTGGTTCCACCCACAACTCTCTCTGACCAGAGGCTCGATCACTACAGCCCCCTAAGGTGGAATCCCATCACGATTTCGAGGACTAAAAATGGTCTGTGCAAATCTCTCCACACGTTAAAGATTCAGCTAAAACAATCGTGTGCGTCATGTGATGCCGATTCGTCAGGCACCATTCAGAACCCTGCAGAGAGGGGAACACAATTTTGCCAGAAATGGCGATTGAAAGTGGCGACACACACACACACACACACACACACACACACACACACACACACACACACACACACACACACACACACACACACACACACACACACACACACACACACACACACACACACACACACACACACACACACACACACACACACACACACACACACACACACACACACACACACACACACACACACACACACACACACACACACACACACACACACACACACACACACACACACACACACACACACACACACACACACACACACACACACACACACACACACACACACACACACACACACACACATTTCCATGTGGAGTTTACAAGGCCGATCAATAGTATAGTGGTAATTTAGCGGTGGGAAGGGGCATGGTCGCGTGGCGTTGGAAAAAGCATGAGGTCACACATGATTGAGCAGGCGGTGGTCTTGTAATAGACCAACCACATCGCATTAGGGAGGTAGCAGGTCCGATCTCTGGGGCCGCTAGGCACCCACCGGGTTTGAATGGGCACATTTCCCTTGGCCTTATGCTTGACTATTTCGAAATGAAACGCTTGGGAAAGGAGTCATGAAATGTTAAGGCCACATATGGGCTTCTGCGCACGACGCAGCCTTATGGTTGTCCGATGGCGGAACCAATCATCGACCGATCGCATGAGGTAGCCAATGCTTTTCAGTAAAGGACATGATTGAAATCCAAATCAGGGAAGCCATCAAGATTGTTATCAGACTCGCAGAAAATATCCCAACAGACATAAGGAAAAAATCAGGATACTACCACTCCCAAAGATCATGCACTCAATACCGCATAAGTGCAGACGAAATGAGAGAGCGAAAGCTTAACATAAAAACCCACCCAACAGAGAGATCCTGGTTTCCACGGACGCTGCGGAATACGAACGCAGAGAAGGTTTCGTAGCCATAGCATCGACGGAGGGCGGGGATCGAGCCTCGTGCTGCAGCATCTGATATAGGAACGCAACAGTGGCTGAGGAGGTGGCCGTTGCGCTGACGCTGACATAAATTGAACAGAATATGAGGGTGGTTATAACCAATTCCCAATCGGTTATCTGAAAGCACAACGAAGCCAGGGTACCTGCCGAATCAGTTAAAATCTGGATGCCAGAAAAGCCACTGGCAGCGCTAAACAACCACGTCTGGGCTCCATCCGATGAGGGCCTGTGTGGAAATGAGACGGCGCACGCATTGTCCCGAGGATGCACACACCGGGGTCCAGTGGGTTCCTATCGAGCAGAGAGCCCGTCAGAACGAGAACCTCAAACCTTATAAACATATTCTGTCACTACAGATTAGGAAGACAGACACTACCTCAAGCAGGCAAAGGTCTCAGTGCAAAAGAAGTTATATGGAAAAAGTAGCAGACAGGGTTTTTAGGAATTTAACTCATACTACTCACGTATCTGCAAATTGCCTCTTCCATCCAAAGGTTGAATATATGCCATCCAGACGAGTGCCGAGCTTTGGCCAGTTACATCCATCATCATCATCATCATCATCATCATCATCATCAGCAGCAGCAGCAGCAGCAGCAGCAGCAGCAGCAGCAGCAGCAGCAGCAGCAGCAGCAGCAGCAGCAGCAGCAGCAGCAGCAGCAGCAGCAGCAGCAGCAGCAGCAGCAGCAGCAGCAGCAGCAGCAGCAGCAGCAGCAGCAGCAGCAGCAGCAGCAGCAGCAGCAGCAGCAGCAGCAGCAGCAGCAGCAGCAGCAGCAGCAGCAGCAGCAGCAGCAGCAGCAGCAGCAGCAGCAGCAGCAGCAGCAGCAGCAGCAGCAGCAGCAGCAGCAGCAGCAGCAGCAGCAGCAGCAGCAGCAGCAGCAGCAGCAGCAGCAGCAGCAGCAGCAGCAGCAGCAGCAGCAGCAGCAGCAGCAGCAGCAGCAGCAGCAGCAGCAGCAGCAGCAGCAGCAGCAGCAGCAGCAGCAGCAGCAGCAGCAGCAGCAGCAGCAGCAGCAGCAGCAGCAGCAGCAGCAGCAGCAGCAGCAGCAGCAGCAGCAGCAGCAGCAGCAGCAGCAGCAGCAGCAGCAGCAGCAGCAGCAGCAGCAGCAGCAGCAGCAGCAGCAGCAGCAGCAGCAGCAGCAGCAGCAGCAGCAGCAGCAGCAGCAGCAGCAGCAGCAGCAGCAGCAGCAGCAGCAGCAGCAGCAGCAGCAGCAGCAGCAGCAGCAGCAGCAGCAGCAGCAGCAGCAGCAGCAGCAGCAGCAGCAGCAGCAGCAGCAGCAGCAGCAGCAGCAGCAGCAGCAGCAGCAGCAGCAGCAGCAGCAGCAGCAGCAGCAGCAGCAGCAGCAGCAGCAGCAGCAGCAGCAGCAGCAGCAGCAGCAGCAGCAGCAGCAGCAGCAGCAGCAGCAGCAGCAGCAGCAGCAGCAGCAGCAGCAGCAGCAGCAGCAGCAGCAGCAGCAGCAGCAGCAGCAGCAGCAGCAGCAGCAGCAGCAGCAGCAGCAGCAGCAGCAGCAGCAGCAGCAGCAGCAGCAGCAGCAGCAGCAGCAGCAGCAGCAGCAGCAGCAGCAGCAGCAGCAGCAGCAGCAGCAGCAGCAGCAGCAGCAGCAGCAGCAGCAGCAGCAGCAGCAGCAGCAGCAGCAGCAGCAGCAGCAGCAGCAGCAGCAGCAGCAGCAGCAGCAGCAGCAGCAGCAGCAGCAGCAGCAGCAGCAGCAGCAGCAGCAGCAGCAGCAGCAGCAGCAGCAGCAGCAGCAGCAGCAGCAGCAGCAGCAGCAGCAGCAGCAGCAGCAGCAGCAGCAGCAGCAGCAGCAGCAGCAGCAGCAGCAGCAGCAGCAGCAGCAGCAGCAGCAGCAGCAGCAGCAGCAGCAGCAGCAGCAGCAGCAGCAGCAGCAGCAGCAGCAGCAGCAGCAGCAGCAGCAGCAGCAGCAGCAGCAGCAGCAGCAGCAGCAGCAGCAGCAGCAGCAGCAGCAGCAGCAGCAGCAGCAGCAGCAGCAGCAGCAGCAGCCGCCGCCGCCGCCGCCGCCTGATTATACCCACTGCAGGGCGAAGGCCTCTCCGCTAGCTGCATCCACTTGACCCCTGCGAACTTCTTAATCTCATTCGCCCACCTAACTTTCTGCCGCCCCCTGCTACGCTTTCCTTCCCTTGGAATCCAGTTCGTCACCCTCAACGACCATCGGTTATCCTCTCTTCGCACATGTCCTGCCCAGGTCCATTTCTTCTTATTTCTACTAGAATGTCGGTAACTTGAGTTATTTCTCTGACCCACTCTGCACGCTATCTATCTCTTAATGTTACCCCTGCCATTTGTCGTTCCATAGCCCTCTGGGTTGTCCTCAACTTAAGTAGAACTCTCTTGGTTAGCCTCCATGTTTCAGCCCCATAGGTGAGTACAGGCAATATGCAACTGTTGTATACTTTCCACTTGAGCGATATCGGTAAGCTGCTAGTCATAATCTGCGAGTGCTTGCCAAATGCGCTCCATCCCAATCTTATTCTTCTTGTTATTTCCTTTTCGTGGTACGGATCTGCGGTTACTACCTGTCCTAAGTAGACATATTCAACTACTACCAGTATTTCGCTACCTAATGTAAACTGCTGTTTCTTCCGAGGCTGTTGAACGTTACCTTAGTCTTCTGCATATTGATTTTCAAGCCTAGCTTTCTACTTTTCCTGTCTAGGTCATCAATCATTATTTGCAGTTCATCCCCCGAGTTGCTTAGCAAGGCAATGTCATCAGCAAATCGCAGATTACTGAGGTATTTTCCATCTACCCTTATTCCTAACTGTTCCCATTCCAAGTCTCTGAATACTTCCTCTGAACAAGCTGTGAATAGTGCTGGGGAGATTGTGTCTCCTTGCCTAACCACCTTTCGTTATGGAATTTTGTTACTTTCTTTATGCAGAACTATGGTTGCTGTGCAGCCACTATATATATCTTCCAGCACTTTCACGTACGGCTCGTCTACCTCCTGATTCGCAATGCCTGCATCACTGCCGAGGTTTCAACTGAGTCAAATGCTTTTTTGTAATCAATGAATGCTATGTATAAGGGCTGGTATATTCCGAGCATTTTTCTATCACCTGATTGATGGTATGGATATGATCGATAGTAGAGTACCGTTTCCGAAACCCTGCTTGATCCTTTGCTTGATTGCAGTCTAAGGTTGATCTGATTCTATTAGCGATTACCTTAGTAAATACCATATACGTAACAGACAGTAATGCTGATTGGTCTGTAATTTTTAAGGTCCTTAGAGTCCCCTTTCTTGTGAATGAGGATGATGTTTGCATTCTTCCATGATTCCGGTACCGTCGATGACACTAGGCACTGCGTATATAGGGTGGCCAGTGGTTCTAGCACGATATCGCCCCGTCCTTCAGCAAATCTGTAGTTATCTGATCCTCTCCAGCTGATTTCCCCCTTTTCATAGTTTCTAGTGCTTTCTTGACCTCGCCCTTCGTCACTGGTGGAACGTCTGACTGTTTTTCCCTGCCGCCAATCTCATTACGGTCCTTACTACTTTGGCTACTGTAGAGATCTGTATAGAACTCCTCGGCTACTTTGACTATCTTTTCCATATTAGTAACGACGTTGCCCGCCTTGTCCCTTATCGCGTACATCTCGGTTTTTGCCTATGCGCAATTTCTTCTTTACCGCTCTAAGGCTTCCCCCGTTCTTTACAGCATGCTCAATTGTCTCCATGTTATACTTCCTTACATCGGCCACCTTGCGCTTATTGATTAGCTTTGGTATATCGGCCAATTCGACCTGGTCTGTTCGATTGGAAGCTTTCATACTCTGGCGTTTCTTAATCAAATCTTTCGTCTCCTTAGACAGCTTACCGGTATCCTCTTAACTATCCTACCGCCTACTCCTACCGCGCACTCAGTAATGATATCTCTGAAATTATTGTTCCTTGACTCTAGGGTAATGTCGCAATCCTCAGTTAGAGCTGAATACCTATTCTCTAGCGAGATCCTGAACTCTTCTGCCCTCCCCCTCAGCGCTAATTCGTTACAACCATCATTGCTGTTAAAAGTTCTACCCATCTGCTCTACGCATAGCGTTCTGAGTGGCGGTAACAGATTGAGTATGGGTATGGATCACAGCAGTACCAGTAGGTTGAGATGCAGCATGTGTGACGGACTCACACCGACGACGTTTCTCAAAACGTAATGCAGGGCTATCGTCGGAGGACCATGGTGGCAGAAGTAGTGGTTGCCGAGGGGGGCTCCACTTCGTTGCGGACCTTCAGAGGACCGTGGCTGTGGAACAGGGGCTCGCATAAGGACGCCACTTCGTCGATTCGTACTGAATGCTTTGCGCGTGGAACGAGAAGCCAAAAATAGCGAACCAATGCAACGTGCTCAGTCGAACACCTGCAAAGGTGGTGGTGTCATTTGTTTTTCTCTTCCCACTGGCACTGAGGAAATGGCATCAGACGATCCAGGAGCCGATATGTAAACACTAACGAAATTGCAGACATGATTCACATGGTGCTGTTATGTCCTAACGACAATGATCCATACAGCAAATAGAGTCCTGAGAGACATCAACGATCAGCAAGTAAAGAGACCAAATGAAAGTCAAACATCTGCCCCTAGACATGGATGAAGTCCAGGGAATTCCAGCCTGCTGAAGGGAAAGGAAGATGACTGCTGTCAAGACTCAAGTCTTCATCAGCCTCTAACTCCTTGACAGGTGAAAATAAATGTATTCTCACCACCCATTTCGACTCTACCACGACGCCCAGTATGATGATGATGATGATGCACTGTAGCGTATGTGCCATCTACCTTGTCGAACACGATTCAGGTCTCTAGTTCCGGTGGCTATCGCATCGCATGGGAGCGCCTCCAAACTATTTGGTTCGAAAGGCTTGACTTCTTGAAAACTTCCTCCAAAACCAGGGTTTGGCGGCGGTTTGTGGGCGCAATGAGAAAATACACTGCGCGTGAAAACTTTCGGGAGCATTGCCAGATATGCACTTGAGAAGTTAGAAACTAGAAGGGTTCAACGCTGGTGAACAGAGTATCGAGCAATAACTATTGATATAAGGCAGAATACTGGTTTAAATTATTATTTTGCATCTCCCTGCCATGGTGGTGCATTAGTTAGAGCATCCGACTGCGTCGGCCAAGGATGCGGGTTCGAATCCGGACCGGTGCGGCCGATTTTCAGCGGAGGCGAAAAGGAATGCCTCCATGTGTTGTGCGTTGTCAGTCCACGGGTGGTCCAAATTTCTGAAGCCTCCGCTACTGCATTTATCAGTGCCTAAGCCGCTCGAAATGGTAAGCTCCACAAAATAAATGCTTAGGAATGAATTCGGGAGCTGTGGTAAACTGTCACTCTTTCTATGTTTAGGAGTACGAATGGAAGAAAGGTGCACTACCTGTCACCTTTTGAGTGGGTGGACACGACCCGTGCCGTAAGGGAAGCAAAGCAGGAGGGTTGAAAGAAGCTGCCACAGTAGAGGTCTCTAGAGAAGGAGGATGAGCGTTTACTAGTTGAGCAAGTCTAAGGCGTAGGCTTCCGCTGTGGCCAGCAGCCATTGACCTCTGGGGACCTGGGTTGCACACTAGATGGCCCGCAGTTGGATTAGCGGATCCAAACTAAGCTTAGCGCCTCGCATTGCTCGCAGCTGATGAGCTGCAGATCTCGAGGAGGGGGGTCTCATGGGCATGCCAATATTATGTGGCGTACATTGGCCCTCTGGAGGCATGAGAGTGAGGGGCGTATAATGCGGGGCATGCATTGACTTTGATGACTGAATTTCGAAAGGAATGACTGGTTGGTTGGTTTGTGGTGTTTAATGTCCCGAAGCGACTGAGGCTATGAGAGACGCCGTAGTGGAGGACTCTGAAAATTTCGACCACCTGGGGTTCTTTAACGTGCGCTGACATCGCACAGCACGCGGGCGCTTTGCGCTTTGCCCGAAAGGAAAGGCGGCCGCCGAGGCCGGAATTTGATCCCGCGCCCTTGGGAGCAGTAGCCGAGCGCCTGAACCACTGACCCAGCCCGGCGGGTGGAAAGGAATGCGTCTGTAATTTTCGCCTGAAGCCCTCCTTTGTCGTTGCGAGAGATATGTGTCTCGGAGGGTATATTATACGTATTTGGCGGAAGTGTAGTGCAACTTCTTGATAGGAAACCTTACAGTCTCTCGCCGACCTCATAAGGAGTTGTCCCGTCGCCCGGCTGACGAGTCCACGGGCAGAATGTGGGCAGCCTCATTGCCCGGAAAAAAGGAATGTGCTGGCGTCCAGATTAGCTGGCCGGGACGGTGAGTCATCTGAGAGGCAGGCAGAAAGTCTACTTTTGCAGTAATTCCTTGTTGCAGTTTTCGAGTGGCTATTTATAGGAAGAGCTGAGTTTGAGCTCATAGCTAGGGCGATTCCAGCCCTCTCCGCTTCCTCGGGATTGTTGGTAATGACCGAACCGGCCGTGAGCTGCTGACCTTGGTAAGTTAGTGAGAATCGTGAAGGCATTGCGGTTCCTGTGTTGCGCTTCATCACATAGACCGTTTCGTGTTTGAACTGGTATTGCTTGTGTAGGGCTTTGGCTCTTTCTACTCGACTGTATGAATGCAAATAAAGTGCATATTCTTCGGTAGAGGACGAATTTCCAAGTAACCTCGCAGGCTCAACGTAAGCGACACTTATTCTTGCCTTGTTTCGGGATAAGCGAATAACTTATCAAACTGGCTATCTTTACACAGAAGGGCTAGGACTTGTCCTTGTGTCTCCTCTCTGTTGTGCTTGATTTGCGCTAAAAGTCCTACATCGAGATGAACTGCTACTCATCCAACAGGAAATTTAATGCGTATCTTTACCTAGTACTTACATCAGGTCATCAATACCGGCGTTTGAACCCGACAGCGGCAGCCGTGCTTTGAAAGAGAAACGGAAAAGCCTCCTTTTGGTGTGTTATGTAATGTAAGGTAAATATCCCCACGTGGGCAAAAGTATACGGCAGCCTTCCACTGCTATAGCTTTTTTTTTCTAACACCTCCGTCTTCCTCCCTTCTGTCATGGCTTGGTTGAGGTGTCCACTCAAAAGTGTGGCATTGCGTCTTTCACTTCCTATAAATCAATCTACGATTTTAAATTGCCCCGCCGCGGTGGCGCAGTGATTAGGATACCCGACTACTGTGCCGGATTACCTGGAATCGAGCCAAACCGCCGGGTGCTGCATTTCAATGGGGGCGAAACAAGAAGCCTTTCGTGTGCCGTGCGATGTCGCTGCGCAATAAAGATCCCCGGGTGGTCGGAATAACGCCGTAGCCCTCCACTACGGGCCCTCATTCTCTCTTTCTACATTCACTACCACCTTTGTTTCCTAATGGAGCCCCGCCGGGGTGGTGCAGTGGTAAGACGCCCGACTACTGTGCCGGAGTGCCCGGGCTCCAACCCGAACTCGGCGGCTGCGTTTCGATGGAGGCGAAACGAAGAGGCGTCGTGTGCTGTGCGATGTCAGCGCACGTTAAAGATCCCCAGGTGGTCGAAATTACTCCGTAGCCCTCCACTACGGTTCCTCTTTCTCTCTTTCCACCTTCACTCCCACCTTAACTCCCTTTCCTTACGGCGCGGTGGCGGTGTCCACAGAAAACATGAGACAGTTACCGCGCCTTTCCCTTCCTATAAATAAATCAGTTTTAATGGCGCCGGGTGGTCCCCCAGGTGGTCCAAATTACTCCGTAGCCCTCCAATACGGCTCCCCTTTCTCTCTTTCCACTTTCACTCTAATCTTCCTCCCTTCCCTTACGGCGCGGTTGCGGTGTCAACAGAAATCAAGTGAGACAGTTACCGTGCCTTTCCCTTCCTATAAATAAATCAGTTTAATGGCGTCGTGAAGGTGTCCACAGAAAGGCTCTGACAGGTACTGTGCCTTTCTTTATTTTTCTGTAAACCGTATTCATCATCACCATTAGCGGGACTATGCCCACTGCAGGGCGATGGCCTCTCCCCATTTTCTTCCAATTAACCTGGTGCTGTGATAGCTGCATCCATTTCAACCCGGTGCATTTCTTAACCTCATCCACCCACCTCATTTTCTGCAACCCCCTGCTACGCTTACCTTCTTTTGGAATCCGATAGCTTACTCTTAAGGCCATCGGTTTTCCTCTCTTCGAACTACATGTCCTGCCATATGGTCAGTCTTCTTAATGTCGACTAGAATATCAGTAACGTGAGTTATTTCTCTGATACACTTTGCACGCTTCTTACCTATAATGTTACTCCAACAATTTTCTGTTCCATGAGACTCTGCGTTGTTCACGATTTCAGTAGAACCCTTTTCGTTAACCTTGATGTTTCAGCCCCATAGGTCAGTAGGTGTAGGATGCAGCTGTTGTACACTTTCCTCTTGAGTGATAACGGTAAGCTGCTAGTCGTAATGTTTGTGTACCTTCCAAATGCACTCCATCCGAATTTTATTCTCCTTGTTATTTCCCGTTTGTGGTTCTCATCTGCGGTCACTACATTTCCTAAGTAGACATATTCGCCTACCACTTCCAGTGCTTCGATACCTATATTAAACTGCTTTTCCTTTCCCGGCTGTTGAGCATTACCGTTATCTTCTGCATTCTGCTGTAAACCAAATAATTTTTTTCTTTAAAGAATTGTAATTAAAATGATGACGGCGCCCTAATTTTAGCCGCTTACGGCGCTCGACTACTGTTCCCAAGGATGCGGGATCGAATCCCGGCCTCGGCGGCCGCTTTTCGATGGAGGCGAAAAGCAAGGCGCCCGTGTGCTGTGCGATGTCAGTGCACGTTAAAGAACCCCAGGTGGTCGAAATTTCCGGAGTCCTCCACTACGGCGTCTCTCATAGCCTGAGTCGCTTTGGGACGTTAAACCCCACAAACCAACCAACCGACCATACAGTGTGTCTGGCCCAAAAATGTGGACCCCGCTCGCGTCGTTTGTACCACCCTAAACGGCGTTTACGAGGAGGATCGCTAGATGAACGCTGGTGCGGATGGCGTGATGTCAAATATCCAGGCGGTAGAAGATGTTACGGAGCCATACAGTGTGGCAGCTCTTTCTCTATTTCTATTTTCAATCTCTTGTTCCTCCCTTGTCGTACGGCGCGGTTCAGATGTCCTCTTAAAAGTGTGAAAGAGCACTGAACGAGGGAAGAGGCACAGCCTCAGTTCTCAAGCCGAGCCAACATTTCGACAAGTGGGCTTGTCTTCGCTCAGACGAAAACAAGTCCACCCCGTGAAGGTTGATTATGTCAGAAAACATCACAACCTCGAATTTCCTTGCCGCGAATGAAGCCGTTTTAGTCTACATCAGAGTCGTCCTCATAGTGAGCGACTCAAATATGCGGTATATGGAATTGAACGGCGGCGCAACACGGAAACGGACACAGACAAGAAGGGGACACCACATGCGCATGTGGGGACACCACGTGCGCATGTGGTGTCCCCTTCTTGTCTGTGTCCGTTTCCGTGTTGCGCCGCCGTTCAATTCCATCATGCACCAACTCGCCCCCCAGGCAGTTATTCTATGCGGTATATATTTGCATCGTACTCCTGAACCTTGATCCAAGTGAACAATTAAGAGAAATCAACCTAATCTGGGTACCGACGCACGCGGGGGACCAAGGCAACAAGACAGCCCACACATGCGCTCGAGTAGAAATAGGCGGAGCTGTGGATATCGTGTTGGACCTGTAGCGTTTCGGAGAGCCGGTCATCTCAAATAAAGATTACATTGCACGATGCAGGATCGGCAGAACATACCCACCACTACAAAGATCACTCTCCACAGAGCCGCAGGTGGTGTGGAGAGAGAGAGAGAGAAATAACCTATATGCACACCCGTCAAGAATGACGGAAAGAGGGCTTTAGCCTAAACCCCATTCATTCCCTTAACCTTCAGCCGGATCCCTTGGGACTTGTGCGGTGGTTAGGGAGAGACAAAATACTTTGCGTTGCTCATGTGCTTCGTGACTAAGTAATAAGGTCTCCCAGGATTATACATTTCTATTCGGATCGTTATAGAACGTGCAGGTTTAGACCATGTGGGCTAGATCTGCTATGCTATTGCAGTGAGTACAGCTGGGATTAAAGACTTCCAGATGCAATTTACTGTACAAGTGAGGGCTTGCAAACACCCTGGTTCAAACTTTCCTCCACCTGATTTCTTGTCTGCCGAGCTGTTTATGTCCTGCTGGATAGGTCCTACGACCGAGCTTAAAATGAGAAATGATTTCAGGGAACGTTGTGATTTCGTCACCCGAAGGGAGGGGTTTCTCGCGGGGAGGGGGCGCCACAACGGCGATCGTCCGGAAAGTGAGCCCTCGGGTGATCGTGTGTGCCTTCTCGTTCCCCTCAAGGCCCTAATGAGCCGGCGAACTTCAAACTGATACATCGCCTAACCCGTACAATATTTCCGAATTCCTTAATTGAGACGTTATCTCAACCTATCGCTTCTGTGGTGAAATATCATCAATAAACCATATAATTTGTCCTAGTTGGACTCATCTACTTGCCAGATAAGTCAAGTCTGATCCGTCCCTTGACAAATCGAATCAAACAAAAACCAGCGGCGGCCCGGACATTCAATCCCGATCCGTGGCACTGGCCTGTGTCGCCCGGCAGCTTCATGGTCTAAGAGGCACGTGCTGACCTCCTTCCCAACCCCTACCTTTACTTTAAAAAATAGCTTTGTACTTTCTAACTGCGTAGTTTAATAAATACAAATGTTCAGTGCTCTGGATATGGAGTATCTATATATAGTGCATAGTTTGTATCGTGTTTTTAACTTTTTCTACAAAAAATCTTTAACTGCAACAAAAAATTATTTTGTATCCTATAAAAAGTGTATACGTTGGGATGAAGCAGCCCAGCGGGTAAGTTCTTAATACCTTGTAACGTCATTGCAGTAAGGCCAATAGCTGATTACCGAGACCAGTCAATGCAGCGCATTGCTGCAGACGTGCTACGCCGAGACATTGGCACCACTAAATGGGAAATGGGGCTCTAATAACGGTCCCTGTACTGGTAAACCTCCCTTTAAACGGGCCGCAACACCATAACTCGATACAGGAGCCGAGTGTTGAAGCGACAAGTCATACAATGCGTCATGTCTCTCGTCTTCGCAGATATGCGCCTTGGTTCCGGGCTTTGTTCAGAGCCTCCACTACTCATTGATGACGAGACGCTTTGCGGGTGATGATACCCTCACCGAGGACGTTTTCTTCGAAGTGGAAAAAACATTTGCCGTGAAGGTTGGTCACATTCCAGTAGTGAAGTATTGAGCTTTATATAAAAACACAGCATTACCTTTACTATCCTTCAGGGAAGATTTCGGACTGCTGTGACACCTGGAAAACCACCACAGTTGATAAATATTCGATTTCTGATAAACACGCCTGATTTTACACGTAAAGTTCGTTCTGCGGCTCCATAAATACTGGAAAAGAATGCAACATCATATTTCAGCCCGACTTTTATAGCCAATATTTTCGTATAGAGTAATTGTGTTCAAGAGAGATGCCCGGCACAGTTACGAGGTGGAAAGATGGAGTGACAATTCGATTTTTTTTGTAAACATCAAAGTTAATTCTTCAATAACTGCCACATGTTACTGAGTTGATGAGCTAAACGGCTTTCAACGTATGCGAGATCCTCTTGACTACATGAGAGGCCCAGGGATCTGAGCGCCTTGTGCAGTCATGAAACTATAGTTTTCAAAGACTGTTCGTCGTCGGAAACAGGTTTGTGGCAGGTGGTGCATAGACACCGTATTACTATATAGATTGATTATTCTCAGAATTGTATTACACAGCTCGTGTGGCACATTTTATTAGAGACTACTGGTTTGGTTTGTAGGGTTTAACGTCCCAAAGCGATTCAGGCTATGCCGTAGTGGAGGACTCCGGAAATTTCGACCACCTAGGGTTCTTTAAGGTGCACTGACATCGCGCAGCACACGGACGCCTTGCTTTTTGCCTTCCCGGAAAAGTGGCCGCCGAGGCCAGGATTCGATCCCGCGTCCTTGGGAACAGTAGGCGAGCGCCGTAACCACTGCGCCACCACGGAGGCTTATTAGAGAGTACTATGCAAGCAAAAAAAAAAACGACGGGAGATTGAGTTCACTAGCAGAACGTAATGGTTGCTTTCCGAATCAACTTTAAAGGCAGTGTCAAAGATTGGGGTTAAGGATGGCCTTTTATTCAACTTTCTTTGAATGCAGGTGTTCCTGATTCTGAGCCAGTTGCGGCAATCCATCGCGCCGCCCTACACGTTCATCCTCGAGAGATACGAGATGGAGCCACAACGAACGATACGCTACTACAACGCCTACAAGCAGGCGGACGTTCAGTGTTCAGCCATGCCATTTGGCTTCACTACGCAAACGAAAGCACAGCTGGCAAAGCTGTGAGAAAGACTGGCCGCCCAGAGCTGTGCTGGCTCTGCGGCACACGCAGTGCAATACAGAACTGTCTGGCTTTTGTAACGTCTTATGACTCGCTTGTTTACCGTTGAAAATAATGCCAACAGTCTGAGGAATTACTGCTGCTTGTGTGTAGTGCAGCAAGAGAGACATGGGTATCAGAAATAGAACTAAGTGATAGTAATTTCCGCAAAACTAATTAAAGTTCCTAAAACGTTCACACTGTTGTCTTTCTGGGGTCTGCGTGAAATTGGGTTGACTAGATATTATGAACCCGATACGTGATCTCGGTGTGGAATATTCCTCGTGCTTGGGTTGTAATTGCAGGCTTTTATAACTCAAGCTATTGTTGCTCCACTGTCTTGAACATCTTTTCTCGTTCACGGCACAGAATGCGGGATTAGCTGGCCGGCGTAATTTGTTGGCTGTTTCGGAGAGATATGCTGCAACAGCCGGCTGCTCGTTTTTGATCCGTTTATTTCACTGGGTTCAAAAGTCTCTGAAACTCCAAAGTTGCGCTCCGAAACAACCAGTAACATACAATTTTGGTCGTTGGAGCGCTTACAAAAACGCCGTATTATTTATGCAGATGTTTGCACTTCTAAAAAGGAGCCGTCTGATGCAGCCGCTCTCTAGTCCGTCGCTTTCTTACACAGCAGCAGCAGTAGTCAACTATTTGTTGTCTCTAAGGAATTACTCAAATCTAAAATGGATGTCAACGTATGATACAGTATAATCTCGATAAACAAAAATAGGTTCAACAAAACTGCCGCTTAAACGTAACGTACGCCTCGGAGTTGGCGAGGTTGGTATTAAGGCAGTCTTCTTTATCGGAAATAATATTTCATATTTCCCGACCACCGCATAAACGTAAGTGAAAGCAGTCTCAAAACCTAAACTGACTGGACAAGCGCGTCGCCTTCGCGGTACGTATCTACGCCCCTGATTGACGCACACGAGGTGGTCGTCGGGGTGGGAAGCCGGCAGTTCCAAGTTCTACCTGCCTTCTCGTCGATTGCTCAAGCAACTAAGGTAGTACCGGAGGGCACAATCCTCGTCGAAGGAAAGCAAGTACCACTGGGGCAAATAACTGCTCCATTTGTTTACGTGGCTGTGTTCCGTCTACTTCCGTCAGTGAGCGACGACTTTCTCGCCACCGCTCTAAGCCTGTATGGTAAGGTCTGCGCTGTTACCGACCCCTTTTCAAGGGGAAAACAGGCTTTTATTTAGATGTTGTAATAAAATGATTTGAATTGAATTGAATGGGCGTAACGGAGTGAGGCTGGTGAAAATCGACATGCTGCCGGCACCACCCAACTTAATCACTGTTGCTGGGCACCATGCGATGCTGAAATTTCGCGGGATGAAGAGTGTGCTTCAAGCGTGGCGCAAAGGGCTATTTGGATGCCTCCTGCACCTCGGCATGTTGTGGCCGCTGCTCCACGTACGGCCACGAGAAGGAGACGTGCCAAGAAGCGCACAAACGGTGCGGCTGAAACCAAGTGACCAAGGAGTCCGTTATACCGCGGTCGTATGCGGCCGCTGCTAGGCCTGATATCATGCCGCCACAAGAAGGAAATACCACAATGACCGCCCTCACTGAGCCCTCAGCCGTGTCCAGTAAGACCCTCGCTGCAAACTCTGAGGGCGATCCTGACAGGTCGTCCATCGCCGCCCGGGCTCCGGAATCCGGCGTGACTGGCTCGGACGTTACGTCCGAAGACGAGTCTTCTCATTTGTCTAATCGTCAGGGACCAACTCGAAGGCGTCGCACCTTCCCGCTACAGACATACGAAATTGCGGCTTTGAACGCACTTACTACAAAGGAATGCGTGCTCCCAGAGGCCTATTCAAACTCGGCGGCTTCCGCCTTACCTGAAACGACTGTGGATGCACAGTTCGAAGTCTGCAATTGTGAATCCGAGCTTCCCAGAATGCCCAGCCTCCTAGCCTGGTAGTTGCGCACGTTGGGCGCAAGCGTTCCCAAGACCCAACGAACAAGTGTGCGAAAACGCCGCTCCTGGTTGGTACTCACGAAACAAAGCGCCAGCACTCAACATCGGATGGTGGAGCGAGCGCGGCGACGCCCTCGGCTCTAAAAAATCCGCGGACCACCGAGAACAACGACGCAGCGATGGATGTCTAATCGTTCAAGACGTGAGCGCAATGGCAATTCTCGCTAAGGTAACAGGCTGTGATCGCTACCCTCATCCTGCCTCGCTTTACGGTGGCCCAAGCGGCGCTACCGTGGCGCTCCAGACCAGCCACTGCTATCCTATTGGCACTATTGGTTCGCCGGCGCCACTGGTGAACGATGAACGGCGCGTGCGAGGCAATAAGTGTTGGTTTGAGTCTGACTGTGGGCTTCCTTCCCAAGTCACTTTTTTCGCCGCCTCTAGTCCACGTTTAGCCGCCACCGCGTTGCCCTAGAGCCCACATCCGGAACCTCAGTGAAGATCTGCGGGACGCCGCCATGACATTCCACAGCTCGACGCAGGGTGCATTCGCAAACATTGGTAGCAAAACTACACCGTGAGTCTGTCGCCCTTTTGCATGTTCTGCTCCGTTTTGTATTTGTTGTTATAAGGCGAAAGCCTTTAAGCTCTCATCGTTGTCAGCAGGAGCTGTTGATAGAGGATGTCACGCTTTCAAGAGCGAGAGTTGAAAAGAAGTTGTTAAACCGGGTCTGCACCGAGAAGCGAACCTCTGTCTCTTGGATCCCCAGCCGAGCGCTGTACCATCCCTTATGAAAATGGATTTTGAGTTTATGCTTTGGTCTTAATGTTTTCTTAAGGAGTACAAAGAAACTCAACAGACATCCAATACCTTCTGTGTTTTAGCAACAGCCTTAAACCAGATTTTCAATTGACATTTCACATAATTTGTTCTTGTTTTGAAAATGAAAGGCTTTTTTGTGAACTCCTAATGTGTGCGCATAGAATGCAAAAAGTCAGCAGGAAGTATGATGTGTTTTCTCGGTCATTGGGACCACTAAGTGAGAGAAAACAGTGTGTTTCAATTGGAAACACAGTGCAACTTGAGCAGTTCAATATAGAAAGAAATTATTAGCAATGATCACTACATGTGCATTGCTATTCAGTGAATCTATACTAATTTTTTTGTAATGGATGCCACTGGACTTCTGTGTACCTTTTCCATAGAATGTAATGGCTCCATTGTGGACAAAGTGTCTTTTCAGGTTGTACCCTTTCATGTGAGACCTAAAAACCTGAACAACGTTCGTAGTTTTCCCAGTAACTTTTTGCCAGAATGTAGGCATGGCTTGCATAAGGGAGAACTTGTCAACAATCTGTCTTCAGGATACCTTGTCCCTCTAACGAATTTACCCAGTTTTCCATTAATTCCTTCAAATGAAAACATGGAGTACGCCCATAGAGGTCCCCATTTTTGAACAGTGTCAAACATATGAAGCAGCAAGTGTGAGTTGTACGTCATGTATCACAGCCCATATAGATCTTCATATTCTTTCAGAAATCTTATCCTTTCAGCCCTCATCAGATTAAGCTTTTCAAATGAAATACGTTCACCCAGCAGGTAGTGCATAATTTCAACAAATGTTAACAATTCTTGTCATTTCTGGAAGGAATGTAACCATAGAGCCCAACAGGAGAGTAAAACATCAACCAGTTCCACCATTCAGCAGACTTCCAGTACGGAACTTCCTTCAACGACCTTGGAAGCCTGGAAAGCTCCCATACAGGACGTAAACTGAGCAGGTTTTCATATACCTCTTGAAAACAACTTCGAAGCTGAAAGTGGCGACACTTTTTGATTTAAGCCAGAGCATTGTGGTGCTTTTCACAAAACCAGAACAAACAGCATGCATATAATCCACCACAAAGCCAGAACAAACGCTGAAATAAGTAAGTAGTGTAAGAATGCTGGTAGTTTTCACACCACAACTTACCTTTCCAGGCTTTGTTCTGGCTTTCTGCACATGCAAAAGGAATGACTCATGGCTACGCAGAGTAGGGATAGTCTCAGGAGCAGCATACACACGGCAGTGGCCATTGCCCTTGGCAACCACCTGGCCAGTGATCTTGCACCAAGCACAGCCATGTTCACCATTGAATTGAGTCATGCCCATGAGCTCGCATCTTCCAACACTGTCCACAGAACTTGAACCTGGAAAGACTTTTGTTTTCCTCTCATTTCCTTTGCTGTCCTTCCATAACATACCAGTAGAAGAAAGTTCATTTACTTTTTGCACAAAAGGCAATAAACATGTGTTCATAGCTGGCTTCCTGGTACCAAATCAAAGTCCAGCTAGAAGGAGTTTCTGAACCCTTTCCTTATAAGGAAGCTGATTGACCTGAACCAAAAGGAGCCTGATCCCAAAACTGCTTGCCTCAAACAGTGGGACACCATCAGTATTAAATGTCAAGCTGATGTCACCAACCCCAAGTGGAAGCTTACTATGCCCTATACTGTTTGTGATATCTGTAACATCATAAGACAAAGGTGTTTGACTTGGCATGGCTGTCATTGGTTTTAATATATTAGAGATCTGTGGTTCGAGATCCAGTGAATAAAAATAAGAGAGGTCTTTAAGAGTGCATTTCTTTTGTGGTCAGTTTAGTAATCATTGCACACAAACTGTGCACCTTCCTCTGCAGTTCCAATATAACTGTAGCAATTACTGCAATAAAAATGTCTTGTCCTTTTAACATCCATGTTTGCGAAGTGTTTGAAAAATGTGTACTTGGAGGTCGGTAGCGTTGTACTCTCAGGAAGGTGGCAGGAGATCAAGTGGAGAAAACGCTCAGTTGCCTCTTCTGAGGCATCATGGCGAAGGCTGTGGCATAGGATAAGCAAGATGCTTGTAGCTTTTGTGATCCTTGAGCCCGGGTAGAGTGGTTGGTCCTGTTCACAAAATGCAAAGAATCACAATAAATCCGATATCTACTAAGGGCCACACTGGAATTGCAACGTGCAAGTGTTTTTTTTTGCTTGAGCTAGAAACACATCTCTTTTCATCCATGAGAAATAGAAAACTAATTCTTCTTTTTCTCAATCTGAATTTCTTATAAAGCACACAAGCTACAGTAAGCAATTAAAAAAACAGAGGCTCTTTATAGCGCTGGTATGCTCATATATCAAAGCACAAATATAAATCCGCTGCAGTGGCTCAGTGGTTGGGCGTCTGATTTCCGAGCCCAAGGACACATGCTTGATCTTAGCTGCAGCAACTGCTTTTCCATAGACGTGAAATGCAAAGTACCCATGTACTTAGTGTTGTCAGTGCACGTTAAAGAGCACCAGGTGGTCAAAATTATCTGGAACCCTCCTCTGCAGTGTCCCTCATAGCCTAATACATTTTGAGATGATATGTCCTATAATGCAAACCAAAGCATAGCATAAATATAAGGTTTCTTATTTTCCAGTTATTTATTTTAACAATAAAGATGTGATCACGATGTCAAGGGTTGATATATTGACACGTGCATTAGAGCTAGAAGAAGAAGGAGCGAAATGGGACGAAGTAGAAGACGTTCAAGTGCCCGCCCGTTCTTGTTGCCCGCGTTCCTGACTCGGCTCTCCCGGTGCCCTCGTTCAGCGGTTACAGCAATTCTTTAGTAGAACAACCGTTACACATCTGGTGGAGTCGTGCTGGGCGTATGCTTCCCAACCTGCGTACGCCTACGAGATAAGAACACGGAGCTCATACCGGTTCGTCAGCGCCCTAGCCGCCGTCTCCGCGGCCAGTCACCAGAATTCGGACCTCTCACCACCCCGACGAGGACGACGCAGCCTCGACCGACGGTCCCACCGGAAATGGCCACAGATAGTAGGTCCTCGGCGCCCATCACCTACCACGTGCCGCGAACATCGCCATCTTTTCACGGCGATCTATAGGAAGATGCGGAGGACTGGCTGAACACATTTGAGCGCGTCGCCCGCTACAACGGCTGGACCGACGACCGTAAGCTCCATAACGTCTTTTTTGCGCTTGAAGACTCCGCTAGGACATGGTTAGAAAACCAGGAAAACATCCTGTCCACCTGTTGAGACATTTCGCATAAATCTCCTAGCTACTTTCCCCAACGCAGACCGCCGGGAGAAAGCGGAAGCTGCGCTTCACTCCCGCAACCAGCGCACTAACGAAAACGTCCGCATGTATGTGGAGGACATGACGCGCCTATTCAAGCGGGCTGACCCCTCCATGGCCGAGGAGACAAAGCTTCGCCGCCTCATGCGCGGGGTCAAGCAGGAGCTTTTCGCCGGTCTGGTGCGCAGTCCACCGCGTACAGTTGCCGAATTCTTCACTGAAGCGACCACCATGGAGGCGACGATCCTGCAACGAGCCCGGCAATACAATCGAGATGTAAGCACCCGTGGGCCCGCTATTTCTTCGATGCCGCTAGGGCCTGACGTAGCCGTTTTACGTGACCTAATGAAGTTGATCATCAAGGAGGAATTACAAGCCCTCCAGCTGTGTCCCAGCGCGCCGTCTGTTACATCGCTATCTCAAGTCGTCCGGGACGAGGTGCGCCTGGCATCGCAGCAGCAACAGGTCTCTGAGATTCCTAGACAGATTGAGGTCAGACCTACATATGCAGCTGTCCTCTGTCAGGCGCCAGCTACAGTCTACGACGTAAATACCGCCACTCAAGCCGTGCAGCAGCCTGGTCTTTCCCGTGTGCCTGCTCGACCAGTTTATCAGCGGCCACGGAAATGTGATGTGTGGCGTACACCGGACCGACAGCCACTCTGCTACCACTGTGGTGAGGCGGGTCATCTTTACAGATCCTGCCCATATCGCCGAGTGGGCCTGCGTGGTTTCGCGCGCGACGATCCTTGCCCACAGAACGGCGAACGACCATTCGAAATCGAAGCTCACCTGTCGGCTAGTCAGAGGCCTGGAACATACGGCCGTTATGACTCTAGATCATCGTCTCCTCGACGTTACCGCTCTCCAAGTCCTCGCCGAGACGCTGGCAATCCTGAACGGCGTTCTCCCAGTACAGGTCGGGAAAACTAATTCCAGCGGTCTCCGGAGGCAAGGCCGCTGCTGTCGGGAAAACTGAAGATCCTCCTTCGCCGATACTACGAAACGCTGATTTCTTACAGGGGCAGGGTAGCGACAGCATCCGACGTGCTACCTCTGATCTGCGTGTTACAATTGACGGTACTGAAGCTGTCGCTGTACTTGATACGGGGCAGATTATTCGGTGATGAGCCATGCCCTCACCCAGGACTTGAGCAAAGTTTTGACGCCGTGGTTGGGCCCTAGCATTCGCACGGCTGGACGTTACCTCATTATCCCGGCCGGAAGGTGCACAGCCCGAATCAGCATCCGCGGTTTCGTCTACGTCGGTGAATTCGTCGTCTTGCGCGAGTGTTCAAGGGATTTGATCCTGGGCCTTCACTTGCTACAGGCAAACGGTGTTGTGATCAACTTACACGAGGCGTGAGTCACATTTTCGACAAAGCAAGCCTTGGCGCACAGTGACACAGAAGACCCAGGAGTCAATGCTCTGCGTATTGTCGAAGACGACGTAATGCTGCCACCACGGTCCAATGTGCTGGTGTTAGATAGGAACGACTGGTTTCACAACTTCGAGGGTATTGCGGACAGTACACCTTCGCTGTTGCTCGAGAAGGTAGTGGATATTGCGCGCGGTCTTGTCGACTTGAATGACGGCTGTGCGACAGTTCTCTTGACGAATTTCATCAATGAAATTCAGCACCTCGCGAAGAGAACGGCTGTCGCCTTCCTCCAAATGTAGATGGGTTGCCGCATCTTTGCCCCGTGGAGATGAATCTTCATGATGATGCCCCAGCATACAGCGCCCTTCAGAAGGTTAAAATCAACCCGGGTTTGTCACCACATCAAAATAACCTTCTGTCATCCCTGCTACTTGATTTTAAAGATTGTTTCGCGGCGAGCTCCAAGGTCGGACGTACGCCGATAGCCAAGCATCGCATCGTCATCGATTCAGCCAAGCCACCAGTATGTCAGCGTCCATACCGTATTTCGCCTAAAGAGCGGGAGGTTATTAGAGTGCAAGTCGATGAAATGCTTACAGACGATGTTACACAGCCGTCAACAAGTCCGTGGGCGTCGCTGGTCGTCCTGGTGAAAAGGAAAGACAACGCGTTACGATTCTTCGTTGATTACAGGAAACTGAATCAGGTTACAAAAAAGGACGTGTACCCACTACCCAAGATCGATGATGCGCTTGACCGACTCCGAGACGCCAGGTTCTTCTCTTCCTTAGATCTGAATAGCGGATATTGCCAGATCGAGGTGGATGAGCGAGACCGCGAGAAAACAGCTTTCGTGACGCGCGACGGTCTGTACGAATTTAAGGTGCTCCCATTTGGGCTCTGTTCTGCGCCGGCCACGTTTCAACACATGATGGACACCTTTTTAGCTGGTCTGAAGTGGCAGTCAGCCTTGTGTACCTGGACGACGTGTTCATATTTTCGTCTAGTTTCGAACAACACTTGCAGTGATTGCGCATTGTCCTTCAAACTCTCCAGTCTGCACAATTAACTATCAAGCCAGAGAAATTTATTTCGCCTTCGAGGAGCTCTGTTTCTTGGGAGATGTGGTCAGCGCGCAAGGTGTTCTCCCAGATCCCGACAAGACTTCCGCCGTCTTAAGTTTCCCACGCCCAACCGACAAGAAGGCCCTGCGCCGTTTTCCGGGCATCTGCTCCTATTACCGCCGCTTTGTTAAAGATTTTTCTCGCCTAACTGAGCCATTGACAGCCTTAACTCGAGGTGACACCCTTTTTATGGGGGAGTGCCCAAGACGAAGCCTTCAAGGAACTGCAAAGTCCACCGATACTAGCTCATTTTGACCAGAATGCAGACACAGATATCCACACTGACGCCAGCAATGTAGGCCTCGGAGCGATCCCCACACAGTGGCAGGATGGTGCAGAACGAGTCGTCGTCTACGCGAGCCGTACACTTTCTCGTCCGGAAAGGAACTATTCGCCGGCAGAAAAAGAGTGTCGCCATCATCTGGGCTCTGAGTACGTTCCGACCATGCATATACGGGCGACCGTTTCGTGTTGTCAGTGATCATCACTCGCTATGATGGCTAGCCAGCATTAAAGATCCTTCTGGGCGGTTGGCCAGGTGGAGCCTTCGGTTACAGGAGTACGACATGACAGTCGTTTGTAAGTCGGCCGGAAGCACCAAGACGCAGACTGTTTATCACGACCACCCGCGGAACCGGCTACGCAAGACATCACCGATGATTGTCCTATCCTGGTGTCGTCAGCATTTCTCGTATGGCGCAACTTCAACGGACCGACTCTGAGTTGTCACCACTCATTGAGTACCTGGAGGGTATTAATGCTAGTGTACCCCGTTTGTTTCGTCGTGGGCTGCGGTCAGTCACTCTACGGAGTGGAGTGCTCTACAAGCGCCACTTTGACAGCACTAGGGAGACGTTTCTGCTTGTGGTGCCATCACAGTTACGGCCCAAAATCCTGAGCGCTTGTCATGATGAACCATCCGCCGGCCGCTTGGGTATTAGTCGCACACTGGCAAAGATTCGGCTGAAGTACTACTGGCCCAATTTACTACCATCAGTGCGTAAATACGTAGCAACATGCCATGATTGCCAACGGCGCAAATCTCCTCCTCTGAGACCAGCTGGCTTTCTGCAGCCTATACCGCCCCCAAAGACCCTCTTTCAGCAAATTGGCATAGACCTCCTCGGCCCTTTTCCGAAGCCGTCCACTGGAAAACGGAGGATTGTGGTCGCGACGAATTACTTGATGCGGTACGTCGAAACTGCGTCACTTGCAAGCGGTACTGCTGCTGAAGTCGCCGAATTCTTTGTCCACGACATAGTCCTGCGTCATGGGGCTCCTGCAGCTATCGTTACTGACCGTGGAGCTGCATTTACGGCTCGCTTCACTCAGGCTGTACTGAAGCTCACGCACACCAGCCACAGACGTACAACAGCCTACCACCCACAGACAAATGGCTTGGTTGAACGCCTCAACAGGACCTTGACTGACATGCTTTCCATGTATGTTGATGTCGAGCACAAAACATGGGACCAAATTCTTTCATATGCAACGTTTGTGTATAATACCGCGCAACAAGAAACGACGCGGTTCACTTCGTTTGAATTAGTCTTCGGCAGCCACGTAACTACCCCCCTGGATGCTGTGCTACCCGTGGACCTCCCTGACAGTGAGACTGAACTCGACGTCGATGTCGCACTTATGCTCAGCGCGCGGAAGAAGCGCGGCAACTGGCCAGACAGCGTATTCACCGCCAGAAGCAGATCGATGCTGACCGCTACAACTTTGGACGCCGCTGCGTTACCTACAACCCGGGCGACCATGTGTGGATCTGGACGCCCGTTCGTCGCCGCGGGCTGTCCGAAAAGGCACTGCGCAGCTACTTCGGCCCTTACCTTGTGGTCTGCCGCCTCAGCGACGTAACGTAAGTAGTTGTACCAGCCTCACCGGCTCATTCATCGCGCAACGGCAAGCGCAGTGACGTTGTGCATGTGGTGCGAATGAAGCCCTACTTCGAGCGAACCTCCGACTGACTATCAGGCTGCATGTAGTCTACCCCGTGATGTCAGAATATTGATGTAACTCTTGAACGCTTTCTCTCCCGGCTCTTCTGTCTGACAATGACACCGCATCGGGGCGATGCTCCAGAGGAGGGGGCAGTGACACGTGTATTAGAGCTAGAAGAAGATGGAGCGAAATGGGACGAAGTAGAAGACGTTGAAGTGCCCGCCCGTTCCTGTTGCCCACGTGTTCCTGACTCAGCTCTCCCGGTGCCCTCGTTCAGCGGTTACAGCAATTCTTTAGTGTAACAACCGTTACAATATGATTGACGGGATTAAAGCACCATCTTGTATGTCAATATATTAACAAATGCTTGTAATTGCTTATCATTAATTACAATGTAACCTTTGTTTTGCACCGAAATAACCTTTCTACAAGGGGTAATTTCACACACTGCTTTGCAAATCCAGCAGAATTTCATTTTTGGCCTCCATATTTTTATTTCCCATAATGAAATGCTCACCTTTCATGCACTAAAGCTCTTTAACAGCCAATGGCAAGTATCAAACATGAATGCATACACTACATAACAAACCTGCATGCAGTGATTTATCAGCAAAACCTGTCTTTTCAATTTAGAACGCTACCTAGGAGTATACACTGAAGAACCGAAACCTCGTAAGTCACAGTCAGTGGACTAGCCGGAGCCCATACAAAATTCCACGTCGTCATCTCGACCAAAACGCGCGCCCATCCCGTACATCCCAGGCATAAGTGAAGCCTTGGCACGTGTTTTCAAGAAGCACAATCTACATATTGCCCACGTGCCAACCAGCAAACTACGCGGCGATCTCGTCAATGTAAAAGACGCTTTGCCCCGTTCAAAGTTCCAGGGTATCATATATAAGATACCGTGTGACGATTGCAGCTCTGTCTACATCGGCGAGACTGGAAATCTGCCCAGGCGAATAAAAGAGCGCCGCAATGATGTCGCCAAGAGTCGGACAGCGTCAAACGCGGTGGCAGAGCATGCGCAAAAGGAAGGCCACGAAATTTCTCGGGATGACGTGGAAATCGTCGCTACCGAAAGAAACGTGTCAGCACGACTGCACCTGGAATCTTTGATTATCCACTCAACGGCAAACACTATCAACAGAACAAAGGGAAACCTTCCCCCGGCTTACGCAAAATAATTACATCGCCTTTTCAAAGCTATTTAAGCTGCTCTTCATTCGGCCGGTTCTTCATTGTGAACGAGGAACCCGTAGGGGTTCCGAAACGTCAACGTCAACGTCAAGAATGCATACCAAAAAAAAGTCCACTGGTCCCCGATATGACATTCAAAACTGAACACTGTTCAAAGTTGCGCGCTGGAGTGACAGCTATGGTAGGAAGGCAAGACAAGAAGGGAACGAACGCTCTGCAGCGGCAGGTGACGCCGGCAACAATAGAGCTGCACCGCGCATCCGTCGTGCGTCCGCGGTTCAAATTGCTAGTCTCTGTGACCGAGGACACGTGCCCATTGGTGGTGGTGGTGGTTTATTATTGCTAAATAATCAAAAAGAAGGAAAAGAATGTTGCCGGCCGCGCGAAATTCACGACACAGCAAGGCGCATCCTTTACAAAGAAGAGTGGTGAGTAGTTTCTCTTTTTCTGCATATGCATACACGGAAAAGGGTGCACTTTGACGAAATAATTACAAGACCGCGCTTAAGTCTGTTTAAAAGCGCAAATTGCGAAAGGCACTTTAGAGAACTGTTTCTACTTGTCTAAAAATCTGACGCACCTGAGCTAAAGTGCTCGGCGGCCGGCGGGAAAGAAAAGTGGATAGGAGAGGATAGCGATGTGATTGGTTGATTGAAAAACTTTTTATTGAGGTGCAGAAAATGAAATGAGGAGTAAATCATGGGTGGCTTCCTCTGTACAGGATGCCAAGGAAGGTTGCCGTGGCGCCGGCGTGGCGAATCAGTCCTCGCTGAACCGCCAGGTCGGAGCTGAGCAGACAGTTCTCCCACTCGTCCTCAGAGATGTGTGTTGTGATGTGCGGGGGTCTGTGTCCCTTACACCCCGCAGTGACGTGGTATGTAGTAGGGGTGTCGTCACACCACGGACACGAGTCTAAATACTCGGTCGGGAAAATGAGGTGCAGGCGATGTAAGTGTACGTGTTGGTCTGGAGGCGACGCCAGTCTCTAGCCTCCACGGCGTTAAGTAGGCGATGTGGTGGAGGGAATTGTCTGCGCTGCAGTCGCAGTGTAGCGAGCCTTTCGCCATACGTGGGAGTTAGGGGGGAGAATGAGCACGTCCCGGTTGCTCGGTTGCTTTGTCCTCGAGCTAACCGGTCAGAGGTGAAGTATAGAGGGGAGCGATAGGAAGAAAGGACCGTATGGCACATCTGAAGGTTCAGCGAACTTTACAGGCTCAGCAAAATGGTTGTTTGGGCGTGTTGGTGATACATGAAGGAAGTTAAAGCGCACAACAAGACGAGGACAGTGCGTCTCACGCCTTCTTGCCTGTCCTCGTCTTATTGTGCGCTTTAACTTTCGTCACTTCTTCCCAGGCTCCATGGGCGCTGCCATATTGTTCACTGGACGGTCGGGTGCACCCCGCGTAAGCACTGTAGAAGCTACAGCGAAACCTGTTGCCGAGTGTCCAGAGAGGAGGAATTTCACCGACTCCCTCTCCCGATGCAAAGGTCTCTACAGTCGCAACGGGGAGTAAGTGGAATTTTCCACTGCCTCAAAACCCGCCAAACCTCGTTACCCCCTCCCCCCTTTCCCTCGGCGCTTTCCGTCGGCACGATAACTGAAGGAGCTCGCACTGGTGAGGCTCAGCGCCGTCGTCGTCTTGTGCACTTGCGTTGCTGATTTTGTTCATCTGTGCCTACGGTCCGTGCCATAACCACCGTGACACACATACTTGTCAAGTGGCAGCAAGATAACAAATGGGATGTTTGTCCCGTGCGCGCACTTGTCGATGCAAGAATTGGTGTGCGGCTCCTCACAGAGCCGCACTCCATCAAAGAAATCCGCGGCACTGTCGCGGACATCGTATGGAAGGCTGGCGAGGCGCCCGCGCCTGGTGAACTGCTGGACTTCGGTGAGTGTCACAAAAGCATTTGCGCGTCCAGGGGTTCGGGAACTGGAACGTTATGCTCATAATCTAGCAATTGTATTGCGCAGGAACGGACAAAACGATGGAGCGGCGCCGAGGAAAACTAGCGGCGGCATCGCTAGAAAACATCAATAATGTGGCCGCAAATGGAGAAAACTTGGGTATGTGCCTTTAGTCCAGAAAGCATTTCTTCGTTTAAGACAGTATATAATTTGCGATTTGCTGGCAATTGTGCATACATACAGGCGGCGAGGACCTGGAAAGCTGCGGGAATCCCGCCGCACCTGCACGTTGTTGTTATTGTTGTGCCCTCAGATAATGGCACATACCCACGAGGGGGATGGGCAACACGTGAAACCAATACATTCAGCTAGCTAAACATATGCACAAGCAAATATTAGGCGTTAGAATTTTCGGTTTTTATTTTCTGAGAACTCGGTTCACTTTTTTCGGTGTTTACTTTCAAACAGAATTCCGAGTTTTTTCGGTTAATATTATTTTCTTCCAAAGAAATATCGGTTTTAGTTTTTCGGTGAGATAAGAAAAATATGTGTACAGTTAAAATTGACGTAGTGTTATTTTGGCTTTTTTTTCTTGCATGTTGTTTTATGCACTTTTATTTAATGTACAGTTGGTCACATATACTGCTATAGGCTCCTGGAAGAAAATGCTATTACAACGAAGAAAATTAGCATTATGACAAAATGCATACGTAAAACAATTTATTACTAATTATTGCCGCGCACCCTGTAAAATCAGCCTCACAACAGTAATCGTAGAACTGCGAAGATACAAGGAGCGCGATATTGTCGCTGCCAAGCAGAATTCACTGAACAAATGCACTCGCAGAATGTGAAAGAGTAGTCGCTCCTCTACTCGTAGCAACATTCATCGCTACATGCGCAACAGTCGCGCAGCAGAACGCAGCACTCAGGCTTTAGCCTTTTATCACTTTAGTCGGTAAAGTGTCCTCGAATTTTTATATCTGGTTATTGTACGACACAGGCCCGAAGTCCGTGGAGCAGCCTCGGACCTGTGATGCGCCGGCTCGAAAGAAGCAACGGGTGAGTCGATGCTTTAAAGGTGGTTATTTCAAACAAGCGATCTTCTGTTTGAAATATAGGGGGTGCTTGGAGGTATTTCGACTTTACAATGGCTGCCTGTTCTTTTCATTGGTGTATATTCCGTGCAAAAGTTTAAGCCTTTGCTCAATTTTTTGGTTTATCCAACTGAAAGAGCTCTAATCTGATGTGTTTATCCCATTTATGTTGACATGTCTGGAGTACTATTTTTAAATAAACGTTGCTGTGTTGTTTTGTATTCTTTTAACTTGTCTACCAGGTAAACCTGTTGTGGTTCTGCGGTCGCACATTCTAATTGTGGCCTTACCACTTGTTTGTGACTAGCTGCCACTCCCCATTTGCAAACCCAGTGTCACTGCAGTCCAGCATCTCAGCATCATATCTGATTCTGGGCCAAGTACAATGCTGCAGGATGGGCACATAAGAATTGTTGACTCGTTCATATTAGTGTTCGAAAGAACAAAAACTGGCAAAAGTTTCTATTGGGTGGAAAGTAACTAAGTTCCAAAAAAAGAGCACTTGCACAGTATTTTTAATTTGGCTGAATTTTGTGCACAGCTGGCTATTTGCAACGTGATACTGGAACAAGTGCAATCATAATGTGTACAGTACTTGTTCCTAGCCATGAGGTATGTACTAGTGGCACATCAGGATGCTAAAGCAAATTTCAGTGTTTCCCTCAATTATATTAGCAGAAGCAGTCTTCACATCACAGTTTCAATGAATCTAGCCAACCACAGGCAACCTCAACCAAAAACGCCGTGAAAAAAAAAAGAATACTGGTTTCTTCCTATAGGACACTGGTTTTTGCAGTAAGGCTTTCGTCCAAGTAATTAAAAATGTCAGTGTTTAGATTACCTTGAGAAAAATTAACATTACTACAGTTGTCAGTTTACAATTCAGCACGAGGTTATGCTGCATGGGGTGTTTGCCGTGACTGACACACACTAGCATGGTCTCGGATTTAGCACTCAATACTCGACACGCCTAGGCATTCATGCTATATTTGTGATCCACTATGTCAGTACTAGTGTAGTTGAGTAATGCTTGGTGAGTTGCTTTAAAATGAAAAGAACAAGCAAAAAAGCTGATGAAAATTATTTCCTCTGTAGGTGCCTGGTTGCAGTTGTGCCGCGGCAGAACTGCGGCAGCTTCGGGTGTATAAAGAAAATCTTGAAGAAAGATTGGTAGTGGCTGAGAACAACTATGGTATGGGCGGCTTTTATACGACAAATTGAAGCCCTCTTTATCATGCCTTCTATGGTTGCTTTCATCATTGCCATACACAACCTAATTTTGAAAAAGAATGCAAAAGCCACTATTGCACAGTAAATTGTATATCAAGTTTTACTGAATATTATGTTCCTTTCCTCAATTGCTGATTTTAACCCCTATTATATTGGGTTTAATGACCTATTGAGTATGGTCACTTCCACTTGGCTCTTTCTCATGGGATTGACTTACTGGGGATTTTTGTAACGATTTCAAACTGAACTTTTTACAGTGAAAAGTGAGCTGCACAGATTGCAATGAAAACTGATGCTGTTTTTGTTGTGGACTGATCTGCCACGCAGTGCCTGCACGTCGAAGAACCTAAGGCGGTCTTATTTAATCCTGAGCTTTAAGTATTTTAATCTTTTCCTTGTTGTGCATGTCATGAACGGGCTCAATAGTGACAGGCATCATCTATTATAGCCTACCGGGGTCTGTACCAGTCTCTAGCATTGGAGCGTTGTTGACTTTGCTTTTCAGTGGCTCAGAAATTAAGAGGGGAGGGGAAGTTTTTGAATGCAAAAACTGATTGCACTGCATTGTCATCCAGTATGTGACACTAGCAATATTCTTCACTAAATCCTTTTCTGAAAAGTAGCGAACACATACAGGCCATCTAATGCCGAATATTTTGTGAAGTCTGAATAAACCGGGAATGCGGTGCTAATGTCGAGTTGACACCTGAAAGAACACAAATGTAATCACTGTGGAGTTGTGGGGTATGACAGTTTTTTTTTGCACATGTTGCACAACAACAAACATTATTTGACAGCAGCAATGCAGTGAAGTAGTACAGTGTACCTAGCATCATGAGCATACAGAAATCGTCATGCATGCATTTATAGGGCTGGGTATTGTAGACAAAATAAAGTTAGAAGATGCATGTGTGCGCTAACCCTTGTTTCTCCTGCTAAGATAACTGTAATGCCAAACATCACGTCTACTGGTAAGCGCAATAAGGTTCGCTACAAGCGATATTGCTCAGTGGATAGTGGCCAATGGTTCAGTTTCATGAAAGTGAACCGAAAAAAAAAGTTGTGCATTATTCAGCGATATTGATAGGAGAAAACAACCGGCGTGGGCCAAGTTTAATGGGATCTTCTTTTCTATGCATCTTATATAACCCAGAGAGAAAAAATCTCGCAGTAATGAAAAAAAAATTAACAGCGCATCAACAATCATGAACGTGCGCTAGACGAGGATAGTAACTGACAGAAGCAGTTGCTGCCATGGATACATCTGCTCTTTATTTTTTGCAAAACATGTTGAGGAGATGAACATCAGTAGCTGAAGCCCAGACATAGTCGAGGATATTCAATTCATTGGTGAATCGAATGTGTAAATACATTGAAATTTCGCGATGCGGGATAGAATCCTCTCGGCGGCCACTTTTCGATGGAGGCAAAAAGCAAGGTTCCCGTGCACTTTGTGGTGCCATTGCACGTTAAGAACACCAGGGTGTCGAAGTTTCTGGTGTCCTCCACACGGCGTCTCATAGCCTGAGTCGCTGGAAGACTATAAACCCCACAAACCAAATCAAATTTAGGAGAACAGTTTTACACCTTTGGGCTTTCATAAAGTGTTCTATCTGGATTCTTAACCATACGTAAAAATCTCTTGACAGCTTGTTTGCATGAAGCAGTAAAACATGGGATGACTTGGTACGATAAGCAAACACTCTACCAGGCCGTTTACACAAAAATGCTAAGCAAAATCCGTGTACACACAAATGTAAACAACATAGGGGATATACTTTGCCTGACACCGAGCCCAAATTTGGAATGTTTAAAAGCAGAATAAATAAGATACCATTATACAGTTTAGGTGAGACGTTGATCGAAAGTGCGCTTAAGCTTGAGAAACATGTGACAGGTTAACACAAGGCTACAAGAAAAAACCTTATTTTTGTTTTGCATGCAGCAAGAGACACAGCAGTATGTCACCATTATCGACGACAACGAGCATTAATCCAGTAGCCACACAACCCTGTACTATGCCGCTTCTCAATACAATTACCATCAAACACGGCAGAAACGCATGCGGCGGTCGCTACATGCCAGCACTAGTGCGTAATGTCTATAGGCCGCTTTAGTCATAGCAAGGACAAAGGCTGGTTTCCTCCTTTTGTCTCGCGTAGTTTCTTCTGCAGATTGTTGTTGCTGCACTGACAAGTTTAGCTTCTCTGGAAATGCAGCATTCTTTCACCAGAATCTGCGAGAGGAAATGCGTGGCCATTGCAGGGCTGCTAGCATAAGTCACGTGACGCTTCGTCCACTCTAGGATTTCGTGATTTGGCCCATCTTGTAAATCGACTTTAAGTGATGCATGGAAGGCTTCACCTACTATTCTTGTCTCGCTGCTCACTTCTAGATTTCCTTATCATTTCATTCGTCACCTATAAGTGCCGTGAGAGAGAACTAGTTAAACTGCCCACTTGCAACCTGTGCATTCAGGTTTGCATCATCTTGATCACTAACTACCATTGTACTGCTCTAGAAAAAAAAAAAACACAAGTTGCAGTTTCAGATAAAGATTAGCGCCATTCTTCATTCTCCTGTTTTGGCTACCTTTCAAATCCACAGTTAATTTCTTTGCCTCATTTTTGTGGAATTCATTACCATTCGCAATAAAGCAATCATCTAACATTCATGCTTTTAAGCGTATTTTTCGTACTTTTCTGCTATCGCGCGAAATATATATATTTTTTCATTGATAAGAAATAGTTAACCCACATTCAATTGTTTCCTCAGTTTTACATTTATATAACATGTTCCCAATTTATGTTCTGTTTACATTTATAACATCTTGTATTTCTTTGTGTTCTACATTTATATTACATAACAGTTGCAGTTTTCACTCGCTGTTGTTTGTACTGAATTATTTTTGTTTTGCATGCTTGTAAAAGGAGGTCCATTGTGCCGCCATTGGCTTTGGGAACTCCTCCTGTATTTAACAAATCTTTGTATTCAGTCATTGAATAAAAAAAAACTGTAGTGCATGGTTAAGGCATCAGCCTTATTCACTTGAATGAAGTGCAATTAGTATATAACATCCACCTGAGCATAGTCATTTGGCTACAAAGAAAAGCTTTCTTTGTAGTCTCATGGCTGCACTCAGGGAATTACTTGTATGGAATATAAGCGTCCCCTTTGAAATAGGGTGGTGGCAATTTGCACCATGGTCGGCTTTTTCTCCCCTTTCACTTTATTGTTGTAATCAGTAGGTCCATTAAGTCATCATTTTCTTTACAGCATTTTTATTTCTGCACTTCTAACTTATGTCACATCTCTGTTTTTCAGCCACCAATCTTTTTGCTAACTTTCAAACTACTCTACCTGGGAGTGATTTCCCGTAATGTTTAACTGATTGAGTTTGTGTTTACTTGAAGTTTAATCCCCCTTCTTTTTTCTTCAGATTCATACAAGATGGTCAAAAATTTAGGAAGGATAACCAGAAGGCTGGAAACTCCGGAAGTAGAGGCAGAGAACGTAATTTTTTGTTCTTTTGAAATGTACTAATTGTAGTGTGCTCTTAAGGACAAAAATGCAAAGTATATGTTAGAGCTGGCAAAAATTCGCTAAATCATCCGGTGGCTTGCCAGTTTACTGTTGAAATTGTGCACCTTCTGTTGTTTTTGCTGCAGTGGGTAGCTCTTCGAGAATGTCCCCGAAACAGATCTTGGAACCTTATAGTTGATAAACAAAGCAATGCTTGTATAGCCCACAGCATGCCTTTTGGTTATGTATTAATAAAGTGATAGCATGAGCTATAAGACATGCCATTCGCTGGCTTTCATGCCGGCTGCATCTTACACTGAGCAGAAGCGCAGGCTAGGCAGTTTAATACAAATGGCCCTGGGCACGTCAAAGTTAGTACATTATGATCAGCTGCAGTAGCAGGGGCCCAGACCACTAAGTGAAGAAACAGTGTATTTGAGTTTAAATTTTTGTTGGTGTGAGTACCTAACACAGGACCTTCAGATTGCAAGTTGGGCATGCTACCTATAGGGTGCGAAGGCTCTTTGGTTCACGCTGAATAAAGGTAGAAAAATAATAGTGAGGTAAGGCGGTTGTAGCATTATAACCATTGGTTTTTAGATCAGCGACAGTGGTGTTGAAATGACAGAAGTAATTAATCTTTATTGAGCAACAGAGTATCATGCAAAATGGGCCATAAAATATCATATTCACAGTCGAAACATTTTTATAGGTGCCCTCCATAACATTGTCCACCCTCTGTTGCACTATGTGCTGCACCTGCCACAAACAAAAGTTTTTGGTTACCAAAATTTCTCTAAGATTCTTAAAAGATAAAATTCAGTCCATACGGTCGAAGAACCAGTCTGCAGCAAAGACTTTACACAAATGTTACTGAGTGAGTTCTGTACCTGTGGTGGGTACGACTGTGTCATGAACTTCAGCAGTCATATGAAGCACTCTAAAAAAGGGTCTGCATTCTCTGCTCCATATCTTTGCCGCTTTGTGAGCTTGAAGGAATGTGTATGTGCAGAAAGAATTTTTGCCAGTTATATAATCTAGTTTCCTGGAATGTGTAAAGGCACCCACTGATAATAATACTACATGAATTGATCAGAAGGCAGAGTTACAGTAAATTTTATTCAGGGGATTTGTTTTACGTAACCTTTTACGGATAGTAGTTTATATGCTCATAATTGAAGCTGTGCCTGTAAGAGGAAGCGCACTCACAATTTAAAAATTCAGGGAAGCTAAGTAGTGGAGCCATCAGACAGAGATGCAAGTACATGCAGGTGTTTGAATATCCAGTTTTCATGTTATTGTTAAGTTGTCACTCTGAGTTCGGTAAGCTTGCGGAGAACCACTGAGTCAGTACATTGAGAGCAGCAAAGGAACCACCTCTGAACAGGTGTAGAAGTCGACTCTAAATGTTTATGGCACTTAATCATTCTTTGAATAATTGAATTACTTTTTTATAACTCAGTAACTGTGCTAAGCGATCGATAACAGCAAAGAGCACTTTGCTAGCAGGTAGCAAAGAGGTATCACTTTTTGGTGTGCATGTAAAAGCGTTCTAAGTGGCCTAGCAAAGCATTGATAACACAATGGCGCGTGATACTTAATCCTATGGTGCTACTGCTACAGAATATAGCCCTAGCTTTCACGTTTATTTAATTTTGTGCATAAATTATTAAGTACAACTCTGGCAAAAGGAAGTTAACTGTGGCAACCTGTCAGACGCTGCTCCGTTTTACAAGTTTATTTCGGCATTCTTTTACTGATGTGTCACTGTTAACTGAAAAATTGAATTTATTTTTGACCTTCAAAAGGATGTTTAGGTCGGGTATTGAAGCCTTACTTAACCTCTTCCCTCATTTGGTGTCTTTGCAAAATAATGCACTTGTGGTAAGCTAGTTCCTTTTGTTTGGAGCTTGCCAAAAGTTGACATTCGATGTACATTTAATTAGTACAGTCCTTGAATGCTTTATTCCATGTAATATTGTGCAAGGCAATAAATTGTATTTGATAAGTTGCAACTATGGAGTGCTCTATCACTTGGAATGGTAAATGTGGTCTCGTGCAAGTGCGGGGTTTTTTTGCTTTTTGCTTCTCTTTATATTATTCTAGGTCAACATTGGAGGTGGTGTCATGGTGGAAAAGTCAGTAATGAGCCGCCTCCATGCACACTGCCCAACACCCTAGTGAAAAAACCGTATGAGTCACAATAACCTCATACAGATTTCTCATACTAAACTCGTACTAAACTCTTACAAATATCATATCATCTCATACAATTATCATTCAACTTATGAGAACTATATCAGATTGTATGAGGTTTATATGAGTTTAGTACGAGTTCAGTATGATAAATCTGTATGAGGTTATTGTGACTCACATGGTTTTTTCGCTAGGGCAGCAGCAGCAAAATTTTCGCGGCATCTCTTAAAGATCATTTTCACCATAGAGGAATTGAGAGGAAGGTCCCTTTACGGAAAAGGAACAAATGCAAAAAAGATGGCCCAGTAAAGGAGGCGCTCGACCCAGTCAGAGTGAATGCAGTTATTATTAAGTATTTCATATTTGAGCAGAAATGACAACATATGCCTCTGCTTATTCCTTGGTAATTTTTTTTTGTAAGGATATTCCTTCATGTGTCCAGCATTAATTATAGGTTGCTGCGTAGCAATGGAAGTTCTTAATATATACTTCAGTGGTTTTAGTGAATAATGTGTTGCCATTGTCTGGGAATATCTACCTTGAATAGCACAGCTTGCAGAAATGCAGGTTGATGCAGGTCTGTCTTGCTGGCTACATTTTAAGGCGAAAGCCTTCCATGCCTCATCGTTGACGACAGAAGGTTGTCGGCAGAGGTGTCACACTTTCAAGGGTGAGAGTTAAAAATAAATTATTAAGCCTTGTCTCCACCGGGAATCAAACTTCCGTCCCTTGGGTGGATCCCCAGCCCAGTGCTTTACCAACTGCGCCACACCCCAGATTGTGAAACACTGTTCATAATTCCCCTTGTCTACGGTGAGGATGACAGCGCGGGATTCCGCGAATGACAGATATACTGTGCCTTTCCTGTAAGCGTTATAGAACACCGGTGAAATTTGATTGAATGAAATGCTGGTTGTGTTCGACAAGGGGGCGCGCCATGTACCGTCACGACAAGTCATGACGTCACCAGGCGATTCATGCGAATATACGAAGCTGAGCCTGACGGGCGTCGTCCATGCTGTGACTTTCATTGGATGGATGGATGGAATATTGGAGCGTCCCCTTTGTAACGGGTTGGTAGCAGTAGCTATCATGCTCATTTTTCTCCCTATATCTTAATTATTGATTTAGATTGGTTAACTAAACCATCATTCTATTTATTAAATTTTTGCTTCTACATTACTGACCTTACGTCACTTCTCTGCTTTTAAGCCACCAATATTCCAGTCGTTCTTTGCTAGTTTCCACCGCCGGTTTATTCACCCGGCCACTGGTATCTCTAAACCCCGGAGCTTCAGGAACAGTTACTGCGCCTGCATCAACTTCCGAATGGATACCATTACATTCGAGTATAATATGGTCAATTGTTTCACTGTAGTTACCACATACAGCACATGCGTCATCTTCACTGTTAAATTTCTTTTTGTAGCTGCATGTTCTAAGGAACCCTGATCTAGCTTTAAAAAGTACGGCACTGCCTCTTGAGTTATCAAATAAAGCTTCCTTCCTGATCTGCATTTTCCACTTTCGGTATAATTCCACACTCTGTTTCTTCTCCATTGAATTTATCCTATTTTTTCTTCTGTGTTTTTCACCCGTTGCTTAATGCTCTTTATTTCTCCGTCCTTGTTATTAGCATACTTACTAGTTAGTTTCCTACTTCTTTTCCTCCATTGTGAGTCAACGCTTTTTAAGTACAGGTATTTGAATATTGTAGCTGCCCATCTGTTACTGCCCAATTTCCTCAGGCGTTCCTCATATAATATTTTGCTCTGAGCATCCCGTACTTCGAAAGATGCCCAGCCTATATCTCCCTATACCGCCTCATTTGTGGTTTTGTCGTGAGTACCTAGTGCTAATTGTCCAACGGCTCTCTGATTTATCTCTAATGCCGACTGTACCTCTGATTTTAGGCACAAAACCGCATTTCCAAAAGTAAGTCCGGGCCCCATAATTCCTTTCCAAATACCCCTCAAAACCTCATACCTGTTGTATCCCAACAATGCCCTATGCATCATTATCCCGGCATCCCTTCGCCCTTTGGCCTTAAGTGATTGCTCATGCTTTCCAATGTATGGCAATTCTTCGTTTACCCATACCCCCAGATATTTATATTCTGCTACTCTGGGTATTTCATGGCCTTATATTTTAAGACCCTGATCAGTTGAGCCGTTGCAAATCATCAGACCCGACTTACTGCACTACAACTGAAGCCTGGAGCGTCGCCTTCGTCTCCGCAGTACTTGAATAGAGTTTGCAATTCTTCCAGACTATCAGCTAGCAGCACAATATCGTCTGCATACATCAAACCAGGGAGGCGCTGCTCTACCGCCTTTCCACCTAATATACATGACAGGTTAAAACCTAGGTTACTGTCTTGTATCCTCCGTTCCAGGTTTATCATATAAAGCATGAACAGCAGTGGTGATAGAGGACAGCCTTGTCTTAATCCTTTGCATACTTTGACATCTTCCGTACTTTTTATCCCTTCCCATGTAATTTCTACTTTGTTATCCCGATATATTTCCTGTAGGAACTCTGTTATCTCATAACCGATACCTTCTTCTTTTATTATGTTCCACAGGAGCTCCCTGTTTACGTTGGCGTACGTCCCGTTTATGGCCAGGAAGGCCAAATACAAAGGTCTATTTTCCACTCTAGATATTTCTATGCATTGGGTAAGCACAAACAGGCTATCATCCAAGCGCCTACCATTTCTAAAGCCGTTCTGAAGTTCTCCGAGTATCTTGTTACTTTCTACCCCATGCTTGTACCTTTAATTTCACCGCCCGCATGGCCAACCTGTACATAACAGATGTTATGGCAATCGGCCTGTAGGATTTAATGTGCATCTTTTCTCCTTTCCCTTTATAGATCAAATTCATCTTACTCTGCCGCCAGCTGTTTGGAATTTGCTTATTCATTACGACTGTTTCCAGAGCTGTTAACAACGATTCCTTACTTTTTGGACCAAGTTCATTAATCAGCTTGATCGGAATTCCATCTATTCCTGTAGATAAGTTTTTACGAATATTTTGTTCTGCCTTTTTCCAGTTTAGATTGGTCAGTTCTAAGCTGTGTTGTATTCTGCTACCTCGTGTTGCTTCCTGATTTGCTGAGATTACCCTATCGTCGCTTTTAAATGACTCGGTTATAACTGATGTAATGTAGTTCACTGCGTTGTCTCCCTTAAACAATTTCCCTCGTTATCTTGAATCCGATCTTGCTTTCTTTTATTCTTTTTCCCTAGCCAGCTTATATGGTTCCAGACTTTTCTTGCTCCGCCTCTAGAGGCATCGTGTATGTCAGCCATCCAGCGATCAGTGGACTGTTTTATTTTACTTTGGACGAGGGCCTGTACCTCAAGTTTCTTTTGTCGATATGATTCCCATTTTTGGTCGATTTCCTCCTGAGATACCTGTGCTTTCTTTGCCACTCTGTGTTCCCTTGAAGCACAAGTCGTTGTTCAATAGCTTCCCTGATTTCCTTATTCCACCAGCTCCGTGGCTTCCTCTTCCCATTCCAGCGGGTTGCTACTTTAACATCCTTAATTTTCCTCCTTATGAGTGGTTCTACATGTTCATAATCCCAGTCTTCCATGGGGCTTTTCCCTATTGCTTCCCCTATGTCTGCTGCTATCTGCGCTATTTGATCTTCGTTTAATTTTGCGTTTACTTTTTGTCTAAGTTCCGTTTCTCTTTTCACCAAGGGTCCCATCTGCAGACTAATACGTTTATGATCACTTGCCAGACTACAATCCCCTTCTTCGTCTATTTCCATTTTTGTGACCTTGCTACAAATTTCCTGTGACATTAGACAGTAGTCAATGGTCGTCTGCCTGTTGCGGAATTCCCACGTGATTTGGCCTTCACATTTTGTTTCTTTATTTACTATAACTAGATCGTGTCGCTCACAAACATCTAGCCGCTTCGTAGAGCACCGTACCACACAGTAAACAGAAGCAGACCCAGATGTCTAGGAGGCGTTAGTACAGCACGCATCAGCAGCGTTTGAAATTGATTTACAGGAAAGAAGTACCACATCGTAAAGGAAGGGAGGAAGGTGGGAGTGAATGTAGAGAGGGAGATAGGAGTGCAGTGGGGGAGGGCTACTGTCCGCTGCGCTATGAAGGTTTTTGCCTTATCGCACTTTAATGATCCACATGGCCTCTAGCATTTTTTGTTCTTTGCAAGGAAAGTGAGGTCTGTAAGGTGTGCTGTCGGTTAACACAATCCAATTGTACCCGGTCGTAAAATTTGTGGTGTCGCGCAGCTTGCAATAGTGCCCTTATGTGCATATGCCAAGCAGGAATTAGCAAATGCATACATTTATTTGCCCTTTTTGAAGGATAATCAACTTCCTATAAGTTGGAAATGAAGCTTGAACTAATTTGAGAATTGTGAACAGTAATACAAAGCGATTTCTTTTGATGTTTTTTCAGGGTACACGTGTGAACATTTTACCACAGAGCCGCTCCACCTCAAAAACAGCCTGTCTGCTATGCTGTGAAGGGAAATAAAGTAAGTTTATTTCCTTGCATAGCAAAGAAAACAGGTACGTGAATGGCATCCGAGCTGCAGCTACAAATTGTGATTAAAAAAGGGCCATTTTCATTGAATGCTGTGTCTGTTTTTGGTTTCTGTAATTAAATATACCGGTACTAACTTAGTTGCATGTAGTGTCGGCAACTAAGATCACATCAAAAACCAAAACGAAAGCCACTAGACCCCAATTTGTCAATACTCATGAAAAATTCACAAGACATGCACACATTAAGTACCAACCACGCTCATTTGTCAATACTCATGAAGAACGCACAAGAAATGCACACATTAAGTACCAACCAGAAACACGGTGGCCAATTTGTTTTAGACACACAGTAAGAACTCGGAAGGAAATTCATTTGAAACTCAGAAGAGACTCTGGTGTCTCTGTTGTGAAAGAGCAACATACTGTCATCAGACACACAGCCAAAATTTTTATGAGAGATATTGCGCCGCGCCCCGGATCGTGAAACGGCCTTCGTAATTTTCTTTGTCTACCGTGAGGATTATAGCGGGATTTCGCGAGTGGCAGATACTGCGGATTTCCTTTCCTGTAAACGAATTATAGAACACTCGTGAGCATTGATGCGTTCAATGAAATGCTGGTTGTTTTCGACAAGGGGCGCGAAATGTAAGGCTAAGAATGGTCATGACTTCACCAGGTGATTCATGCAACACTCGAGCACCACACCAGATTCTCCTCGCCGGGGTCGCCTCAAGGACAGCCACGGCGACAACGAGGATTACCGCGCTAGACTACTCCTTCCCGAGCCTGGAGAAGCCCGTTGGACGGCGTCCGTAGCAGAGGCAAGAGCATCGGCAGCAGCAGTGCCGGGACCGCTCACGCTCCAGCACCAGAGGTCGCTCTGGCTCCAGACATGAGAGCAGAAGAGGGCGCTCAAGCTCCCGGAATCTGGCCAACAACGGGAACAAGCGGCGGAGCCCCAGCAGGGACCAAAAAAATCTAAGGTTTACTAGCAGGGTTTCGCAGCCTTAAGATAAGAAAGATGAGGAAATCGACAAACTTAAAGAGAGAATTTCAGTACTTGAGGAAGTAATTAAAAAGCTAACTCAAGAATTACATAAGCCTAAACAACCTGCAAATGTTGGATCCCCCTCTCTCTCCACACAAAAAGCTCAGCGAAAAACCATGCCAATACCGTCTTCCACGTCGGCTTCCAGGGCGGCGATTCCGTCGTCGTCTTCGGAGGAGGTAACAGCTAGACCAGCTCCGATGAAACGCAAAGGCGATGCGATGGTGGCACTAGAAAAAAGGCAAGAAACACAGTATGAAGCTAGATTTACTCAAATAGAATCTAGAATAGATGAAATTGAGGCCGGAATCGAAGCCAAAACGGAGACAAAATTAGAGGCTTTCAGTGCTCAAATTATGGGTCCAATAAGTCAGATTCAAGGCCAGACTCAAGCACTTACAGTCGAGGTCCAGAGACATAGAGCAGAATTGGTAGACATAGAAGAATGGCAAAAAAAATGCAAGAAAAGTTACAACAGCTTCAAGATACCTAGAGTACAAACAAATGAATCCCTCCTCTGGCAGTGGAACTGTTGAGGCTTCAACGCAAGCTAACTCTTGTGCAACAATAGCTTAAGCTCACAGATGAAAAACCAATAGCCATTGCTCGTCAAGAGACGGGAAAGAAAGTTAAACAGGGTACCAGGCATACAGTAGTGATAGGGGAGAGAAATCCCGCGTCTCTGCGCTAAGTAAAAAAAAGCACCGTGGCCCTAGAGCGCGATCTTAATATAAGACATAGAGGCAATCTTGCTAGAGATTTTAACCGGAAGATTTTAACCCAGCATTTTCCTTCTAAATTTATATAGTATCCGCGGCAGCGAAAGGTGCATGCTTTAGAGAACTCTTTCTCAAAGCGATCAAGGAGGCTGGAATGAGCCCTCTGTTAATAGCAGAAGACTTTAACGCGGCACACCCTGAGTGGGGGGACGATAAACAAGACGTGAAAGGCAGACAGTTACGGGAAGACGCGCACGAGCTAGGACTAACCCTTCACACAGACCCCGGCTGTCCATCGAGGGTGGGGAATAGTGTCAGTGCAGACATTTCCCCCGACGTAACCTTCTCTGAAAACACAGCAGATTTAAACTGCCTAAATACAAAACAGAACTTCGGAAGCGATCACTTTATTATGGCCTTTACCCTCATAAAAAATGTAAAGTCGCGCAAGAATCGTCAACCAAATTTTGCGGAATGGGCTAACTTTCGAGTAGAGGCAAAAAGAACGCTAGAGACAAAATTACGGACATCGAGAAATGGCCGGAAGTCCTCAAGCTACATGTTGAAGAGGCAACGAAAACGCTAGAAGGCGATGACACCCTAGACATTGCAGACAGCAAATTGCTCCGCATGTGGGAGGCGAAATACAGTATGGCACATAGGCTTAAAAATGTGGGACCTTGCGGCCTCTTTTATTGTTTCAAAACGCGCGCGCTTTTTACTGTTTGCATTGGTGTTTTCCCGGGCGTGTATGATCGAGCAGAGTGTGTATGAGTGTGTATGATCGAGCTGGCAATCGTGTGGGTGGAATCTTATCGGCGGGGAAACGAAGGTAGATAAGCGCGTAGAAAGCAAGGCTCAGGGCTTTTTTGTCGGGCTGGAGACCAGTGCGGAGCGGTCAGCGTGCGTCAAGGGCCAGCGAAATGGTCACGGACGATGGTTCGAAGATCCGCGAGAAGACGGAAGCAGTGCCAGTAAGAATCGCTTAGGCGTATTTACGTGCGTTACTGCCACGCGAGGAGCGATGTTTCTTGTGCCGCCGTTAGCGCTTCGGTCCTATTGCTGGCCCTATTCGCTCCGCAGCGTGTTTTATCTCGCCGCGGTAAAGCCCTGACATTCGTCCCGCTTTTCTTTGGTGTTCTGTTGTCGCGCGCATAAAAGCATGTTCTCAGCGCAGTAGCGCCTGATGTTGTTTCTTTTTTTTTTTTGAATGCTTTTTCGTTTATCCGGAATAAACCGGTGTTATTAAGAGACTAGATTTGTCACTCGTCGGGCGAGACCACAGCTCGCGGACCCGTTTTTTGAAGGCGAGGTCTTTAACATCAAAAATGGAACAGGAACCTTTTAAGGAGGCTAACTAGCCACAAGGAAACCGAGAAATATGTGAATAAATAATGCGAACAAAATTGGTGCGACAGGTGCGATGAAATGGAAGGGGGCATGAGCCTTTCCAAGATATGGGGCCTGCTAGGCCACATACTATATCCAACAATCGGGCTTCAGGTTGACTGAAGCTAGACACGCGCACGAAGGCACAGACGCCGAATTCATCGATAAATTAAAACAAATCTACATTGGAGACACCACCTCCTGCGCCCTCCCAATGTACACGGGAGCGGCGAACGAGATACTTGATGCATGTTGTCAGCCTAAAAACTAAATCGGCCCCGAGCCCCGAAGGAATCACAAACAAGTTCCTTAGAAGCGTAGATCACGACTTCAAACCAAATCAGCGCTCTAACAGAGTACATGAAGGAAGTGTGGACCAATGGGAAACTACCGCAGCAATTCAAGCAGGCAAACGTTGTCCTAATCCCAATACCCGGAAAGCCCCCAAACTTGAAAATCTGAAACCAATTTCCCTAACTTCATGCGTAGGGAGACTGATGGAACCAGTCGTGCAGGCTTGCCTCACAAAGTTCATGTAACAAAATGAGTTGTGGCCTCATGAAATGGCCGGCTTCCGACCTGGATTCAGCAAACAGGACGCATCGCTCAGATTAAAACACGACATTTTGGACGCAAAGTCAAAAGATTCAAAGCGATCGTGGGGCTGGACTTGATAGAGGCGTTCGACAACGTCAAGTGCGAGGTTGTACTTCAGGGCGTAATCGACGTAGGTGTAGGAGAGACAACCTATAATTACATAAATTATTTTCTGTCAGACAGAAGAGTCTCATAAAGTTCCAGGACATAGTCCTCCGCAGGGGAGGTATGGAGCAAGGGCACGTCGCAAGGCTCTGTCCTATCGCCTTTCCTCTTTGATGTGACCATGAACAATCTTGACATATAAGACATAGAACAATCTTGCACATGGCAGGCCTGCAGACTGACCGCGGACTGAACCGTAAAACTAACGTCCCCCGTAAATCTAGGGAGGAAATAGTGATACCCCTCCCCTCCCGAGGAATATGCATTTGGAGCATAACACCGTTAGGAGGAATGAGAGAACCAAAGCACTTACAAACCGCTTTGAAGAAATGGATCCCGAAGAGGTCGCCTACGTTGACGCAGCTAGTGGAAAGTCAGGAGCGGCGGTTGCCTCAGTAGTCAACGTACTAGGAGCCCCCACGTCGGCAGCCACTATTCGCAGCCACAACTTAGAGACGGCTGAAGAAATCGCTATGGCGCTCGCTTGCGCTGGAACGAAAGCAAAATTTGTAGCCAGCGATATTAAAGCTGCTATCTGGAATTTTGTGAAAGGTAGAATCTCACCGGAAGGGGGGAGGATCCTTGTCGGCAAAGAGTTGACACGCAAAGCCAGCCTAATATGGACCCCAGCGCTTGCGCCGGTTTCCGGCAATGAAGCGGCACACGGCTTAGACCGAGCTATCTACTTCCGGGTAACCGTAGAACGGCCGGATTGCGAGAACGTGGATGAATGCGCGCGAACCTATTTTGAAATCGTTAAGAATTATAGATTAAACAGAAAACTACTGGCACCACCGTATAAGATGGTAAGTAAGAGAGATGCGATCGCATGGCGGCGACTGCAAGCTGGAAATTTTGTTAGCCCAGTATGCGCCTTTCACGTCTTACCAGGGGAACATGTAAATGATATCTGTAAAGAATGTGGGGAGAGGGGTACCCTTGACCACATTATATGAGAATGCGTCGACTGCCCTGGGGTCGAGGAAAAGTTCAATAACAGAAACAGCTGGGAAGTCCTGCTGCGGAGCGAAGACCGCGCTTGGCAGCTAAAGCCGTCCACCTCGGGGCATTGCCCGCCAAAAAACAAGATCTCTTTGTTACCTTTAGTCGGGGAGGCTCCGGCCCCCGTACTCTAGGCCTGTGTGCTAGAGGTGGGAGTAGGGAGCCTCCATTTTCCAGTGGAGAATAGAAGTTGGTATCCATCCATCCACGCATATATTAGGGGATTCCTACGCCGATCAAGCTGGAGAGCGCACGTGCAAACGATAGGCTTCATCGGCCACAAACGCTCGCGCTTTACTTCGGCCACTGAATCTTGGAATTTGTGTGGGAATCGACTCTATTTAGGAAGCGCTCACAGCGGATTCTCAAGTTTCCAAGGTGGGCCGATTACTTCCCTCATTTTTGATGCTTTGAAGAAGTTCGCAAGCCACGGCGGACGCTCGGCCTAGGCAAACAAAGGCACCACCGATAGACGAGGCCGCTTAAAAGCTTGTGAAAAATGGTGGAACCGTGGTAGGAAAGAGCATAGGCCCTGCGGAGCTAAAGAAGCCTGCTCAGTGCTTTATTAGTGAAAAAAAAGAGGAAATGCGGTGCCACTTGAGAACGAGGAAAGCAGCGTCACCGAGGATGAAAGGAGAGTCGGTTAAAAAGCCATCGATCAGATACCCGACGGAACTGACAAAATTCTCCCCTCCCGGTGAGGATCGAGTCAGCCGCCTACTTAAGTACGGTAGCGTAGAAGTTGCGGACCTGATCGCTCGCACCGCGAACGTAAGCATCAGATAGGCCGCGGAGGGCACCTTCTCGGTCAGCACAAAACAACAGCAACAAAAAGCGACGAGTAAAAAAAAAAAAAACGTCGCACTACGCGCCCTGGAATTCGAGGGCCAGAAAATCGAAATCACAACGTTCGTCGCTATGGCCAAAGACTGCGGAAATGGGGTAGGGCACGACATTCCCCTTCGCATCACTAAGTAAGAAATAGTACAACGTCTACGCATTATCAAGGGCAGTCCACCCGTTGCTAGGAGCCAGGCGCCTAGGCAGGGGCTGAACCACTCTCCTCCTACTGTTTGAAAAACTAGCGGTTCCGAGTTGGGTGAAACCCTCACTTACATGGAAATGACATGAATTGTACAGAAAGAAATAACGAAGTTTGCAACGCATGCCGACGCCTAGGGCTCTGCGAAGATGTCAGCCCAGATCCCAACAACGCTAAGTGCAGAGGATGCGGAGCAGAACGCCCACACCAGGGACACACCTGTGAAAAAAAAGTGAGCTGTACGATAAAGACCACCGCTCGGCGACAAGAAATACGGAGAGCTGTACTGGACTCTCTACCAGACCAAAAAATGACAATGCGAGCAGAAAATCGCCGAACAGCAGCAGCAGCACAATGAGCAGCTATAAAAACCAGACGCTACACCTGAGAGCGGCCATAGAGGACGCTCAAAATCCAGAAGAGACCATCGTGACCAACGCGGAGATTCACAAATCTGGAGCGGAGGCTTCCGGGCGCAGAGCGGAGACTTCCCGCAGCTGGAGCAATCCGGCAACCGACGTCGCCGTTCGAGCTCCCACACCAGCAGTGAGCGGCCCGGATCCAAGTCCAGGTCGGGCGGGGTCCGAATCCAGAGCCTGAACCCCCGGGATCCCCGAAAGAGAAGCCCGAGCCAGGACAGTAAAACCGTGAGTTTCAGTAGTGGGGTGCCCCAGGCTAAAGATGAGGGAACAAAGAAAAAGGTAATGAAATAGAAAAATTAAGAAAGGAAGTCTGGGAACTCAGGGAGATAATTAAGGAACTCACCTAGGACCTCTACTGATCAAAATCACAGCCAAATTCTGAGTCTTCCTCCCCTCAACCGGCTCCCCCCGCAAAACAAGTAGCCAAACCGGCACCACCTCCGATGCCAAAAGTGATAACACCACCCGCGGCGTTAGACATGTGGGAGGAAGCAATGACCACTGAACAGATCAGACCACCTCTCCCGCAGAAACGGAGAGGAGGAGAAACGGATCCGCTGGCGGCAATAGGACGTAGACGCCGCTAAATACGGGACGAGACTCGAGCGGCTCGAGACAGGTATGACAAACATCATAGGTGCCCTGAACCGAATTCAGGAACAATCTAAACATACAAACGCGGCTCTTGCTGCTATGGCAGAAAGGCAAACAGCAAGAGAAGTATTACTTGACCAATGCAATCCAGTCCAATCTAATCTAGTCCAATTAAATCCTCTCCAGTGTTGAGTGCACGCTCACCCGAAACGCGCGGCTGACTAGTTTAGCATCACTACTATTGTCACGGGTTCTATTGCTACCCGGACGGCAGTCGAAAGGACAGGGTCAAAGGACGGGGTTGAGGCACAGGAGGCAGAGAGAAGGCGTTTGACCAGGCAAAAGCAGCGGCGTCCCAGAACCACGCGCACTCCGCAGAACTTCGTCTTCTTCTCCCTCCAGAACTGACACGGTTAGCGCGGGTTACACTACTCCTCCCCCTGAAAGGCGCATCGTCCCGATGCGCGCTCCAGCGTAACTGAAACTTTAAATCGAGCAGGGCTCAGAGTCAGAATACGTGGTTCTAGCGTTCACAGTAAGTTTTGAGGCGAACCACATGCACCACTTCAGGATGAGGGGGCCGACGAGAAGTGCTCGGAACAATCGGGATCACCTCGTAATTCACGTCGCTTATACACCTCGTATGGGCCAAAGTAACGTTTTAGCAGCTTCTCGCTGAGACCGCGACGGCGAACTGGAGTCCACACCCACACTTTATCACCAGGTGCAAAATGAACTTCACGATGCCGGAGGTTGTACCTGCGTGAATCGACGTGCTGGCGGTCTTGGATGCGTAGTCGTGCCAACTCTTGGGCTTCTTCTGCGTGCTGGGTTACCAGTTGGACATCGTCGTAAGAGTAGGCCTCCGGCTCATGGGGAAGCATGGCATCAAGCATGGTAATCACCTCTCGGCCATGCACTAGGCAGAACGGCGAAAACCCGATTGTTTCCTGAGTTGCGGTGTTATAAGCGAAAGTTACGTAGGGAAGAATGTCGTCCCATGTATGGTGCTCGACGTCCACATGCATAGATATCATGTCGGCCATAGTCTTATGAAGGCGCTCAGTGAGCACATTCATTTGGGGGTGGTATGCGGTAGTTTTGCGGTGGTGCGTGCTGCTTAAACGCTAGATCTCTGCCATTAGCTGGGACATGAACGCGGCACCGCGATCTGTGATCAAGACTTCGGGAGCACCGTGACGGAGGACGATGAACTCCACGAAAAACTTCGCTACATCAGCCGCTGTTGCAGAAGGTAAAGCTCGCGATTCCGCATACCGTGTGAGGTAATACGTAGCAACAGCAATCCAGCGGCGTCCCGAGTTGGACGTAGGAAAAGGTCCGAGCAGGTCCATGCCTACCTGCTGGAACGGAGTCATAGGCGGCGGACTGGAGTGAAGATGTCCTGCGGGTTGTACGGGCGGAGTCTTACGTCTTTGACATTCGCGGCAGGTCCTGGTATAGTGACGAACAGTCTTAGCAAGTTCAGGCCAGTAATACTTGGAACGAATTCGTGCGAGTGTTCGGCAGTATCCCAAATGCCCGGAAGTTGGGTCGTCATGGCAGGCGTCCATAATTTTATTACGTAGGTCAGCCGGAATAACCAGTAGCCAAGACCTCACACTCGCTGCGAAGCTCTTTTTGTATAGCACATTGTTGCGAAGACGTAATGCGGGTAGAACGCGCAAGAAGACGCGTGGAATGGTGCCTTCTTGACCTTCCAGATGGGCGATTACTTCACGGAGTTCAGTGTCGTGTCGCTGCCGCGCTGCCATATCGACCGTGCTCATGGTACCTATAAAAGCATCTTCATACTCGTCGTCTTGACCGTCAGATGCTGATTCTATAGGGGCTCTCGAGAGGCAGTCAGCATCTGTGTGGCTGCGACCGGACTTATAAACTATAGTAGCATCGAATTCTTGCAACCGAAGGGCCCCCATGCAAGTCGCCCTGAAGGGTCTCTCAGAGTGCTGAGCCAACATAGAGAGTGATGGTCGGTAACCACCTGAAATGGGCGTCCGTACAAGTAGGGTCTGAACTCATTAATCACCCAAACTAACGCGAGGCATTCGTTTTCAGTGGTCGAGTAGTTAGTCTCCGCCTTCGATAATGTTCGACTTGCGCAAGCGACTACACGCTCGGTCCAGTTCTGTTTTTGAATGAGCACGGCTCCGAGGCCCTTGTTGCTGGCGTCTGTATGAACTTCAGTCTCGGCGTCCGGGTCAAAGTGCCCGAGTACAGGGGAGGTCTGTAAGCTTTCTTTAAGGCGGTCGAATGCACGCTGCTGTTCATCCGACCACTGGAAGGCGACGTTCTCTTTCGTGAGATGAGTAAGTGGTGCAGCGACATGTGAAAAGTTGGGAACAAAGCGCCTATAGTAAGCACAGAGGCCCAGAAACCTCCGTACGGCGTTCTTGTCCGATGGTGTAAGAAAGGAGGCGACGGCGGCTGTTTTATCGGGATCTAGACGACCACCCGCGCTACTGACGACGTGGCCAAGAAATTTTAATTCATCGTAGTTAAACTTGCACTTTGTTGGCTTCAGAGTGAGGCCTGCGCTTCTTATAGCTTGTAGTACTGCTCTCAGGCGAAGAAGATGATCGGAGAACGTGCTTGAGAAGATTACAACATCATCAAGGCAGACCAGACAAATTTGCCACTTCAGTCCGGCCAAGACGGTGTCCATAACGCGTTGAAAGGTTGCTGGGGCGGTACAGAGGCCGAACGGCATCACTTTAAACTCATATAGACCATCCGGGGTGATAAAAGCAGTCTTCTCTCGGTTGCGCTCATCAACTTCGATTTGCCAGTAACCACTTTTCAGATCTATGGATGAAAAGTAACGGGCCTGTCGTAGATGATCAAGTGCGTCATCAATGCGAGGAAGGGGATAAACATCCTTCTTGGTGACGTTGTTGAGACGTCGATAGTCAACACAGAATCGAAGAGTGCCATCCTTTTTCTTTACTAGTACCACTGGAGCTGCCCATGGGCTGTGCGAGGGTTGGATCATATCGTCGGCCAGCATTTCTTGCACTTGGTTCTGAATAACTTCACGTTCTTTGAAAGAAACTCGGTAAGGCGACTGACGAAGAGGGTGAGCAGCGTCATCGGTAATTATTCTGTGTTTGGCAATGGGCGTCTGGCGAACTCCGGATGACGTAAAGAAGCAATCTTGGAATTCTGCAAGCAGCGCTATCAATTTGGCCCTCTCGCTCACAGAGAGTTTCGGTGCAATGCTTACACCCAAAGGTGCATCGTTCTGCTGCGAAGAGAAGGAGGAGAAAGCACCTTCGGACAGGGCAACAACTTATATAGGGGCGGTAATGCTCTCCATGGTACCGAGAGCCGTACCTTTCGTAAGGCACTGTGGAGTGCCATAAAAGTTGGTGACTAGGACGTGTACGCAGCCAGTATCCAGCTGCGCGATACCTCGAGCAACACCAAGACCCCGTTCAAGAAGCGGCTGAGCACTTCCTTCCAGCAGAACTTCGCCAGAAGCAATGTGGTCGGACGTGACAGGGAGAAATACGCTAGACTGGGGCGGTACGGTTACGTGCTTCGTCAAGACGCGTGCCGTGCAAACTTGGGGCTTTGTTTGCGCCGAGGTATATCGAGGTTGGCGAAGCGTGAGGCGGCGGTCGGTAAAGTCGATTACAGCGCTGCAATCACTCAAAAAATCCATGCCGAGAATAATGTCTCTGGAACATTTCGATAGTACAACAAAGGTAACCGGGCACCTGAGACCGTTAGTGCATCGGCCGATTGGTCTCACGAGGTGGCCTCCAGCGGTTCTGATATCGGGGCCATCCCACTGCGTCGTTACCTTGCGAAGTCGGCGGCATAGCTCCCCACTCATAACAGAATAGCCTGCACCGGTGTCAACGAGTGCCGTCACGTCGTATCCGTCAATCACAACATCGAGGTTATTGTACACTGTGGCGCGACGGTCGTCGGAAGCTCCGTCGGGGAGTTCGTCGTGAAGTTTGTCAGAAAGCTCGTCGGAAAGCTCGGCGGGAATTTCGGCAAGAAGTTCGGCGCGAAGTTCGTCGGGAAGGTCGTCGGGTTGATCGTCGGTTCGCTTGGGGGAGCGGGGCGAAAAACGTGGAGGCTCTTTAACAGGAACGGGTTAGGCAACGTCACCTCCAGACGTCGCCGGGCTTAGTTTTCCCGATGAGGGGACATGCTTTGCTGTCGATTGCTGCGAAGGGGAGAATCGTACCGGCGGGACGGTGTCGAGCGAAGGTCGCGACGTGAAGACCGGTCGGGTGGTGGTGAACGGCGCAGATAATCCGCGATGTCGCGGGGTTGCTCGCCGAACTCCGGGCGGGGAGCATTCCGCTGGAAACCGCGAAGACCAAGCTCGCGGTAAGGGCAGCGACGGTAGACGTGACCTGCTTCTCGCAGTGGAAGCATAGTGGGCGTTGGTCGGTTGTCCTCCACGCGTCAGCCTTGCTCATCCATTGCTGCTGCGGACGAAGATCGTACACAGGGACACGGGGTTGTGCAGGCAAGTACTGACGGCGAGCAGGCGGCGGTGGTGGCTGCTGCGGCGGCGGGCGACTAGCAACGGACGCGTACGTCTCATTGGGCTGAATAGGCGAAGAAGCAATGGAGCACTGTGGATAAAGGGCACGTTGTACTTCTTCGCGGACAGCATCCGTGAGGGCGCAGGATGCCGTACCATCAGCAGGTGGAAGCAGCTGCCGTATTCCTTCGCGTACAACTTCGCGGATGATCTCGCGTAGGTTTGGGGTGTCGAGGGAACCAACAGGAAAGCGAGCAGCTGAAAGGTATGAAACGCTGGGACCTCCACCAAGGCGACGATAACGGTCCGCTCGCGTAGCTAAGGCTCGCTCAATGTTCGTCGCCTCATTTAAAAATTGTGTAACTGTAGTCGGCGGATCACGAATGAGCCCACCGAAAATATCACTCTTGACGCCCCGCATGAGTGCACGCATCTTTTTTTCCTCGGTGGCACGGAGGTCGGCACGGGAGCTAAGTCGTAGGACGTCTTGAACAAAACTCGTTACAGTTTCGTCGGGTCGTTGTACTCTTGTTTGCAGAAGGTCTTCTGCTCGCTGTCGTCGATACTGATTGGCGAACATCCGTCGCAGCTCTTCCTTACAGATGTACCAGGATGTAAGGGAGGCCTCGTGGTTTTCGAACCAGTGCCGAGCCGTACTGTCCAGGCAGAAATACAAATTCTGAAGACAGTTTTCAGCATTCCAGCCATTGTGGCGGGCCACACGTTAAAACTGCTCCAGCCAATCCTCCCCATCTTCGGAGGCATCACCATGGAACGTGGCAGCCGCTCGAGGAGCCATCGGTAGGTACACCACGGACGGTGCGAGAAACGAGTCCGTCTGTTGACATTGGGTCGTGGTACTCCGGGCCATTGTAAGTCGTGAAGAGTCTAAGTTCGGCAACCAAATTCAGAAGCAAACCTTTGAAGTCGCCGGCTGGCACGTATCTCGGAGGGGTGGCGGCTGAGACTTGGGGGCGAACTCAGAGTAGTGGGTTTTGAGGGACTGTGCTGCATTTACCCCGCACCTCCACCAGAATGTCACGGGTTCTATCGCTACCCGGACGGCAGTCCAGAAGGACAGGGTCAAAGGACGGGGTTGAGGCACAGGAGGCAGAGAGCAGGCGCTTGACCAGGCAAAAGCAGCGGCGTCCCAAAACCACGTGCACTCCGCAGAACTTCGTCTTCTTCTCCCTCCAGAACTGACACTGTTAGCGCGGATTACACTATTATCCTCACGTTATAGAAGGAAAATTAAGATGGGCTACATACTGTGTCTAGCTATGTTGTTCAGTTAAAGACGAGACATCTTCATCTTCTGTTTGCTGTTTGATTGCCATATGGCGCGGTGAGCGCGCGGCATCAGCCGGTGGCGGTGGTTGTTAGGCAACGGCTCTGTGCCTTCTGACAGGCAAAACTCTTTTTTTAATCGATATTTATTGCCTTAGGGCATCAGTAGGGTATGAGATGAAGAATGAATAAATGGATGGAAAAAGGTTGGCTGACTTTATGAAGTTCAGAAGTGAGCGATGATGAGGTCCCTGCATCCAAGTGATGTATGAAGCAGGATTGGTTGCTGAAAGGCCAGCTATGCTCAGGTGCCGGATTCGCGTTGGTTTGAGTGCTGGGCAGTCCCACAGCAAGTGGTGGATGTCGGCCTCAATATCTTCGTTTTTACAGATCTGGCACCCTGGGCGGGGATATAAGTACTGGAAGTATGACCACGTCCTAGTGACAGCTGGTGTAAGGGCAACGCCAATCCGGATCCTCCCAAGCGCAACCTCCTCTGCACGGATGAGACCATGGGGAAGGGATATCGCACACGGAGGGATAAGTTAAACTCTTCGTTCGTAGCAATGTAGCTTTCTGTACAAAGCGTTGCTTCTCGTCGTGATTGGTTCCTAGTTGTGTCTCACCCATTGACGGAAATCTTACTTATGCTAGATGGCCTAATTGACTTCCCGCACTCTACCTTCCCAGGTAGCGCAAAGTGGGCTATGAAGGGTGGGCCCCGGTGGGCCCGATGTAGGAAATGCAGGACTGCCCCGGTGGGCTCAATGTGGGTGCAGCAAGAGGGGCCGACGTAGGCCCGAAGCGGGCTGTCGACAAAGCCCCAATAGGCCCCCCTCTAGGGGCCGATGCAGGCAGCCCTTGCGGGGCTGCCCACATTTTTCCGGCATTGTTAAAAGGGCACATCCCGCCAACTCCCCGCGATGGTCCTACTTTGGACCGATTTGGGCAGCCGGTTTGGAGGAACATTTTTTTATTTCAGTTAGCCCCTCAGAAAATGACATAGGACCAATGCGGGTTCTATAGCGCTAGCCGCACTTGGGCTTGCCCACATTATTCTCATAGGGGTCCGACGCAGGAAATTTATGCAAAGCCCTAGTCCAAGTTTTCCCAATCATTATTTATGCACATAATTAAGTTTTTATGTTTTACATGTCTGCACTTTCTAAACAGCCACAATATTAAATTTTACAATATTTCATACCATTCATCTAGCCGAAATGCCTTCATGTACATCTTGTTCAGGCTATGGAGATGTGTGTTCTGAACAGCAATATTGCGCTGGGAGTTGCAGGTTGTCCGAAGCAACCACCTAAGAGGCAACAATAGCAATCAGTTTGTTTTAGTATTTGTAGCGCAATTTGCATGAGCGCGAGAACTAAAGCCATGTAAATTTCTAATCGACTAAACATGGGAACAGCTGTTATACAAATCATCTATAATAGTAATTTAGGGCAACATCTAATGCAAATAAAGGTTGGAAATAATGATTACGCAATTGCACGCACGCCTTCTAGCCCCATTACAGCCGATGTGGGACCTACAGCAGTTTTGTGTCGGCAGCCCCAATTGGGCTGGGGGTTGGTTTTGAACCTAAAGCCCACTTGCTGTTGCACGTGCCTTCAAATTCCCCACAAGGGACCAATTTTTGGTATCATGCGGGGCCTCCCGCCTTCCAGCCCCATTACGGCTCATGTGCTATATAAAGTAGTTTTATGTGGGTAGCCCCAATTGGGCTGGACGCTGTATTTGAACCTAGAGTGCACCTGCTGTGGCACGGGCCTTCAAAGTCCCCACAAAGGACCGATTTCGGTAACATGCGGGCACGCCCGCCTTCCAGCCCCATTACAGCCTATGTGGGACCTAAAGCGGTTTAGCTAAGGCTGCCTCATTTGGGCTTCACGAGGGCTTGCCCAAAGTGAGCCCTTATTCATATTTCACCTGCCCTCAAGTAACCTACAAGGGGCCGATTGGGGCAGCATGCGGGTATGACCGTTTTATTGCCCCACTATGGCCGATGTTGGTCCCACGAAGATTTAATGGGGGCGGCCTCATTTCGGATCTATGAGGGCTTTCCCATAAAAAGCCCACATTTAGGTTGGATTGCCCTCAAATATCCGGCAAGGGACCCTTGTGGTCTGGATGTAGGAATGTGCTCTGCATTAGCCCAAGAAACGCCGCTATGGGACCCATGCAGGAGGAGCAGGGGCAAGCCCAAATGGGGCTTGCCTACTTTTGCCCCATCGGGGACCGATGCAGGTGTTATGATGGTTGCCCCAGCCCCACTTGCCTACATCGGACCTACTGGGGCCCCACATTCTGTGCTACCTGGGTTTTTATGGTCGGAGACACCCTTTCAGTTAAAAAGCAAAGATGAGGAACAAGCAGACAGGTTTGGTTCTTACTGAAGCGAATTCTTCCACATGCAGTGAACCCCGCGCAATCACCCATGTGCCGTATGTTGTTGAGGCAAGAAGAAGCCTGGCCGATTCCTTCGTGTGTATATGCCATGCATCAAGGAAGAAGAAAGAGAAGAAGGCACCGCCATGGACCTTTTTAGTGCGCAAGGAAATGTCAGCCCCGGTGAGTGCATGCAACCTCTCGTATTCAGGATTTGTTATGCGCACGAAGGCTAATACCTCTCCTTTGTCACTTCAGCACCCGTATTGAAAGATCACTAACACAAATTGCTTACCACTCTTATTGCGCCCAGAAGGGCAGCGAAGCTGCGTCCTAACATCATTATAAGCTACGCTGTAGAAAGTTAGGCCGAGATTTGATCCTGGCTGGTAGTTTGCAGAGAACGATCTGAGAAATGATATACTGACTTTGTTGAAAGGAACGTTTTGCGCGAGGATGCTGGGGAACCTAGGAACGGATTGGTATTTGCTTTATGAGTCATTAATGTGGTGCCCATGTAATATGTGCACAAGTCAAAACGTGGGGTCGGAGTAGCGGTGGCGTCATCTATACGACTGTTCGCGACTCCGGGATAAGGACGCCACATTCACGTCTTGGGGGTTGCCATTCCCCAAAATTGAGGTTTTAAATACGTTTGCGTTGTTGTGCGTGGCCAGTCCATTCGCATCTGCACGATCGCTCAGCGGCACGCGTGTTTCGCGAATGTGCAATTTGCGTCCGAGAGTCGTGGTCGGAAGATGCGTGGTGTGCGACCTCGTGGTTCGCAGTGACGTCGCCCTAAGGTCAACGGAAGAAAAGTGGTCGAATTTACCGCAGTGATCAAGTGACATCGATAGGGGAGCCAAGGCCGATTTTCCCTTTGTGTTTCTCGAAGTGCCCACTCGAATACCGCTTCAGCGCGTGATTAATATATAAGGCACATTTTCAATGGTATTATCATCTTCTTGTACGTGTTATTTTACGCCCTCAGGTCGGCACTGTTTTGTCCAAATTTGAAGGGGATTTGAAAATTTAGGGTTCTCATTAAAGACAAATGGCATTGATGAAAAAGTAGAAAAAGCCTCATTTTGCGCAATTTCATTTTGCGAAACGTAACGCACTGCTTTAACCGGTCTTTCTGTTGCTTTTTTTTTCTTCTTGTTTGCTATTGCGCAATGCACGAAATCTGCTCTTTGCTTCGTAAATTTATTCATTCGAGTTTAAATTTGTTTACAGTAGATAAATTGTCTCTTAACTGGCCATATTAGGCGAGTGCTATTTTTGACATTCTTAGATCCAATTTGAGCTTCTTTTATGCACCATTCATTCCGAATCCTGGCAGCCCAGTTTTTGGATTCTGGACACCAATTCGACGACGGTAAGTTTGTTTATATATTTCTAGTACCATCTTTCATCCGGCGTAGTAATTAACAGCTTGGCGTTGTTCGGCGAAACCATCTTTTCATCCAGAGTCAGAATCTTAGCTACGGAAATTATTTACATCAAGTATGGTTTTATGTTTTATATGCGATGTAATGCTACGTATAAAACTATTTTCTTCAAGCAAGGGCTTATCAGGGAGAAGAGGGACTAAAAGTAAGTGCCATGCCTTTTCTCCCTGCAGATTGCCCTGATGTTTGAGGCATGCACGAGGCCCACATGGCTAGGACCGGTTGCTAACAAAAGCGATCAATCTGGGCGATTATAGGCTCGCATCTGAATCACGACACAGCGAACAGAGGGGTAAGACAAAGATGGAGAAATGAAAGGAGAACGCCCACAGTCATTGTCAGATATATACATGCCACAGAGTTTCCTTTAGGACCATGCAGCAAAGTTAGGTTGTACGTCGTCAGCGCTACAGATGTTTCGAGGGTGAGGGAAAAGTAATCCTTTCTGATCTAGTCGTGATGAGTTCCTGAAGCACTACAAGAGCTCCATATGCAGAGTGTGCTATGATTTCATAAAGGTATCGAAATGCACAATTAGCGTATGTGACCTCGACTCGCAAGAGCTTGCCCGGCACAATCAGTTAGCCCCAATAAAATGGCAGGCGCCACCGCGAACAACGCAGGCTCAAATCTGGCGCCTTTGGTCGCGTTTGGTTGGAGAAAATTTTTAAGCCACCCGTGTATTGTGCAATATCCGTACACAATAAATATCTCTTCCGTGAGTAATAAATGTAACGAAATAACGTAAAACGCATTGATTGCGTTTTACTTGGAGTTTAGAGAACAGCTATTAGGCGCCCATTCCTGACTTGAACTGCGTTGGCGTAACCGGTGCGTTGGCGTAACCTATTGGAAGCTTAGAATATTATCTTGTCAGAGTTAGTAGCGGCCAACTTGGAGAGCAAGATTCTATACGGCATCCCACAACCTCACATTAGCATCTAGAAGTGGAGGACGTTGGTATGCTGAAGGACACCTTAACCTTCTCGTGTCCTACACATTTCTGTGTGTCTGTTCGTGGAGGAGAGGCAGGGGGATTACGAGAAGTAGACAAAATCTTTAGCCAGGCCACTGAGGGAGCCATGCTTGTCAAATATTATGTTACAGTGAATTGCTAGAAGGAAACGGTGGTAGGCTTCGACTTGGGAACACTCTGGCAAAGGCAGGGGAATCTCAGAAGATGGCATATGCCGCCGCGCGTAATAGTAGCACACATGGGCACGCACTCAGCCTTGCTGAACACCTTAAGCGCACTGTGAGAGAAGGGAACATGGCGGGACTAAAATAAACGGGGAAAGTGGCGCCCTAATATGAGCTGTGGAAAATGTCGTCCACTCGTGGATCTCTAACACGACTGCTATGCCACAGCACATGGACGTCAATTAGATATCGCCTTCGTCGAAATACGGCCGCCGCGATTGGTTTTAAATCCAGGTATCCTGGCTAAGTAGCCGAACCTCCTAACCACGGAGGCACTGCAGCAGTATTTGCCCTTAACCAGCGGCCCACACATCTACTTCTCTTGCGCAACCTTAAAGTCAATGAACATCGGTCTTATCAATCTTTGAATGCAGATACGCATTTGTCTCGTGCCGGTCTAGCTTAACGCCAAAACTATTTAGCATGCTTATTTAGGTGCGAGAGTAAAAATAAATACCACACCTAGCTTCACCGCCAATAACTTCGCTGGACTGAGGTACATTTTTGTCTGAAAAGGGTACGCTATTTCTTTGTCAGATGACAATAAATGCCGTGGTTGTCAATACTGATACATAGGAAGAAACATACTGTGCGCCTTCAGCTTCTCACTACTGTCTGTCCTATACGTCTTCGCGCCTTCATGTTCGTTTGAGTTAGAAGAACTGTAGAAGAACGGCTGATTGGGCGAGTTGGTGAACCATGATGGACAGTAATGTATATTGCGCAAAAAGACGAGACAAAGAGGAGAAGTGGACAACGACGGCGCAGAACTGACAACTGAATTTATTCGAAGAACGGAAGAGTATATATATAAGTACACACACTTGTTGTACCCACATGAGCATAGTCAAAAATGCATAAAAATCTATATCAACACAGTAAAACTCCCCCCATCACACGCACGTGGTGAAAACTGCCGACGCACTAACGATTGTGCAGCATGGTCATCTCATTTTCTGTCAATGCGACGGACGTTTTACTAACACAAACATTTTGCTTTCGGTTAATATGGAACGCCTCGGCGATTTCTCGAGTAGTCTGGTCTTTATGAAGAAACAATATATTAGTATCAACGAAGAAAGGTACACACTCACACGCGTTACAATGTTTTGCTAAGTTAGTATCATTCTTTTTTAAGGACTGCGCATGCTCCATCAGCCTAATGTTGATGCAACGGCCTGTCTGCCCAATATACGTACGGCCACAGGACAATGGTATTTGGTATACTACACCCATCCTACAACTAATGAAACTCTTGGCGTGATTGACCTGGCATCTGTTCTTACTTCTTGTGCCCCCCAGCTTTCTTTGAACCGCTGCACCTACCTTGCCAATCTTATTAGGGGCTGAAAACAACACCTGTACGCCATATTTTGCGCCTACTTTTTTAAACCGATGTGATAATGCATGTATATAAGGCACAACTGCAATTTTATTTCTTTCATTTTTTCTTTCTATCTGTCCGGAACACTTCAGAGAACGCAGAACCTTATCAGCACTAGCTACAAGCACTGAGTCTGGATAACCAGCCTCCCTACATCTATTAGCTTGGATTTCAAGGCTATTATACATTTGATGTGCACAAGACTTATTGACAGCCATCCTAAAACAAGCTGTTACTATTCCAGATTTAACAAGTTTGGAGTGACATGACTTGTAGTTTAAAAGAGGCTTTACACTCCTAGGAGAGTACTGCCAACACACATGATTCATATTAAAAGTCAACTTTAAATCTTTAAATCTAAATTTAAGAACCTGGTAATCCAACACAGTATGGGGCTAAGCGTCCTAAAGTTTGTTTTATTTTCTTCTTTTCAAATTGAAAAGATGCAGAAGAAGACAAGTCTTTCGTGGTTGTGCACGAAGAGTGAGTACTGCGACTGATCCAACTTACTAGAAGGACTCGCTTTTGTTCAGTGCTCGAAGATTATATCGCTTTCTTCTTTTTGTACAATCAAGGACAAATGTTTGTGGGACGCAGATTTGTGGAAAAACATATTTATTCGTTGCCTTGCTAGTTTGCCTTATGCTATTGTCACATGGTGGTGACAAGGCCGATGACACAAATCAAGAGTCTGCTAGTGCATTAAAGAAACTCTTGATTAGGCTGACATGCGCATGCAAAAGAACTAAGTGTTTGGCGGCGGCGGTAGCAATAATCGTGCTCGGCGGTCATCGAACAATGAATGCCATCACACCGACAAACGCTCACTTTAAAGGCGCTGATGAAACATCTAGATAAAGCCGCAAATGGATAATAGCACAACCTAAAACAATGCAGAAGCATACGCGAGTGGCAGGAATCTTCGATACTCATCTTGGTCCATCTTGCGCGACTAAGAAACTGCTAGAGCTGTGCCTCGCGACATCATTCATGAACAAACAAACAATGCAGATTTATTCCGCGTACCAGAATAAGTGTGTGAGGCCGAATGCCGGTAGCTGTCGAAAAAAGAACAAATAAAGATTTGAATAGATCGCGGCATTACGACCCCCTTAAAAAGACATCGGCTTGATGCTTAGAAAATAAACACATGAAGATAAAAAATACGAGAAATTAAAACAACTAGGGCCTTTAGCATGCGTAATAAAGCTTTAGGCGCACAATATGGACGATTTCTGGGCGCGTCCTGCGTCCCTAGAATGTGGTTGCGCCGTAAGTGCTGACTTCATAATAAAGCAGTTCGATGCACCGAAGGACTTTCAATGGGCCGAAATAACGCCGCAAGATCAGTTCACGCAGTCCACGGGAGCGTACCAGCGTCAAAACCCACACTTGGTCTCCGGGTCTGTACTCTGCATCGCGTCGTCGCAAGGGGTACCGTCGGGCATCGGTGTGTTGCTGGTCTTTGATGAGCAACCGGGCGAATCATTGGGCGTCCTCTGCACGCTGCCTTTAGGTGGCGACATCGGGGTTGTCTTCTGTTACGTGCGGAAGCATGGCGTCGAGTGTCGGCTTGAGCTCCCTGCCGTACACAAGCATGAACGGCGTCGCTGTCGTTGTCACCTAGATGGCCGTGTTTTACGCGAAGACCACGTATGGCAAGATGACGTCCCAGGTATTGTGTTCGGCGTCGACGTGCATAGCGAGCATGTTCGTAATAGGTTTATTCAAGCGTTCTGTAAGGCCGTTTGTCTTCGGGTCGTAGGCGGTCGTGCTCCGGTGGCTTGTCTAGCTATATTTGACGATAGTTGGTGTGAGTTCCATCATAAATGCTCTTCCCGTGTCCGCGATGAACACTTCTGGGGCGCGGTGTCGGTGGGAAATTTGGTCGACAAAAAACTCGCCGACTTTTACTGTGAAACCGCCAGGGCGTTTACTTCGGAGTAATGGGTCATCTAATCAGTAGCCACGATGACCTACTTGTTTCCCATCGGTGAAGTTGGGAAGGGTCCGAGGAGGTCCATCTCGATTTGCGAAACGCCTTAGTTGGGGGTGGTATCAGGTTAGTAGACCAGCAGGTCTCGTCGGAGGCGTCTTTCGGCGCCAGCACTCACGGTGCGTTTGGACGTAATTGGCGGCATTGGCAGCTAACCGTGGCCAATAATACTTTTCCTTGATCCGCTGCACCGTGTGTGTAATGCCGAGATGTCCTCATGTTGGGTCATTGCGAGACGCCTGTGAAATGTTATCTCTAAACTTTATAGGCACCACAAGAATATGTGCGGTCCTGTTGAATGCAAAGTTCTTCACAAGGACGCCATTTTGTAACGCGCCGGACGACAGCTGACGCTTGAACACAGCTGGAGGGGAAGCGGTCTTTCCTTCTAAGTAATCAGCTAGCGCTTTCAGCTCAGGGTCTGATCGCTGTCGTTCTGCAAAACTGTTAGCGCTTACCGGCCCAAAAAGATGTCTTCGTCGTCTTCTTTCGGCGGTGCGTCAACGGGGACTCGTGACAAGCAGTCTGCATCGAAGTGCTTGCGGTCGGACTTGTACGCGACTGTGATGTCGACTTCTTGAAGATGAAGACTCCATTGGGCAAGGCGGCCGGAAGGGTCTTTCAAATTTGCCAGCCAGCAGAGCGCGTGGTGATCGCTTACCACCTTGAATAGTCAGCCGTATAAGTACGGGCGGAAATTCGAAGTTCCCGGATGATCACGAGGTACACTTTCTCGGTAATCGAGTAATTTGCTTTGGCTTTCGACAGCGAACGGCTGGCATACGCTATCACTCTTTCTTGGCCTTCAGTTTTCGGAACGAGGACTGTCACTGGGCCAACGCTGCTTGACTATGTATGTATTTCTGTTTCGCCGTTTTTGTCGAAGTGCCCGAGGACAGGAGTGGTCTGTAAGCGGCGCTTAAGTTCCTTGAATGCTTCCGCCTGCGGCGCTTCCTATTTGAAAGGCACATCAGCCTTTGTAAGTGGCATCAACAGTTCGGCGCACATCAGCCTTTGTAAGTGGCATCAACAGTTCGGCGATGCGCGAAAGGTTCGTGACAAATCGGCGGAAGTAAACGCACAGCCCAAGGAGTCTGCGCGCGGCTTTCATGTCGAAAGGCTGCAGAAACTGGGCGATCACAGCAGTTTTCTGCGGGTCTGGGTTAATGCCCTCCTTGCTCACGACATGGCCCAGAAATAACAGCTCCTCGTAAGCGAAGTGGCACTTTTCTGATTTTAATGTCAGTCCTGATGATGTGGTGGCATCCAATATTGTCTGCAACCTTTTCAGGTGGTATTCAAAGCTTGACGAGAACACAACGACGTCATCCAAGTATACCAAACAAATCCGCCATTTTAAGCCAGCTAGGACAGTGTCCATTACCCGTTGAAATGTGGCTGGTGCGGAGCACAGACAAAACGGCATTACCTTGAATTCGAAGATGCCGTCTGATGTTATGAACGCCGTCTTCTCGCGGTCTCTGTCGTCGACCTCAATATGCCAGTACCCGCTCTTCAAGTGCATGGACGAGAGATAACTAGCTTTGCAGAGAAGGTATAGAATATCGTCGATGCGAAAAAGCGGGTATACATCCTTTTTCGTGACATTGTTCAAAAGGTTTTAATCAAGGCGGAAGCGAAGTGTGCCGTTTTTCGTCTTCACTAGGATGACTGGTGCCGCCCAGGGGCTGTTCAGTGGGTGAAAACGTCTCCGCTGAGCATTTCCTCAACTTGATCGCGGATGGCTTGGCGTTCACTTTGCGATATACGGTAAGACCTTGGACGAATAGGTCGCTCGTGTTCGTCGGTGATAATCCGGTGCTTCGTCGACGAAGTCTGTCGCACATTTGACACCAAAGAAAAGCACTCACTGTAGCTTTCAAGAAGACGGCGAATCCGGTTCTGCCGGTCTCGGGGTAGTGCTGTATTGGTGTTGAGCATGGGATTCTTAGATAGGTTGAGCGTATTGTCTTTGGGGTGTCCGAGAAGGGCGAACATATCTCGACCGTCGGCTAGCTCTTCGAAGAAAGCGATCGTCGCGCTATTGTTAAGGTGCCAGCATTTTTTGGTCAAGCTCGGCACCAGCACCTCAGCCTGTCCTGCTCGGATATAGGCGACACTTCTTGCGATACCGAGGTCTCTTACAAAAAGCAACTCGGTGCTTCAATAGAAGACACTTTCAGCAGTTTCAATGTCTGCGTTGCTCACGCAAGCGGCGACGTTTGTTCACGGCGGCATGGTGAAGTCTCCGTCGAGAACGTTAAGAGGGATGTGATGCGTTGATGTCATTGTCAAAGGTATGGCGTTGTCCGTCAAGAGCTTGATGACAATTTTGAGCGGATGTTGATGATCGCCTGATGTTTGCTCAGAAACTCCATGCCTAGAATCACGTCGCGGGAACACTGCTGTAGAACCACGAAGCTCGTGGCTTAACTACGGGTATTTACGGTTACCCTTGCAGTGCATCGCCAAGACGGAGTAATGGGGTTACCACCAGCGGTGAGACTCAGTTTTCCGTCCCAAGCGGTCGTTTTTTTCTTGAGCTAGGTGACGACCGCTTCCCTGATGACAGAATAGTAGGCTCCGGTGCCTACTAGAGCGGTAAATGTGCGACCATCGAGGTCACTTGTTCGTGTCCTCGTATTGAATGTTGGTTTTGGTGTTCGATCTCTGCTACGTCGTTTGCACAGGTCGCTGCCAGGCACACCGTTGCCATAACCAGTGGCCGGCGGCGTCCACTTGAAGTCTGGTGGTGTTGTCGTCGATTTTGCCATCGTGCGTAGGGGCTGCGTCACTTTGGAGTCTGTGCGCGTCATTGTCGAGGGCGTCTTCATAAGGAGCGTCGGCATAATCACGGTTTTGTCGTTACTCGTCGTCGGCGGTGGAGGATCTTTGTTAGTTCGCCGAGTAGCATCATCACCTTCAAAGGCTGTTGTAGTTAGTTTCTCGTACAAGGACTAGAAGACCTTCCTTAGACGTAACTGCGTCCTGGCGACGCACATCGGGCGCTGTACGGCGACGGAGAGCGATAACGACGGCTTGGTGACCCTGCCCTGTGCAAGTAGTGTTCGATTTCTTCCGGTAGTTCGACAGGACGGGGTCGTGGGTCCTCGGTGGCGAAGCCACGCCGACTGATGCACCTGTATGGGCAGTGGCGTAAAATGTCGCCTGGCTCACCGCAATAGAAGTACAGCGGGCTGTTGGTGGATGTCCTCCAAGTGTCGCATTTCCTGGGGCTTAATGGTCGATCACAGGCTTGGTGAGCGGGGGCCAATGAGCAGCGTTCAGGAGCTTGCTCGCGACGATGGGGGGTTGGGGGTTCGCGCCGGGGTGGAGGACGCCGTGCGTCAGCGGCGTAGTTCATAGCTTGGGGTTGCGGCATTGTATCCGCAAGAACTGGATTCCCAAGCGCCTGCTGCACTTCATCACGGACGATGTCCGTAAGCCTCGCTACTTGTGGTTGTCGGAATGATGCAAGCAGTCGGCGCAGCTCTTACCGAGCGACCTCGCGTATAACGCCTCGCGGGCTGTCTGCGCTTGTAGGTGATCCCTCGTAGGGGCTTCCATAGACCGCTTCAAGGGGTCGACTCTATTGACGCATGTGGGCCTCAATAGGCGTCTCGATGGACGACACTTCGTTTTCGAATTCGGCCACCTTTATCGCTTATCCAGGACTGCAAAAGGCTATTCCTTCAAACCTCGCATTTACAGTTTCATTTTCTCCTCCTTGGTCATGTTTTGGTTAGCGCGGCGGAAAAGGTGTTTAGTTTCTTCGACGTAACGAGCATGAACTCATTCGGGAGCTGAATTCTTTATTGGAGGACTGGGGCTCTTTCTTTGCGGCTGAAACTGTCGAATGCCGTCATAAACTCCACATTTATTGTCTCCCAGTTCTTCAAAAAGTGTCATTATTTTCGAAATAGGCTCGTGTAGTTCCATGAAGAGCAAAGTACATTTGCCTGAGTTTGGAATCTGCATTCCAGCCATTGAATGCTGCAAAGCAGTCGAAATGGTCCATCCAGTCTTCCGCATCCTTATCCGGCTGTTCTTGGAACAGGGGTGCTGACGGGGCTGGACGAAAACGACCGGCGCTGTAGCCTAGGCCATTGTCAATGTTGGGGCCTTCTTCCGGGGTCGAACGGGGTCCGGCAGCAAACCTTGTTCGGCTTGGAGCCCTTGAGCTCGACGGCTGGCTCGGTGACCTGCAGGCTGGTCCACCAGGGCGATAGGAATGATGCTGTGGTCCTCGCTTCATTGTCTAAACCGTGACTCGAAGGGTAGTACCTCCACACTATGCTTGTGGTGGTGACAAGGCTAATGACACAAATGAATAGGTTGGTAGTGCACTGAAGAACTGGCCTGACTTGTGGTCACAAAAGAACTAGGCGATTCGGCAGCGGCGATAGCAACAATCGTACTCGGCGGTCGTCGGACAATGAACGCCGAAACACCGACAAACGCTCATTTAAGAGGCGGTAATGAAGCATCTAGAGAAAGCCAAAAACGGCGATTAGCACAACCTAGAACAATGCAGAAGCATACACGATGGCAGGAATCTTCCAGACCCATCTCGGCGCATCTTGCACGACAAAGAAACGGCTAAAGCTGCGTCTCGCGATCAATAGCACGAACAAACAGAGTCTCCCAGACGGTTCTTTCAAGTTAGCCAAACACTAGAGAGAGTCATTAAGCCTATGAATGTATAATGACTAACCATGGCCGCTTGTAGTACCTTCACGTAGCATTACTATCGGAACAAATTCGAACAGGCGGGGTTCGAACCAGACTACGCGGGCTCAGCGGCCGAGCGTCTTGAACGCTGACAGCTGCGAGTGCTTTCGCTCAATATAACCAGGTTTGTTTTGGGTAAAATATTTGCTCAAAGCGGTGAAGAAGAAATTCAGCATAGGCAAAAATCAGATGTATGCGCTAAGAGACAAGGCGCGGAACTTCATCACGAATATGGACTTGTTACTCAAAGTAGCAGAGGAGTTATATGCTGATCTATACGGTAACCAAAGTATTCAAGACATTAATGAGACTGTCGACAGGGAAAAGAGTCAGACGTTCTTTCTGCAACGAAGGACGAGGATAGGAAAGCTTCGGAAACTACGAAAAGGGAGAAAGCAGCTAGATGGGATCAGGTAACTATACAGATTTGTTTAAGAATGGGGTGGGAAGGCAACGTAGTGCTAGGAAAACGGGCGACCCTGTATACGGAATGCCTGGCCTGATCGACGGTAGCGGAACCGTGGCAGAACGCAAACATTATCTCAATTTTTAAAAAAGGGGACGCTAAGGACTTCAAAAATCGCAGACCAATTAGCTTACTATGTGTTACGTATGACCTATTTACAGAGGTTAATCGCTAATTGAATCAGGACAACCTTAGATTGCCATCAACCAAAGGATCAAGCAGATTTTCGGAAACGGTATTCTACTATCGATCATATCCATACCATCAACCAGGTGATAGAAAAATGCTCGGAATATAACCAGCCCTTATAAATAGCATTCATTGATTACAAAAAGCATTTGACTCAGTAGAAACCTCGGTGGTCATGCAGGCATTGTGAAATCAGGGGGTAGACGAGCCGTATGTCAAAGTACTGGGATATATTTATTCTGGCTGCATAACAACCGTACTTCTGCATAAAGAAAGCAATAAAATTTCTATAAAGAAAGGTGTTAGGCAAGGAGCTCAATCTCCCGCAGTACTATTCACAGTTTGCTTAGAGGAAGTATTCAGCGACTTGGAATGGGAGCAGTTAGTGATAATGATAGATGAATACTTGAATAATCTGCAATTCGCTAATGACATTGCCTTGCTAAGTAACCCAGGGGATGAAATGCAAAGAATGACTAATGACCTTGACAGGAAAAGCAGAAAGATAGGCTTGATAATAAATATGCCGAAGACTAAGGTAATGTTCAACAGCAGTTTACGTTATGTAGCGAAGTGCTGAATGTAGTAGGTGAATAAGTCTACGTAGCTCATGTAGTAACCTTAGATCCCGACAACGGAAGGAATATAACAAGGAGAATAGGATTGGGATGGAGCGTATTTAGAAAGTTCTCGCAAACTTTGACTAGCAGAGTACCGGTATTGCTGAAGGGGAAAGTATTCAACAGTTTCATCTTACCTGCACTCACCTATGGGGCTGAAACGTGGAGGCTAACGAACAGGGTTCTACTTAAGTTGAGGACAACGCAGATGGCTGTCGAACAAAAATGGCAGGCGGAACTTTAAAAGATAGGAAGCGTGCAGAATGGCAGGTAAATACCTCAAGTTATTGACATTTTTGTGGAAATCAAGAATGAGCTTGGGCAGGACATGTAGCGCAAAGAAAGGATAACCGATGGTCGCTTAGGGTAACGAGCTGGATTGTAAGGGGAGGAAAAGAGTAGCAGTGAGAAGCAGAAAGTTGGGTGGGCGGGTGAGAAGTTCGCAGGGGTCAAGTGGATGCTGCTCGCATAGGACCGGGTTAATTGGAGGAATATGGGAGAGGCCTTCTCACTGCAGTGGGTGTAGTCCGCCGGCTGACAATGAATGATGATGATGAAACATCTGTTTTTAATGCAGTGGTTCCCAGATGGCGCCACATGTAAAGCTGTAACTGCCGCATCTCGCCATTTCGTACTATAATCGGCTTAAAATAGACAACCCATCCTGATGTTTCTTTTTGAGTGTACCTTTAAGGCGTAGCCTTAAGACCCATATGGAATGAATGGCCTGGTGTTGCTGTTGAAGGAGCAGTTTGCACGGAGTGGCAGACGTGAAGGTACAAAGCTTGGCGGCCAGAGAGAGGGCGGAAATCATAAGCGGAGTCATGACCAAACTGTGAGGCGAGAAGGCGGGACGGTGAAGAAAGAGAGGAAACGCCCGGCATGTTTCCGACTACTTTACTTCAGGAAGTTGTCGGATGCATGATGGCTCTCCCTTTTCTGAAGAAAGAGTACTTGTCATCGAGAAGCGACGCCAGTTGGAAGTACATCGGTTATATAAAACTTACGGCAACAAACGCAAATAAATAAGCTTTATTTATTCGTCACCATAGCAGAGGAGAGCGTAGAAAATCTTCCTCTGACGCATACAGACCGTCGTAGTATCACCGGCCTTGCGTGTTGCTCCTCAGCACAATTGTATCACAGTGCTGTTAGATGGTAGTCTCATCAGCTGGCATTTCAGTGTCGGTGCTTTTAATCTAGCGTCATCCCGTCGTTTACCTCAAGAAATTGCTCGTCACTGACTACTGACATGAGCCCACGATGTGCCAAAAGTGGTCTTAACAGAAAGTAACTGCAGAACACAGGCAGTGCGAGAAAAATTAGCCCGTTAGGAGACCAGATAAGGCGGTCCTGAGTCGATTTGGGACGTCACTCCCCGTAGACTAAACCAAATCAATTGTCTTGGAGAGCACATTTGTTACGGCAATGCCGTTAGTGCTCATAGGACTAACTCTTCGCCAGGTTGTAGTTATCTAGAGCCTAGATTGTAGGGCGGCAATATGAACCGTTGTCCCCCAATACCGTTTTATTAGCGATAGTGCTGCATTTGATTTTGGTAGCACGCAATCTTGCTACGCGAGCTGTTTGACCTCAGTGCCGCGTCTCGTACATGCGCCTACCCGTGGTCAAGATCCGAATATCTCACGGACCACACGCCCGAGCAGGAGAGTGGGGACCAGACGACTGAGAAGATGGTCCTAGGCTGCCTGGTGTGCCTGCTATGCTTGGTGCCTCTCCTCTACTTTGTGGTCTACATGCTCATCTCTAGTGAGTGATTCAGACCACTGCATGGCTGCGTGCACGTGTAAACAATTTATAATGAGACATCTGTCGGTTCTCAGAAGCTTGTATTCTAAGGGTAACGTTATAACGTATTCTGTTGTGCGGAGTTCATATTAACAAAGTTTTATGGAAACCCCTGATGTTAACGGCCGCAATAGGGCAGTTGAATACAAGGGATGTGTGTAAGGAATATCAAGAAGGAATTCCACTCTGCTGTGCTTTACGTGAGCGAATTTCACGGCATGCTATCATGCACGATGCAGAGTTGAGGGCCGGGAATTGATTTCAAACACATTAGGATATTAATTTTGAACTATAAAACGTACGATGGCAGTACCGAGGCTAATCAAAATGTTGACACGTCATTTTTATAGCCACAAGTACGGCTTTGCAGGCTGCACAACAATTGTGCGTATTACAAACAGGCGCGTCATGTGAACGGGCAAGCTAGCTAAATATTTTTGAAAAGTAAGGCTTATTGTTTGCAGTTCTTGTCATGGTTGCAACTAGTGACTTGTAGCCGGCAGTCAAAAGTACCATATCATGTATTTAGCAAACGTAATTTCTCTCGGGGCGCTGAGGCAAGGATATTGCCCGCCGCATGTCATTTTTGACAAGCACACCTCGTTAGCACGTGCCACGATGTTCTTCACTGCGTGTTATTTCACGCCGCATGTCGTTCCAGCCACGCTGGGAAGAAAAAAATTTGGAATGAAAACAGACCTGTCCTAGTCTACATCATACATGGTGTATCTGGTGATGGACGAAAGGCGTGGTTTGGCTGGCAAAACGTACAGTTGCAGGCAGAGCTAATTTGGTCTCGTATAGTGACTACCTGAAATTTTCCCACAGTGGCTTCGAACTGTCGCATAGACACACGCACATGTCTTCTTTGCGCTATACGTTTCCTAAAATGCAAACGCATCAAGTCTCCCAATTCGGCATTCTTGTGTCGCATAGAGCATTGCACAAATCGATCCTCGAAGAACACATCCTGTATACCTTTCCCACATTTAAATAGCAGAAAGTTGCGAAAGACCCGTAAGAGCGGACTGTCCATGATTTTTATGCAGTGTTTTGCATTATGCAGTGCAGTGCTTTCCGTCATAAACACTGCGCGCGTTTTGTCCTGCTATTACCATGAATGCCGCACGTTGTAGCAATACTACCATATATTTGTCAGGCAAAGCGTGACCTCAATGAGACAAACTATAAATATCTGTATTTCGATGAGAAGTGACCCGACCAAGCCCGCGGATCATGCGCTTACTTTTCCGGCTGCGGTCGCGACCAGCCGCACTTCGTATGGCTCAGAAGGCGCTTGAGAAAGACTTTTTCAGATAATTAGCGGGTGTCGATGTATGTAGAGATGTCTCAGTGAGCATAACCTTCCACTGCGTATACATACGCTTCTAGCGGTTTGTAAGACTATGGTGCCGGCGCTTCAGACAGGCCATGCTTTTTCTAGATGCATGAGAATATGCACGTAGTATATAGCGGCTGTAGACTTGAAATCACATTTCGAGTTTGTTATTGATCCAGGTGCTGCAGAGTACAGCCTAGATGGGTTTTGTTTAAATAGCACAAATTGAAATTTGCCGCACCGTTTTGAGTAGAGCGGAGTCAGGTTCGAGGAGGGACATTTGCCAACCAAGCCATTTCTAGTTCTGCTCACGTGGTGCTGTGGCGCTCCCCTAATGGCACCTTTTTCGCAAGCACAAATTTGTTAGGAAAGTAAGCACTCAGCAACTCACTAATATCTCGATGGACACCTCAACTGCGCCGTGAGAGAATAGATTAAGACGAGTGTGAAATAAAAGGGGCAAATAAAGACGTCGTCCCTACTCTTTGTAACAATCGAGAGGATTCTGACACGACATCGGACGCCGGCTGCAAAGCGCTTAGTTTTCCTCAGGAGGAGGGCGTTAAAGCGGTCGTTTTAAAATAAGGTAAAGAAACTTACACAAATGATTCTGAAGTATTGTCTTCCACTTGTAGACAATAAATATGCCTTAGCATCACATAGCACGCGGGTGCGTTTTTTGTTTGCGCTCAGCCGGCGCCAAAACGAGGCCCACTGAGGCCCGGTTTGAATCCGGGTACTCCGGCTGAATAACAGATTACTTTTTGTTTAGGTAGTGCGGCGAGTCAACGGAAGGCTAGGGAAGAGGAGAGGAAGGGAGAGAAAGAAGGAGAAGATGAAGTGGGGCAAAAGACATCGGACGCTGACCGGCTGCTTGGGGTTTTCTTTGAATCAAAACACGGCTACGGCGTCGTGGCATGATTGCCGCCGCTCTCTACTCTATCTCACACTAGACAGAGAGAAGCCACGTTGTGAATTGGTGAGATAAATATCGCTTCCTGCTAATACATGGCTTTTCTTAAAGAGCAGTCTAAGACAAAAATTGTCAGTGACTAGCTACACACCTGTTCTTGGAAGAGCAATAATTTGAAAGTTAACTGCTTGAAAAGCTTTCGAACAGCTTACTAATAAGAAACAATAAAATAAAATATAAATATATTGTACGAGAGTTACTATCAAAATCTTGATTTGGGCCTGTTGGTTAGAGTGAAAAATAATAAAAAGCAGCGCGAGCAGATAAGGAAAGACACAAGACCTGTTGTTTTGTGTTTGTCCTTGTCTAATAGTGCTGCCTCTTGTCATTATATATTATCAGAGCCTGCCAAATGTTAGAGCTACTGCCTTGAGCACATATTTTTTTCTGTACATGGCGTTGTTGGCACCGTAAACCAGCTAGATAGGATGCTGCGGCTGACTCTGACGCATTCCCAATTAATCGGGAAGTGGATTCGTGGAAAGTAGAGGGACCGCAATGGAAGAAATAAATTGCAGGGACAGGCAGCAATTGTCAACTTCAGCTTTGCCATTCTGGCTGCAAAACAAATGCCTTTAAGACGGACGTCAAATTGACCCTGTCTCGATGTGTGGCCACCTAATCCGCTTTAACTTCCTTTTTCATTCGCGCACCTTTCTGCCACACACCGCTACGCTTGCCTTGTCTTGCAGTACAGGCAGGGGTTCTTAGCGACCATCAGTTATGCTTCGTTCGGATTACAAAGCCTGCCCGTGCTGATTGTTTCTTCATTTCGACTAGAATATCATAACTAGCACATGTCCCCGGACCGAATCTTCGTGCTTCCTTGGTCTTAACGTTATACCTGCCATATTCCGCTCCATAGCGCTCTGCATTTTCCTGACTTCATGTGGAATAGCCTCCACGTTTCTGCCCCATAGGCGACTGCAGGTAAAGAAAACCTGCTCTATGCATGCCTCTTGAGTGATACTGATGCATGATGCGTGCCACTCCTCTCGCCTCAGCTATGCAAAGATGATATACCCACCTGCAGCGCGATCATCAGCCCATCTATCCTCGTTTTTGTACGGACACCAAAGGACTGGAATGACCTTCCTACTGCTGCTGTTATCCATTGCAATCACGTCCACTTCAAGCACTTTATTGAAAAGCTCTTCTGCATCACTTAAGGCCCATCCTTCATGTAAAAGCCCTTCACAGGTGCATTTGAGGTATCGAAAAAAAAATTGCTGTTCATTATCTGAGAGTTCTTGCCAAATGCTTCGTACGCCAATAATATTCTTGTATCTATTTTCATTTTGCGTTCATTAATGGTGGTGAATTGTTGTCCTTGAAATATCTGATACGCTAGATGTCATGAAGAATTGCGTGTACAGAATGGCGAGATTATTCCAGAAGTATAGCATCCCGCCATCATTCAAATGATCTGCAGTTACCTAATTCTCATCAACTGCTTTTCAACTGTCCATTGCCTGAAAAGGCGTTTTTTTCCTATATGCTATTTTTTACCGGCGCGATGACCAATCACTCTGCTCGCCTGCCTCTTTTTTTGCTGTCATGAAATCTTTGGCTTCGGCTGCCTTATGTTTCTCGGTAGAGCTCTTCGATTACTATAACACATATGCACACTGAAGCCCTCGTGATGTGACGTTTTTTCCTGATGAAGCACATGGTGTATGAAGACCTCCCCTCGATACCAAACAAGTTGCTATGAGCGGTTACCTGGTGTTTAAACGTTGGGTAGCACAGAACGCAATAAAAGCAATGAGTATATTACAAACTTGACGCAATAAACCCTGTTGCCTTTAAGAAAAACGTGAATATACCGACCGGTATGGTGAGGCCCCAAGCTTCTTTTTTCGCAGTGTGAGAGCTTATGAGGAGAAAAGATATCAGACGGCTGTTTTCCGTATTTCTCTGATAGTGCTCAGATTTCACTGAAATATTTAGGAGCAAGGCAAGTATCGGAGGATGCCTTGTGAAACAGCCGTAGAGAAAGAAATTTCGGGGGTCATAGGGAGTGTGGTGTTCCCGTGCGATCTGTGCCATTAGCTATAGGCAACATGCAGTGTCCAGTCAGCGCTACTGCAGCGCTGCATTCAGCGCCGCCAACGCCGCTCCCGAGTAACTTTAGGCGGCCGGCGCGGTTGGGTTGCATTTGCGTCGTGCGGCGAGAAGCATGTCGGTCGTTATTTTTTGCAGTTTTAAGGCAATCGAATGCCTTGGGAGCTACTTCTGTTTACTAATACTGACGAAAGGACATCATCTGTTTGAGAATGGCCACATTTAGAACGTCAAAGTGGTCGACACTAGGGACTCACCGCGAATTGCCGCTCGGGTGCTCATATACGAGTTTGAGCTCTGAGGGAGTAAACGGGGTATTTCATTGGCCCGTGACGTGCGAGCCTTATGTCCAGACATTGAATGTGCAGCACTAAGTTGATCAGATTGATCCAGGGATTGAGCGCCTGTCTTTTCTTTTTCTTTTTGTTCGCTTGCAGCCGCATGCACTTTCCTCGCGCTTCGGTGTAAAATTTCATACCATGCTAGCCACGTTTATTCGTCGCGAGCAGCTCTCGACAAGGCCGCAGAGTTTGCACCCAAACAGTTGCATTAACCTGTACGGATGCCTTTGCGATTGCATGTACTGAGCGGCTCTAGCGTGCTTCCAAAAGAAAACGAGTATGTATCTTGTACGTTCGTACCGTAAGCGTGGAGAAAGTCGGCGGATAAAACGATATCAACTACAGTGCGCAGATAGTGAGGTCGTTAATGGTGTCATTTTCGATTGTTGCTACTAATGATGGAACTCACTTTCGCCTGAAACAGAAGCTCTTCAGCAGCTTGAGCCGTCGATAAAAGAGGTTTTTGGTCAAAATCTAGGTACGAAGTTCCTGCTCTGCGCGCAAGGTTTCACGTGCCGACCTCCAGACACTGCAGTTCGACTTTTTCGGCACCATAAGAAGTATTTTTACTGAGAATTATTCTAGTCCATGAATGTATTTCGATTTTTCGAACATGTGTAGGGTTTTACGTCCCATATAGACGCCGCAGTAGAAATGTGGTTCGCAGACGAGGACGGTTTATTATTTTTATTTCGCCTCCGATATTGAAATGCAGCTGGAATTGGGTACTGCGACTCCGCAAATTCGTTGCTTTTCTCGACGCTCCGTACTTTAACGACGGACAAAGCAACTCGATCCTGCGCAGCACATACCAGTAACCGCCAAAAGTTCACAGCGCGGAGTGCGTACAGCAGAGTACTGCTCCAACCGGCGGGCGGGGGCCCGAGTCAGGATTCAGAAGTTCAACTCGTTTTCTCCGCTCAACCAGCAATCGTTTTATTCGCCCCTTATCGTCTGTACGCCATTGACGTCGTTAGCCAACGAAATTTACTTTGTTTTTGCACAGCGGCTATCTGCCCTTCTAGCTGTCATCATTTTCCCCCTAAAGGTATCTACGGCAAGCGGTACTCTTAGGCGTCTTTCACGATTGTGGCAATCTTTCACGGGCAGTACCTGCATTCTTTTTCAAACCCGTATCAATTGAAGCATCGCTTACTAAGTGAAGACATTAAATGAGAGGATCACGCTGAATGGCATAAAACTGCGAACGCAAAAGGAACTATGGCGCCGCAAGATAGACGGTGGCCTGCTCCTCGGCCGCCTCATTGCTTGCTCTTGTCAGCTGCTAGATGGCGCCATAACTCAGAAAACTCATCATAGGTTTCCTATAGTGCAAGACAAGTCAGCGTAGCGGGCAATGGTTCTGATATATGCTTATCTGGCTGGTTTACTATTCTATGGCGCTTCTTTGTCGTCCCCCTTCGCCAGTATTTTTCAGGTAGTGGGTAAATATCGCTTCGTGAAGTGAGAGTTTGAGGGTTCCCTTACGATTACCCTAATAACTTGCATAATACAAATGCGTTTTTGCATTGTTTAAAAGTATATTCATACTTTTAACACATACCCATAACTAGGTACCTGCGATGTGCTGATTTTTGGGGATTCATATAATGTGGCTATATCTGCGACTGTGTTGAACAAAAAGGTTTTCCTTGTTAACGTTGCTTAGATGGACGTCATGTTTCTTTCAGAAACCACCTATGAGTCAAGTAAGTACATCGCTATGTTTTGCGATTTGTGGGCGAACGAAGTTACTTTGATAAAAGGTCACCGCTTTGCACCCTTGTAGAGCGACACGACTGGAACTGTAGCCTACACCAACTTCCTGTGGCTGCGAAAAGATAATGCAATGTGTGTTGCTTCACTAATGTTTACATAGAAATACAGCGCTGGAAAGCCGTAGCTTATTCCAGGACGGCTGTCATTCCAATGTTGACGGTTGGAATTAGGCTGTGAAATTATACAATATGTTGCTTACCTACTTTGACTAGCCTTCCCGCTTCTCCTTTCATCCTTTCAGAAAGCGTGCGTGCTTGCTGCAGTGTGCTTTGCTCGTAGGACGGTTAGGTGCTCCCCCTCGTCCAGCTCGAAGCGCGCTCTGACGGCCAAGCGCCTCCTTTCATCCTTCCCACGCATTGGACTTATACAGCTTGCCGCCACTCTGTCACTACCTCCAGTAAAACGAAAAAAAAAAGAACAACCATAGGGCGCGAAAGAGTGACGTAGACCCTACGTCGCTTTTGTGTCACGTGATTGCGCACTCAGGATCTGCAAACATATCCTCCCTCTTTCGACAGATGGCAAATTGATCACGGCTGGGAGAGAAAATACCAATGGACCAGTTTAGTTTGAGCTGACACCCTGAGTTGCAGAATCAAGTCGACTACCTCGAAAGCTAGACCGCTTTCGATCTTGCTGTGTTCATACGTCCGTTGACCTTCATCTTGCACAATGACGTCTACTGCATTTGGACTAACTGCATTAGAAGAATTTGGACTAAACAGGACCGCACATTCTCTTGTTGTGTTAAAAGAACTAAGGTACATAATTTCCCAGATTTTTTTTATTCGAAAAGGGTGGCTGCTGACGTCATCCATCGGATCATAACGTGCCAGGAGTGCCAGAAACGCAAGATATCGATGAGACCTTCTGGCCTACGAATCTCATACGTCCCACAACTAAACCATTCTAAGACTAAAACTTCATCAGCCTCCTCGGCAATTCATTATTAGGCATAGGTGAATCATCGGGGCCATCTAACAGATGACGCCACTGTCGAAGCAGATGCCGTGCTTAACGTACCGCCGTTTTTTTTTTTTCGAATGAATTCTCATGTGACACAGTGCTAATTAAGAAAGAGGAACATCATTACAGTGGACCTCAGGAAGCTTATCTTGTACTACAGCCAAACAGGCCTACTGCCCACCCGCAGATGAATGGATTTCCACGTCTGAGCAAACTCATCACAGATGCGATTGCCATATACAGTCTTTATCACAAATGTAGATAGAGCCCAAGGAGCCTGCTTCTGAGCCACTTTGCGCAACTTGTAATGCATTTCTAGCGTTCCAGATATCTGGATCTTAAGGCGACATTTGTCCTGCCCTCTTATGTGGGAAGGACCTCCACTAATCATAAAGTGGGATGACGCGAAAGCATCTATTGCGTGATGGTCCGAAGCTCTTTACTACGGCACCTCGTTCTCTCTTTTTTGACTCCCATCTTCATCCATTTCGTTATGGTTCGGTTAATGTGTCCTCGGAAAATTGTGATAGATACTGCGCGTTTGCTTTCCTGTAAACAAATTTCAAACGCCTCTCATGCCTGCTGTACTGCGTCTATTTCTGTATGCTGTGTGGTGCAGCGTGCGAGGAAGTGCAAAATGAAAAACGCCGCACAGACGCTTGAACCGGACGCCCGGCGGAGTCAGTTTCGTGTATGCGGGAATTGCCTGGTGACCGGCTGTTAGTGGTAGATAGCGATCGATAGAAATATTTAGGGGTAGTTAGTGATTATGATGATAATGACAGAGATGACGTCATATACTCTGTTTCATACATCAGGTGCAACGCAGCGAAAGTTACGCAAGTAGTCTGCAAGAAAGAAAAAGTGTATCACTACGCGCTCGTTCTGTGGCCGAGTGGTTTCTGCGGAAACGGGCTCTCTTCCGAGCATACACGTTTGCAATAACTTGTTTCGCATCCCTGAACATCTTCGCAGTGCGGAGCTTATAGAAAAAATCCGCTCCGAAGAAGCAGTCGAGGTCGTTGCGTTGCGCAGTACGGATATATATTCTAGGCACTATAGTACGGAGGGCACCGCTGGCAGGGTGGCGGAGCAGTGAAAACGCGGCACGAACGAAAACGACAAAGAAAATGTACAAATTTTAACGAATCCGATCTCCTCTCCATAAAAAAAGTGCTTCTTATAGAGTTGATTGCAAATGTAAGGTGTATTAAGCTTACAGACAAAGCAACTATTATTTCCTCTCCTCAAGAGCAGTCACTAATTTTCATCGTGGATGCGGAGAGCGCAAAGAGCTCTAGCTTTGGCAGTGTTGCATTTGATGTATGAAATTGAGTATAGTCAGTCAACATTGTCATTATCATCATCAATATCACTATCAACACCTGTCATTATCGGTCACTATCTACCACTAACTACCGGTGGCGGTCTCCATGAAAACTGCGCTGGCATGACGCAAGACAAGAGGAACTAACATACCTTTCTGACGTGCCCGGCGTTGCTGTTAGGATGATTGACAGCTACAGTAGTACAGGACACCGGACGCATGGGGCATTAAGGCCCTCGCCTTAAAATAGCACAGCTACATGGCTCTGCAGCAGATCCCCTGGGCTCTACACTTGTACGTCGACCCATAATACAAGCACTGAGACACCATGCCAATATATGACCGCCTACAACACTTCCATCCAGTAGACTACCACGCCTACCCCGTTCCAACTCGTGTATGGCCCATGAAAACGTTTGATGTGATGCTGCCGCTCCTGACAGAGGAGGACAAAGTCGGTGTGGTTGTCAGCATTCACCGTGTATAGGAACCCGGCGACTCGCTAGGCAGCGCATTATAAGGACCAGCAACGCACCGATGCCCGACGCTGCAACTTACGACGGCTTGACGCTGCGTGCGGAGACTAAGTTTCGATGCCCTTTTCCTTTGCGGATTCAGTGAAAATCTATTAGGCCGAAACTTACCCTGTAAGAAGTCCTTCGACAAGTAGGATAATTCGACTGAAAGGTCATTTCCGACTGCGGGACAATATCCCACCAGTGCCTCGCGCACTCAGAAAGTGTGCATGTTGTACATCTTAAGCCCTTTTAAACGCGCTGTTTCTAATATTTATGCTCACACTTTTTCTCTTTTTGTGGAACATCAAGGAGATGTTTTCTTTAAAAGGGCAGTAATGCCAAAACGCTTATAATCTTCATATGTTACTGCCAGCGGCCGCTGGTCTGTGGCCTTATCACTTTGCTTGTGCTGCACAGGGAGATCTTGTGGTTGTTTGCTTACGCACATTGCCACCTAGACGCGGCTATTATCATTTCTTCTGTAGGCAAGAGGCAACGAGATGTACCTCGAATGATTACAGTAGCTCTCGGGTTTATATCTGCAATTTTCCGGGTCTTGTCATATTTTGCTGTTTTGTGCATACTTTTTCACCGACTTTCAATTCAGCGTGACGATTGCAGTGGGCTCTAATATTTGGACGAGTAGGAAACACCTTTTGCAGCAATTGCAGCCGTCGAGGTGCTTAATTATTTGAAGAAGCAAGTAAGCCGAATAAAGCGTTCTTTAAGTGCCATGCCAGTCTCCTTATTTGTTGTTATTTCTTGCATTGTGTCTAACACGTGACAATATACCCCTGACTTGCTTCATAAATAGCGTTAAGGAGACTGTATCCCGCAGGGGACAAATTGTCGTAGAATCAATGCGCGAGTTCTCGTATTAGCGATAATATTTCCTGCAAGCCTTATTTGTAGTTTATTCTAATTTATCACATTGTGTCTTAGTTATTATGGTGCCTGCTTACCAAATTAGTTGCCTTGCAAGTTCGTTGTATTGCTTCTAAGTTTACATAGGGTTTTCAAGTAGCTTACGTTTAAATATTGGTTTTAACGGCAATAAACTAACAGGTGCCAGTATAGAAAAATGCTTGCTGTGACAGGAACGGTAACTATTCTTTTTTTTTTTTTGCCCGCTTCTGTAGAGATGACAGACAATTTAGGTTTGCCTGAAACAAGGAAATATTAGACACGATAGAAATCATAAGAAATGGGTTTTAATGCAATTACTGCGTTTGATATGTAACTGCGTACGGGGCGCAATTACGGGCCCCGAACATTAACTGATTCAGAATAGTATATTTGATTACCTTTGCATTACTCTTCACCGAGTGTTATTGCCACAAACTCGTTCAAACTGCAATAAACATGTGGTGCTTTTTAAAGGTTTTTTACATTCAGTTAAGTTTCAACAAGAGGTGGTCTTCAAAGTTGTCGTCACTGTACTGAGCACTCAATGTTAGCGCAAGAGGGTAAAGCGAGGAAGTACCATAGAAACACCATGCGCACTCGTTCGTAGTTGTGCAATTTTTCCCTTTGCAGTTTCTACATCCTTTATGACCTGCAGCAGCGTCTCAGTGTTTAGAGTTCTCGACTACTAAACCCAAACACGCGGGATCGAATACTGGACACGGCAGGTGCTTTTCGGGGGAAGGGGGGGAGGGGGCAACATGCAAGGTGCCCGTGCACTGGGCACCTATCATTTCATATAAAAAAAAACAGGGGGTGGAAATGCTTTTGATTGTTTCCGTAACCCGGACAAAAATTGCTGGCGCCGAAATAAGGCGCGTCCGATCGTGGTAGCTGCAACAGAGTGAGAGGAGGCAGAGCAGAAGTGACATAGCCTGCGTTACAAAAGGTTCCCAGATATATTTATAATTTCGGACGCTAATTATGAGACATGAAGAGAAAGCGATGGCGCAGCTCGAATATGAGAACAGCCGTTTTATAAAGGAGAAAATGCCGATAATGAAATGCACCTGTCAGCACTACTGGCCATTTTTCAAAGCGAAGAGTGGTATGTTCAAACGAAATTTCGGTTGCGAATTCTGGAATCTAGGCAACACCGCCATTCACTCTCCCACGGTGATCACAGAGTTATATTGGAGTGCCGCTGTCTCAATTCAACTAGCGGGAAAGGCTTCTTCTGTAGCCGGAGAAATATGTATACACAGACGTTAAACTCGAATTTTACCCGAATGCTTCTAAACGGATGTGGATGAAGTGCGCTAGCCCGCGCGCACTCCTTCCACCTTGCGTTTGTATCTTTCCTATATTTCTATTTATGTAGTTTTCACGTCAACCTTGAAGTTCACCTGGATGCGTGGACGTGCCAGCGGTCAAGATAATGGAGAGTTTTAGTTTGCCGTGATCCGCTACCGTGATCCGCCACCACGCATTCCACTGCGCATGCCCGAACCACCTTGATGCCGATAGATGGCGCCATGTGCTGGTTGTCGGCGCATAGACCTGCTGCGTCGGGACCAATCAGCTTGTGCCTCCGCCCAAACGCAGTAGGTCACGGTGGCGGATCGCGGATCACGGTATGATAAATCTCTCTATTAACATCAGCGCTGCTTGATCTGCCTTAGCGACCCATGCTAGCTTCGTGGTCCCTGCTTTCATTGCGTGGTCCCTGCACATGCACACAGCGCATGTGCGCGTCCACCTCATCTTTGTCCGTCGTCTGCTAGAGCTCTTCCTGTGAAAATGATTAAACAACCCGCGAAGCAACATGCCCTGGTTAGAACCATTGAGCACATTTTAACAGATACTGGAAAAGCAGTTCAAGGATTCACTCCACCAATATGGGTATGTATATGCTATTTTTCATATTGCTCTTTACAGATACCCAGCCTGATGGTGCAACCACCGATATTATGACAGGTACGTGCGTGTCGCAGTCGAACGAGCAAACGGCGGCGGCTATGCGTTTCGGCTTGGACGTGCGGCAGAAATGGCACACGGAGCGCGCACAGCTAGAGCAGGTGCTGTCCCAGCTGCGTTACATGTTACGAGGGACAATGCCGACGACGCGAAACGCAGGAACGGGCACCGAAGCAGTGGACTCTAAAACGAGAGAAAACTAGCTTGGGGGGTAGCAGTTCATAAATATCGTTCACCGTGTAGAAATGCAGTGATGGCACAACGTATTTTTTTACGGGCGTGCACGAACGTGAACGACCACATAGGAAAATGCGCGCACACATGGACTGAAAAGCATAAAGCGTGCGCGTATTCTAGAATACCAGCACTTGCATTGACCTACAAGAAGTGTTCAACTGACATAATGGGTGCCATGTTTGGGGTTCAAAGCCCACATGCAGCCCTGAAAGTCGGATCAGATGAAGATAAGTCGATTGAATATGTCAGAAGCCTTTCGTCGTGCTTCATGCACCACAAAACAGTCGTCACTATGATGTAGTTGCATACTGTCTATGTCCGGCATGTTGCCATTGGACAAGTGGGGTGAGTTAGCAAAGCGAGATAGACAAGGTATGCTGGGAATACCTTTCTGTTTGGTGCCCTGTTTGCCAAAAATAACCAGGATGGGCGGTTTCATTTTCAGCCATGTAGTAGAGCCTTTGCGCGCCTATCAAAAGTAATAACTTATTCGGTAAGGAGAGCATTCTTATTTAGATTTTAGGATCTGTCTCTTTAAGGGTGCTTTAAATTCTATGTTACATGTCTAACAAAGCACCCGTGCAGCCTGATTTCAGCATTTAGCAAAGACGGTACATGCCGACGGCAAAATTCGCAACGTTTTTTATGACTACTTAAAGGACTGGCGTGGATTCCAAATGTAAATACCGAAAAGGGCTAACGGAATGCGATTAGCACACTCCTCATTGGTCATCGCTGCATTACGCTTTCTTTGTTATCATGACTCACGCAGCATCGCTGTTTCGACATCAGAAATCAAAAAGCAGAATGCAAGTCTCAATAGCGCCGGCTGGGAAGGCTGTGCTCAAGAATTTACACAGCGATCTAGTTAAATTGCAGCGCTGTCTGCAGTGTCCATCTGACGCCCTTTGATTGATTTTTTCCATAAGTCATTGCGTGCTTTTGACGGGATGCCCCAATCATTCAAGCAAACACAAACATGTGAACACACACGCAGCTGCGATTATTGTGCGCTGCTCTTTAGTCCTACTCGTCAAGCTCAAATACGAGTATGTTACCTTGTCACTTACGTGGTAAGCCATTATTACCCTTGCATTGTCTAAATAGTTGTTTTGTCATGTTCCTTGCATTTACGCCGCTTTAGGCTTGGAAGGAATCTATATGCCAAGGACTAAAATAGGTAAGTACCATTATTTGGTTTGTCTTCATGACAGCCAATCTTTCGTGGCGAGTGTTGACATAAACAGTTGGAAGTGAATATCTCGAACATTTATTGTTACTATTAATGAAGTGGACCGTGAATTTCTGTGAAACCTAAGGGCAGTTTTTGTCGCACTCGAACGGGGATAGGTTGCACTCTTTTTCTTCTCTTCGGCGACCTCAGATCGGTTTCTGTTAGTTCGGTAAACTGTCGTGCGCTTTCCTATCAAGTTGCAGACGAGAACGAGGAAGCGAGCGAGCTTTGATCTACGCACCATAAGCTGTAAACCAGAAAGGAAATTTTTACTGCCATAAAAAATAAACTAGGGTGCAAACTTGCGCTAGGGGTGTTACAAAACGGACTATATGGAGCAGATAAAAAGATTGGCACCAGTTTTTTGGGTCTCCCATAGTTAACAGTGAATGATAGGCCGGGGTTGCTTGGCTCGCTGCGGCCTAGCAGACGATGCTCACTCCAGATGCAAGAACTGTGGTGGGCCATTGTTTTTTCTTCTCGTTTATCATTTGCAAAGTAGTATCCCGCAGTCGAGCTAAGCAGACATTAAAAATTTGCTACACTGTACTAGAAATTACACCTGTCTAGATGCAAGCACATCGGCTTGAACTTATATTGCTGCAACGAGACTGCCATGGTTAAAGATGGGCTAAATTCAGAGGAGATAAACCTTGCGGCTAGCAGTTGGCTAGGCTGCACAAGTAGAGAGTGTCTTTAGTCTAGACTTGCTCTTGCATTACAGAGGCGCTCTTGCATTACAGAGGCAACTCGGTGCTCGAAAAGCCTCTTTATAATTGAATCTAGATATCTCAGCAATAAATGTGTGTCTTGCAGCTGGACAAGCGAGAAAAAAGTCACAAATTGCCATACTTTTGTATTTTGGTAACACAAGAACTATGATTTGGTAACATAAGATCAGCTGTCAGCATGTCTTTAGGCCGGCACTACTTGAATCCAGAGAAACTGGACATGTGCCATAAATATTGTGGCGATCAATGAAAGTGGTTCGGATACGATCGCTAGCTTGCAGTGTTTGGCACTCGAGTCGATGCCCACAATTATTTTGTAAAAGTGTGGATCAGCTAACAGCAGTGAATGCTTGCATTTTTAAGTCTCTATTGGGCCAGCCACTCCATCTTCGATGTCGACGCAAACGCAAGAAAAGAGAACGGCGAAGAGTGCAAGCATGTCGGAGATGCTATCCAGTGGCAAAGCCATACCTCCTGTGACAGGTGCTGGCCAACTGACGTCTCCGACCGATGATACAAATGGTACTGGAACGGCGTCAAGCGTGGTGATCACGGACAGCACACCTCGAACCGCGAGCACATTGCTGAAACCTCGGACAAGTGCTTCAGCGAACGCCACAAGCAAGAGGAGTACGGAGGCGCCCTCGAAAACGACGTCGACGACTGCCTCAACATCGACTACCACGACGACTACCTCGACATCCACTACAACCTCTACTACCACATCCTCTACAACCGTTACAACCACAACCACCTCAACTACTACTACTTCAACCACAACAACGACGACAACCACTTCAACAACGACTACAAGCACAACCACTACGACCTCAACTACTACTACTACTACCACGACCACGACCACGACGACGACCTCAACTACTACGACAACCTGTAAGAAATATCGCTTTTCTGGAATGCACACTGTCTGTGTGAGAAGGCCCAATTCATAACAACGCATTATACATGGATTGCTCTATTTACCGCTGAATAAAGAAAGTAGCATGTCGTCCAGCGCCCTCCTTCAGGCCTTACATAACACATAATAATAAAAATACAGTGTACATAGATATTCGAAGTGAAAGAGTTCTCTCAAAACAAGAAAAATTCTTGCAGCTGCTATGATTTCAACCGAAATTTCGATCTGTTCTGTTTGCTAATACCAAGACCAATAATGACACAGTTAAACCTGTTCCGCTATTTATAACTATATAAAGTAAAGCGATTTGAGGCTGAAATAATAATGACATTGATGTCTGAGGAGGAACATTACAGGCGAGGCTTGCGTTAGAGATAATCGATTATCGTAAGATGCCTAGAAACTATGAACGTTTTGTTGTTTTGATCATTTTTTTTCTTGCAAAATTCAATGTATTCAAATATAGGTTTTATATTCTAATTACTTAACAATGGCTGCAATGGTCTTAATTCGTGTGAAAGTATTAAACACTTCAAGTAATAAGCAGGAACACGATTTTGAACCACTCGAGATCGCTTTCAGCATGCAATATAATTGCTTCTTGGTAAGCAATCACAGACAAGTTGCAGTTTGTTGGGTAAACCCATGCCTTTAGTCAGAGACTGAAATTACAAGGAAAAGAAATAGGGCGGCGTAAATGCGTTTCCGACGTGCTAGCAGCAGTCCTTGAAGAGGGATGGGATTAAACTAAAATCTACATATTGCACTATAGATATAGCGCCTCAAGGTTCGTGACAAGTCAACTTTACTAAAACTCGCGCCCATATTAAAATTCAGGGGTCAAATTAGAACGTATCTACACGAAATATCATTTTTGAGAATCAAGAATAAATTTAGGGAAGAAAGTGTCAACTCCTTTTTAATTTGAAAGAGCACTGAACAAGAGTTGTTCGCAAGCCGAGCCAGCGTTTCGACAAGAGGACATGACTTCGTTGGGCAGCGAGATCACGGGAGGTTGTTATAATACGCTTTCGGTTAGGAACAAGAAAAGCCAGGGAAAGAGGAGGAAAAATGGTGGGGAGAAAGAATCAGGGCAAGCAGTGATGTTTCCTTCTATATGAAATTCTGAGCCTGGAAATTGTGAGCTTGTGGCCTGGAAAAGAAATTAAAAACAGCAGAAGCAGGAAACACTACAAAGCGGGGAGGATAATGAGTCAGCCCCTAAAGCCGGATCGATGCTGACACGCTTTTCTTGAAAGGTGAGAGGCATTCGAAAGGGTCCTGATAAAGAATACAGCTACAAGGGGATACTTACCCAGACTTTTCCGCAATAAAGAGAGGACATAGACACAGAATAATAAAAAGTGATCCATGCCTGCCGTGCCTCACATTATCTGAAGAAACGGATTCAAGATGAACGAAAGTAACTAATGATAAGAAGTAAATGTGCTTGACAAACACGTGCAGCTAGCTTATAATATACTAGAGTATACGCATGATGTAAACAGTGTACAATTAACGCTATATGGAATTGTGTCGCCAAGTAGTTATGACACAGATGAAATATAGTTAAGGGTTTCTAATGTATCTTTTTAAAATATTTATTACTCTTTGTTTCAATGTCTTTAATTTATGAATTAGATAAGCCTTCCTATATATATTTTCCTTTGAATATTTAAAGCCTGACTGGAAAGGTTAATTTCATGAAATAACTGGCGAATGGCGCTTGACCCGCAGAGCATTCCAACTTCCTAATCACATGAACAAGAGATGTATACGTACTCAGAAGAAGTCGCAGGAGCTATACAGCTCCCTCTACGCGGTTCGTTAATTAGTTCAAAGTCCTTTATAAAATCATCTATAATACACACGATGCTTTGAACAATATTATTCAAGTACACGTAAAAACAATATTATCCAGGTGCAGATAATAAACTAGAAACCTTACTTTTTTCGCTGCCCATATAAGCGGTGGGATCTGTAGGGATGTGTACATTTTAACAGAAATAATGAGTCGAATGTTAATTGTCATGGTGTTTTTCCGCTTTTGTTCAGACCGGCCAAAGGACCCAAGCTACGTCCGTCGGAGTAAGTGTCGTGGCCTTTCGAACACATGACTTATGAAATTGTTTCGAACCGCAGGAGCTGTGTGTAATACTGCTCCAAACAAACAGACAACGCGAGCTGGGGATTGCAGTCAGTTAGCGCTGTCTCTTTTTACTCGAGAATTCTCGCGTGCATAAGACTGGTATACTTTTTCTTCCACGAAGGTTGCTCCTGAGATAAATGCGATATGAAGCGATTTCATAATAAACATATTAAACGCGTGTTAAGAAGTATACATATTCCTAGCCTGTTGCAAATCCAGGTGCCCACGGGCGTTGGATTTCTGCGTCGTAGCCCTACCACTCTCGGCGCTGAAACGCGAAGCTTAGGTCCGTCCAGGATGAGATTCCGTGGTAGACCCTCCTATTCTTTACCGCGATGAGGGCGGTAGATTGCACCATGTGCCCACCATATGTAGGCGCATGCTCCGCTGATGGCGAGTGACGTTGGTAGACGGTAGCGCTATGCTATGTTACGCGGGCTTGTCATACGGTGCAAGGTGAACCCTAAGGACTGCGTCAAACATCCGCATTGAGACATGTTTGTCCAGAAGAGGGCGCTCAAAGTGCTCAGTGTTCGCGTATACCTGATCGCAGTTTCGGAGTGCATTAGAAACCTACCTATTATCACGTCGTGTTTACCCTTCTAATCGATCAGGTCTCCAAGGTCTGCTTTGCCACACGCACGCTCAAGCCTTCCTGGCAGCTGTCACTCCGGCCAGCTGCGACTTCGTCATGGTCGATGTTCCCCTGTCGGAGCCCAGGAGCCATCCTCTGTATACGTACTTGGTGACCGTCGAAACCTCCCCAGGTATCGATATCTCGATATCCCAGATAAATTTCCTTCCTGCAGATTGTTCCTCTCACAAAACAGGTATAGGCTCCCACAGAGAGCGTTACACTGTAGCAATATGCAATGCCTTGATATGATTTAGAGGAGGATTAGTGCTCGGCAGAATATCTCCGTTTGACAAGAAATCTGTCGAAGATCACCTCTTATCACTCAAAATGGGATGACGCAAAGACGACTGCGGTAAATGGCGCCATTAAAAACTAGAGTGAGCCTCTCCAGATTTCTGAAGAGCTTATTAGACCCCGAAGATCAGCGGACAACGTGATTTTTTCTGTAGGGAGGAGTACAGATACTTTAAAGACGTGGAATTCACCTGCTGCAGAATGACTCTACCTAACTCCTCTCTGGCAGCTGTCATGTCAAGAACAGCATATTAAATCGTGAAAATAACGTAGGAATATATTTCCTTAAGGATATTGGTTGAATTTGATGAAGCGAAAACAGATATGGAAAAGGGTAGAAACGAATGTTTGATGTTATTCGGTGTTAGCAGATTGCAAGCCGCGAATGGATAGCGGGACGAGGTTGGCGCACAAGCAAAGCCCTTACTTGTCGGTCACCGCATGGTTTTTGTTGCAGCGCCGGGAAGATGATTCGCGACTGGGAACTATTTTGGCAGTGAAATAGCGATAATGAGCGCGAATGCGAACCACTCGATCGTAGCGAAACGCAGACCCTCAATGTTCCAAATGTGCTCGGTAAGATGGCATTCAGAGGCCGCTAACGTCACATAACTGCCCGCTCTGAGGAGCTGAAACTGAATATGATTGCTTTGGGTGGGCGATGACAGTGTGCGTCAACTCCAAGATTCGGATTTCAGACACCTCTCGGAGGGAGCCTCCTGCTAGATCAAGTTCGGAGTCTCTGAAGCTTTGTTGAGTAAGCGGGAGCTCGGATATAGCTGGAGTGAGGTGCAATCCAGACAGTAGTATAGGTGTCCATAATTAAGACTGCTTAAGACTGTTTTCTATTTTACGTACACTTACGTGATTTGTCCTAATTGTGATGTCATTGGTGGATACAGCATGATGTAGTCCCTCTACCTATACTAAGGCCTACGAGAGCTTTATCATAGCTGTGGTTAAAAGTAGTGGAGAAAGTACCCGCCGCTTGTGATATCCCGTGAGTACCAGGTTAAATGGTCCATATATTCCACATCTATGCTTAATATCACCTGCATATCAGTGATCAAATATTACACCCTGACATGCATAATAAAATAAAAAACGGAACCACGTTGGATAAATTACACAAGGTCGGGGAACAGGTAGGACGAATACTTCCCCTATACTCAACCAAACGAGGGGATTAAGAGGTAGGGGTCAGCTTCTGCTTGTCCATGCCTTTGTAACTAGCAGGGTTCTTTACTCCACTGCATAATAAATAATGCAAAGCGCCTTAGACCTCCAATCACCACTTCAAATAAGAAACACTCTGATATTGGGCATACTTAACTCTATTCGGCATTCAGGGATACAGGCATTACAAATCAATATAGGACTTATACAGACTGCCTAGGGACATCGCCTGCTGGACAGTCTGCACATTCAGCACAATTGCGAACCTGAACACACAAAGTGCACCTCAGGGCTTTGACTCCAAAATCTAGCAGGCCCCGCATTCTCATAATATGACGAAGGAAACATGAAAGAAAAAGACATCTCTGTGAGTGCCAGATTGCAAGAAAGTGACTTCAGCTTCATTTATGCTGTTTACTATGTTAATCTAGCGAGATCATTGCCCAGGGCAGCTTAGATTTAGAGCCAAGGAGGATCTAACTAGGAGCTTAGATGAATAGACGAATTCAATAGACCAATCCAAACCAAGCAGAGGAAATCGTTATTACCTTAGCGGCTGCAGATCCGCAGTCCAGATGCATACGCAAAGACTCTCAAAGAGCAAGCTTCTTGCTAGGGAAAACCTCCGCTAACCAAGAAAACTGAGAGCCTTTTAATCGGGGACCATGACCTCGCACAGAAACAGATAATCTGGACTCCAGGTCATGATGTTCTCCGAATCAGTGAAACTGCAGATGCAGCGGATCACGCGCATATTATATGCCCGGGAACCTTTCGATTTGCGTGAAGAGCCTAAATGTCTAACCACCTTACATTGGTTTGGCGAAATTCGAGACTTACGGCGAGGAGCGCTGAGAGTATCCCCCTCCTCTGAAAGGCCTGTTCAAAGCAGAAGAACGCGTCCTACGGCGCCTCCAAACCAACAAGTTGTTCTGCCCAGCTGTAGTAGACTATTTTGATCCAAAAATCAATGGGCCGTGACTAAACTGCGGTGCACTGACAGATCACTATAACATGGTCTGTGCCTGTCAATAAAATACTAAACTATCCTATTTTCGTCTCCCCAATCGAGAGATGTGGCAGGCGACTCTGCTCAGCAGCTCCAGACTAAAGGAAAACCGAACTCTTGTCCTACGGGCCTGAGCGACAGCTTCGATCAGTGACGTCTCTAAATAGGGAATACACCTAGTCTTGGGGTGCATACTGGATTTATTGTGCGTAGTTACCAAACCTACGTTTTCACCACCGCATCCATTGTTAACTCCAATCTGGCACCTCTTTCTTGCAGGTTCCTCTTTTCCCTCAAGGTGTGTTTGAGGGTGTCACCCAGATGTTGCTGCCATACTGCGCCTTTAATGTCCTCATAAGAGATTGCGATACACATGCCTTCAAAAGCTATCAACGCTACAAAAAGGCGTGGGTTTAACTATACATCAACTTGGTTATGACGAGTGAAAGTTTTTACACTTGGTTCCGCAAAGCAGGTTCGGTCATAAGGCTCTTCGGCGCATGGTCAGCCTCGCCTTTAGCCGCCAATGTGGCTCTTCACTACTCAGGTGTTTTATCGGCCTGTCCAGCACGGTCACTTTACATGCAGACATCGTGCAGCACACAGGCGAATTTGCTATTCGCCTATCGATGAAGGGAAAAGGGAAAGACGTCCGTATGCTTCTCGACGTCTATACAATTTGAAGATCTCTGGGTGGTCGAAACTTTTTCCGTATTCTCCTCTAGGCCACCATTCCTTTCGATTCCTACTTGCTTGCTTCCTTCGCCACACTATTCAGGTATGTTCACTGTGAATAGTGTGTTTTGCAACTTTCCGTTCCCATATTGCCGCAATCCATTCAAATCTGTTTTTTTTCGACAGCCGCTGGATGCGGACTTATCACTCGAATTGTGTCTCGCGGGTCATTTCTGTATTCTTTGTTCATGCTCGTTGTCGCGAGACCCCAGCTTTATCAACTTCTTTGTCGCACAGGAATGCCCCGAGATGTGTCTCGACAATTCCGGCCACTCGCGATTTTTCCGCATTGTTCTCGGTTGTACTAGTCACCATTTACGCCTTTGTCTACATTTTTCTCTATCCAATTTAAATAGAGCGTTGACGGGTTCGACTGGAGTTTTTAGTTAGACGACCGACTAACACGAGTGTTCTTATCACCGCCACCGATTGTTTAGTTTTTTTCGGAGGCAAGTGAGCCCAATAACGTTTCATTCGAGTGCATTTGCGGCTACCCGGCTTATCACCACTAAGTGATGTCTGGTGGAGGCACTGCCTTTTGAGATTCGGCATACATCTTGAAACGAGGACCTCGGCATCGTTCCTGTCGCCCTGAGGGCCAGTCTACAGGTCACCGAGCCAGCCGCCGACTTCACGGGCTCCAACCCGAACATGGTCTGCTGCCGGACTCCAGTCGTTCCGGAAGAAGATCCCAACGTCAAATATTGCCCATTCTACAGCGCCGGTTGTCTTCGTGCAGCCCCTGGAGCCTCCATCGTCCAAAGACTACCCAATGGAGATGTAAAAAAATGGATGGACCTTTTCGACCGCGTGGCATATATCAGTGGCTGGAACGACGTTTCGAAACTTAGGTCTAATTGCTCTCCAATGACCGGCAAGAACCTGGTTCGAAAATCAGACTTTTTTGAAGTACTGGGAGACGTTCAAAATGCAGTTCCGTCCGGAGAGAAAGAGCCAAGGCTCTTCTCCAAGGCAGTGCGGGCTCTGTGCCGTTTTTGTTTGTGCGCCACCGGACTCGATTCGCGCTTTTAAAGCAAACTGTAGTGCCTCTATATGTTTATTATGCCTGCTCCCACCTCCTCACCCATTATGATCCTCTTTCTCCTCCCCTTCCTCTTCCCCACGTGGAGAGTAGGAGGCCATATTTTATTCATTTCGGCCAACCTCTCTATCAGCCTTCAAATGAGCCAGTCCTGCTATATGTTGAGGACATGAAACACCTCTTCGACCGCGCAGATGCCGACATTACAAAGGAAATCAAGGTGAACCTGTTGATGAGCAGTGTGAATTTGTAGGTTTACGTCCCCAGCCATCAGAGTTTTGCTGAGTTCTGTCAGGAAGCAGTTATTACCGAAAGGACCTTAGAAGCAAGGACGCGACTCTACAACCAGCCTCTCAAAACGCTATCCGCAAGTCACTATAACACCACACCTACAAGAGGAGATAACCTCCGTCAGATCATCCGTCAAGTCATTCGTGAAAAACTGCACAAACTGCTGCCGTCGTAAGCGCAGCTACAGGCTGCGTCGCTCGCGGACGTCATCCGTGAGGAAGCCAAGAAAGCATTAGGGCGTTTCTCAAGCGACTGCTCCGACAGGTCTAAAGCAAGAAGCAACCGACATGATTTATGCTGCTGCGTTACCACACCGTCCTACACCCCGACGCGACCCTCCAATCGCCCTCGACGCGGCATAGCTTCAATCTTCTAATAAATTCTAACTGACCAATCTTCTTTCATTATGGTGAGGCTGGACACATTCTCTGCCATCACCCGTGCAGACGGAATAACCTGCGTGGTTTCGTCGTCGACGCCCTACGACCCCGTCCTGGTAACCGACCACAGGAAATCGACGACTTCCTGTGGAAGGGAGAGCACGTGTCGACAAGCCGTATCACTCCCCCCATCGCCGCTCAGGTCCCAGTTTACGTCGATGGGCCAAAGCTACGTGCGAGGAAGGTCGCCTAGCTGCTCAGGGGAAAGTAAAGGCAGCAACCTTTGGAGGGGAGGTTGCTCAGCGGCAAAAACCGAAGATGCTGGCCAACGATGACGAGCGGCGACGACACCGCTTTTAATTAGGGCTACATCAACGATCTCAACGATCTTGCACCCGGGCTCTAAAGTGACACCACCGTACGTACGCAATATGACAATATGGCAAGTGACAACGGTGCGCCCCAGCCATGACCTCAATAAACGACGGAGCCGAGATAGGACACCAAAGCCCACTTGCATTGTGAGGCCGCGAACAAGCGACCTTGAAGTTGCTGTTGACGGTCGCACAGTCACTTCCCTAGTTGCCACCAGAGCTATTCTCTGAACAGTGGACGGATTTCCTCCGAGCTCAGGAAAATAACAACAGCTGGAGATGCCCCGCTAATTCCCACCGCTGGTGGTAACCTCACTGCTCCGTCCGGTCGATGCACTGAAAGAGTAGCCGCGAACGAGCGTACTTACCCCAGGAGATTCGTGGTTCTACAGGAGTGTTCGCGCGACGAAATGTGGGGTATGGACTTCCTAAATGAACATAGGACAATCATCGACCTCCGATCCAAGTTCACCAGACCCTCGGTGGACAAAGCCATACCTGCTAAGACGACTTCGACTAAACGGTTGCTCTAAACATCCTCGACGAAGAATGAACTGTGCCGCCCCGATCCAGCGCCATAGTCTTCATGGGTAGCGCAGGCATCGAAACCTCTGAAGGCCTCATCAAAGGAAACACCCAGTTGTTCTTGGAACGAGGTTTCAGCATCGCAAGAGGCATCGCCAACTTCCTTAGAGAAGCACGCAGGTGCTGATAAAAAACTTCACAGCGTACAAGAATCTCAACAAAGGAACGACGATCGCTTTTTGTGAGGAATTAGCGGACATAGGAGATGTATTCTCCCTCCCTGGCCAACCCCTGGGGGATGCACCTGATTAAGTTCTCCAGCCTACATCTGACATCAACCTGGCATGACCCAACAGCAGAAAAGACTACATTCGAAGTCTTCTTTGAAGCCACAGCGAAGGCTTCTCGTCCGCATCAATGGTGCGACAAACACCACTTGCCAAGCACCGTATGATAACGGGCCTCCGACCTCCGCGCCAATGCCCCTACCGCGTATCATCGCGAGAACGCCAAGCCATCCCGAGCAAGTTGAGAACATGCTTCGTGCAGACGTCATACAACCATTAAAGAGGCCCTGAGTGGTGTATCAGGCGCGTGCATGCCAATGCGCCTGTTCCTGACATGCGCGTTGAGGCCGGCCCGTAATCACTTGGTCGGCTATAAAAGCAACACTTCCTAATAAACCTGCGTTCTTCTTGTTCTGGCTGTCTTGCTGTTGTCACGTCCTTCGCGGCTCGGATACATGGTGTCAGAAGTGGCTACGAAGTTCTAGCTTCGCAACGGTGGAGCACAAAGCATGGAACGGCTGCAGGCATCGGAATCCCTGCGTCTGGAAGGGAACGTCTCGGCATCGTGGAAACGTTTCAAGCAAAAGTTTCAGCTCTTCCTGCAAGCATCGGAGGTGAAGGACCAGCCAAAAAGTGAGGCCTCGAAAGCCGCACTCCTGCTGAGCATCGCGGGTGACGAGGCGCTCGACGTATTTAACAATTTCAAATTCGAGCCGGACGAGAGCAAGGATGATTACAAGACCTTAATACAGAAGTTCGATGCCTACTGCACAGAAGTGACCAACGAAGTGCATGAAAGATACCTGTTTCGCACGAGGACCCAAGCGGAAGGAGAACCGTTTGAAGAATGTCTACATAACGTAAAGAAACAAGCCTCGCAGTGCAACTTTGGAGCATCACAAGACACACTGGTAAGGGACCAAATTGTCTTTGGTACCAACAATGCTAAGCTACGGGAGAAGATGCTTTGTGAGAAAGGGCTGACGTTATTGAAAGCAGAGGATATGTGCAAAATTGCAGAGACGGTTGCACAACAGAATGAGGTGTGGCGCAAAGCAGACGGCTGCGTCGATGCCATTTCAAGCGCACAAACGAGAGCGGGGAACAGCTGCAGTGCAGGCGGTGTAACCGCAAGCACAGACCGAAGCAGTGCCTAGCATTTGGAAAAAAATGGTATGTGTGCCAAGGTGTTAATCACTTTGCTATATGCTGTAGGAGCTCGAGAGAAGTGAGTGAAGTCAACAAACTTCAAGAGAGCGACTTTGATGTCCTAGATGTCTGCAGTAAAGGTGGAAAAACCAATGAGTGGACTGTGAATGCCGAATTTAATGGTCAGGGAATTTCCTTCAAGATAGACACGGGATCACAAGCCAGCATTTTGCCGTTTTGCGCATATCGGAAATTACCATCAGATGAACTAAAGCCGACGAGCACAGTGCCGCGGGCGTATAACGGCGGTGTCATAACATACTTTGGGACAGTGTCGGAAACTGTACGTGTTGGAAATGTCCAAACTACGGTGAAATTCTTCATTGCAAAAAATGGTCGCCAGCCCTTACTGGTACTAGAAGCCAGTGAGTCCTTGGGACTGGTTCACCCTACTGTGGATGCTGTGACTGCGGCTTCTGTTTATGGTCCCCTGTAGGATTCAGACATGTCTTCAATGGGCTTGGGTGCCTTTGTCCTGACACCTGGAGCAGTACCAGGTGCCCAGCCAGCACGTCGTGTTCCCTTGGCACTGGAGGAGCCTATCAAAAATAAACTCGAAAGAATGGTGCGGGCTGGAATCATCGTGAAAGAACAGGAGCCTACTGACTGGGTAAGCCCATTGGTACTTCTGAAGAAAAAAGATGGCAGTCTACGAGTGTGTTCGGAACCTAGGAATATCAATCAGCAGGTTATAAGACAGCATTTTCCTCTCCCGAAGCGCGAAAACTTGGAAGCTAAGTTAGCGGGTGCCAAGTACTTCAGCTGCCCGGATGCTAATTCGGGATACTACCAGATATCTTTGAGGTGGGCTCATCCAAAGCTATGTACCTTCTCGTCGCCTTTTGGGAGATACAGGTTTTTGCGTCTACCGTTTGGAATATCATCTGCGTCAGAAGTGTTTCAACAAACAATGACTCAAGTTCTAGACGAGATACCGGGCATAATAGTATACATGGACGACATTTTGGTGTGGGGTTCAACGCGGCGAGAGCACGACGAGCGCCTAGTAGCTGTCCTGAAAGCCGCCAAAAAAGCTGGCTTGACTTTTAATGAACAAAAGTACAAGTTCGGCGTGACAGAAATCAAGTTTCTGAGTGACATAATGACCTCGAATGTATATTGCCGAACCCACAGCTCGTTAAAGGCATGATTGAAATGCTAGAACGAACAAGCAAGCCCCATGTTCAACGCATGCTGGGAGTGCTAAACTACTTCGGAAAATTTGTGCCGCGTCTGTCTGAACGAACAGTGTTGTTGAGGGATGTTATCAAGTGTTGCTCAGATTTTCAGTGGACTGAACAACACGCTAGGGAGTGGAAGAGCGTAACAGAAGATTTGGCCAGATCTTCTATGCTTGCTATCTTTGACGCTCAAAAGGAAACAAAGATTTAGTGCGATGCTTCACGGGACGGTGTAGGCGCAGCTCTGCTGCAACATCACAATGATGAATGGCGACCCGTAGCATACGCATCACGCATTCTAACACAGGCAGCGCAGTATACGCTCAGATTAAAAGGAAGCCCTTGGCATTTGCTTCAGATGCGAAAGTTTCATCAGTTCATATATGTGCGAAAGCTACTCATAGAAATTGATCACAAGCCCCTCTTGTCAATAGCGGAAAAGGCAATTGATGACATGCCGCCCCCACTGCAAAGGTTTTTTCTTCGTCTGTTTAAGTATGACTGTTTTGCACTACATTCCGGGAAAAGACCTGGTACTGGCTGATATGTTATCGCGATCCGCGGTTGATGATGGCAGCAGACAAGACACAAACATGGACGACGTGGAAATTCACGCAGTGTAGTCCCTAGGTTACATGGTGATGCCAACCACAGAGCGCGAATTGCGGACGGAAACTGCGCTCGACAACTACCTGCAGGTAGTGGTGGAACGTTTGTCCAGGAGCCAACCCATTGAAGGTGAAATCAAGCCTTTTGCGCAAGAACTATCTGTTGTTAATAGGATAATTTTTAGAGGCTCCAAAGTAATCGTGCCCCAGAGCATGTGAAAGAAGGTTTTGAGTATTCATGCGGGACATCTTGGTGTTCAAAAGTGCAAAGAAAGGGCACGCCACCTTGTTTTTTGGCCAGGCCTTAGCAGTCAAATTATAGCGCTACATGCAAGCTGTTCAACCTGTAAAAAATATGCGTATACGCAAGCAAAAGAACCTCTTCTGATGCGGTCAGTTCCCAGATGCCCGTGGTACAGGGTTGGTATGGACATATTTTTCTTTGCTGGAGACTCTTACCTTGTCGCTTATGATGCCTTCTTGAGCTTTCTAGAGGTCCAGCAACTCCAGGACACTACCTCAACGACCACAATAGCTGCACTCAGCGCCATCTTCGCAAGATATGGAGTCCCGATAGAAGTTTGCAAGGACAATGGACCTCAGTTTTCGAGTTATGACTTCGCCATGTTTGCAAGAAACTATGATTTTTCACATGTAACTTCTAGTCCTCATTACCGGCAGTCAAATGGGTTGGGGGAAAAAGGTGTACAGATCGTCAAACGCATCTTGAAAAAAAACCCAGGAGTCCGGGGATGACTTCTGGCAAGGACTACTGGCTTATCGCGCAGCTCTAATCGAGGACGGGCAATCCCCTGGTGAACTGTTGCAGGGGAGGCGCCTGCAAGCCAATCTTCCCGACTTCCATAAAGTGCCCTGCACCGAGGTGAAGAAGCACTACCAGCACGCACAAGGCAAACCTTTGCCGAGGCTTTGCCTAGGGGACGTGGTACGGCTTTCGAGGAATGAGAACGTGGTCGCCTAAAGCGAGTGTAAGAGGCACGCAAGCTTCAAGGTCCTACCAGCTGTTAACTGAAGATGGGTAAGTCCTGCGGCGCAACCGTAAACACCTCATACAAACGGATGAGCCGTATGCTGAGACGAGCAGCGAAGACTGGGACGACACAACCGAAGCGAGCACGCCTGTCAGTCCCTCGGGTACCTGCAATGCATTATTCGGCTGGGTCGACATCGAAGGCCTCGGAATCGTCGCGAATGACTGATGGGGCAACACAAGGAACAACCACCACAGAAGGAAGGACAAAACCTGGTTCTTTTCAGACCCCAGCTCTGAGACGATCGTCCTGGAACACTAAGCCCCCGGAATGCCTTCACTATGACGAGGCGTGTAACCAACTTGCTTAACTAATCCGTCAAGATAGTCTGTTTTCTTTGTTCACTCGAAAGAATGTATCAGGCGCGTGCATGACAATGCGCCTGTTCCTGACATGCGCGTTGGGGTCGGCCCGTAATCACTTGGACGGCTATAAAAGCAACATTTCCTTATAAACCTGCATTCGTCTTGTTCTGGCTATCTTGCCTGCATTCGTCTTGTTCTGGCATACGTCCTTCGCGGCTCGGATACAAGTGGCACCAGTCGTTTTGGTGAAGAAGAAAGACGAGACAATTCGTTTCTGCGTCGATTACCGCCGCCTTAAAAGCGTAATGAATAAGGATGTGCGTCCTCTCTCGCGCATCGAAAACTCATTGGATCAGCTCTGTAATGAAAGGTATGTCTCAACAATGGACCGGAAGAGCGGTTTTTGGCAAACTGATGTCGACGAGAAAAATCGCGTGAAGTCCGATTTCGACTCACCGGACGACCTATGGGAGTTTAAGGTGCTGCCATTTGGTTTCTGCTCGGCACCAGCGACGTTTTAACAAGTAATGGACACTGTGCTGGAGGGTTCGAAACGGCAGATTTCCTGGTATACTCGGATAATGTCGTCTTCTCGTGAAGCATCGAAGACCACCTAAAAAGGCTGCGGACAGTGCTGGAAGTAATCAAGTCAGCAGGGCTAACGTTGAAACCAAAGACGTGCCGCATCGCCTACGAGGAACTGCGGTTCCTGTGTTCGCCCAGACACGGAGAAAACAGCTGCGATCGCACAGTTTCTAAAACCTGCCAAAAAGAAAGCTGTGCGCAAATTCCTTAGGCTGTGCGCATGATATTGACGATTTGACAAAACTGACGAAACTTTCAAAGGTTGATGTGGCTTTTACAAGGGGAGCACCGTAAGCGGACGCTTTCAAGGAATTTAGGCCCCGCTTACCATCCCCTTCTTTCCTCTGACATTTTGACGAAAACGATGAGACTAGAATACATACCGATGCAAGCAGCGGTAGCTTAGGCGCCGTTCTCGTTCAAACAGTGGCGGGCAGGAAAAGGTTATCGCGTGCGCTAGCCATTCTCTGTCTAAAGCTGAGGTCAACTATTCCACGACAGAGAGTCGGAGAAAGAATTTTTTCCATTATTTGGGACACATCGAAATTTCGTCCCTATCTATGCGGCCGACGATTCAGATCGATCACCATGCTCTGTGATGGCTTGCCAACTTAAAAGGTCCCTCTTGCCGCATTGCGCGATGGAGCCTGCGCCTTCAAGGATTCGACATCACAGTCGTATTGAAGTCCGGCACCAAGCATACCGATGCTGACTGCTTGTCGCAAGCTCCTGTAGACGCCACGCCAATAGAATTCGACGAAGACGGCTTCTCGCTACCGGTAATCACCAGCAGATTTGCACAGCAGCAGCGCTCCTACCCTTATGAAAGACCTGGCGAATTACCTGCAAGGAAAGGTCGCTTCTCCGCCTGGTGTGTTCAGGCGTCATTTATTGACATGCGCTTTAAACAATGATATCCTCGTGAAGAATAAGTTCGCAGCCAACAGAACCACACAGCTCCTCGCTGTGGCCAAAATCCTCAGACTGGAGTAGATTTACTATATCTAGACAGTAGGTTCTGCAGGCGCTGCACAAGGAGATGACAGCAGGGCATCTCGGGTATGCGCGCATGCTGCTCCTGATGCACGATAAATATTACTGGCTTCGGTTACTTACCGACGTTGCTCATTATGTGAAAGCATGCCGTGAGTGCCAGCGACGCAAGACGTCCACAGTCAGGCTTGCTGGTCTACTCTACCCAACACCGCCCCCCGAGTAAGCCCTTTCAGTGAACTGGGATAAATATCCTTTGTCAGTTTCCAACTTCATCATTCAGGAATAAGTGGAGCACCGTGGCAAGCGATTAAATGACCCGCTATACCAAAGCGAAAGCCCTGCCTAGCGGTACCGCAGCAGAAGGTGCTAAGTTTTTCTTCGAACGAATTCTACTGCGACATGGCGCTCCTGAAGTGTTTATCACGAAATAAGCAACTGCATTTAAGGGCGAGGTCACGCAGGCCGTCCTTCACGACAGTCAGACGAGCCACCGGTGGACAACAGCGTACCATTCCCAGACCATGGACTTACGGAGCGACATGTAAGTCGACGCCGATCACAAGCCTTCTTGGGACACCATCGCGCCGTAGTTATCTTCGCGTATAACATGGCCGTCGAGGAGACAACCAGAGCGACCCAGTTCACGCTTGTGTACGGCAGGGGGCCCAAGACGACGCTCGACGCAATACTGCCGCACGTAACCGACGAGGAAAACCGGGACGTTGCCGTCCACCTTCAGTGTGCAGAGGAAGCCCGACGGCTTGCTCGGCTGCGCATAAACAACCAGCAACACACTGACGCCTGACGATACAACTTGCGACGGCGCTACGCAGAGTACCGGGCAGGAGACGAGTGTGAGGTTGGACACCGATACGCCGTGGACTGCGTGAAAAGCTCTTCCGGAAGTAGTTTGGACCATATGGAGTCAGTCCTTCGACGCATCGAAAATCTTGGCTACAAGGTCATTCCCGACGGCACAGCCACATCCCAACGGTGCCGGGTATGCCCAGAAGCCGTCCATGTTGTGGGCCTCAAACCATATTACGCGCGCTAAAGTTTAAGCATTGGGTCGATGTCTTTTTAAGGGGGGGGGGGGGGGGGGTTATGCTTCAATCGCTTTAAATCTTTAATTGTTCTTTTTTTTTTCGAGATACGCCAGCATGCGGTCTTATCGCTCGGATTCTGGCACGCGGATCGATTTTGTATTCTTTCAAAAGGGTTTCGAATTGGGTCAGTTAGCGATTGATATTTTTGTCATTCTGTGTTCCTTGTTTGTTCTCGCTCGTTGTCGCAAGATGCAGCTTTATCAGTTTCTTTGTCGCGCAAGATGGCCTAGATATTTTCTCGAAGACACCGGCCACTCGCGTATGCTTCCGGAAAGTTCTAGGTTTGGCTAGTCACAGTTTTTGGCTTTATCTAAATGTTCCTTTGCCCCCTTTAAATTCAGCGTTGATGGGCAGTTCGGCAACCGATGAACGCGCATGTTATGGCCGTTAGCGATCGATCAGTTCTTTCGGGTGGAAGTCAGCTTAGTATAGTTTCATTTGAGTGCAAGCCAGTCTCTTCATTTCTGGATACCGGGCTTGTCACCGCTACGCGACAATATTGCACACATGCAAGGTGCACACGGTTGGTAGTGTGCCTGATTTGACCTTTGTCAGGTTTCAAGGTCATTCAGGCGCAGTCAAGCGAGACGCTCGGTTAAACATAGAGTAGCAGAGATTTTACTAATTCGAGTCGGTGCTGCCGATGAGAGTAGATGTAAGCACGAAATGAAAGAATAATAATGATAGATAAACTGAAAAGAAAAGGCGCAACATCTGTTAAACATTTAGTGGACACCTGTGAAACGAGAGAGAGAGGAGCTGGATTGGAGGGCTACGGAGTAATTGGGATCACCTGCTGGTCTTTAACGTCCACTGACATCGCACAGCACACGGAGGCCTCTAGGTTTCGCCTCCACCGAAGCGCAGCCGCTGGCGGTCGGAATCGGAAACCCGGGTACTCCGGCGCAGTAGTCAGGCATCGTAACCCCTGCACAACTGCGGCGGGCACGAAATAAACGAATGGGAATTCATTCCGCGGTCAAGGGCCTCATATCTGTGCTCGGACACGCCTTCCTCGTTACTGTGCGCTTCAGATGTGCGCCGAGAGATGAGATAGTCATGTGCAGGGCAATTGTCAGCCATGACCAAGATGTTCCTCTTCGCTCGCTTCATTTGCCCATCCAGTTTGCAATGCCACTCCTCACCCCTTGCGTCATCCATTCACGCACGTTTCCAGCATAACCAACTTTGAACGTTCGGATGCCTTTAAAGCAAAGTTTTGTTAGCATTGCGCCGCGACATCAGCGTGGAGCAATGGAGGACAGTGATCGGGAAGTGACAGTGCGTGAAATATGAGATAATTTTTCGCCTTTTCAGCTCTGTGCTCAAAACAAGTGAATAAAGACATTTCATGCATGCGCTGCTCCAGCTGCACGGGAGCGGCCAGGTGCCAAAGGGTGACCTAGAAAACTGCTTACTCTTGCCTTCCTGCTCACCTCTGGTAGGGTCAGGGTTCCTATCGACGCATTTTAATAACAAGACGTAAAACTATTTCTTGGTTAAAATAATCAAGATCCTTGCTTCAACAGGCTCGAAAGTATCTCTGGAATAAAATTTTTTTTTTTTTTTTTTTTTTCATGCGGTGGAGACGTTGTACAGACTGCAGATTGGCGTCGTCAGAATATTTTATAATAAAGAATCAGTGCCCTCATTTGTGTTTCCAGCTTTAATTCAGGCGTTCTGAATTTCTATGCGGCCACTGAGTTTCCAGTGTCCATAAGCACTAGTTAGAACAGGCGTAGGTAGTTCTGACGAGTCAGGCTAATTGCGCGTTAGATGATTCAACAAGCACAATCAACGGGTTCACGCAGTACCTTACCGCACACATGTGCTCAAATTCTGGCTGTGTTATGGCGATATTTAAAATACAGTATGTTTTCTTAAATGGGGAGCCATTCATCCGTATACTGTGTGCTACTGCGTTGTCAAATCAGTGTGCTTGAAACATGGCATGCATAAGAAGGCTGTGTGATTAAAACGCCACCCGTAGCATGTGCGATTACGGGAAGAAAAAAATGTGCGCAGGTGCGCGTGGGTGACTCATTATCTGCTCATTAGCTGTGCGCTTCAAAAACGAGCACATCGCGTGTATTGGTCGCATTTCGCTTGCAGCGGCACTGGAGTCGCAAGTAGTGCAGCACGCGAGGAGCACGCCGGACAAGGCACTGCTCATCGCTGTCGAAAGAAGCGTGCTACACCGCGGCAATCACGGGCCGCAAGCGGTGGCGAGGGGCCTCGTCGAGAAGGTGGTCAACATGAGGGCGCACGGGTTAGCGCTCAGCGACCAGCAGCTCACCGAAGGCGACACGGGCGCGGTCTTGCAGGACGCACAGGTAAGTAGGAGCTGTACCATGCTCGTTCGTTGTTGGCATCCGGTGGACATCCGCAACTAAAACTAACCTCCGTTGAAAATCATATATCCGTTTAGCATTTACCTTGTTCACCTATCACATTGAACAATTGAAGGCTTCTGAGAACAGCGGTGACGGCATGGTTGAGTAGTGAAAAGGGGGTTGGTGCAATCGGGTGATATCGGGATCTCGACCGGTGGCGGGTACTGTGTGGTCACTAAGAAAACTTTGTTCGAATTTTTCGGCAGCCTATTTATCTGAAAAAATATAATTTATAGATTGCAAATTAAATTTTACGAAATAGATTGTTTCTTCTTGCACGCTGTTAATTAGTTTCAAAAATCCAGCAAAGCCCAACTATTCGTATGTGTCAACCGCTAGTCTGCAAGGCAACCAGGTCTCATTTCAGGTGCGTACACTATCGCAGGTTATAACTAATCAGCTGAGGCTGTACAGCCAATGTTTAACCTTGGTGTAGCACTTTATTTTTGTTGAAGGCATGGTCAGAGCATGAAGCATAAAACAATTGTGCAAAGTGCGCCAGCAAAGAGAAAGACGCACCACAATGCTAACAGGAGATTCCTCAGTCTAGCAGATGCATTTATTCAGCACCCAGGGCAACACAAGGCACGAAACACGAAATGTGAAGAAAAATAAGCCTTTTTTGTTTCAGCGTCATTTTTCGTAGCATGCTGCAGTCGGGCAAGTTAATATTGCGACTGCGTTCGAGATAGCTTTGGTTTGTGGGGTTTAACGTCCCAAAGCGCCTCGGGCTATAAGAGCTAGACGTCGTAGTGGAGGACTCCGCAAATTTCGACCACCTGGGGTTCTTTAACGTGCACTGACATCGCACAGCACACGGGCGCCTTGCTTTTCGTCTCCACCGAAAAGCGGCCGCCGAGGCCGGGGTTCGATCTGGCATCCTTGGGAACACTAGTCGAGCGCCGTAACCACTACGCCACCCCGGCTTTTATTTTCTTTATTGCATGAGTTGGTACAATCACATCAGCAAAAGATCGTGGTTGCGATGCCCCTTGGCTGACAACCGTGTCTAATGGACTTTCATTACCACAAGTTCGCCCATCAGACTCAAGACCTCCTCCACAGCGTCTTGCTGCTTCAAAATTTCTTTTAGTTATAGTCTCGGAGTCTGCCACGAGGAATGGGAAGAGGAACCGGAAATTTTCTGTTTAGTAAGATGGGCTACAAAGCCCGGAGTTTATTTGGGAGTTCCATTGGACAAATACGGGGAAAATACGAATTACTGGAATGAAAAAGCGGAAGAAATACGGGAAAGGACGAAAGAATGGATGGGACGTAGCCTCTCTATTTTCGCCCGTGCGACTGTATGCAATACCTGTTTGGTGGCAAGAATAATGTATTTACTTCAAGTATTGTATTGTGCTCGAAGCAATATACAAAGGTTCCATCGTGTATTTGCGGTCTTCATTTGGTCGTCCAACTGGGAACGAATTAGCAGAGATAATCTCTTTCGGCGAGTTAAAGACGGAGGGTTGTCTCTAATGCATCTACATGTGCGACAGATGGTTTTAAGATTTTGTTTCCTACGTGACGAAAAAGATGCATTCCTGAGAACCTTTATGCAAATCATGCTATCCAGTGCAATTCCAGAGTTTATAGTCTCTTCATGCTCTGCTCGGGGATACACTGTGTCACGCTTCCTGCGAGAAGTGGTGTGGTCGTTCAAGGTTTTGCGTGTGAGGTACTCTGTAGAGTATTTAGCGACGGTACCACCTAAGCGACTGTACAAGGATCTTATTTCACAATTTTTCCCAGCTCCATTGTACAGAACTTTATACTGTGAAGGCCCAGGGAAAGATGTGCTCAAACGAGCTAAAAACATGACTGTTGCACCGGGCGTAAAAACATTCTTTTTTAAATTGTATACAGGAACCCTCCCAGTCAAAACATGGATGGAAGAAAAGGGCCTTTTTGTACCTTGGGGCTCAAACTGTCTACTATGTAGGAAACCTGAAACAGTTGAGCACGTGTTCCTGGATTGTTGGGATGCGGTGTTTTACTGGGATGTGTTACAAAGGACACTTAAAAAAGACCTGCCATTGACGCCACGTGGAATTCGGTACTTGACAACTATTAATGATGATTTTCAGTATGACCTCATCATGCTGTTGGGCCTTCACAGTATTTGGAGGCGTAGGCTGGCTTATAGACATCGTGATGTCGATGCACGATCTGTATGTGATTATTTTGTTGAACAAGTGTATACACTACGCCACCCCGGCGGGGACGAGATAGCGTTGGCTATCGCTTCCTTGTTCAGTTTCCATGCGCTCCATTGTTGCAGGAATACATTTATCGGCTCCATTTTCACCTTGCATTGTCCGTTCGTTCACGCCGCGATGAAACAACTATCTAAAGAGGCCCACTATCACTACCGAGTGCAAAGAGAACGAAAGCTTGAAGAAAAATGTAAAATGACATTTAAGCTGCGGTGTAAGGCATGATGGGCCAGCGGTCGGGTTTCCTCTAGTTTCTCTCGTATACGCTAGAGAGGTGTAGTAGGAAGCAACTGTTTGAAACGCGTGCGATGCGTTTGGAAGGCCCACGTGTTAACAAGCGTGCTTTATACGGCCAGAAGTGGCAACAACCGGGCTCGTTAACTACGGCTCCGGGTCTGTAGTATCCCTTAAGAAACCTTAAGAAGTAATTGCTCAGACCAATCATTTGTAAAATAGAATGACAAGGGAAATGGAGCGAAACATACTGAATTTATCATTCACTTTCGTTCCGATCTTGACATGGAGTTAAGGAGGAGCTTTGTGGTGCTTCATATTTCCGCGCGAAGTATTCCATCGGCGGCTGCGTTTCGATGGAGGCGAAACGGAGTGGCGCCCGTGTGCTGTACGATGTCAGTGCACGGTAAAGAACCCCAGGTGGTCGAAATTTCCGGAGTCCTCCACTACGGCGTCTCTCATCGCCTTAGTCGCTTTGGGACGTTAAACCCCACAAACCAAACCAAACCTATTCTGGATGTTATGACTGACTGGACCAATCAGGCATTTTTCGCTACTAAGGGCTTAGGTGGGAAAGGCGATGACGGCTTTTCTGCGAAACGAGATCCTTACGCTTTAGCAGGATCGATGAAAATCTCTTGGTAACCTCTTATCAGATGTGAGGGCTGCAAAACGCCTGAGTTAGTCAATCTTTTGGCACTGAAAAATTTCAGAGAAAACTACAGAATCTGCTCGAAATAAGAAAGCATGTGTTGCAGCTGCAAATGGTACATCACGCGCCCCTCGTCGAACACAAAGCTGAACGCATCAAAGTTCAATGGCGTTCTTTAATTAGTTTACAGGAAATGCGTAGTATCTGTTACTCGCGGAATACCGTTATTATCGCCTTCACACTCCACCGGAGCAGTGCAGTTTTAAGACGCCCGACTACTGTGCAGAAGTACCCTGTTTCGAACCCGACCTCGGCGGCTGCGTTTCGATGGAGGCGAAACGAAGAGGCGTCCGTGTGATGTGCGATATCAGCCCACGTTAAGGATCACCAGTAGGTCGAAATTATGCCGTAGCCCTCCACTACGGCTCCTCTTTCTCTCTTTCCACTTTCACCCCCCCCCTTCTTCCCTTCCCGTACGGCGCAGTGTAGGTGTCCACAGAAACAAGTGTGACAGATACTGCGCCTTTCCCTTCCAGTGTTTTTGTGGGTGGGTGTAGAAAAAAGGAAAAGAAAATGCACGGGCCTACTACTGGCTCTGTAGCGGAGGCACCTCCGCTGCCTCGTGTGGACAGAAGTGAAAATAGAGGAGAAAGGAGAGGGAGAGAAAGACGCGCGCTGCAACAACAGCCGTCGTTCACCACCTAAGCGATGGTGGGTGCAATGACGGCCTAGAACACAAAAAAATTCGGTGGCTGGCTTGCCCCCGCCGCAAGCGGCGTTGACCTACCGTCCCAGCCCCGTAGGGCCGTCCCTTCCAGTGAACCAATTTCCAGTGAAGCAATTAATATTAGCATTCACGGTAGACAAGGAGAAAAAATTCGGAGGACGCTTAAGCTTCGCCTTTAACAATCGAACGCGATAGCACACAAGAGACCGTAGTGTGCCCGGCACTGGTAGACGCAACCGCTTTCATTACACGTCTCTCAAGAGCGAGCTCATAATCCGACGCTTCATACCCTAGCGGTGACGTCATCGCTTCCCCTAGCGGCCTCTGCGAGAGAATCTTTCGGCTCCAGTCCGCGCGTTCAAGCGTTCCTTCGCTTACATTGCGGCTGAGGCATGCACTGAGAAGGGAGGCTCTGTTTCGAATTCCTACATAGAGCAACTTGCTATACTCATTTTTACTAAATGATCCTTCCGGGACGCAGAAGCGCTGCCAGCCACCTTGCCGAAACGCGCGGGCCTCAAGTTGCAGTCGTAGTTCGTCGGCAACATCGTTGCCGATCTATAGTGCCTAGGCACTATAGCCGATCCGAGCCGGCGCGTTGAAGGTCTCGGAGGCCATGCCCTGTCTATCTTATTCCGTGCGCCACACGCATGATGGCGCTACGTGCACGCCAAGCGAACAGGAAGTACAGCGGAAAAGTATTTTGCCACTCGCTTAACTGCGTGTTCTGTAATTCTGTAATGGACATGGTCATAATTATTATTATACGGCACAATACATCTCTCTAAGGGACATTTCTGAGACAACACCGCAAGCAATAGACGCGCTTTTGGCCATTTCAAACCATCTAGCTGGCGTTGCGGAGTGGTTAGCATGCTCGTCTCGCACCCCGGAGGCCCACGTTAGATTCCTCAGGTCAGCGATGTTTCCTACTCGTTTTTATTTATTAATGCTTTTGGGATTTTTCACTCACGGCCAACGCCGGGCGACGCGGGACGGCGGCCGCCGACGACGAAACCGACTTTTCTGCGACACGGGGCCCTTAACACTACCGCGTTAATATAGTGTCCACGGAGAATTATGATTCATGTCCACAGAGGACCCTTTCACCCATCCAAGGGTAAATTTGAGCAATCCTCTTGAGTAATAAAAAAACAAATTGCAGTTTCTTGATTTAAATATGAAAATTTGTAATGGAGAAGTGTGTTGGAAGTATGTTCCCAGGGCTAAAAAAGAGCTACTTCCATATGGTTCAGCCCATCCAAAGACTGTTAAAAGAGGGATAGCTTCCCTTTGTTTGGAGTCGGCCTTGTTAAAATCATGTGTACATATGGCAGAGGAAAGCTTCAGTAATCAATTACAAAGACTTGAGGTGGCTGGTTTCCCGGTTATGATTATTTGTGGGGTAGCAGAGTCTCTGCTTCAGAAAATGAAAGGGAAAAAAGAACTGCAGAGATGTTGAGAAATAAACGACCACACGTGATCCCCTATATTCATAGAGTTGCACACTGCCTGAAAAAGGTGGCAGGTAGGTTTGAGGTGCCAGTTGTGTTTTCTGCACCATGTACGGATTTCGCCCACACAGATCCGCACAGGATGTCTTGCTTCAACTACATCGTGAAGTCCTTGACCCCCTCGAGTGCCCTCATAACGACAGGGTCGTACTCGCCCTGGACCTTAAGGGGGCTTTCGACAATGTAACGCATGATATTATTCTCACTCATTTAAGTCAAACCAACTGTGGCCACCGTGCCTTCCAATATATCCGCCAATTCCTCACAGACCGCCAATCTTACATCCGCATTCAGGATAACGAACACGGCCCCTTCCCCCTAGGTACCAGGGGAACGCCGCAAGGCGCAGTGCTTTCACCCCTGCTATTCAATTTGGCCATGATGCGCCTGCCGGCCCAGCTCGGTGCTGTCGAGGGCGTGCAGCATGCTCTGTACGCCGACGACATCACCCTGTGGGCTACACAGGGCTCACTTGGAGACATTGAGGCCAGCCTGCAGCAGGCGGCGACTATAGTAGAGCGCTATGCTAGCCGCTGCGGCCTTCAATGCTCCCCACAGAAATCAGAATTTGTGCACATCCGCCCCTCTCCAAAATGCACTACTAAAATTCAACTTACTCTTCAATCAGGTCCAATTCCAGAAACACAAGAAGTCCGAGTACTAGGACTCTTCATTCACCAACACCGCAAGCCAGACACCACATTGGCTAAACTCCGCAAGGTGGGGGACCAGGTGGGCCGCATGGTCCGCCGGGTTTCCAATAAACGCGGGGGGTTACGAAGCAAGGATGCCTTGCGGCTGGCAAACGCCTTCGTAACCAGTCGAATCCTTTATTCGACTCCATATCTCTACCTGCGGAAGCAAGATGAGGATGCCCTCGAGGTCATTCTCCGCAAAATCTATAAGCGGGCCCTCGATATTCCGGTGACTACCTCAAACCAGCGCCTCATGGCACTGGGAATGGTGAACACCTTCAGGGAATTGAGGGAAGCGCACCTCACAAATCAATATACGCGTTTGTCGCAGACGCAGTCGGGCCGCCGCCTTCTTGCCCGGCTCCACATCAAACATACGACACTTATGGAAGAACGGGCACGCATTCCAGCGCCGTGGAGATGCGCCCTCCGCGTACGCCCTCTTCCCGCTAAAATGGCACGCGAAGACCATGATGGCAGACGCCTGGCGCGGGCGGAAGCCCTGGCACGCCATTATGGTTCTAAACCCGGCGTTTTTTATGTGGACGCCTCTGGCCCGCACCATGGGGGGTGGTACACAGCCGCAGTCGTCCACGAGTCGAAAACAGTCAACGGTCTTAGCTTCAGGGCCCGCAACATAACTCATGCGGAGGAGGTCGCCATAGCATTGGCTGCTTCCCACTCTGACTCGAAATATATAATTTCCGACTCGCGAGGGGCCTGTCGGAATGTCGAACAGGGCTGGACCCCTTATCTAGCCTACCGAATACTTCAAAATAGCTCCTACATTGGGGACCCGGCTACCCGATATATTATTTGGGCTCCTGCTCATCAGGGGCTGGCTGGAAACGAGGCTGCCGACGCCGCCGCCCGCGCGCTCTCTCTCCGGGAAGTTTCCTCCTCCTCCCCCTCCGACCAGGACGCTGATCCTAATCCGGCTTATACATTCAAAGATATCGTAAATTACTACCAATCTAGCCACAGCCTTTACCCCCGCCCATGTAAAGGCCTTTCAAAGGCGGATGAGCGGCTCTTACTCCGCCTCTATACAAACACACTGCTGTGCCCGGCAGCTCTAAAACACTTCGACCCTGCTTTCTCTGGCAGCTGCCCGCACTGTGGGGTGGTGTCTTCGGACATCTACCACATGGTGTGGGCCTGCCCCTCAAATCCGGCTATCCCCCCTCACCCCAACCCAACCCGGGAGGACTGGGAGGCGACCCTGCTCGGCTGCTCCGACCTGAAGGCCCAACGGGCCTTAGTCGGGCGAGCCCGAGCGGCGGCAGACGCCACTGGGGTCCCGAACTAGGGACCTCCACCTAGTGTTTGTGAGGGTTGGCCCCTTCAGGGTCAGCTCACGCATAACCTCTTGTATTTGTCCTATATAAATGTTTTCTACCACCACCCCCAAAAACTGGGTGGGTTATGTGCATTAATAGGGAGGAAAAAGAAAGGACAATGCGATAAGAAGCATGTAAACAGCATGTTTATTGGATGTCGGGTGGGAGTGATTTATGAGATTCCTCTGACGTGCGGTGAAGTATATATAGGGCAAACTGGAAGATGTATCAATGATAGAATGAGGGAACACGAGAAGTCCATAGAAAAAGGCAAGGGGTCAAATTTACCCTTGCACTGTCAGAAGTGCAAGTGTGAGCCGTTGTTTAGCCGGCTTAACATTTTAGGAAAGAGTCGGGATAAGATGGCGCGCGAAATTTTAGAGGCGTACTGGATACAGAAGAAAGAAGACAGATGTATTAGTGAAGCTTCGTTGAGTTTACATAGAAAATAATTTACTTTTATTGAGCAATCCTCTTGATTAATGCAAAGAAAGAGATTATTATTGGACCTCAAGCTGTTATTCTTGGCCAAAGCTGTTATTCTTGGACACCTCTTACGTTTTGGGGTCATGGTAGTTTAAAGAATCTTTTTCCCTCAAGTACATGGGCTTCGTGGCTTCGTAGACGTTGGCAGGTTAAAGTTTTTCAATACATAGGCACTACACAAGTGATGTGGTGTGAATGGACATGTCCTACTGTATATGTGTAGCGGTGGTTATTAGTGTGTGACTATGTGGTGATATTTGTTTGTCCAGCGTGGTATGAGTTTCTGGGCAAAGTAGAGGTGTGGAGTAACAAGACTGTGTAGAATTGCTGACTGCCATGCTTGGACGATGTTTATGATCTGCGAGGAAGAAAGTGCCAATATCCCCTTGGCAAAGAAGAGGAAGATGAGTTGTACATTAGTGTAGAAGAAGAGGAGTGGTGAAGAGGAAGTGTTTTCAGATTCTTATTACAGTTGGTAGTGTGCGCGTATGTTGTGTCTCTTCTCTTGTGTTTGTTGCGCCACATTTCTGAATACTATGAGTAATGCAAAAGCCCGGATGCTGCTGTTGGTTGCTTCTGGTTGATTCTAGTAGCTTAATTCACTTCTTGTTCGCCCATTTAAGTCTTTGCTACTTTCAAACTGCGCGCCAATTCCTTCCTATGCCCTTTTTCGGCTGTACTTCAGGTTGCGTGACGTCACATACTCTACCTTAAAATATTTCACTTCATGCTTACCCCTTTTAGTTTTTGTTACTTTCAAATTGCGCGCCAATTCTTTCATAGGCCCTTTTTTCGGCTCTACTTCTGGTTGCGTGACGTCATATCCCCGATGTCATATCCACTACGCCGCCTGTTTCCTTCTTTCCGCTTTCACTCCCCCTTTTGCTTGCCTACTGCGCGGGTCAAGTGTCCACAGAACAAGTTTGGCAGATACTGCGCCCATCCTTTCCTGTGAACCAGTTATTCTAATTATTACCTAATTAACGTATTGGCCTAATAAAGTTTTCTGCAGCAACAGTACATCACCTTCTATCGATTGACATCATTCATTAACCTCTACCACTTCTCAATTACCCGCAACTGCTGCGGACACGATTTTGGGAACGCGGTCTATGGACATGGTCTGTGGACGGAAATTTGTGAACATAGCGAAGTAACGCTTCCGCGTTAATAAAAACATTTTATTATTTTAGCACCAGCTAATCATTACTGCTAATATTTACTAATCGAGTACCAATCGCGCTTATACCCAGTGTCGTTCATATTATTCCAATTTAGCCCGCAGGGTCACTGCTACTGCAGATGTTTGATGCAATGAAGGACACCATAGACCCCGAGTACTCAAGCCTAGCCCTGCGCGGCATCACCGTGTATGAGGAGAAAGGGGATCCTGTTGGTTGACCAGACCATGATTGAACTGTTGGCTGGCTGAACAAATTCATTATGCCATGTTGTATCCGTCATAACATGTGCATTGTCTCGGGAGACATACTGTCGGATGAACTAGAACAGTCGCCGGCAGATCTACAGTGAATGCTCCCAGCGGAAGATGCCAATAGCGACGAGGAAACATCTGAAGAGCATGCCTTGCGCCAGCTTGGGGAACTCAAGCGCGAGGAAGTGTTCATTGAAATTATGAGAGGCAGGAAGTGATGTGCTGTATGGAAACAGGATCGACGTGCTAACCTTTCATGCAGAAATGTTTTTACCGTACCCCGCGACGCGTGTACTTAGCGCCGCGCCATGTAGTTATTGTCAATTAAATGACATTAATTCAGATAACCATGTTCGAATTCATGCATTTTTACAACGGAAAAAATCGCAACATGCATTAAAACAAGTGCTCTCTTTTTTCAGAAACAAAAAGAACATTTATTCTCCTTCGTGACATATGCATCATTATAGTTTACCATCAACTCCAAACACGAGTTTCAAGAGGCTATGTTTTCCTTGTGGCTCACAGCTTTTTCTTTGCGCAGCTCCTCCTTGTAAGCTTCTCGCTCTTCCCGTTGTCGTCGTTTTCCTTCTTCCCTCTCTGTTCCTTTTTTTCCTTCTTTTCAAGCAACACGTCCATGTGTTTAAAAATGTTTTGATTTCCACCATCCGAGCACTACTGACTCTTGGTGGAGCCTTCTTTTTGTCTTGTTCCTAATTTGCCAAATATCAATGTTTTATCAGCTGGTTTTCAGAGGCTCCTTGAGTGGCTTCGGTCTCTTCAATTTCTTGCTCGTCTTCGGGTGAAATCTGCAGTTTTTGTTTTTATATACAATACCATGGGTATCCCACAATCCTTATGGTTCTAAGCTATCATCCATTGAGCGAATTTTGGCCAGCTCATCCTCATAGGGGACGTCGGAAGGCGAGTTTCCTGACTTTCTGTTGTTTTTACTCGTCGCAGTTCTTTTCAGCACAGTCGTATGGCGAGTTCAACACTGCTCGCCGGTTCGGCTGATGCCCTCAGTTTCCGTCAGTTTGTCAGCGGTGTGAGCAAACGTTTACTTTTTATTTTTAAAATTTTTCATGGGGCCAGAGTGCGGAAATTATTGCTTATAGTATCTAGCAGTAATTTTGTTTCGGCAGTTGTCCACTCGCAACCTGTAGAAAAAAACAAAACAAATGCAAGCATGAAAATACGTCGAATTGCGGCACTTAGTCGAAAAGTTCCCGGAAGACAATGCAAAGCAAGAGATGGTCCCCAAGAGGAAAAGCGAAAAACATAAAATGTGGGCGCCCATGCCAAGCCAAAGCAGGAAGTGTGAGGAGAACGTGACCTCGTCCGAACCGCACTCTTTCCACGCCCTGGTCAGTTTGCTGTTTCTTCAAGAATGCGACTTGCGATGCTCCCCTTCTCAACGACCTCACACCTTGCAAGCTGGCAATGCTTCCTTCAAGAAGCAGGTACGAAGAATGGGACGCGTCCCCTCCTGCCGCCTGCGCTCTCCGCTCTGCCCCCTGGCAAACTAGGTGAAGTGGCGGGCATTCGCCCTCCCAGATATTGTATGGTAAGAATAAGAGCGGATTAATTACAATCTCATAGAAAACGAGTCAAAGGCAACACAAAAAAGAAGGAAATAGAGAAAAGCGCTGCTAACCGGGAAGCGCTTTGTTGCCGTTTAATTGTATGTCATATACGTGTATAAATGTGCATGTAGATATACTCACCGCGGTTGCTGCCTTTAGCACTTTCTCCAGCCGCTCCTGTAAACGTTGCACAATTAACGTATGTTGCGCGCATGTAGAACAAAGGTGTGGCATAAATTAATGGCATATTTTTACCCCTCAAATTTACCTAGAGTGGCTAGCTCTTTTTTTTTGTCGGTCGACCCGGAGCCAGCACTGCTTACATCTGAACTGTAAAAAAGTGACTGTAATTAACGAGGTAGTAGTAAAACGTCTTTGTGCAGGTGGTGGTGGTAGAAACATTTTATTGCCATTGAGCTAACAGTGGGGGCGAAGCCCCCTACATGGCACTTGGATGCTCCCTTACTATGTGGGAGACACCCTTATAAAGCAAAAGAAAGTCCTTGAAGAGCAATCCTTCCTACAGCACTGGAGATAATCTTTCATTGTTCTTGACTTCAAGTGCTCTTCATGAGAGACTCCCAGTAGGACTCTGCTACGTTCGGTGATGGGTGATGAGGAAAGGTGGGGCATGTGAGAAGGATGTGTATGAAGTGTCCTGGTTTGCCGCAGAATCTGCATGATGAGGAAAACTGGTTTGGGTATCGGGCAGGGTAGAAGTGTAAGGTATGGAGCCGTCCGAGTCTGCAAGCTTCGCCAGTGTACGGCCTGCGTTATGGTGAGAGAGGGGGCTGGGGGTGTATATTCCCTTCGTTTGTCCCTGTAGTACAAACGAATATCACGGAAAGAGAGAAGGCGTTCCCTGGCCTGTAGAGAGGGCTCCGTCTCACTAGCCCGGGATGTAAGACCTCGGGCTAGGGAATTAACCTCTTCGTTGACAGGGAGGCCGGCATGTGCTGGCGTCCAAATGAGGCTTATGGTGTGCCGGGGCTTCCAGAAGCGTAATATGCGAGCAGTGGGATATATAGCCATTGGCATAATTTAGAATTGCATATTTGGAGTCAGAGATAATTTTTGTGGCAGATGTAGAGATGAGAGCAAGCGCGATGGCTGCCCTCTGCCTCTGTGGTAGAATCGGTCATTATAGAGCTGTAAGTAAGCAGCTTTGCTTGATTGTCGGCTACAGCCAGGACCATACGGGAGCCTAACATATATTCTGCTGCGTCCACGTAGACCACCTCTTGGTCCTCGCTATATTGTCTGTGAAGGGCATGAGCCCTGGCTATTCTGCGGCCCTGGTCTCGCTCAGGGTGCATGTTTTTAGGGACTGGAGGTACGATGAGATTAGAGCGGAGGTTAGGAGAAAAGGGTACACCGTCAATGGGGTGTGGAACTGGGCTTAGGTTGAAGTGGGATAATAAAGTGCGGCCAGCCGCCGAGTTGGATAGGCGGGCTATTTGTGCCGTTAATGTAGCCTCTCTAAGTTCCTCGAAAGTGCTGTGTACACTGAGTTTAAGGAGTCGGGAATTAGATGTGCTGGGGGGAAGCCGTAGAGCCGTTTTCGTGCAACTTCATAGAGCATGTTCACGCGGTCTCTCTCCTTTTGTTTGAGGGGAAGGTATGGGAGGGCATATGTGGCGCGGATTATAATGTAAGCCTGGGTGAGGCAAAGTGTGTTTGGCTCCTATAAGCCAGCCCGACGGTTGGCTATGCGGCAAATCATTCGGGTGGTCTGTTGACTTTGTGTATGGAGAGTCTATGACTTCTCCGTGCGCACCATGAGAGTGAAGAACTAGACACAGCACACGGATTGTGGATACTAGTGGGATCAAATGGGTACCTAGCTTGAGGGAAATAGGCGGACTGCCTGAATTGGATTGTTTGGGGCGGTAGAGAAAGAGTTCTGATTTTGAAGGGGAGCAAGTTAGGCCACGTTTCCTTACATAGGTGTCGATGGTGTTTAGTGCCAATTGTAGATGTCCCTCTATTTCGGCATCACTGCCGCGGTTAGCCCAGACAGTGATGTCGTCGGCGTAGAGGCTGAAATGAATGTCGGGGATTTGGGCTAATTTTTCGGGTAGGTGGAGAAGTGCTATGTTGAATAGTATAGAGGAGAGGACGCCGCCCTGTGGCATACCTCGTGCACCTAGCGTGATCTCTGGAAGTCAGTGGTCGCCTATGGTAAGTGTGGCTGTGCGCTGGCTGAGGAAGTCTCGGACGTAATTATACAACTTGGCGCCGACTCCCAGGGTTGTAAGATTCTGAAGGATTGCTGAATGTGTAACATTATCAAATGCTTTGGCAAGATCCACACCTAGGATGGCTTTGGAATCATAGGTTTGACAGTCGAGAATATGATGTTTTAGCTGTAAGAAGACATCTTGTGTAGAAAGGCCAGGACAAATCCAAACATGCAGGTGGGCATGAGATTTTTGCCTTCTAGATATTGAGAAATTCTGGTCTGGAGTACATGCTCCATTAGTTTTCCAATCGCAGAGGTGAGAGAGACGGGCCTAAGTTTTGAAATTAGCAGAGGTTTCCCTGGTTTTGGTATAAACACAACTTTGGCCTCTTTCCATTGCGGCGGGAGGGTTCCCCGTTGCCAGCACTCGTTAAAGTATTCAGTAAGGGCGGCAATAGATTGGGAATCGATATTCCGGAGTGCCTTATTATGCACTCCATCTGGACCGGGGGCTGAAGATGTATTAAGCCTCTGAAGCTCCGCCTGCACCTCTGATACTGTGATGGGTTGGTTGAAGAAGTCGTTAAGGTATCCTGCATAGTCGGGGTGTAATATAGAAGCGTACTTGGGGAACTAGTGATCGCGTAGTTCTTGGAGAATTTCCAGTGGAGGGTATCGCAAGTATGTATTAGTCTAGTGAGGTTATATCGTTGGGTTGTCTTAGTCTTACTAGAGTCTAATAGGTGCCTAAAAAGGTTCCAAGTCTGAGATACACTCATATTTTCATCTATCTTGTTGCATAGCGATTCCCAATTCTGTCGTGAAAGAGTCACTGCATTCGACTTTATCTCTCTTTTTAAACGGGCGAGGCGGCGTTTCAGGGTCCGGGTTCCAACGCTGCCGTTTCCAGCGTCGTTCTAGGCCGCCTTTAGCATCCCATAAATGCAGGAGGCGGGAGTCAACCATGTCGCTTGGGCAGTCAACTGGTAGGGGACAAGGTACTGATTGGACATCGCTTTGTAGTTGTTTGGACCATTCAGTTACGTCATTATAGGGGCGTATGCGCGGACTACTCTACACGTTCGGAAAGAGTCCAACTTCGTGAAAGTTGAACCTCTGGGAGGCCTACAGGGCAGCTGAATGTTTAGAAGAATTTCTATGATGAAATGATCGCTTCCTAGATTCTCTTTTGTATTGCACCAAGACGCGTGAGGGAGACGATGTGCGAAAGTAAGGTCTGGTGTAGTGTCTCCACAGACACTGGTGCGGGTAGGAAAGGTAGGGTCAGTGAGAAGAGAGAGACCGGTTTGTTGCGCGGCTAACCACACGCGAAGTGCTTTAGGTGTGTCATGCGGGTAACCCCAGGCTCTATGTGGAGCGTTAAAGAAACCAACAACGAGTAAGGTACACTTGTTAGATACGTGCTTCGCAAGTGTAAATAGCCGTTCATAGTTGTTTTTATAGCACTTAGGATGACTGTATACATTTAAGATAAAAACACTCTTCGCTCGAGCGTGTTGTGGCACAAGTTCAATTAGAAGATTATCAATGTCGGTAATCGCTAGGGGATGTGAGATGGTTGTGAGAGAGCGATTAACTAAAAAGGCTAATCGAGAGGGTGCAGGAAATGTAGGCAGAATGGGTGTATAGCCGGGGAGGGTGAGTGGGTTGGAGGGTTCCTGTAGAGCAAGGATGTCTGGTCCCGTAGCGCAGGGCAGCAGTTGGTGGACTACATGACACTTCTGGCTAAAGCCCCGGCAGTTCCACGGCCAAACAGTAAGATTACGGTTTCGATAGGCCGTCATGAGAACATATCGGAGTAGTCGAAACGGTAGGGTGGGATTCCAGAGCTATAGCAGGGAGAGGATTTTCCTGTCCTCCTGCTGCATTGGGTTTCTTGCGCTTTGGAAGACGCGCTGCGCTAGTATTGAGCCGAGTCTCAATATCTATATAGCGGTTATAGAATTATTGCGTTAGGGCATCTAATCTGTGATTAAGAATAGCGTTGTCTTGCGTTATGCGGATAAAAGGTAGGAACAGCACGCACCGTTAGTAGGAGCTGTCGTTGCAGGCATCCGCTCACGATGGCCCCCTAGCGGCGTTTGATCTTAACTGACTGATGATATGTAACAATGATGCCTTGAACTATTTATATGTCCATCGTCCTTGTAAACTCAAAGCCGCGCACGTAGCAGTTCGGCTCTGGAAGACTGAAAACGTTCGGTACGAGAACCGAAGTTTCTGTTCATATTAATGAAAGTGCTGAAGGAGTCTTACCGTGTGTGCCCGCGCTTGGCTCTTCGAGCAAGGAGGATATAATTGCGTAAACGGCTGGTGTAACCTCTATCTCAAAAGGTAGAAAGGCTGCAGGCTTGCAAAGCAGACGACGCGAGCGCACGAAAAGCGCGGGCAAGTGCAAGGAATAATGGTACTTTCTCCGTCTCTCCGTTTGCTCGCGAGCGCCACCTACTTCTCCGGCCGGAGCAAGACTATTCGAAACGCAGTGTTTGGTAGCTTGCTCTGGGCCGACCTCAGGAGTTCTGTCAGGGAGCGCGCGCGCTGCTCCAGTTCCGCCATTTTAATTCACCATAAGTTCCACAGCTCCGCTCGGAGAGGTGTCCCAAGTGACGGTCGCGAGAACTAGCGGCGCTGCAGTCAACTCTTTCTCCTTGCCGGGCGTGTCGTCATGGAGCAGTTGCCGTGCCGTTGTCAGATGGGCGGAGGTGGGGTGCCAGAAGGCTGCACGCCTCAAGGTATCACATAACCTATCAATATGTTGCCGTTGCACTCTACATGGCTGCAGTAAAAATATTACGAGGGACTTTAGCTGGCTAAACTAGTGAAAGACGAAAACCTGAGGTCTCATCTTGTTAGCGTTCCTGCTATCTGCAATCTCACACTTGAACATGCGCCAAGGAACGCCATGCGACAGGAGCGATGGCGTACCATCCAAACGCACATTTGTCGAAGAAACACGGCGCCTTTCCTCCAGAAGTCTGATATTGTCTAGCGTTTCTGCCATCTGCAATCCGACGCATGAATGCGCGCCAAGGAACGCCACGCGGCAGCCGCCGCAAAAGCGGGACACACTTTGTCCACAACAGCACAAGCTATTGAAAGCTTTCGCCTTAATACTTGCTACAAAGCAGAACAGGCAAAGCAACGAACAGCGTTGGTGAGCAAATCGACGGCGTTGTCAGATTTCTTTCATGGCATTAACGAGGAAATTTCGCAGCACATAAACTCGCTCTCCCAGGTAATACTTAGCTTCGAAGCCAAAGTTTTCGTTATTTAGTTATAATTTTACTGCAGCCATCTAGAGTGCAATGGCAGTTCTCTAAAACGATTTGTGAGCTGGCCGCTCCATGCTTCCGCGCCACGAGTAGCAGACGACGCGCCCGGGAAGGAGCAAGAGACGATCGCAGCGCCGCTGGTCCTCGCGACCACATGGTACACGCTCCTCCGCTGGGCAGTATGGGGAGCTGTGAAACTGAGTTTGTTCTAGTAATGTTGAGTGTAGTCAGTCCTCCTTTATGGTATGTAGGAAGTAGTGATAGCAGCGGGGGCGCGTGGGCATCCTACGCAGAAAGCGCAAGCGCTACGCACTCGCAAGTACCTGCATCACTAAGTATGATTAGTTTGATAATAGCTGGAAATGCCATTCACAGAACAACCAGATAAAAATATTAGCCCACGAGATTGTGAAAAGAAATTGAAGGACATTGCAAAAACACTGCTGCCGTGTTTTTGTAATATTACTTCATCTGCGTCGCAATATTACTTCATCTGCTGAATGCTTACAAGAGGTAGCTGTTTGTTACTAAAACAAAATTCAGGAATGGTATGGGCCAAATATTCTAAGCATTACCTTTAGGCAGGCACTTTGCAGCTGTAGTGAGTGCCAATATAGACGAAACAGGCATTTTTGCAGTTTCAGAAACATGCACATCTTTGTGTATTGGCACACAGGATAATTGCAAAATGCTTATTGAATAAATAGTGTGTATAAGATAGCAAGTGTTTTAAATGATATCGGGAGAGACCTTGCAAGGAGAACAACCTATCTATGTCATTCATTGACTTAGAAACCAAGAAAACAGCAGAAAATTTTAATGCGAACAAGTTCTTCAAAGCCACTGGTATTGAGAGGAGTGATGAAGCTTATGCAGCATATGTTGGCGAGCTACAATCGGCCTTTTGCGTTTTCCTGTGCTGCCACTTCGTGCACAACGCCGCAACCAAACTGGTGGGATACTGCGCCGCAGGGACACGCTCCTCCATACACTGAGCCCCGCTGCGGAGCACGTTTTCTTGGCGCACATAATTTTGAGTCTGTCGACGATGTCGTGTCCTGGGCAGCACCTGATACTTGGCGGGTATCTAGAGCTAAGTGATGGCTGGGTGTCATGCCCGAGGAATGCAGTGAAGCCTACTGACGAAAAAATTCAGCGGTACCTGCAGTCGTCCGGCATGCGATGCGATTGCCAGTTGAGTAAAGGCCACCGCTTCAAAGATTAAGGCTACATAGGAAACGTAATGTTTCGAAACATTCGTATAAATGGGATGTAAGGCAAGAAAAACAACAGACCAATGCAACCAGAACCAGGAGTTAGTTTTATGCTACTATTCCAGCCGTTTTTTGCACTGAAATTTGAAGTAACCAGAACATCTGCATTAGAGAAGTGTGCTTAGCTCATATTTTTTTTCGGGCTTTAGCTGGGCCCACCCACATTGAGGGCTGGGCACGTAGGTAAGAATTTCTTTGGGCTCCGCTCAGGCCAATAATTACGGCCCATGCAGTGTTGTAATTAGCAGTGTAAATGAAAGAAACTGTGCAGTCTGTAATAGTTGTGTACTTCTATCCCACTTCATATGTACTTCATCCCATTTTTGCAAAGTTTCTACGTTACTTCAGAATCCACAAATAAATAAAAATGCCAAGTTGAAGTGACTGAACCATACCACGCTTCTGTACATTATGCTAATGTCTTAAACAATGACTTGATAACCCTGAGATGCACTGCTATGACTGCTTCTTGATTGCTGAAGCAGCGGCAACATATTGCCTCGAAACCTTCAAAACTGCATTTGTTGTTTATTAACGGCCGCCGGCATGCGGCCTTTATCGCTGTGATTCTGGCCCGCGTATCAATTCTGTATCCCGTGTTTGTTCATGCTCGTTGTCGCGATACGACGCGTTATCATTTTCTTTATCGCGAAAGATGCGCCGAGATCTGTCTCGAAGATTCCGATCTCTTGCGTATGTTTCTGCAATGTTCCACGTTGTGCTAGCAGCAGTTTGCGACGTTATCTAGATTGACGGGCATTCTTTGTTCGACGACCGACGAGCACGTTTGTTGCTATCGCCGCAGCCGAGTTGCTTAGTTCTTTTGCGGGCGCAAGTCAGTTCAATAAAAAGTTTCTGCAGTGCAATCACCGACTCTTAATTTGTGTCATCGACCCTGGTCACCACCACGTGACATCTGGTGGAGGTGCTGACAATATGTGAGAAAAGAAAATTTACCACTATGCTGCAACCACATATCTAACAGTTTCTGAAACAGCCTTCACGCTCTTCTGAGTTAGTATGTGACACTAAATGTCCATCAAATAATGCAGCAGCAACTGTTACCCATCAAGTTTCAATGCATTACAAGCATATGGTAACGAAACTGAATGTGGATAGTCCAATGCTACATGGAATTTTAATGAACACTCTCAAAGGCAACGAACTTGGCTGTGCTAGGGGATAGCCATCAAAATCTCTAGGGTCTGACTTTGAGAACGGTCTTGCAGCCACTCAAGGTCGTAAAAAAACAAACAAACTATATTCGTCACCTAGAAACAAGCTTCAAATAGTGGCAGGTTCATGGCAGAAAAGTTTCTTCCATGTTTTTGTTTTAAGTGAAATGCTTACTAGATTCTATAGCTTTTAGACGTCTGCTCGTTTGTCCCCACAAGTATTGTTCTGGAAGGTGGTAGCTGGTCGCTGACTCCTCCGGTTGCTTTTGTTTCGCTGCCCGGCTTGTCGCTCGTTAAAAACAGCTCACAGCATTCGCCCGCTTCGCCTCGTTGCTCCAAAAGTTGAATATCGTCGGGATAAAATCAGGATGCCGCGGTGATATGGAGGGCTTTCCTGGTCATTAAAAAAAGGTTTCATTACAGCTTGCACAAATATTTAACCTCAGTACCTAGTTCGTACCTGTTACAAAGTGGTTCCCGCACAGTCTTGATGCGCTCGACGGCTCCCAAGGGCGCCCTTGATCGCCCTGCCGACGAACAGCTTTTATTCAAGCTTCGCGGTGAAGACGGTCTCGTGAAGCGCTTGGAAAGCGAAAAAAGGCAAGGCCGCTTCCCTTTAAACATTGTGTATCGCAATCAAACGCTACACAAGTAGTCAGAATCGTCAGGAGCGTCGCACTATCCAACAACGACAACCGAAACAACCGCAGAAATGCCGGCGCCGCGGGCAGCCGCCGGATTGTTTACCCCACCGCCGGAGCCGATCGCGGCGTCCACGAACCCGCCAGTCCGCTTCGCGACTACGCCGCTAGGGGTTGGGCGCATGCGCAGTCGCGTCCCACAAAAGGGCGATTCAAGTTTTGGAGGATTGCATAAAGAACACTCACACAATGCATGGTACGACCGAGGGCTCGTCTTGTACTCTGTGTCGTGTGTGTTCTTTCTCGCACCGTCACGTTTCCCTTGTATGAAGAGTGGTGAATCCTGTGAGTTGTACAAAACATACATTTCTGTATACTAATGCAGTGCCCCAACTCAGAACCTTTATTTAAAGAAAAATGACCTTGTCGAGTCTGGTTCAGCAATACAAAGATCAGAGAAAGAAACAGGTAGCAAAATAAAAGGCAACTCAGTGAGGTTCAGGACGACATATATTAGCATTTTTTCAAAGGCCCCTATAAACAAGGATCAATAATATGTCCTCCGCTTCATGAGGCACGTGTTGACTTTCTCTTCTCATATTTCCGCATCTATGTGAACGACATTGATTACTGGCAAACTAACCTTGCATAAAATTATAAAACTCCAAGCTTTATGCTCGTTCCTGTACCACACCCTTTTCATGTAATTATCAATTGCCAAGTGGGCTATGATTTCATTTAGGCTTCAGTATTCTGCATCTATTGTTAATGATAACAACGCTTACAGATTGGACCAGATATTACTTTAACACGACACTGAAAAGTAAGGAATGGTCCGAAGAAACATGCACTGCCTATCAACTAAAGCAATAAATAAGAAATATGGCTATCTGCGTTTAGGAAAGCAGAATACACTGTAAAATACAGGTTAGCTTCACAAAGAGAAAACTCGTCTCACCTGTGTTTCAGGGTTGGCTTTTTACTTATAAGTGGTTTGCTGTTATAAATCTGCATGTGTTCAACTGCATTAAAACCTAAAAGTTATTTTTACTCATCAATGCAGCATAAATGACAGACAAAGCTAAAGCAGAATTCAATATTATATTTTCCTTATCTGCCCCTCGCACTCTATAATGTAATAAAACCAACTTGTGCAGTACACCTTTGCAGTGAACAAAAAAGTTTTCTGAACAAACAACATTGTGGCTTTTAAAACTCTGACACAGCTTAAAACAATTCCACACCAGTCGCTTCCCAGCAATGCAGATGTAAATCTCAGTGCAAGAGCAGACATTCCACTATAATCATGCACAGACACAAGAGACAGCCAAGACCTTCTACTTCGCTAAAAATTGGGAGTATGTTAAAAAAATTCGTTTTAAGCTATAATGATCACATCCTAGCTTTCAGTGTTAGAAGGAAACTATGTAACACACATATACAGCACTCTCAATATATTTAGCCGAAGCAGTGTTAAACGAGATGATTGAAACCTTGTACAAGTACGGCATTTCATTCATGCAATGCAAATTTTTAATAACTTTCAGTCACAAATTAACCTGCACTGTTATGAACAAAGTAGGTAACCATATGTGGCTAAGGCTATTATAACCGCTTCATATGTGCATTTAAGCAAAAGACAAAAAAAGTAAACATCTGGTCAGAACCAAACTCCATTTTAGCAACTTCCGGTACAATTTTTGGCCAAAGAATTGAAGCAGTCGACCTAGTAGCAAATATCCATTTATTGTAGTCGTTACTACTAAAAACACTACAAAATGAAGTAATGCGGTCAAACAGTTATGTTGAAATGTGACCAAAAAATAATGAAAACTGGATGGTTTTAACCACATCAGCTCACTTAGCACGTGTACAAGTGCCTTATTGGAAGTCTTGCTGAAAATAAAATACGTAGCTAAACTATTCTTCGAGAGCAAAGTAAACGCCATAACAAAGCAGCGCAAGAGAAATGCAACTTGACACTCCATGCAACCGCTAAATATGATCACCATAAAATGAAAAATGCTCCTATAGTGATTAAAAGCGCAAATACTGAAGCTGGGAAAGTAACATAGTTGGGAATAGACTCTTATGCAAGGCCAACCAGGCCGGCCGACCGGCGGCCTTGGAGGCCGAGAGCGCGAGCGCAAAAGCGTGCCGCTCTGACTGGCCGCCGAGAACAAAAAGGGTGAAGAGAAGGGCTTGGGGGGACGCCGGGACGCTCCCCGAACAGCAGGACGGGAGGCGGCCGCGCACGCCTATGCTCCGAGTGAAAAAAAGAAAAAAAGAGGGGGGGGGGGGAGTTAGCGGCGCGCGCCGAGTGAAAGGTTGTGAGGAAGGGAAAAGAGAAAGGAAGAAGTAGGTTTCAGGTGAAGGAGCGCAAAGTGTGAGAGGTAAGGTAAGAGGAGAAAGCCAAGAGTGCGAGGAGGATTAAGTTACGCCAAGATGGACCTTGCCGCACGAACGGGAACGGTAGAACAAAACCGAGACGTTGCAAACTGAGCGCAAGTATCAAATTAAATTGTCAAGAAACTAAAATCGTTGCGTGGACCTCCTGCGCGTAGGAAAACGTTGTGTGCGCGCTGCAGATATAAATAAAAAGCCACAATTATGTTGCCCTCGCATTACATGATGTGGCAATGTCCGCTTATCTTTCTTAGTTGCTGATAGAATATTGTGAGCCCTCCACAGACCTTTCGTTTGTACATATTATGATCTTCTTTCATTTGTACATACCATCGTCATCGTCCCACGGCGCCGGCTCTGGCACTCGCCTGGGTTCGCCATCGAATTAAACGCTGACACGGCATACCTTGCCTTGCCGTCACGACTTTGCCGTCTCGACCTGGCCTTTCAGAAATGGTGGAGGTGAAATTCGATCCCCTTGCTGCCGTGTGCCGTGCATTTCACCGGAGCTACGTTCCGGTCGCGTTTGGCAATGGCTACCATCGTGATGTCCACCGAGAGCAGTACCGACCCGACCTGACCCTCAACCTTGGCTACACCGCCTCCTCCAATTGTACCAATCGATAACGCGATCCGCCGCTCTTCGCTGGTACTCGCAACGAAGACATGGATGACCGGCTCGACTCTTTTGAACGTTGCAGTGCCTACAACCGGTGGAATTATGCTTTAAAATTCCTCAACGTTTCTTTCTACCTGATTGAGGTCGCCAGGAATTTGTTTATCGACCGCGAGTCCCACGGCACTAACTGGCCCACCTTCAAGCAGTAGTTCCGACAGTACTTCGCCGACCCGGCTGTTCGGACTGAGATCGCCAAGAACAAGCTCGGTTCCCGCCTTTAAGGTCGCGATGAATCATATGCGTCTTACATAGAGGCCGTACTTGCAATCTGTCGGCGTATCAGTCCCACCATGCCGGAACCTGAACGCGTACACCATGGCTTGAAAGGAATCAATTCTAGGGCCTCTAACACTCTAGCTGCCCAGAATCCATCAAATGTTGATTCCATTATTACGACCTGCCAACGTCTCGACCAGCTGCAGTCCTCGCGATTGCTGCACAGCTTCGCTGCTGGCCCGATCTCTACTGTCTTCAATCTACGAGCCTTGATTCGAGAGATAAATCCATCAGGAGCTCCAAGCCCTCAGCCCTTTCTGCCGGCACGGGCGCGATCATTCTCCTCCTTCTAATGACGCCGGCCTCCGCCACATCATTAAAGAAGAGTTGGCCACTATCACCAACCCTATCGCAGTGGACCGGGACCCTCCTGCACCTCGCCCAGCGCCGACTTACGCTCATGTCGCTGCATCCCCTCCTCCTTTTGTTCCCCCACCCCGACAAGCACCGCACTACAACCAAATCAATGCCATGACGACGGCTCAACCTACGCCACCCTATTACGCACCTTGGCGCCCCTCTCGCCCAGTGTCCTACTATTGTGGAGTTCGAGGACATATATCCACTTCTGTCGTCGACGCATTCAAAACGAGTGGCTTGGTTACGACCGCTTCGAAAGTGGCATACCAGCATATTATCAGCGACGACCTATTCCCAGCGCACCTCGTCGATCCTCTCCACCGCCGATATCCTCGTCGAACCAAGTGGGGCTCATGTATCCCGACACCGGTCCGCTTTCCCCTACCGCCGCTCTGTTCTCCACTTCGACCAGCAACAACTCTCCCTGTACGTCATTCGGAAAACTAAGCGATGCAGTTTCTGGAGGTGAAACTGCACTTTGCGAACTGACAAGTCCTCCTCATCGCCCGTACAATATGATTTCCGTTTTAGCTGAAGGATTACCTGTCGAAGCTTTGATTAACACAGGGGCTGCACTTCCTGTTATTCACGCTGACTTGTGCCACCGTTTGCGGAAAGTGACATCATATGATGGACTTGAACTTCGTGAAGCAAATGACGTCCCGCTGCACCCTTCAGCAAAGTGTACAGTTCGAGTTGTTATATACTGCGTCTGCCACTATGTGCAGTTTGCTGTGCTTTCACCGTGTACGCATCTAATGATTTTTGGATGGGGCTTTTTGTCAACCGCTTAATTCAGCGTTAATTTCTTGTGGCGATCGTGTCATCCATATGACAGACAGTAATTTTTCATCTGACAATTCTGAACATCATTCCCTCATCGCAGCAGCTGATACTGTGTTGCCTCCACACTGCCACACTTTTTACCGTTGTTTCGGAACACATCATTGACGGAGATCGGCCACTATGTCATGTTGCAAGTGGAATTGCCTTCCCATCAAGTCTTGTACGATTTCGCAGCGGCTCAGCGATAGTAGCTGCCACGAACACTTCCCGTGAATCCCTCGTGCTGACTAAAGGAACTTCCCTGCCATGCATAGTGGATGCTCACCCTATGCCAATGATGGTGCTCACCGCCCCGCTACCTCAGCAACGTGATTCATCGCACGTCTCTTTTTCCATGCTGTCGATGGCAATCAATCCGAACCTCCTGCCGCACCAACGCCAAGAATTGCTGCAATTGCTTCAAGCCCACCAAGCCATTTTTGATGCCACTTCCCCACCACTGGGACGGACTAGTGTTGCACATCACCGCAATCTTACTGAAGGTAACTCAATCGTACGCCGACGACCTTATCTGGTGTCTCTCTCAGAACGAAAATAATTCAAAAATGTCAATGACATATGCTCCGTCGCGATATTATTCGTCCATCAACAAGCCCATGGTCCTTCACAGTAGTATTAGTTAAAAAAGAACGGATCGGTACGATTTTGTGTTGATTATCGCGCACTCAACAAAATTACCCGCAAAGATGTCTACCCGATGCCTCAAATTGATGACGCCCTTAACTTTCTCCAAGGCGCCGAATATTTGTCGACCTTCCACCTCCGCCCAGGTTATTGTCAAATACCTATGCACGATGACGACAAAGAGAAAACCGCTTTCGCAACTCCCGATGGACTTTACGACTTTAATGTTGTGCCTTTCGGCCTTTGTAACGCACCGGTAACATTCGAAAGAATGATGTGAACTACTTAAAGCGCGCAGCCCTTTCATTTGGACTGAACAGTGCAACACTGATTTTAACAGCCTAATCCACGCCCTCACATCAGATCCCGTTCTTGGCTGCTTCAGCGACAGCGCTCCTACCATCCTGCACACTGATGCCAGTGGTCACGGTATCGGCGCTGTCTTTTGCAGCGCGATGCAACTTCGCGCGAGAAAGTGCCTTTGCCAGTCGGACCATGACTCCAGCTGAGAACTACACGATTACCGACCAGGAATGCCATGCCGTCGTTTGGGATGTTCAAAAGCTCTGCCCTTACCTAAATGGTCGGCACTTCACGGTTGTGACCGATCACCATGATCCTTCCCGCTCCTGTCAAAAATTTGACAGGCCGACTTGGCGGTTGGATTCCACGTCTGCAAGAATACCATTTCGACGTCGTTTATAAATCGGGTAGCAAACACCAAGACGCCGACGCTATTTCTCGCTGTCCACTTTCGGATCAGACTGCTGTTTTCCTTCGCAATGCATTTCCACTTTTGACCACAGCCGACCATCGCTTCCCCTGACGCATATCACGACAGTTTCTTTTGATGACTCTGATAACAAACACGCTCTCCGCTCGCAGCAATTAGCTGATGCCTACTGCCAGCCCATCATCGATCGCCTTATCGGCGCTTCGAACCCGCCCAACGCTAGACATCGCAATTTCAAGCTTGAAGATTCCAAACTACGCCGCTAAGTGTAATGCCCCGATGGTACTCGCTGTCTCCCTGTCATCCCGCGTGTGCTTCGCTCACGTATACTGGCGACTTTCAACGATGACGCTACTGCAGGTCACCTTGGGTTTCACAGAACGTATGAACGCGGGAAAAATGCTTCTTTTGGCCTGGCCTATCTACCACCGTAGCTAATACGTCACTTCTTGCCATCTGTGCCAACGTCGCAAGCGGCCGACTTCTTCCCCCGCTGGCCTCCTACAGCCCCTTCCCTGTCCCGCCACGCCATTCGACGGAGTCGGCATTGACCTATATGGTCCCCTACCTCTATCCGATGGGGGCGACCATTGGAATATAACAGCTGTCGACCACCTTACACGCTACGCTGAGACAGCCCCTGTACCGACTGGATCCGCTTAAGAGGTAGTAATTCCTTTTTGCAATCAATTGTATTGCGTCATGGCGCTCCTCGGGGGCTCCTAAGTGACCGCGGGACGGCCTTATCGACAGTCGTTGCCGAAATGCTTCATGAGCCATCAACCCTCCATAAGACAACCTCAAGCTACCATCCCCGGACTAACGGTCTGACTGAGCGATTTCATCGCATCCTATCGGATATGATATCCATGTACATCACACCGGATCATCGAAATTGGGACACTATTCTACCATTCGTCACATTCACAGCAGTACAGCGGACTACCGGTTACTCTCCATTTTTCCTCGTTTTTGGCCGTTCTCCAACTACAATGCTCGACATTTCATTCTTCTCTACGCCGGACTACTCATCATCAGTACCAGCTCAGTTCTTATCCCGTGTGGCTAGATGCCGTCATCTTGCCCGCCTCAACACAGAAGCGTGCCAGGAAGACCGCAAGAGTCGTTACAATTCTACGCATCGTGCTGTCTATTTTCACCCTGGTGACGAAGTGCTGCGTTATACACCACTGCGTACCCCTGGCCTTGGTGATGAATTTCAGCGCCACTACCTTGGTCCTTACGAGGTCATCAGACAAACTTCCCCAGTGTACTATCAAGTGAGACCTGTTGATCCCCCAGCCGATCAACGCCACCGTGGAACTGACATTGCTCATGACTCTCGCTTGAAGCCGTTTGTGCGCCACGGTGCATTGGTTGGTTAGGAGCGGCCAGGCCGGCCGCTTCTGACCCCCCGGGCAGATTGTGTGAGCCCTCCACGGATCTTCTTTCATTTGTACATGCCATCGTTATCGTCCCGCGGCGCCGGCTCCGGCACGCGCCTGGGTTCACCATCGGATTAAACGCTGACACGGCATACCTTGCCTTGCCGTCACGTCTTTGCCGTTTCGACCTGGCCTTCTTTCACAATATCAACTCGCTTTTGTTTCCTGACACGTTCAGCAAGCTTCCCTTACTTTATATATATGATAAAGTGCCATATGTGTGTACCCTCTTTGCCGAAAGTAACCTGGCTGCTGGGTTTCTTTTACAACTGTGTTTGGAGTCCTTGATCTAGTTAAAAATGCAAAAATGGTCTTTACAGATAAGAGTGATGGGCTTTTTGTCCGCACGGGTAAATAATAATTTGGCATGTCCTGTAAAACGCTTAAGTACAGGGCTAAGGAGCAAATCGGGCAGCCTGGTTACTTTTGGCAAAGATGGTACGTACTTCAACATAATCTATTGAAATTTATTTTCAGCCGAACTCGCGTGAAAAAATATCCAATTAGAAAACACTTCAGCATCAAGCCCCTGACCGTTGAGCTACCGCTCTTACGTTTTGAAGAAAATGCGTACACTTGAGCAAATGAAAGCAATAGTACCGACTTTCTTCCAACCACTGCTACAATAGTACACTTTCCTCCCAGTTTGTGGCCTCATAATAAAGGGCCCTCTTTCCAGGTATTCGTTTATTTATTTTTTTTTCAAATTGACTGGTATATGTGGGATCCGCTGGTATCAAGGAGATTTCAACAATTTTATGAAGGCAACGTCATCTCACATAGAGATGGAGAAGATGAATACTGCTCTTTCTCTCGATGAAGTTGTTATGAATAAATTAACAGGGCGGCTCTATACTTCCAGAAATGAAAACTCAGTCAATCTAGTTCTCGCATAATGGAATATATAGCGCACTGCATGTGGGTGGAGAGTTTTGCTGCTTTTGCTTCTGGTAGTATTCAGCCAGCGCTCTGTGGTGGGAAAAGTATTTCTCTTGCCTTCCTGATTGTACGAGACCTTTACGATGCTCAAAAAGAAAATTTTATCATCGGGACTGCCAGGACATCGTTTCCCCCAATCAAAACAAAATTTTGGAAACTTCGAACTCCCGGCAATAAGTCTTTGCATATTATCAAATTGTTTAACAATGCCAGGTCCGAGGTTCCTTCAGACGAAAGAAGTGAGGTAATGAAGTTTAATGAAGCCTTAGTTTTCTTTTGTTTCCACTAATGAACCTACTTTAAACATCCCTCTCTTTTCCAGTTTTCCATTTTCACAGATTCCGCCTATTGCTTTCACTTCCAAAGGTATTGCTAATTTGATAAGCTTAAAGTTTCAAGTGCTCCAGGACCGGATAACATACCATCTAAGATATTAAAATGCATCAAGAACCGCTCAAGTCAGATTTTGCAGATAATTGTCATGCAGTTGATTGCTACCAGCTCAATTCCAGACGACTGGAAGCTGAGTAGGGTAGTTCCGGTTCTTAAGGCAGGTAACCGTTCCAATCCTTCCACCTACCGACCGATTTCATTAACATACATTGCCTGCAGATTACTAGAGCCCATTATATACTCACAAGTAGCATATCACCTTGATTTCAACTGCCTCTTTTTTTCAAACCAGCACGGCTTCATATTTGGTTATTCATGCAACACCCAACTTTTTTATTTCACTACCAATCTTAACCTAAATTTAGATTCGTCATTTCAGACAGACGTCTTATATCGGGACTTTTCGAAAGCTTTCAATCGTGTACCCCATCAGCGCCTTTTAGCCAAACCTTCAGTCTTGTGTCTTGATCCTCTGAAAGTAACATGTATTCGTTGTTTCCTAACCGGTCGTCGTCAGTTCACTGCTATCGATTCTGATATTTTGCCTGCAAATCTTGCCTGAAAACATGAAGTGAATTACTTTTATGTTTGCGCATGGTCTTTTTTCTGTCATTTGTGAATGTCAGCGCCCATCTGCAGGGTTTCTGTACATTTTTTCTCTTGTATCCTGCTCTAACATGACCGATAGTGATTGTATAATAATGACCATTTGCATTATCCCGAATCCCCTCCCCCTCCGCCCCCCCCCCCCCGCCTCCCTTTCCTATGTATTATCCCGTCCAGGGGTCTTTAAGGGCCAATAAAGCGGTGGCGGTGGCGTAGCGGTAGAACATCCGCCTCGCATGCAAGAGGACCGGGATTCAAATCTCGGTGCCGCGCAATTCTCCACTGGATTTTAACAAAACATTCGCTTGTCGATGGAATTGTATAAACAGGTTTGGGGTGCGACCTGATGCCGGTGACACTTCCGGCAACGCACTCCCTAACCAGAACAGGAGTTGGCCACCCTGGTGCAGTAATTGGCCGCAACCTCACGTGATAAGCTCCATAAAACCCCGGCCCTCAGTCACCAGCGGCTGCGGAAAAACTGACCACGGCGGCGGTCAGACCTGTGACGCAGCAGGGGGTGCTTAGAATTCCTGGCTCCGCTGGACAGGCCGCCATTGGAAACTGACCCTGGCAACGTTTAACGCTGGAACCCTAGCTAGTGAAGCTAGTTTAGCAGTGCTGTTAGAGGAACTACTGGGTATGAAATGGGATGTCATAGGGTTTAGTGAGGTTAGGAGGCCGAATGAGGCATATACTGTACTGAAGGATGGGGATGTACTGTGATATCGAGGCTTACCAGAGAGGCAACAACTAGGAGTACGTTTCCGTGTCAATATGTATATAGCGGGTAATATAGATTAATTCTATAGTATTAATGAGAGGGTGAAAGTCATCGTAATTAGGCTTAATAAGGGGTATAAACAGAAAGTTGTACAGGCCTATGCACCTACATATAGTTATGATGACCAGGCAGTTGAAAGATTCTACGAAGATGTAGAATCGGCAATGCGAAAAGTAAAGACGCAGTATACTGTACTAATGGGCCACTTCAATGCCAAGGTAGGGAAAAAGCAGGCAAGAGACCAGCCAGTAGGTGACCATGGCATTGGTTCTAGGAATAGCAGGGGGGAGTTACTAGTTGAGTTTGCAGAGCGTAATAACGTAAGAATCATGAATATTTTCTTCAGCAAACGGAAGAACCGGAAATGGACATGGAAAAGTCCTAACGGGGAGACTGAAAATGAAATTGACTTCATAATGTGTTCAACCCCCGCCATTGTTTAAGATGTAGAGGTAATCGGGAAAATTCGATGCAGTGACCACAGGATGGTGAGGTCCCGAATTAGCCTAAATCTGAAGAAGGAATTCGCAACAGATTAGCAAGAAACCCATCAACGAATTAGCAGTGATGGGGAGGGCAGAAGAATTCAGGATATCGCTACAGAATAGATATTCAGCTCTAACCGAGGATGGCGACATTACCCTAGGAACAATGAACAATAATTTCAGAGATATCATTACTGAGTGTTGGGTAGAAGTAGGCGGTAGGGTAGTTAGAGAGGATACCGGTAAGCTGTCTAAGGAGACGAAAGATTTGATTAAGAAACGCCAGGGTATGAAAGCTTCCAGTCCAAGAGACCAGATCGAATTGGCCGAGATATCAAAGCTAATAAATAAGCGCAAGATGGCCGATATAAGAAAGTATAACATGGAGAAAATTGAGCATGCTGTAAAGAACGGGGGAAGCCTTAAAGCGCTAAAGAAATTGGGCATACTCAAAAACCAGATGTATGCGATAAGGGACAAGGCGGGCAACGTCATCACGAATATGGACAAGATAGTCAAAGTAGCCGAGGAGTTCTATACAGATCTCCACAGTAGCCAAAGTAGTCAGGACCGTAACGAGATTAGTGGCAGGGAAAAACAGTCAGACATTCCACCAATAACGAAGGACAAGGTCAAGAAAGCATTAGAAACTATGAGAAGGGGGAAATCGGCTGGAGAGGATCAGATAACTACAGATTTGCTAAAGGGCGGGGGGGGGATATCGTGCTAGAAAAACTGGCTGCCCTGTATACGCAGTGCCTGGTGTCATCGACGGCACCGCAGCCATGGAAGAATCGTGCTAGAAAAATTGGCTGCCCTGTATACGCAGTGCCTGGTGTCATCGACGGTACCGCAGCCATGGAAGAATGCTAACCTTATCCTCATTCATAAGAAAGGGAATCTAAGGACCTTAAAAATTACAGACCAATCAGCCTACTGTCTGCTACGTATAAAGCATTTAGTAAGGTAATCGCTAATAAATTCAGGACAACCTTACACTGCAATCAAGCAAAGGATCAAGTAGGTTTTCGGAAACGGTAGTCTACTATCGATCATATGCATACCATCAATCAGGTGATAGAAAAATGCTCGGAATATAACCAGCCCTTATACATAGCATTCATTGATTACGAAAAAGCATTTGACTTAGTTGAAACATTGGCGGTAATGAAGGCATTGCGAAATCAGGGGGTGGACGAGCCATACATGAAAGTGCTGGAAGATATATAAAGTGGCTGCACAGCAACCATAGTTCTGCATAAAGAAAGTAACAAAATATCCATAAAGAAAAGTGTTAGCCAAGGAGACACAATCTCCCCAGTACTATTCACAGCTTGCTTAGAGGAAGTATTCAAAGACTTGGAATGGGAGCAGTTAGGGATAAGGGTAGATGGAGAATACCTCAGTAATCAGTGATTTGCTGATGACATTGCCTTGCTAAGCAACTCGGGGGATGAACTGCAAATAATTATTGAAGACCTAGAGAGGAAAAGTAGAAAAGTAGGCTTGAAAATCAATATGCGGAAGACTAAGGTAATGTTCAACAACCTCGGGAAGGAACAGCAGTTTACATTAGGTAGCGAAGTACTGGAAGTAGTAGGCGAATATGTCTACTTAAGACAGATAGTAACCGCAGACCTGGACCATGAAAAGGAAATAACAAGAAGAATAAGATTGGGATGAAGCGAATTTGGCAAGCACTCGCAGATTATGACTAGCAGCTTACCGATATCGCTCAAGAGGAAAGTATACAACAGTTGCATCTTACCTGTAGTCACCTGTGGGGCGGAAACATGGAGGCTAACCAAGAGAGTTCTACTTAAGTTGAGGACTACCCAGAGGGCTATGGAACGAAAAATGGTAGGGGTAACATTAAGAGATAGGAAGCGTGCAGAGTGGGTCAGAGAAATAATTCGTTACCGACATTCTACTGGAAAGTAAGAAGAAGAAATGGGCATGGGCAGGACATGTAGTGCGAAGAGAGGATAACCGATGGTCGCTTAGGGTAACAACCTGGATTCCAAGGGAAGGAAAGCGTAGCATGGGGCGGCCGAAAGTTAGGTGGGCGGATGATGTTAAGTTCACAGGGGTCAAGTGGATGCAGCTGGCGCAGCACCGGGTTAAGTGTAGAAATATGGGAGAGGCCTTCGCCCTGCAGTGGGTATATTCAGGCTAATGATGATGATGAATTAACGGCCACGGACTAGGGCATGACATTTTAAACAAACAAGACGAAAGCACCATCAGATACCCGAGACAGTCTCTGCAAAATACAACACCGATGTGCCCACCGGAAATGAGCAAACGTACAAATCAAAGCTCTCTCTCACACCTTCGAAAGCCAATTTCCCTGCTCTCTAGACTGGCCGCCGGTCCTGCATAGTAACGTAATTGCCCGAGACGACATCCGCTGGGCCATCCCTGTGACGGGTGAAGAATGTGCGGGGACCAATTAGTTTCAGAAGAGGGCAAATACGGGTTGGTTGGTACATGCTTAAGAATAGAGTAAAACAACGCGAGATGAGACGGGAAACGTAAACGACAGACACATGCGCTGTTCTGCGCATGTGTCTGCGCCGTTCGGCGCATAATTTTGTGAGCCTCTCGCCCGTTTCGTTGTCGCGTTGCTCCGAGGCCGTTCTGTATCCTGGGCCATTCTTAAAACCTTCCTACAGACACCACGTCTCCAGCCAAACACGGAAGGCGAAGGGAGGGGAGTTTGGCATGGAGGCTAAATGGTGACGCTGGAGAGGCAAACTCCGCTTCGATTGAGCCGGAGGAGAGAAACATGGCTGAGTCAGCTGAGTGCGGCCGCTGTAACTGCACTATTAATCATTTAAAAAAAATGTTTGCCGCATTGCGTTCCGGGGGAAGACCCGCACAGCCACCGGGGAAGAAAATAGTTTCGACCAGAGGGTGGATAGTCGCCGTTTACAGCAGTTTGTGATAACTGCATGCTTGCGCGAGAAAGACGACTTTGACGTTACGCTACGATGGGAAACGGCAGCTGGCGCATCTTCCTGCCTTTCTTTTCGAATTATGTCCTGTTATTTAATGACACGAGAAGGCTAGAATCTGCTCTGGTCCCCACGTTTCCTTTTCTTCACCTTGAACATCTCCGCGTGCGCAATGAATTCGCCAAGGCTGGTCATACGCAATCGTGCTCCTCTCCTCTTTTATCGCGACGCACTCATTTTGATGCAGAATCGTCTTGCATAATTGCAGAACCGACAGCGCTCGGATGACATGAAATGGTCGCTTCTGTGTACAGAACCAGCGCGGTGGCTTTCATGTTTGCTCATATCAAAATGCAAACACAGTGCAACTATTTGTTTCACCAGTGTAATTTCCACCAGTATTTCACCGGCGTTCGTCGAGCTTCGTGCCTTGTGTAGCTAGACTGCTTTCGGTGATCTGCACCCGGAGATGAGCACAGATTCTGACGTTTCAGAATTCGTTCTTATCAAACGATATCGCAGGTACTCGAGGGAGATTGTAAAGTACTTTGTAAGGTAAATTTTAAACTTAAGGTATATTTATAATTATTCTCGTTTTGTGCAACCTCTCGGAAGAAGGTATGCTAAAGCGCTCACCGCTTCAGACCTAAGGCACGAAACTCATGTGAAAAGGAGGTGATCAAGAGCTGTAACTAATACTAATCCTCTACATTAGCAATCGACGAGTATTATGTGCCCTGAAAAACAAACAAACCTAGCACTGCCAAGCCACACAAAGTGCCAGTCGCATGGTCGGTGTTAATGACATAAATGTGTTTCTCGAGCGAACTTGAGCCTAAGCTCAGAGCTTTCGATTTCCTCGTGTTAGAACATTCCTTTCATTTTCTTATAGGACAATATTTACAGAGAGCGACGCCAAGAAATAATTACCAATGTCATCGTTTACAGTAATGTAACTGCGTTCGTGCTACACTTTATACTAGTAGCCTAACTCTGAACAAAGCTAGGGGGGTTGCATGCCGTAGAAAAACATCTGTCCGATTCCGCTTCTCTGCACAGGTTTTGTCCGATGAAATTCAATCTTATCACGGCCTCATCCGGTACGACCGGTACACAGGAAACCGCCAGGCGCTGAGGACCCTGATGATGGATGTGGCCAGGTATGAGCACAGGCACGGCTAAGCTGTGTTAGTGAAAAACACTTGAAGAGTTAACTCCCGTCCGTCATATAGTAGTGATAATGAGAGCTGACGCTTTTCGTCCGTCCTTAGGGTCAACTGTTACGCGAATGCGGCCCTCCCATGTTTACGTATGTCTTCGAGCGCGCCCCTCGAGACGCATAAGCGTGGAAAGCGCAACGTGCGCTGTTGCTATTATCTGCGCCCATGTCTGTATCATAGGGCGGGTAGTTGTTTACACAAATGAGAAAAAGTAAAATGGAAATCAGCTGCGTAGAATATATAGAGAATGATGATAATAAAGCCTGCGCTTGGTACAAAAACTTAACTAGATAAGTGGAAAAATGACTGGCCGCCTTCGTGCCACGTGATCAAAACAGAGATGCGATTAATTTGCTTTATAGACTATTGTATTGCATAGGTGCAGACTAAGCCTCCCCTTTTCAATATATTGGCCTGCTTTCTCACAATTTGAGTACAGAAAAGAGTGCTCTTCACTACCTTTGATTTCCTCTGATGGCCCAGCTGGCAATAAAGATATTTTGTGACTTGGTGTGTAACATAACGAAGAAGTAGATAACGCTGCAAATGGCCCGTCGTCTGGGCCAACGAAAATCCACTAGAAATGCACGCACGCAGTAAAGCACTAGCACGCACTCTCACGCCCATGTACACACACTCACACAAGCAAGCACACTTTTTTGATATTTCGAGTCGCCAATGATGTAACTTTGTTCCATTCGTCTACTTTCGCTCTGCAGAAAGCCATCTGTCACTTTTGTGTACCGAGTATCTGGAATCAGCAACACATTTACCCACCCGTACATCGACAACTTTTACTCGAAGAAATTGGGCGAAGAGAACTTGGTGAGTTTTGGGATACTCGAACTCGTATACGTATCCTAGAGGCTATTGTTCGCACAGAGAGCGGGTAATCGAGTGCGCAGCGTGCTAACTAAATTCCAACTGCGGTAAAATGATTAAATTCATTGGATACGCTTTTTTTTGTTCCATGAATATCGTTGATCACCACAAAAAATGCTTACGGGCACACATTCCTAACATAGCCATCACTTATTTCGGGAATATCTGCTTAGATTTCTTAGACTTTATTTAATGTCTCAGTATTGGTCCCAAAATACAACTATCTTTTACTGTAATTCAGATCTGAGCTCTTAGCGCATAGTGATCGTATTTGTGCAACAACGGCATTAGACAATCATATCCGCTCCCATCATATCCGCAGTGGAAGTATGCATTCGCGCCCGCGAACGCAGGGGGAAAATAATTTTTTAACGTGTAAGTTTTCATGCGAAAAAACTGGGCACCATTTCACATCTCAATGCGCGTTTCGTTTTTTGCACATGCATGAAAGCGTTTTACGACGTGCGATTTATGAATATGAAAAGATTTAGCGTTAATTTCGTCTGAATGCCCCTGAAGCGGACCCTCTATTTGCAGAGTTCCGTGATCGAGGAAGACCTGGTCGCACCTCTTAAGGCGGTGACAGACCGTCGGGCTGTGGCCGTATCCATGACACTGATGGCGAGGCGCTGTCCGGAGAACACCGTGGTCAGCTTTGCAACACACAGCGCCTGCGTAGATATCCCTCTAGACGTTACGCATGTGAGTGAGTTGCACCCACGGTACCGAAGTGAACAATAAGAAAATCTGTATGCGATTTCAGCTCAGAGTAACTTTCGGTTCTCTGTGTCTTTCTGCTTATCTTGATCTTTGTTCGGTAAAAATCTACGCACTTGTTTCTGGGGGAATGGTATTTGCATAACTTTCCGCCTTTGACGTGAAACTCGTGGCGGCTACATTACCCTCTAGTTTCCAGTCTCTAAGATCCTACATTGGCCAGAAATTGCGAAATTTGTGTCTCGCTTCATTTTTATGTATTTATATCATGTAAAAACTCCATTTCCACTCTTTGGAAGTAGTCATATGGACTTGCGATAATGCAGTAACATGCATGAAAGCAGAAAACTTTCTTTTGTCTCAACTCTATGTTTAAAGATGCTGCTATAATACAGCACAGGAGGCTTAATTGTTAGCCCTGAATGAGATATTTTCTTGTGTGAGCAGAACAAATGCCATTCATGTTGCGAAATAATTTGATGTCGTTGTACAATAGATATCTATTCATTACTCAAGTATTTATCGAGTGCAAACACTACTCCAGAGGCTGCCACTCCAAAGTAAAATATTGTATTGCTTGCTTATGGAGCTCCTGCATAGCTTCCGTCGCCGAAGAGCAACGAGAGGGATAAGACAGCCGAATCATGAAACGGGCGATAGGGCGGCGGGACATAACCTGTAGCTGATGATGAGGTGACACTTAAATGGTATCAAATGTGTATTTTATTTTAACAAACCAGACAAAACCCCTTGCGGCAGGGAATCAAAACCTGTGCATCTCAATGGTCGCATTATATTGTCACGTCCTATACTAAGGACCGTTCGGACAAAGCGACCGCAGTTCATCAGGCCAGCAGCAGGAAAAAGCACAATGGCGGAGAGCCCCAGAAAGGCCGAAAGGATCGCCCGCACCAGCACCTTCTTTCTTCAGCTAACGCTCGCACTTCCTCTTCTTCAACTGCAATATTACAACTTCTCAAAGCAATTTAACACTACATATGTCATACACCATAGGGCATCTACATTTTGTCGGCATCTCCAGGCTACCAACCTCGTCAAATGAAACATTATCGCACAGTAGCACGAGACAGACACGTCCAAATACAACGCGCTGTGCTTAAAATGATGCGGAGGGAACGGGAACATAAAATACTATGCTGGTTAAACGTATACAGCTGTCCGAAATAGAGAAAACATTGTAGCTTAGACATGCTATTCGCAAAAAATTAACACATTACGGGCACAAACCCGATCGCCATTGTAGGAGACTTGAAAGCGCATCACACTGCAGAGGGCACAGAATTACGCACATCAAGGGCACGGAACTCTGGGGTAGCATTCTAGAGAATGACTTAACCTTAATCAATGACATCTATAAACGAACAAGACAGGGCAATAGGGTGAGTAGAGAAACTACCCCCACTTAACACCAATTGGAGGCCAAATCACAGCCAGGTGATGTAACATGGGGAAAGGACTTAGGAAGCGACCACACAATTATTGAGATAGATCGTTGTAGTTGCCGGATAGCCCGTGCCGAAACCCCAGAAAGGTCGGAGCGTTTAATTAGTGTCTAAACAGGTAGAACCTTCATGCCCAAGACGAGACCTAGAACTAAAACCATGGGGAACAGACATTATTTCGGCAGTTAAAGAAGCCACTTTAGAGGCTATAGGCGACACAACGCAGAGGCTGGGGATGCACAGGATATGCCTCTGGCGCAAGCAAAGGGATCAAAAGACGTTACCGAAGGTATTGTGGGCCCGGAACAAAATACCGTTGGCAGGTAAGCTTAACATTCCGAGTCTTAGAATACAGTCAAACAGTAAGAACACAGAAATGATGCAAAAACGTTTCGACTGCCGCAGGCGTACGATTAGAAATGTTTACCGGAATTTTACAGAAGTTAATAGAGTTGTACATAACAAAAACAGCAATTCGTTTGGTACCACCCATAACTCTCTGTGACCACAGTTGTGCCCGCCACAGTCTACCATCACGATTTCGAGGACCAAAGGTGGTGCGTGCGAATCTTCCCACACATTAAGGATTCAGCTAAAAAAGAACAATTGTGTGCGCGATGTGGTGCCGATTTGTTGGACACAATTCAGAACCCTGCAGAGCGGGGAACACAATTTTGCCAGCAATGGTGATTGTAATTGGCGACACACACACACCCATTTCCCAGTGGTATATAAGGCCGATCAATAGTATAGTAGGACTTAGTCCCATGGCATTGGAAAATCATGATGTGACACATGATGGAACAGGCGGTGCTCTTGTGATAGAGCAATCGCATCGCATTTGGGAGATAGCAGCTTTGGCAGCTGGGCACCCACCGGCTTTGACTGTACACATTTCCTTCGGTCGTATGCTTGGCTCTCCTGATGAGAAAAGCTTAAGAGAGGGGTTATGAAACGTTAAGGCCACATATGGGCTTCTGCCGCATGAGGCGGTGTTATGGTTGTCCGATGGCGGAAAGAATCACCGAACCATCGGCACAATGTTATTGGTCAGTAAAGGACAAGATTGAAATCGAGATCAGGAAAGCCATCGAAATTATCCAGGGCCTCCTTCCGCACATATCCACTCAAAAAATTCTCAAAATTATGATTTCAGACACTAGAGGAGCTCATTGAGGCTACAGAGTATCGCAAAAGCAACGACTCCTATGGAGCTGATCGGAGCTAAAAATACTACGAAAGCTAGGCTTTGAACCTCGAGGAGAATTAGACGCGCGGACAGTATCCCAACAGGCATAAGGATCAAAATCAGAATCCCACCACTCCCAAAGATCATGCACTCGATAGAGCGTAGAAGAAACGACAGAGCGAAAGCTCAACATAAAGGTCCCCAGAACAGACAGAGCTTGATTTACACGGACGTTACGAAATATGAACACAGAAAGGGTTTCGCCCTCCCAATCAACGTGGGAGGGCGGGGATCGAGTCTCTTGCTGCAGCATTCTACATAGAAACGCAACAGTGGCTGAGGAGTTCACCGTTGCGCTGACCCGAACTTAAGAGAATGTGAGGGTGATTATAACCGATTCCCAATCATTTATCCGAAACCACAACGAAGCCAAGGTACCTGCCGAAGCAGTCAAAATCCGGATGCCGGAAAAGCCACTGGCAGCACTAATTAACCCCGTCTAGGCTCCATCCGACGAAGGCCTGCGAGGAAACGAGACAGCGCACGCATTGTTCCGAGGATAGATACAGCGAGGTCTAGTGGGTTCTCGTCGAGCAGAGAGGCCCTTCAGAATGAGGATCTCAACATTTATCAAGATATTTTTAGTCCCTACAGATGAGGAAGACAGACACGACCTCGAGCAGGCAAAGGACTCAGTGGGAAAAAAAGTTATATGTAGAGAGTTGCAGGCGGCTTTTGTGGGAATTTAATCATACTAGTCATGTTTCTACAAATTTCCTCTTCCATTCAAACGCTGAATATATGCCACCCAGACGGGTGCGGAGCTTTGGCCACTTACATCCCCCATTTCTGTAAAGATTTCTACCCTTATGCTCTACGCAGAGGGTTCTGAGTGGCAGAGAAAGATTCGGTATGGTATGGAGCACAGCAGTACTAGTCGAGTTGAGATACGGCATGCATGACAGACCCACACCGACGACCTTTCTCAAAATTCTAATGCTGGGCTATCTTCGGAGCGCCGCGGTAGCCGAACCAGGGGTTTCCGAGGGAGACTCCACTTCTCTGCAGGCTTCTAGAGGACCGTGGCGGCGAATCAAGACTCACAGAGGGACGCCACGTCGTCGCTTCGTGCCGAATGCTTTGCGCGCGGGCCGAGAAGCCAAGCACAGCGAACCAATGTAACGTGATCTAGTAGAACACCTGCGAAGGTGGTGGTGTCATTTTTTTCTCAACTCACTGGCACTAAGGAGATGGTATCAGGCGATCCAGGATCCGAGTTGTAAACACTAAGGAAATTGCAAACTAGATACACATGGTGCGGTTATGTCCTAGCGACAATGAAACAGATAGTAAATAGAGAGTCATGAGAGATATTAACGGTCAGCAAGAACGAGGATCAAAAAAGTCAAATTTCTGGGCCTGGACACGGATGAATTTCAATGCATTCCAGACTCCTGAAGAAGGAGGAAGATGACGGCTGTCAAGACTCAAGTCTTCATCGCCCTCTGATTCCTTGACTGATGAAAATATAGTTAATCTATTCATCTATTTCGACTCGACCATGACGCACAGTACGATGATGATGCACAGCAGCAGAGGCGCTGTCTACTTTGTCGACCACATATCAGCTCTCGAGCTCCGGTGGCTGCCGCATCGCATAAGAGCGCCACTCATCTGTCTGCTCCCTCAAACTAGTGTGCGGCGGTGGGGTTTCGGCGTACCAAGAAAATACACTGCACGTAAGAACTTTCGGAAGCACTGCAAGATTTCCTCTTGAGAAATTTGAAACTAAAGGGTTCAACGGTCCTGAACAGATTATCGAACAATAACTCTGTTGATATACAAAATGCCGGTTCCAAATAATATTTTATTCTGCCTGCCATGGTGGTGCAGTGGTTACAGCGCGCGACTACGTTGCCCAAGAATGCAGGATCGAATACCAGCCGCCGCGGCCGCTTTCCTACACAGGCGAAAAGCAATGTTTTCTTGGCTATGCGTTGATAGTCCACGCTAAAGTACCCCACGTAATCGAAATTTCTTGCACCCTGCTCCATAGTGGAGGGCTCTTGAGGAGGCGGAAGATAAACTTTCATTAGTTGAGGAAGTCTCAGGACAGGGCTTCCGCTCTAGGTGGCCAGGAGCCCCTGAGCTCTGGTAACCTGGGTTGCACGTCGATGGTCGGCAGCTGGATTAACAGGTCCGAGCTGAGCTAAGCGGCCTTCCACTGCTCGCTGGTGGAGAGCTGCAAAGCATGGCCTTTGTTTGTAGACGTCTAAGTGTCGTGGCTTGCGCCCGGTCCAGGTCGGGGTGAGGGGCGGGATAGGTGCAATTTAACTCGCGATAAAAGTTTGTTATCTCCGCGTATGTGCGCGGCGCCTCGAATAAGGCGTCCGTTCCCGATAGATCTCCTGTCTCCCGGTTGGTTTAGCCTCGGGCTAGACAGTGGACCACTTCGTATCCGGAGTTACCCGCGTGAGCCGGAGCCCTTACGAGATTGATGTTGTGATTGAGAGATCGGTTGTGCAGAATTCGCGTCGCAACCGCGCTTAGAGAATTTCTGGCGACCTTTTGAACAGTGCTCTTTGAGTCACTTAGAATACCTTTTGTACGGGGATCCGCGATGGCCAGTGTGATAGCTACTTCGTCTGCCTCGCATATGGAGCTAGCTTGAAATTTTATGGCGTTAAGGAAGACTGACTTTGGAGTGGCCATACATGCCACGTATGCTCCATTTTTGAGCTGCATCCACGTACACTGCTTGTGGATAAATCTCATACTGTTTCTCAAGGATCTGTGCCCTTTGTCTTCCTGCGGGCATCATGTCTGTCTGGTAGCATGTTTTTGCTATTGACTTAACAACTAGTCTACTAGTAATGTTAGCCGATAAAGAGGAGGGTGTATGTGGAGCTTGTCCAGAATTATGCGTCACGCAGCGCTGCGTGACAAGCAGGCCACTTGGGCTGTCTTATGGTCTTCAATTAGTTAAGGTGGCGTGTTAAAAATTCCCAATGCAGTAGTCGATCTGGGTTGGCGTATACCGGCAAACCAAGGACCGCTTTGTATGCTATTCTAATTATTCTATTAGGTGCGTCTTCGTCCCTACGACGCAGATGATAGTACGGGCAGGTGTAAATAACTCTGCTTATCAGGAAGGTTTGAATGATCCTGGACATGTTAGCTTCTCTCATACCCCTGCGACGTGTGGCAATTCACCACACCAGTCCACCTATCTGGTGCGCCGTGACGCGTAGTCGGCGTATAGCTTCTGTGTTCTGCGCAATGTTCTGAATCAACATTGAGAACTGTGATCGTGGCTGGTGGGATTATTGGATGGTTGTCAATGTTTAACTGGGTAGGTTCTCGAGAATCTGGTTCTGCCTGTGAAGCTTGTTTGTTCCTTATAACGAACAGTTCTGATTTAGCCGCTGAAAACGTAAGGCCGCTTTCCTGCACGTAAGACTGTACCGTGTCAATAGCTCGTAGTAATGACTCTGTAATCTCTCCATCGGAGCCATAATTGGTCCATGTGGTGATATCGTCGGCGTATATGGTCGCGGGAGGCCGCTCATAACGATTTTGAAGAATAAAGGGGAACGTATGGCTCCTTGCATTTTCCTCTCATCCCTAGTGTAATTTTGTCGCTAGTTTTGTCACCGAGATGGAGCGTAGCCGCACGATCGTTCAGAAAGGTAGCGATGTAATCGCATGTCCGTTTGCCTACGTTCATCTGTAAGAGGTGAGTGAGGATGGAAGCGTGTGACACATTGTTGAAGGCCTTACTCGCATCGAGTTCCAAGATGATTCGCGTGGCTCTTATTCGATTTGGATCAGGAATGTCATGTTGTATTTGCCACATGATGTCCTGAGTGGAACGATCTGCTTGAAAACCGATCATGGACGGGAGAAGCGTGCCTTCCGCATCGGTGTGCTTGAGGAGCCTGTTTAAAACAACGTGTTTCATTATCTTCCCGAGACATGACGTTAAAGAGATTGGGCGGAGGTTCCCCATCTCGGGTCTTTTGCTCTATTTAGGTATGAAAATAATTTTAGCGTGCTTCTATTCCTCAGGGATGCTGCCCTCTGTTCAGTGCCCGTTGAAAAGGACCGCAAGAGCCTCTACTGACTGGCCCTCTAAATTGCGCAACATCTTATTGGTGATGCAATCTTCCCTCGATGGTGACATTATTACCTACCAAGGTATCCAAAATCATTACAAATTACACAGAATAATATTTCCAAAAGCGTGTAAGCAACTCACCAAACGCAAGGAGGTAATGTGGCGTAGGCTACAAGTAGGGGTATTCCCCAACCCCCAGCTTTACAGCAAGTGGCACCAGGAAATTTTAGCCCCAGGTGCAAACGTTGCGATGTAATTAGTGGACATGATCCACATGATATGGACGTGTCCTAGATTGGAAACACCTAACAGAACAGAGAAGCCCTGGGAGGCACTACTTCTCAAACAGGACGAAAAAGGGTGATGAGAAGTCATCCGTCGCGCCCTGGCCACTGCTCAGAGCCAAGAGATCCAGGACATGGCTGGGACAGAGCAGCACCCCGTATCCTGACCAACCTTTTGACGGGTGCCAATAAATGTTATTTCTCTCCCTCTCTCCCCCGGTTCCGATGTGGTGTTAATTTGGTTAAGAGCAGCTCTGATCTCTGCTACGGTAAAGACGCTATCCATATGAGGATTATCCAATCCTGAGTACCCATCTGGCGTGAGTATATCCTGAAGGTGTTAACGTACTGATCTTTTAATGTGTTCACGAGCTCTTCGCGGGTGCCCAGGAAAGATTGCGAGATCCTATGTAGATTCTTGTATGATTCATCCTTAGTTCTCGTAGGATCGAGTAAATGCCTGAGTAGAAACCATGTGTTCTTGTTGCCCAGTTGCCCATTAAGGCGGTCGCAAATCTGATGCCACTGTGCTCGGCTACGTTCCCACGAGCAAGCCTTCAAACATTGGTTCTGCTTATTTTTACGGCATCGACCATGAATCCTCCTTTGTGCTTTCATCATATGCACTAGCTTAGCATCCTGGTTGGGACCCCCGTCCTTCAGTGTCAGTTTTTTAAGTGTTTGCGGCGTCTTGCAACAGACGCTTCCGTCCATTGTTTTAAATATACGATACCTTCCGCTGGCCTTTGCGAGCGAACATATCTGAGGGCGTCCCAATTCCTGTGCTTTACTGCCTTTTTGCAATGCGTGGCTCGGAAAGTGGTACGTAGTACATAGTGATCCCTTCCTATGTTTGCACTTTGATTTTCCGATCTCGCATCGAGGATATTTCTGGCAAAGGAAATGTCAGGGCAGGTATCCCTTTTTACACTGTTACCAATGCGCGTAGTTTTATCAGGGTCGACGAGTAAGCTATGCCCTAGCGTCTGAGCTGTCTCCCATAATTTAGGCCCCTTTCTACTGTTAACTGAGTAGCCCCATTCTGCATGGGGTGCGTTAAAGTCTCCAACAGTCAGCAACATTCCATTATGAGCTGTTACATGCGCCTTACGGAAGAGTGTGGCTATTTTCGTGCTGTTGTCTTTGGGTGGACTGTACACGTTTAGAATATAGAGGGGAGATTGGGCTCGTTTGTTCGGTAAGATTTGTATAAATGTATGGAAACCTCCGGTGTTTCCAAATCTAGTTGGTTTGCAGTTAGATTGCGGCGTACAAGTGCAGCTGTGGTCGGCTGGCGCTAAGCCGACACTTTCGTAGGTATAGTGCACCTGTTATAGTGTGGCAATTGAACTGCAGGCGATGCAGAGCCAAGCGTACCATTCTGGAATATGCAGTTTTGGCCCAAACAAACAGACCGGTAGTCATAACACTTTGAGAAACGAGTACAGAAGTAAATCTTGGATTTGGAAAGGAATGCATCTGTAATTTTCGCCAGATGACTTGATGTGCCTTGGTGAGATATTTGTGTCCTGTTGGGTATAGGGTACGTGTTTGACATAAGTGTGGTGTGATTTCTTTATAGGTGAGTGTGTAAGTGAAAAACTTTATTAAGTATATTAAAGGGAGGGGGATGTGTAGGTGGGGTCCCTATTCCGGGACTCCAACGGCTGCCGCTGCTACCCGCGCACGTGTCACGAGGGCCCGTTGTGCCTCTAGTCCAGAGCTGGATAGGGCAGCCTCCCACTCCTCAATTGTTGTCACTGCATTCGGATCATCTGGAGGATTGTGGGGGCAGGTCCACACTATGTGGTGCAGGCCTGGCTTTTCCCCGCAATATTTGCATTTGGGGTCGCAGAACCCGGGGTGTATTGTGTTTAAACGGGCTGGTGTGTTATATGTACCTGTCTGCAGGCGTCGCCATCTAACTTCCTCCGCTTTGGAGAGCCCCTTGGCTGGGGGTGGATATTTTCTGCGAGAGAGTCTGCACTGCTGTAACCGCTCCGCATACGTCGCCAGAGGGCCGGGATAGGGCGGTGTGGAGGATGGAGGGGTCGAGTCCCGGGGGAGGAGAGCTCGGGCAGCGGCATGGGCGCACTCGTTCCCTTCCACGCCTTGATGTCCCGGTGTCCAGACGAGGCATTTGTCTTGTTCGGGGTGTCCATAATTTTTCAATATTCTGGCAGCCTGGGGACATATTCGCCCTTTGATGTAGTTGGGGTAGGCAGCCATAGAGTCTGTTATTATATAGGCGCAGGTGGTATGCGTGGCGGCTAAAGCAATGGGCGCCTCCTCCGCCATTTCTATATTGTCATCGCAGATGGTGGGGGCATCAACCAGTTGTTGTTCGTGAATCACAACCACTACCGTGTACCCCGCTTCTGACTTTGCTGCGTCTACGTAGTAGGATTCAGTGTCCGTCCCGTACTTTTCCTGGATATATTTGGCCCGCGCCTTCCGGCGCAATTGGTGGAACAGAGGATGCATATTGCGGGGTAGGGGATTGGCTATGAACGAGTCTGGCCACCCAGCCGGTATAGCCTGTTTTTGTACGAGACCTTGCGGGCTAGTCAGGTTAAGGTTCATAAGAACGGTCTGGCCCGTGCGGGTTGCTGCTAGTCGATTTATATAAAAACCCCACGGTCCCTCGCCGACCTCATGTGGGGTTTTTTCGTCGCCCGGTTGACGATCCCTCGGGCGAAATTGTGGGCAGTCTCATTACCCGGAAGGAAGGAATGAGCTGGCGTTCATATTAGCTGTATGGGACGATGAGTTGTTTGAGAGGCAAGCAGCAATGAGTGCTATAGGGGATATCCTACTTCTGCTGTAATTCCTTCCGGGTCCTTGGTAACTATGGAAGCGGCCGTGAGCTATTGACCTTGATAATTCTGTCACAATCATAAAGGTATTGAAATTATCCGCGTTTTCGCCTGCATCACATACACCGTGTCTTTTTTGGACTGGTATTGCTTGTGGAGGGCTTTTGCTCTTTCTACTCGCCTGTCTGGAGGAGATTCAGGGTGCATATTCCTCGGGAGAGGTAGAATATTAAAGTGAGTTTGCAGGCTCATGGGAAGTGCCTCTTTGGCGTCTCTTATTGCACATTAACCGAGTAATTTGAAAAAAAAAATGAAAGATAGATCTGCTCGGCTATGCCTGGATATACGTAGCCAGAAGCAGTGACTATTTCGGGATCAGAAGTTAAGTTCTCCAGTCTTCTGCGCTATTTGTCAGCAGATAAAATTCCTTGGCTTCCATGTCCAGCGCATCTAAGTTCACCGGCGTTCTATAATTCTTTAACAAGAACGGAAAGACGCAGCATCTGTCACTCACGGAAGGAAAGAAGCATAGCCCGGCGGCGTTGGAGCGCACTCTTTTTCCTCTTGGTCCTCATAGCTGACGGCACATGGGGGTCGTCACATCCTTCACCTCACCCTAATTTAGTGACCTAAGTATTTGTGAGTGAGTGAGTGAGAAGGCTTTATTGACACCGACATGGACTTCGAAGCAGGGGCTCAGCCAGGGGGAGGGTCTCCTTGGCGGCTCTCCTGTGCCGTGGCCGCAGAGAAGATCTTGGAGTAAGCCTCCTCCGCCAGGCGTAGGACGATATTTTGTTCATTCACATTTGGGCTGCGGATGTACGACTCCCAGGTAATTTGATCAAGGGGATCAGTTTCTTTAGCTCCCGGAGAATCGGGGCATTGCCAGATAGGTGATTTTGACTCAGAGGTACGCTGCAGAGATTGCAAGCCTCTGGGTCTCCTGTCAACTCATTATGCAGAGTAACACGAGGAAAGATATGATTGGCTTGAATATTTCGCCAGGCCCTGCATTCTAGGGGTATTAAGGACCTATCTGGTAGTGGATAGATCCTTCTGTTTAGTCTGGAAGTCTCAGACAGCTCCTTGTAGGTGATGAGGGGTTTTTGTCTCCGGGTAGCGGGGTCTCTATGGCCTCTCGGGTGTATACATCTCGAGTGAGGCGATGGGCAGCCTCATTGCCTGGTAGACCCTCGTGAGCTAGAACCCAGATGACTAAAACCTCCCGGTTTAGCGGGTGCGTTCTTAGTAGACTGGCCGCCTGCTGGGAAATTAGGCCTTTGCCGAAGTTCCTAACAGCCGCCTTATTATCTGAAAGGATAGTTCTGGTTTTAGTGCCTGTACATGCTAGCGCTATCGCAACCTCTTCAGCTATTAAAGCGTTACGCGTATTAATGGATCCAGTTACTTTCTGGGAGTGGTTCCCATCTACCACTGCTATGACCGCGGCCCCTTCTAGCCCACAGGCAGCATCGCAATAGGCTGATTCCTCAGGAGGGTCGTTTAGTAGTTTGCTTTGAATAAATTTTGCTCTAGGCTGTCTTCATTCCTTGTCATAAATCGGGTGCATATTATTAGGGATCGGTGACTTAAGTATTTTAAAAATAGTGTTTGGTACTTTCAAATTTCGCGCCAGTCGCAGTATCTGTCACTCGCGGAATCCCGCTTTCGTCCTCACGGTAGACACGTGGAATTATGAAGAGCGTTTAAAGACCCGGGGCGTGGCACAGCGGTAAAGCGCTCGGCTGGGGATCCCCGGGATGGAGGTTTGATTCACGGACGAAGGCTATTTTTTTATGAGCAGGAGTCGCACACCTGGAGAGCTTGGCGAGGGGCTGGGCAGCTGGCCTTGGCTGTGACGTCACTCGATCGCGGTATACGGCATACTGCATACGCGAAGCTTGGCTCCGAGCCTCGTAGGGAAGCTTTTCGGTTTGACTTGTGGGATTTAACGTCCCAAAGCGACTCGGGCTATGAGAGACGCCGTAGTGGAGGACTCCGGAAAGTTAGGCCACCTGGGGTTCTTTAACGTGCACTGACATCGCAGAGCACACAGGCACCTTGCTTTTCGCCTCCATCGAAAAGTGGCCGCCGAGGCCGGGATTCGCTTCGCTTCAAAACTTGGTATTATTACACAGAAGGGCTGGCGTTTGTGTCTGTGTCTCGCCTCTGTTGTTCTTCATTTCCGCTAAAAAGCCCTACATGAAGAACTGCCAACTCACCGAATACAAAGTTTTAATGGGTGTCTTTAACTTGGATTGACTTCATATCACCATCACTTGTGTTCGAACCCGACCATGGCAGCCGCGCTTAAGAGGAGGAGGAAGAACATTTATTTCCGCCGAATATGGTGCAACAACCACCTACGGGTCCGCACGCAGGCGTCCGGGGAGGCAGTCTGTCGCACCGCGGCCAGGAGACACCCGGCCTCGTCTAGGAGAAGAGGTCTTCAGCCTCGGCCGCCTGGCGGACGGCGAATCGCTGCGTTTTTTCGTCGGAGCTTCTTAGCGTGGTCTCCCATTCATCGCTAGTTTTAATTGCGTTGCGCCCTGGGGCAAGAACGCATCTCCATATTATATGATCTAATGTTGCCACTTGGCCGCAAAATTTACAAATTTCGGTTTCTGAACCGTCCCTCTTCCGCCCTCTGGCACCCGTCCAACTCCTCCCCAGGGGCGAAAAGAAATTTCGAGCTTGGAGTCTTCTCCAGTCGTACGATTCCTTTTTACTCAGGGATCTAACCGGTGGCGGATATATCCTCCGGTCTTTCTTCAGGTTGTCGGTTACATCTCTAAAGGTACCAATACATTCTTTGGTTTTAGAAGTTGTGGAGGCGTCCGCAGCACCCCGAGGTAGCGAGGAGCGGGCGAGCATGTGGGCAGCCTCGTTGCCGGCGGGACCGGCGTGTGCTGGGGTCCAGATTACGGTCACGCTCTCTGCGAGAGACGACTCGTTCAGAAGTTTTGTAGCACGATTGCTGACTCGACCCTTGCTAAAATTTCTAACCTTCGCTTTGCTATCGCTGATGACGTGTTTCACGCCTGGTCGTGCAATGGCAATGGCTATTGCAATCTCCTCCGCCTCTACCGGCGGTAGATCTCGGTTTCTTTCTATTCCTATGGCGATCCCAGTGTTTAATAGGGCGACCGAGGTTACGTCGCCTTCTTTCCCGATCGCTACATCGGTGTAGGCGACCGATCTCGGCGGGAGTTTGTCCAATTTGTTAGCGAGATGCTTAGCTCTGCTATAGTGCCTAGAATATTCTAGGCACTATAGCTCTGCTTTTCCTCCTCCCCTCGTCGTGTACGGGGTGCATGTTCTTCGGTATGGGCGAGACGTATAGATGCTTTTTGATTTCTCGATCTATGCTTTCTCTGACACTTTCGCCTTCCCCGGGCGCTAGTAGGTTTACCCAGTCGAGGATTTGCCTACCCGCCGCCGTTCCTGCGAGTCGCTTTCTCTGGGACAGCCTGACCGCCGCAGCCAGCTCTTTCCACTAATTATGCAACCCCAATTTCTCTAGAATGTCGTTAGAAGTAGTTATGGGGAGTCCTAGAGCGCACTTCGTGCATCTCTTAATTATGGTGTTTAATTTGTGTTCTTCGGTCTTGTTGATATTTAGGAATGGAGTCGCGTAGCACATTCTGCTCGTGACAAAAGCTTGTACGAGTGGGAGTCTACTAGCCTCCGTGAGACCACTCCTTCTGTTGGACGTCTTAAATACTCTGACTACGAGCTCCGCCTGATCTTTTAATTTCTTAATCAGGCTTTTGTTACTACCCCTGCGGTTGATAATCATACCTAATATTCTAATTTCATCTACTTTCGGGACTTCGTTTCCGTTGACTTTAATTTTGATATCTGGAGTTATCTTCCCACTACTGCTGGTCATTACCAGGAGCTCCGATTTTTCTGGCGAACAGCATAGACCTACGTCCTCTGCGTGATTGCTGATTATATCTGCTGCCTCTTGGAGCCTGGATGTAATGTACGAGTCGTTCCCTTCGCACATCCAGACGGTCACATCGTCCGCGTAGATGCTTAGTTTTAAGTCATCGAGATGGCCAAGCTTACTGGGGAGCTTCCTCATTACGATGTTAAAAAGGAAAGGTGAGAGCACAGCCCCCTGCGGAGTGCCTCTGTTACCTAGCAGGAACTCCTCCGAACATAAGCCCTGAAAGCTGATGATCGCCGTCCTGTCTCGCAGGAATGATCTAATCTATTTGTAGATTCTTTCGCCTACTCTAAGCTCAGCGAGTCCGTCGAGAATGGCGTCGTGGCTGACGTTGTCAAAAGCTTTTTTAAGGTCTAAGCCTAGAATAGCTTTTGTATTTTTTTTCCTGAAGTCTTTGACAACATCGTTATGTAGTCTGAGCATGGTATCTTGCGTACAAAGGCCGGGCCTGAATCCTACCAATTCAGCCGGCCAAGCATCATTCTCTTCGGTGTATTTGGTTAGCCTCCTCTGAATAACTTTCTCAAGTAGTTTGCCTACGCAGGATGTTAAGAGAAACGGGAAGGCGCCTGTTTGCTGTGTTATGTATTGTTGTTGTTGTTGTGGCTGTAGTAAGCAGGAAATGAAATTGTGCGGACCTGCTACTGGCTCTGTAGCTGAGCCGCCTCCGCGGCCTCGTGTGGTCAGAAAAAAAGAGAACAAAGAAAAAGAAGAGAGAGAGAGAGAGATAGAAAGACTTGCGCCGAAACAGCAGCCATCATCTACCACCGAAGCGATGGCGGGTGCAATGACGGCCTACAACAGATAAAAATTTGTTGGCTGGCTAGCCCCCGCCGCAAGCGACGTTGACTAACGTTGACCTACCGTCCCAGCCCCGTAGGGTCAGGAACAGCCACCCTTCAAGGTAAAGATACCAAGTGGTCGAAATTATTCCGCAGCCTTCCACTACTGCACCTTTTCCTTTTCTTACAATCCGTCTTCCTATTTTTTCTCATGGCGTGGTTGAGGTGTACACACAAAAGTGTGGCAATGCGTCTTTCATTGCCTGTGAGTCTACAATATTGAATTTGAATCCACATTTTTAAATCATTGCGCCATGGTGGCGCAGTGATTAAGATGCCTGACTACTATGTCGAATTACCTGGGTTCGAACGAAACAGCCGACGGTTGCGTTTCGATGGTGGCGAAACGAAGAGGCGTCCGTGTGCTGTGCGATAGCTAAGGTCCGGGTGGTCGAAATTATCAGAAGCCTTTCACTAAAGGTCCTCTTTCTCTCTTTCCACATTCACTCCCACCTTTGTTCGCTAATGGCACGGTGCAGGTGTATACTGAAAAGGTGTAAGATACTGAACCTGATTTATTTATTTATAGGAAGGGAGAGGCGCGGTAACTGTCTCACTTGATTTCAGTGGACACCGCAACCGCGCCTTAAGGGAAGGGAGGAAGATGGAAATGAAAGTGGAAAGAGAGAAAGAGGAGCCGTAGTGGAGGGCTGCGGAGTAACTTCGACCACCTGGGGATCTTTAACGTGCGCTGACATCGCACAGCACACGACGCCTCTTCGTTTCGTCTCCATCGAAACGCAGCCGCCGAGGTCGGGTTCGAACCCGGGTACTCCGGCACAGTAGTCGGGCGTCTTACCACTGCACCACCCCGGCGGGGCAGATACTGCACCTTTGTTCATTACTTTAGTTTACACTAACGCAAAGATACTGCACCTTAATAATAATTGGTTCACTGGAAGGGAAAGGCGCTGTAACTGTCTGACTCGTTTTCTGTGGACACCTGAACCGCGCGTGAGGGAAGGGAGGAAGGTGGGAGTTAAAGAGAAAGAGAGAAAGAGGAGCCGTAGCGGAGGGCTACGGAATAATTTCGACCACCTGGGGATCTTTAACGTGCGCTGACATTCGTCCGATACTGCACCTTTGTGTTCCTGTAAACTAAAGTAATGAGTGAGTGAGAAGACTTTATTTACACCGACATGGACCTCGGGGCAGGGGCTCAGCCAGGGGAGGGTCTCCTTACCAGCTCTCCTGCGCTGTGGCCGCAGAGAAGGTCTTGGAGCAAGCCTCCTCCGCCAGGCGTAGGACGATCTTTTTTTCATCCACATTTGGGTTGCGGATGTAGGACTCCCAGGTAATTCGAACAAGGGGATCAGTTTCTTTAGCTCCCGGAAAGTCGGGGCATTGCCAGATTAGGTGACTTTGACTCAGAGGTACGTTGCAGAGATGGCAAGCCTCTGTGTCCCCTGTCAACTCATTATGCAGAGTAACAAGAGGAAAGAAACGATTGGCCTGAAGTCTTTGCCAGGCCCTGCATTCTGAGGGTATTAGGGACCTATCTGGTGGTGGATAGATCCTTCTGTTTAGTCTCGGAGTCTCAGAGAGCTCATTGTAGGTGATGAGGGGCTTTTTTTTCCGGGTAGCGGGGTCTCTATGGCCGCTCGTGTGTATACATATGGATCGAGGCGATGGGCAACCTCATTGCCTGGTAGACCCTCGTGAGCTGGAACCCAGATGACTGAAACCTCCCGGTTTAGCGGGTGCTTTCTCAGTAGACTGACCGCCTGCTTGGCTTTAGTGCCTGTACATGCTAGCGCTATCGCAGCCTCTTCAGCTATTGAAGCGTTACGCGTATTAATGAACCCAATTACTTTCTGGGAGTGGTTCCCATCTACCACTTCTGTGAGCGCGACCCCTTCTAGCCCGCAGGAAGCATCACACTAGGCTGATTCCTCAGGAGGGTCGTTTATTAGTTTGCTTTGAATAAATTTTGCTCTATGCTGTCTTCGTTGCTTGTCATGAATCGGGTGCATATTCTTAGAGATCGGTGAAATTTTGAATAGTTTCCGCGTCTCAAGCTCCAGGCGTTCAGCGACATAGGCTGGCTCACCTGACTGAAGCTGTAGTTCTTGCAGCATTTTTCGGCCCACTACAGTGGAGGTGAGCTGTCAAATCTGGGCCTCCTTGACCGCTTTAGCAATCTCTTCCCATGTATTATGCATTCCCATAGCTAGAAGCTTCTCTGTCGACGAGTTAGGTGGGGAGGTGCCTAAAGCCCTTTTGAATGACGTTCTGATCATTTTCCCTAACCTCTCTACTTCACCAGCAGTGAGACTGAGAAATGGTGTGGCATAAGCTATGTTGATGATTACAAAGGCACGAAGCAGTTTTATTAGGCAGTGTTCTCTGAGGCCTTTGCTCCTGAGAGAGATTCGCCTGAATATCCCCGTTACATGGTCGACTTACGTCTGCAGCTTTTTCAGAATCGAGGCAACTAAAGTAATTTATATTTAAAATTTTGTCATTCAAATGATGGCGGCATGCTAAATGTAGCCGCCGCATTCTGTACAGTGTGGCTGGCCCAAGAAACTGGCACTCGCTCGCGCCGTTTGTACCATCCTAGAACGGCGTCCACGTTGTGGCTCCCTAGTTCGAACATTGGGGCTGATGGTGTGATATTAGATATTCAGGTGGCAGAAATTGTTCCGGAGCCCTACACTATGGAAGCGCTTACTCTATTTTTGCTTTGAATCCCTTGTTCTTCCCTTTTCTTACGGCGTGGTTGAGATGTCTTCCTAGAAATTTGAAAGAACATATATGAAGGGTAGAGGGGGAGTTTCAGTTCACAAGCCGAGCCAACGTTTTGACTTTACTCGGGGACAACCACCATGGGGACAACTTTCTGTGGCAATGTAGTGGAAGCTACGGAGCCAAAATGCACCACATCGCTCCGCATAAAAATATAGTGCCTCCAGACAGTTCGCAGGTGATGTTCTGGAACTGTATAACATTACAGAACTATTAACCTTACTATTGTATCAGGCTTATACTACAGTAATAGCCAGTACAGCCCGCAGCATTCATTCAATGGCTGGGCGACCTGTCGACAATCTCGCAAAGCGCAAGCAGCGTACACGGGCCGGGTGGTATGCGTCTGCCACTTTTCTCCGCCCATTTGTGCGCGCATTTTTGACAGCGTACATACGTCGTGCGCGGTTCCGAAACCGCTGCCGAGGCCATGTACTCGGAACTACGTGGCGTAGTAACACAGTTAGAAGAGCCCCGCCCCCACAGCTTTGGCTCTATTGCCACAGAAGTCGGCACGAGGCAGCGGAGGTCGCTCAGCTACAGAGCCAGTAGCAGGCCCGCGTGCATTTTCTTTTCCTTCTTACTGCAGCCACAACAGTTGTCGCCGAGTACAGTGGACGTATCTTCACCGAGACGAAATAAAGTCCAGCCCGGCAAGGTTGATGAATTCAGCAACCATCAAAACCTAGAATATTCTTGACGGCTGAAAACCCTGCCATCGCAAACTCTATAGTCTACACCAGAGTCCCCGCCATTTTGAGAGACTCAAGCATGCTGTATATCTTAATACCGCACTCCCAACTTTGGCACAAACTGAACAAAGAGAGCGAAATCGACCTGATCGGGGTACCAACACACGCGGGGGATCAGTCAACAAGGCAGTCCGAAATCCGCTCGAGTAGACGTCGGCCGAGCTGTGGATGTCGCCTTTGACCTAGAGCCTTTCGGAGATCCGCTCTCTTGAAATCACCGTTACATTCCACCCTGCAGACTCGGCTGAACACACCCACCACCACACAGCTCACTCTCCAGAGAGCAACAGGTGGTGCGGAAAAACTTCAAACCGATACATTCCTTAACCCATAGACTTTTCTAAATTCCTTAATTAAGACGTTAGCCCTACCTGTCCCTTCTGTGCTGAAATAGCATCAAAAAAGCATATAATGTGGAAGTTTTAGGCCCATCTACTTCTCAGAGAAGTCATGTCTGATCCCTCATTTGACGCGTTGATTCAAGTAAGAATCAGCGACGGCCTGGACATGCAGTCCTGATCCATGGCATTGGCCTGTGTTGCGAAGGGCCTTCATGGTCTAAAAGGCACGTGCTGATCGCCATTCCCAATTCCTTACATTGCTTTGAATAATGAAGTTGCACTTCCTTCCTGCGTAGTTAACTGGATCGAAGTGTCCAGTGCCCTGGATATGGCTTTCCTGCTTACAGTAATGAAATTTGCATCGAGTATTTTTATATTTCTTTAACTGCAACAACAAAAAGTGTATTTTGTATTCTATAAAATGTGTGGATGCGATGGGGATAATGTTGTCAAGCGGGTAGGTTCTTAATTCCTTGTAAAATCACTGCGGTGTGGCCAATAACTAATTACCAGGACCGGTAAATGCAGCGCATCGCTGCCGATTTGCTACGGCAGAGACACTACTTAAATAGAAAATGCTGTGCTGGTAAACCTGCCTTTTAGTGGGCCGTAACACCATAACACGCAACACAGGAGCCGGGTGTTCAAGCGACAAGTCATGCAATGCGTCATGCCCTTATTGCCTGTCCCTCGTCTTCACAGATATGCGCCTTGGTTCCGGGCTTTGTTGAGAGCCTCTACTACTCATTGATGACGAGACGCTTTGCGGGGGATGATACCCTCACAGAGGACGTTTTCTTCGAAGTGGATAAAACGTTTGCCGCAAAGGTTGGTCAGAGTCTGTAATGTGCTTTATTAAACGGTACATTACCCTTGCTATCCTATAGTGAGGCATTTGGAGTTTTGTGACACATGGAAGACCGCCATAGTCGAAAAATAGCGGCTTTGAACGTTCCAGCTTTTACACAGAAATTTTTTATACGGCTTCAGAAATACGGGAAGAAATACAACGTCATATTTCTGTCGCACTTTTACACCTTCTATTTCCCTTTAATGTAAATTGTGATACAGCATAATAATGAAATGGAAAGTTCGAGTTTTTGTTTTTGTAAATTTTTGTTTTTGTAAACATGAAAGACAGTTCATTCCTCTATAACTGTCACATGATACTGGGTAGATGTAGAGGCACATGGTAACTAACAATGAGCTAAACGGCTGTAAGCGAATGCAAGCTCCTCTTGACCAAATGAGAGGCCGCGATCTGAGGCCCTTGTGTAGGCATGAAGATAGTTTTCAGGGACTACTTGTCGTCGGAAACGCGGGGGGACCAAATATATTGTATTATTATATAGATTGAGCATTCGCAAAGTTGTTACTACTCAGTTCCTGTGGCAGATTTCAATATAGAGTACAGTGAAAGGAAATAAAGAAATAAACAACCGTAGATGCAATCCATTAGCTGAACGTAACACATGCGTTTCGAATCGCTTTCATAGGTAGTGTCAATTATTGGGTTTAAGTATGGCATTTATGCCATTCTTTCTGAATGCAGGTGTTCCTGATACTGAACCAGCTGCAGCAATCTATCGCGCCGCCCTACACGTTCATCCTCGAGCGATACGAGATGGAGCCACAACGAACGATCCGCTACTATAACTCCTACAAGCAGGCGGACGTTCAGTGTTCAGCCATGCCATTTGGCTTCACCACGAAAACGAAAGCTCAGCTGACCAAACTGTGATTAACTGTGAACTGCTTTCGGGAGGAGGGGTTAGGACTAATTCTGTTGAGATCGCAACGCAGATCTGAAACTGCACGGTGTCGCTTTTGAGCCATTTTATAGCTCGCTTGTTTACTGTTGCAAATACTGTAATAGTGTGAAGCAGTACTGCTGCCTTTGTGTAGAGAAGCAAGATGGAGATTTGTGTCGGCAATAGTAAAACGTAATCAGTATTTTCGAAAAACTATTAAAAGTTCTTAAACGGTTCACACTGTGAGCTTACTGGGGCCTGCGTGAAATTCGGTTGACTAAATATAATGAACTTGATACCTGATCTCAGTGGGAGCATTCCGCTTGCCTGAATTATAAGAGCAGGCTTTGGTAGCCTAATATTCTGGGTTCGGCTGAGGAGCACGAATAGTTTAGCAGCCGGGTGGATGAGGTAACTACAGATTTGTTGAAGGACGGGAGGGATATCATGCTAGGAAAACTGGCAACCCTGTATACGCAATGCCTGATGACATCGATGGTACTGGAATTATGGAAGTACGCTAACAGTATCCTAATTCATAAGAAAGTGGATGCTAAAGACTTAAAAAATTAGGCCAATCAGCTTACTGTCTGTTAAGTATAAGAAGTTTAGTAAAGTAATCTCTAACAGATGAGTACACTCTTAGACCTAAATCAAGCAAAAGCTCGAGCAAGTTTTTGATCATGTCCATAATATATAGGGGATAGCAAAACGCTCGGAACATAACTAGCCCCTATACATAGCATTCATTGGTTAAGAAAAAGCATTTAACTCAATAGACACCTCGACAGTCATGCATGCATTGCGAAATCAGGGAGATGACCCGTATGTGAAAGTACTGGACGATATCTACAGCGGCTACAGAGCATTCATAGTTCTCCAGAAGGAAAGTGACAAAATACCCATAAAGAAAGTTGTTAGGCAAGTAGACATGATCTTGCCAGTACTATGCACAGAGACTTGGAATAGGAACAGTTCGAGATTAGGATTGATGGAGAATACCTCCGGAATTTGCGATTGGCTGATGACATTGCCTTGATAAGTAACTCAGAGGATGAACTGCATATAATGATTGATGACCTAGGCAGGAATAGGAGAAAAGTAGACTTGAAAATCAATATGCAGAAGACTAAGGTAATGTTCAACAGACAGGTAGTAACCGTAGATCCGGACCATGAAAACGAAATAACAAGAATAAGATTGGGATGGAGCGCATTTGGCAAGCACTCGCAGGATATGACCAGCAGCTTACCGGTATCGCTCAAGAGGAAAGTATACAACAGTTGCATCTTACCGGTACTCACCTATGGGGCTGAAACGCGGAGGCTAACCGAAAGAGTTCTACTTAAGTTAAGGCTATGGAACGAAAAATGGTAGGGGTAACATAAAGAGATAGGAAGCTTGCAGAGTGGGTCAGAGAAATAACTCAAGTTTCCGACATTCTAGCGGAACTTAAAAAGAAGAAATGGACATGGGCAGGACATGTAGTACGAAGAGAGGATAACCGATGGTCGCTGAGGGTAACAAACTGGATTCCAAGGGAAGCAAAGCGTAGCAGGGGACGGCAGAAAGTTAGGTGGGCGGATGAGGTTAAGTTCGCAGGGGTCAAGTGAACGCAGCTAGCACAGAACCGGGTTAAGTGGAGAAATATGGGAGAGGCCTTCGCCCTGCAGTGGGTATAGTCAGGCTGATGATGATGATAATGATGGTGATGAATTTGCGTACTCTGTGCGCACGTGTAAACAGGCGGACGAGGACCGTCGGCGGTGTAAAACGACGTACCTGAAACCCTTCGTTGAATGTGTGGACGGTGGGGTGTACTCTATTCCCCTTTTATGCGGCAAGATGTACGTCGGTCAGATGGTCATTTTCCTGAATGAGCTCTTAAACGAAGATCAATATAGCACCTTCGAGACAGGCACAAGCAATCTAACGCTCAAGATCAAGCTTCTGGTCAGGAAAAACAGCGCGCCTCGAGCTTTTCCAGATGTTCGGTAATAAACACGCATTTGGACCAGATCGTACGAGAGGATGGGGAGGTTACCGAGATAACCGGCCATCATGAAAATTGCATTACTGTGCCTTGAATTGCTTTAACAAAAGCAGAGTAGCCCTTTTTGACGAAGTGACAAGCTAAGAAGTCTTCTTAATGTTGTTTGGAAATCAGTTTATAAGTAGCATATCGCACAATAAATGTGTGTTGGAAGTTCAGCGCTGGTGTGTCCTCGTGTGTTAGTCGTGCCTTTTGCTGTTATGCGCTGGCAATTATACATAACACAAAACTAAAGAGCACTAGAGAATGTGCATTGCAGTAATGCGAAAGCACGGATGCTGCTGTGTGTTGCTTCTGGTTTTTTGTAATCAGTTAATTCCCTTCTTGCATGTTTATCCATTTTATTCCTTGGTACTTTCAAATTGAGCACAGTCCCTTCCTATGCCCTTTTCCTGCTCTATTTCCGGTTGCGTGGCGTCACATTATTTCGCTTGTTTAGAGAGAGAGAGAGAGAGAGAGAGAGAAAGAAGACTTTATTTACAACAACATAGACCTCGGGGCAGGGGCTCACCGAAGAGGAGGGTCTCCGCCTTGCCGGATCTCCTGCGCCGTGGCCGCAGAGAAGGTCTTGGAGGAAGCCTCCTCCGCCAATCGTAAGGCGATCTTTTGTTCACCCGCATTAGGGCTGCAGATGTAGGACTCCCAGGTAATTCGATCAAGGGGATCAGTTTTTTTAGCTCCCGGAGAATCAGGGCACTGTCAGATTAGACGATTTTGACTCAGAGGTACGTTGCAGAGATTACAACCCCCTGGGTCACTTGTAAACTCATTATGCAGAGTAACATGAGGAAAGAAACAATTGGCCTGAATTTTTTGCCAGGCTCTACATTCTGAGGGGGGAAAGAAGAAAACAAAAGAAGAGAGAGAGAAAGACGTGCGCCGCAACAGCCGTCGTCCACCACCTAAGCGGTGACGGGTGCAATGACGCCTTACAGCAGATAAATATTCGGTGGCTGGCTAGCCTTCGCCGCAAGTGGTGTTTACCTAGGGTCAAGAACAGCCACCCTTCACCATTGGGAGCCGACCCGCGAAGTAATGCTTTCGCATTAATAAATCTTGTCTCCTTCTTGAGTTACAGCTAGACTGACTTAGAACTGCTGCAGTAATAAAAGTTATTATTGTTAAGGATGCGCAAATTTCTGTATACAACTTTGAAGCGGCCTCTTAAGCGTTAAAGAAACTGTTATATAAAGCTTTTGTGTCCCACTCCCTTCAGGAAACGCGCTCCGTCCGTAGAAATGTAGGAGTCACGAGCTACCTGCCAATGGCTGACATCCTAGTGGTGACCTCTGCAAAATCAGACACACGGAAGTTCAAATCCTGGCTCTTCAATCCTGGCTACAATACCCTTCGCGCATACGAGGCTTCCAATGGTGATAATTTCGTAGACATCGACGCCGAAGGTAGAAAGGATCAGCGCTGATTTCTCGCAATATCGTCGCCACTTACTAGTCTCGAGCCTCCAACACACAGCGCGTAATAGATCATTTCTTTTCAGGCTTATATTTCAGGGTGCGGTCCGAACTTTCTCGATGGCCTTGAAGTGCTATAGCTGTTTCAACTACATTTTATTGCGGTCCAAATTAAATGTGTACACTCTCCTCACATCGGGATTGTTTATATTTACATTGGCACACACACCCTTCATGTAAGTTGGGTCCCTTGCTCGACATCATGAAAGGAAGTAGGGCGAAATGGCATCGGCCGCCCAGACGAAAGCTCACGGGTGCGGAAGCAAGCGGTGACAGCCACTTCCGCCGTTACTTATACCTCTTTTCTTTCAGCGGTTCCTCTGTCGATAGGGAACTTCCTGTAGCGAAAAGCCCTAAGAGGACTGAAGTGTCGCGGCGACCTTTCACCGGACACTTTGTGAAGCGCGTGAGCGGAGCGTGGAATCAGTGTCCCGGGTGTGACTTTTTCTCAGACGTGGACTGTGGTTTTCTCCGAGCGTCGCTGCGTTCACAGCGGTATCATTGAAACCGGCCGCTGACACCGACGACGTCTGCAATACTCCAGCAAAGAGAACGTAAGTTAGCAATCGTTTGTGTAATTATAGGACCACTGAGTCCAGCTCTTTCGGGCATTAAATTTATTTTTTAGGGGGAAGCTGTAAAAAATTGTCAAATGCTCTTATGAATGCGTTGATGAGAATAGTCCATCCTTCCAACCCATAGCAATGTACTGATTTCAAGATTTGTCCTGCGCTCATTGTTATGACTTCAGTCTGCCATGAAGAACGAAGCGGAGACGTTTACCGAATAACTGTCTCACAACATCTGAATGCTTTACGATATAATTATGGACTTGAATATCCTAACCTTCACATCCTAACAAACCCCTCCTTCAGAGTCTATCCAGCAGTCGTGCGGGGAAGGTAAGGCTAGCAGAAAATATAGTGAGGTAAGTTTTTTTTAATCAATCGCAGGAGAAAGTCTGTCTATAAAGATGGTGCAGCAATAGATTTTTCTGTGCGTTGCAAGATATTCACCTTAAGAAAAACTGCATTATTAAGGGACATTGGATTAAAAAGATGCGCCTAATCAAAATTTCTGAGCAAGGTTCAGTTAGTGTAGGCATCAATGACTACGTATAAAAGCTGTTTGGCTCCTTTCACCCGTATGAAAAATTCATAGAATAACTATGAATAAAAAAAAAGCGCTGTTGAGTGTCCTCTGAATTCGCTTGCTTATTCAAGGAAATAATAGATAATATTTGAAAACGTTTTCGGCATACCAGCCTTGTCATAAATATTTACAAAAAAGTTTTTTTCTAGTCAAGAATGCAAAATGTAAATAGTTACTGATTCGTGCAATGCATCGTCAACCATATCGCTGATCCACATGCTTTTAAGCAGGCAGTCGGTGCTCTTCATGAGGCATATTATTTCAACTAAACATTTTACACATTCTTTTTTTCCATTGAAAAAACGAACAACACCAGTGGACATAGTTAAGTTAGTATAGATAATATATGTTCTGCGCCACGCAGCCATATTCTTCCTGTTCAGATCAGCAAATAGAACCCTTGAACGTGTTCACTATCAGCAGAAACGTCTCGTCTGATGTAGCGAAAAGCTTCTGAAGCCAAATAATGCATATTCGTGAAACTTCTGTAAGTGCAATTTTTGTTCCTTTAGACAATGAAAATAACGGGAGCCAAAGAAAAGAAAAATATTAAATGAACGTCTTTCCCGGGCACGCATAATCAGAACTACGTCTTCACAAAGGTCCACCATGAAACTGGGTGCTGAAGAAGGTGATTTTAAACGTACTATACCGCGTAAGAGTGTGACTAGAGGCAGCCAACGCCTCGTACTTGCGCTCAAGTTCAACGTTCAGGGGTGCGTATTTCAGTGTAACACCCGGTAAAAAACGGTAAACGTTTCTTTCGTCTCCGGAGAGGATTTTAAGGAGCATGGAGGGAAAGGCTATAGGTACGGGAGCTCTCTGTTTTCAGCATCAATTGGCTCCGCCAAACGATAAGGGACTTTCCCATATATTTGCCACTAACCGTGTCCTGCGCCAGCTGCGGGAAGTTTTGGGCAGGCCAGCTGGATGCCGCTACCCAGAGCGAGCGAGAAGCATCGGAAAAAGAGAATCACAAACAGTTCGGTCAAACACCCTGCGTACAACACAAAAATGACTGAAGCGCATGGAGGAAGGGAAACATATCACAGAACCGGCTGTTCGAGCTGTAGTGAAAACTGTGTTGCGGAAGCTACGTTTATTTCTAAAATGAATAATAAATTCATTGGCACATCTAAAGGTATTCATGTCAACCATGTCTAAGTCACGCACACCGAGCGCCATGGCTCGGTTGTATATTATCCGCTATAAAAGTCATTGTAATTATTGGTGGGTTTCAAAAAGTTAGGTGGTCTTCTCTCATGGCAAGCCCCCAACGTAGTGCGTTCAGTCCACAGACACCTGCCTGCAATGACAGATTTAGTACTATAGATTGACGATCCGCTTTTGGTTCGCTCTCATGGTCTGCCATCTGCCCCGTTCACTCAGCGCAGCAAGTGTGTTTAAAGATCAGTGGAAAGTGACACTTGGCTCATATCCTCGTTTCCACTATCAGCAACCAGGGATGCAACGGTTGGGCATCGCAATGCCTTCCTGCCAGATACACGTGGAAGGTTCACTTTGCCAGTGCGTATGAGAAGCCTTCGTGGCTTTATTCAAAGCAAGGTCATCTCTTCATTTGCCTTCACGGTGGTGGTGAAAATGTTTAGGAGGTTCTAGCGGCGGTTGGAGTCCTCAGTCCGGCACGGCATTAACGTAGGATGCTGTCCGCACTCTTTTGACGAGTTCTTTTTTACTCCCTGCTTCCGAGCTGGTCACAGCTGCCTACCACTCCTCCTGCGTTGGCTATAGTCATCAATAGTGACAGCCTAATTTGGTTGGCAGACCCGCACCATATGGTACAGGTCCGCGATCTCGCCAAGAATTTGCACTGGGCGTAAACGACTCCGGATCTATAGCGCATAGTCTTCGTGGGTTGTTTTAAGACTTCGTCTACTCCGCTTTGCCTAATGTCTTAGCCGGTGGAGGATAGACACGGCATGATAATCTTTCGTGCTGAAGTATTGTAGTGTACGTAAGTAATGGAGTATAAGGTTCCACGAGATCAGCACTGGGTGTTCGAGGGAGAAATGCTTGGGCTTAGGCGTGTGCGCTCTTTTTCCCTGGGATGCCCTGATGACCTGGTACCTATACTAATTGTTTACGTGTGGGCTGGAGGTCACGGGTGTAAATATATTGCAGGACGTTTGCTGGCGTAGTATCGTTTTTGCAATAAAAAAAACGATTTTGAATAAACGTCATGCTGCACATTATGCACATACTTGAGCTAACGGCCGGTTATTGGAGCACAATGACTACGATACTTTTCGTCTTCTCAAAATTAAACAAATGTAACAAAAATCGATCCTGAACTTCTCGATGCCAGAGATTGATTCCTGAACTCCTCGATGCCAGACATTGATTCCTGAACTCCTCGATGCCAGGGTTTAACCAGGGAGAACCGAGCGTACTCTGTGGCCTGGTTAAGACGCTTTTCAACATTGAGAAAAGTGTAGCCGGAATCTTTTGTGTACCTTTCCTCTTTGGGGTAATCCAGTGAGACGCATCGAATCTTCAGGGGTATAAGCGCGTGCTTTGCTGGCGTCAGAGGCATGTAGGCCGTCATTGCACCCGCCACCACTTAGGTGGTGGTGGACGACGGCTGTTGCGGCGCGCGTCTTTCTCTCCCACTTCGTCTTTCTTCTCAAGCCCAAACAAGCTCTGAAGCCTCCAGTCGGGACTTCTTGATATCTGGCGTTACTCGAGCTTTTGCATCTCTTCGAAACAGTTCCCCAGTCGGTGTAAGACATTGTCTCTAAGCATGGAGGGTCGAAGTGAACGGCACGAATCTAAATGAATGTAAAATATCCGTGTGAGTGACGGAGTATCAATTGCTGTCGTATAGAGCGTGCAATTCGGAAGCAAGTCAAATACACCAGGTAGGTATGATTTTCGCGCATTACGTTCTTAACAGTCCTTTTTAATAATGATTGGTTCATAGAAAGAGAAATGCGCAGTATATGTCGCACTTATTTTTTTGGACGCTTAAACTGCGCCTTAAGGGAAGGAAGGAAAGAGTGAAAGCGTGAAAGCGGAAGGTAGAAAGAGGAGCCGTAGGGGAGGGCTACGATGTAATTGCGACCACCTGGGGATCTTTAACGTGCGCTGACATCGCACAGCACACGGACGCCTCTTCTTTTTGGCTCCATCGAAACTCAGCCGCCGCGGTTGGAATCAAACCCGGGTACTCCGGCACATTAGTCGGGCGTCTTACTACTGCACCACCACGGCAGGGCCGTACCTTTTGTTATAGAAGCACTTATGTTCACATTAAACATGCTAAGGCATGCTGTAGTGTTTGACACACAAGGGGATGATTTTTACTTTTTTTTACTTTTTGTTATCTTCATATTTTCTTTATTTTTTATCTTAGCCTGCTAGGCGATCAAGGTTCACTGCGTTCTCTTATTCGTGTACAGGGAAGGAAAGGCGCAGTATCTGTCACTCGCGGAATCTCGCTATCATCCACACAATACAATCAAGACGCCATACCGTGTGGTAGCGTTTCACGATACTCTTCGCTACAAAGGTTCAATCGACCTCTCGTCGAAGTACTGCTCAGGTTAATGCCAGCAGTAATGATTACCGTGTTGTTCTTCCCCGTTTCCTAACTGGTAAGCTTGTCGTTGCATCTGTGTTTCTTGCATGCTGACCTCACCGGCCGCCCCTGCCGTGCCCAAGACTTCAGAGACGCCCTTCGTAACATGATGGATTTGAATGAAAGAAGCTCTATCGGACAATTTCAAATGTCGCATGTCTGGATGGTTAGATGTAAATCGGCGCATTCTAACGGAGAACTAGTTTCATGTGGAGATTTATTGGTTAGGAACCGTCGGTGTGTTGTTGTGGATCCGGAACCGAAGGAGGTAAAAGTGAATCTTCTCTGGCTACGTGAACGCTTGGATGAATCCTTTATTCGTGGGGCTTTATAAGCTTATGGCTAAGTTACCTCGATTTCGAGGGAAACCTGGAAAGATGCCGACAGAGAACAGATGAAGACGCTCAGCTCGCATGTGACTGACTCTTCGGAGGCGTTAGCGTTGGTGACATTCCACATCAACTGACTGTGTGGAGTGCAGAGCCACGTTCTCATATCTGGCCGACCACATCTCTGCTTACACTGCAATCATGTAGGACACAATCATCGGCACTGCCAAACGCCACGTTGGGAAGACTCCTCAGTGCAAGGTGGCAAACCGGTTTCTTTTACGGGTTAACATCCCTGCATTTCCTCCTCCTCGTCCTCCTCCTTGCCGGAGTTTTGGCCGACATCAGGCTGGAAAGGCGCACATATTCGGCCCCCCCCCCCCCCCACACACAAATCTTTAACAAAGGCGCAGGAAGTTACCTGGCGGCGACTACGAACACACGCTCTCCTAAATCCGGCGGTGCTTGCCCTGTTGTACCCAGGCCAGTACAACCCAAGCTGCAGTAAATGCGGCGAAAGAGCGACATACGGTCACAGTCTCTGGAAATGCGCAAATGATCCCCTACGGTGGCATTAATACAGCTCCCTTCTCCCGAGCAGTGGGAAGCCGTGCTGAACAGCTCGGGCCCGAAGGTTCAACTACGGGCCATCGAGTGGGCTAATAAGGTCGCCGCCAGCCATGGACTAGCGGCCATCAAGTAAGTCTGTCCTTAGACCTTCTTGAGCGACGAAATAAATTTTTCGCAATCCAATCCAATCGGCCGCACCGCGGTGGAGTGTGTGGTTACATACGCGGACAAGCTTCGGCACCTATCAAGCCCATCGGCACCGACTCCTGCCTCCTGGAGATGCATCACGGGAGCACATCATGGACGCCTCTGAGAAAACTGATGCGTCCGGCGACCTTCCTGCCGCCGTTGTGGCTGTCTTCAAGTGCCACTCCACAGGCTACTGAGGAAGAAAATAATGCTCAAGCGCCCGAGAGTTATGTGAACAACGCAGCGTCTCAGGTCTTGGACAAGATGTCGTGTCAATCTTTTGACAAGGAGCCAACCGCCGACGAGCTACCACTCGTTCCCGAACACCCAGCGAGTGCCTCCGCGGATATTGTGACTTCTGTGGCCGTTGCTGTGCAACAACGTCCAGACCAGTGCGCGGTTCCTGTGGCTGACGGGCTAACCGCTGCAGATGAGCCAGTCTTGAAACGCCGTGCATCATGTGCCTCCAAGTCCAGTTGCAGGACTTGGACGATCAAGCTGGCAGCAAGCATCGCTGTCGCGGCCGAGCCTTGGCCGAGCGTCAAAAGCACAAAGGGAAGTGCCGACGTTCGCGGTTGAAGAGGCCTGGTGGTGGTTCGGAGGCGGCTCCGAACCACCGAAATGTAATTGTAGGCAAAACTATGTGCTGTGACCGTGGCGGTCTCTGAAGAGACAGTGCTTGCAACTCTCAATGTACGGGGTCTTAGGTCTCGCCAGATACAGATGCAACTTCGCCGACGTTTGCACAGCAGGCGTCTAGATATCGTGGCAGTCCAAGAGATGAAGATAGAGAGCGAGGAGGAAACCGAGAGGATGCTACAGCCATTTTTGGAATATTTTAATGTCACTGTTGCGCATGCTGTGAGCTTGTTGGCATGGATGGAAAAACTTTATTTTCGTCAGAGAGCATGTATGGATGATTCCGTGTTAGGTGGCCATCAACCCATGGCTGACGGCGACCTGGGTGGCCCACTCCACCTCTGGTCTGGACGACCGGGTCTGAGCTAGCCAACACGACCTCCCACTGCTCGAGGGAAGGATCACGCATAATATCCGCCGGTGGCGGTGCTATGCTACAGCTCCATAATATGTGGTCATAGGTTGCCAATTCCTGACACCATTTGCACTCCGGCTGAATGTCCGGGTAGATTTTGCTCAACACGTATGGGTTGAAGAAACATCTAGTCTGCAATCGGCGCCAGACGCATACCTGCGCCTTCACCAATCGCTTGTCCGGGGGTGGGTAAATCCTCCGCTCAAGTTTGAAATGATTAGTAATGTCATGAAAGGATACCAGCCCATCTCTCGTGGACCTTCCCGGAACGTCCAGCTCACCTACTTGGCTGACGAAACCTTGAGCATTCATGTGAGCCGTCTCGTTCCCAGGATTCCCAGAGTGTGCTGGTACCCAGACAATTTCCGCCTCCGTAGTCCCTCGCCCCGTGGCCCGATTCAGCAATCGCGCCGCTGTGACAGATATTCTGCCCCTCGCCAAATTTCGGATGGCTGTTTTGGAATCGCTGAAGATCAAGTCAGTATTACTACTAGTAATAGCTAGTGCTATCGCCGCTTCCTCTGCAGTTTCTGGGGAGCGGGTGTTGACTGATCCGGAGGCGATCAAGCGTCCCCGCCCGTCCACCACCGTAATTGCAAATGCGTCCTTGTCCTTATACTCGGCGACATCTACATAGACTACCCCGTTGTACTTCCCGTACTTAACATGTAAAGCTTTGGCTCTTGCCTTCCTGCGGTCCTAGTGATGTATTGGATGCGTGTTCTTGGGCAAAGGTTTTATGTACAAGCCCTCGTACATTTCCCGCCTAATCTGAATTTTAGTGTCAGCAGCTGGAGCGTCAACTCCAATGCCGATTCTTTCCAATATGTCCCTTCCTGCTTTTGTTTTTGAAAGCCTACCGAGCTGCATCACCTAGTGCGCCTCCCGTAGTTCTTCTAGGGTGTTGTGCACCCCTAATCCCAGCAGCCGTTCGGTAGACGCACTGTGAGGCAACCCAAGGGCCGCTTTATATGCCTGCCTAATCATAGCCTCCACCTTGCCTTTTTCCGTCGCGTCCAACTTCAAATAAGGTGTCGCATACACTATTCTACTGAGCACAAACGCCTGCACCAGCTTACACAAGTCCTTTTCCTTAACACCTCTCTTACGATTGGCGATTCTCCTGATTAGCCTCATGGTAGCATTGACCGTATTTTAAGCCTTTTCAAGGACTCGCTATTCTTACTGTTAGTCTGCAGATACATACCCAGGATCCTGATCGTTTGGACCTCAGCGACCGGTACGCCCCCCACTTTGACCTCTAAAGGCGGTGGCGGCACATAGTGCCTCGCATGTATCCCTCTTGGTTTGTCCCTCAGCACAAAAAGCTCGGACTTGGGCTGAGAGCACGAGAGTCCTGCTTCCCCTGCTAGCTCCTCAACAATATCCACCGTGTGCTGTAGAGTTTCTTCCAAATGTGCGTCACTGCCTCTTGTTACCCAAGGAGTAATGTCATCCGCATAAAATGTATGTTTAAGTCCCGATATCTCTTGCAGCCTGGGTGGTATCTTGATCACGGCAAGATTAAATAGAAACGGCGATAATACCGACCTTTGCGGTGTCCCCCTGCCCCCCAATGGGAAGGGATCCGATTTCATTTCTCCGACTATAATCTCCGCAGTCCTATCCTCCAGAAACGATCTAATGTACCGGAAGGTTCTACCCCCCGGTCTTATGTGCGATAGGTTCCTCAATATTGCCTCATGTGTAACATTGTCAAAGGCCTTAGTTAGGTCGAGCCCCAAGATGTGCCTGTGCCGTACCCAGGATCAACCACGTTTTTTTGAGCTGTATCATGGCGTCTTGCGTTGATAAATTAGCCCTGAAACCAATCATTGTTTCAGGTATCAACTCCTTGTCCTCTACATAACCCTGAAGCCTGTTCAGGACCACATGCTCCATCAATTTGGCTAAACACGACGTTAGCGAGATGGGACGCAGATTCTCAATGCAGAGCTTCTTCCCTGCTTTAGGAATAAATGTAATCCTAGCATGCTAGCACTCTGGCGGAATCTCCCCGGCCACCCAAAATTTATTCATCAAATTCGTGAGTGCCCCTACTGACTTGAAATCCAGGTTCCTCAGCATCTTATTAGTAACCCCGTCCGGACCCGCTGCTGACGTGGTACGAAGCTGACCCATTGCAAACGCCACCTCCGCCACCGTAAAGTCTGCATCTAATTCAAGGTTTTCCTCTCCCGAGTAATCCGGCAAGCAACCGCCCGCCTCTGCGTTTATGTAGCGCCTTCGGAGTTCATGTATAAACTCCCCAGTCGTGCCTTGATACCGATGCACTAACCTAGCCATTTGCCCCTTCTGCGCAGATTTGGTTGCCGTCGGGTCTAAAAGGTGCCTCAACAACTGCCATGTTTTTTGCATCCGAATTGCCCATTCATCCGGTCACAAATCTGCCCCCACTGTTTGCACTGCAACTCCAATGTGTACGTTTCGATTTCTCGTTCTAACTTGGCCATCCTTCTACGGAGCACACCATTATGCCTTTGTTTCCTCCACCTCCGAAGGAGACTCGCATGTGCTTCCCACATGTGTATCAATCTGGAGTGAGCCGTAGAGCCCTCCTCCTCCGCTGGAACCTCTTTTGTGGTACTCTTCACGGCCTGCTTGAGTGCCTCAACCCAGGTTCCTAAGTCCTCGATTTCCCCGGTCACTGTGTCATTCCTGACTTCCCGAAATCGGTTCCAGTCCGTCACTCGAGTTCCTTTCACCTTGTCTTTGTGCTTAGCAGCACTAAATATCGTGGAAAGGATATAGTGATCACTTCCCAGTGGCTGTCCCGTGTTTACCCACTTTGCATCCCTGATACCATTCACAAATGTGAGGTCTGAAGAGGTGTCTATGCTCACGCTGTTGCCTATCCTCGTATGATCTAGCGGGTTGTTCAAGATCGTCCATCGCAGGTCCTGGGCAACCTGCCAAAGTTTATTTCCCTTCGGGCTGGCCCGGGTGTAGCCCCACTCCGGATGAGGCGCATGGAAATCCCCCACCACGATAAGTTGAGACCTAGCCGCTAGCCGTTGCGTCTTTATCAGGAGGTCTGGCAAGCCCACCCCCTTATCTTTTGGAGAAGAGTATACATTAAGAGCAAAGAGACTCTTATCGCCTTTTCTTTTGGGTAAAATCTCCAGCAGGACGTAGTCCTCCCTGCTGCTATCTATGGTATGCGGAATCACTGTGGTGTTACGATGGACTAGCATGGCCGTGAAGACGCTCAATACGCCCCCTCGATCAATCTCTGGTGGTGTAAATGTCTTAAATCCCGGTCCCGGTAATTTAACCGAGCCGCTAGCCTCCTGCAAAGCTATAATGTCCGGCTTACTATCTAGATTTTGTATGTGCAACTGCAGGTTCCCCCGCTTGCGACGGAAGCCCCTGCAGTTCCACTGCCAAACCTCAATTTGCTGGCGAGGGGCCATGGTGAGGCACTAGGTTCACTAACATCGGCTCCTGGCCGACTACGGGAGGCAATCTAGCCTCTAGCATATCATTTAGGTGTTTAAATATATCCATTACTTGGGTCTGGAAACCCCTTAAGTCATTGGTGACGGCGTCAAGACGCTCCTCAATCTTGCCTAGTCTGGCTTCGATCTTGTCGACCCGACCGTCCAACCTATCCTGTCGTTCTTCCAGTTTTCCTACTCTCTCCGTAAGGGTAAGCATGTCCCTCCTAAGGATAGTGACTTTAACTACTGGCTGCGGCGTGTCCGCCGCCGAAGTTTCTCCTATTCTCTTTGCATGAGCTCCCTCATCTGCTGGCGGCGGCCTTTTGACCGTCCCCCGATTCTCCACTTCCATAGCTGTACAGTTATCGTCCACGCTAGCAGCGTTCGCCTGCGCCGCTTTCTGTGGGGCCTGGGCCAACGGCGTCTGTACCCTTTCTACTCTGCCGGTTTTAAGCGCGCGTTCCATCTCTGCCATCCTAGCTTCCATCTTTTTGATAGTTTCGGCTTGCTGCAACACCTGCCTTTGTAGCTCCTTCTCTCGAGCAGTCTCATTTTGGGAGCCCGCGTTTGGCCAGCTCACCTTTTTCCTTGTGGCACTTGGACTTCTTCCATGACCGGAACCTTGCCCTCCTCCTTTGCCAGGCTCGGGTCCGGGCAGTGACGGGAAGGAAGTTGACCGGTCCCTTCTCTTGCTATCGCCTCTCGCACCACTAGATGACCGCTTCCTGGGCCTCGAACGTCGCTCTTCCTTGCCAGTTTGGCTCTTGTCCTCGTTGCTGTGCTGCGAACGCCGCTCTTCCTTGCCAGTTTGGCTCTTGTCCTCGTTGCTGTGCTGCAGACCCGTCGGCTGCTGACGGGCTAGACGAAACTTGCAATTGCGGCTTCCCGTGCTGTGCGCCCCATGGCATACGATGCAGTCCGGCGTGCAGGTCAGCGACTCTCCGTCCGGTGGTGCAGGATGTTCCTTCCCGCAACGGCGACACAGATTAGTCTTCGGACGATAGCAAACGTCCGCCCGATGACCCACTCGTCTGCAGTTATAGCAGGTCTTGACTAACTCTCTATACGGGATCACAGCGTACAGACAGTTCCAGTAAATAACTTGCCGGGGAACGAGCCTCCCGCCGAAAGTGATTTGAATCGCCTTTGACTTGCCCAAAGGTCTGGCATCCAAAATGTCCATGTCTTCGTTCTTCTTCAAGAATCCTGCGCGAACTTCTGCCAATAGGCATCCGTTGTACGCATTGTAAATTATTCCGCGCACAGAGTTCTCCGGCGCCGCCACGTACGCCGAAACCTCAAGGTCACGACCGCCCAGCTTGAGCGTCTTTACATTCGCATAAGCCCCACTACGATTCATACACGGCGTGCTCACCGTCATTGTGTTGTTTGTCTCAATGACCCGCACCAGGTCTTCTTCCACTGCAGTCGCGTTCGTCAGCTCCGCTGCCGCTCTCAAGGCATATCCGAGCTCCCACGGCGTCACTATACTCAAGTCCCAATTCTTGGGCCGGCACACAACCTTGAAATCCTTGGCTGGCATTTTCAGAAACGGTCCCCGTTTCTTCCACACCGGCGCTTTCCCCCGCTTGACTTGGGCTGCTCCGTGCTTCTGGCGCCCGGCGCTGCCCGCCTGTTTCTCGGTAGGCCTACTCTCGGAGTGATCCCCGTACACAGACTTCTTGAATCGATCTTGCGCCTTCAAAACCCAGGTCCATTCTCCCGCCTCGAACTCTTCGGGCGTTATAGATTCGCCCTCAACGGAGTACTCCATTGACTTCAGCCTCCCAAAGGCCCACAACCACAGGTCACAGTCCCGGAGCCCGGTGCCGCAGGCGTCGGCTCGGCTTAATGATTAGGCCTGATTTGCCGCACCGTGGTCGAGTACTAATCGTGAAAAAACGCCTAAAAAGGGGGAACACTTGCCAAAATATGGTTTCCACAGCTTGTTGGCAGGTTGCTTTCTGTTTCTGCGAAAGCCACTGCCTTGCTCTGGCCTAACTTATAATATCGACGCCGGGGGTCGGTTGATATGCTCCGATCTTCTACTCTCTAGGAAGCCATGGCGGATAATTAACGTTTATGCTTTCAATACTGTGACTAAGCACATAAGTTTCTTAGAGCACATAGCCAGCTTACTTGACTGTAACCGACATCTTGTGCTAATGGGCGACTTCAACTGCGTTTGAAAACTTATAGATCGTTCTAGTTCAGACGCACGCAATTACAGGAGCGGTGAACGTTTGTTCCGTGTTACAGTCGATGCTGGAGTGGTTGATACAAGGATGTCCTGTCGTGCTTCTAGATCATTCACCCCCATTCAGGGGCGTTCTCACGCTCGTCTAGACCGGAGTTATGCAGCTTCTACATTAGTTTCCCGCTGGCTTGTATGCGAAACTACACCGGTTTCGTTTTCTGATCATTGCATGGTAGTGGCCCGGCTCGGTGGCAATGACCATTCAAAGATTAGGCCGTAATGGAAACTTTGCAAATTAAACTCAATGATGGTAAATGTCCAAGACTTTATTATTCGTGTGCGCTCACAGCTTCAATCTTGGTTTTCCGGAAATGTACCATTGCTTGCCGTTTGGGAAATGTTCAAGCAGGTTCAGGATTTACGTGCAAAAGCAATTGAACTTCGAATAATTTAATCTTTCTACAGGAAACATCAGGGGCCGGCACTTAACAAAATCTTGTGTAAAACGTACGAACTGGAATATGAATCCCCCGGTTCATATACGGACGAAATCGCTGGCTAAAAAGTGAATTACAAACGCATGATGCGGAACGATTCAGGGGTGCCTTAATTCGATCTTGTGTCAAGCGTACTTTGCACTGCGAACGCCCCACGCTGCATGCTTTGCTTGATGAACGTAATCATGCGACTGCAAAGCCGAATCAGGGAATAATGCGTAATAACACATTGGTTACCGGTATGAATGAGATTACGTTCACATTTATAGATTATTACTCGATGTTGTTTAGTGCCACTCATTCTGTGAGAAATTCTGACATCTCGCGTTTCACATCCCTGGTGACATTTTTATCAGGAGATGATTGTTCTGTAATTAGTAACTCTTTCACACAGCAGAAGGTAGAAGTGACAATTGATCAATTACCTCTCTCAAAAACGTCTGGTCCTGAAGGCATTTCCTCTGAATTTTACAAAGCTTTTAAAACTGTCCTTGCTCCTATCCTGCTAGATGCTATCGTGGTGAGTTTTGATGTAGAAGCCCTTCCCGAAACCTTTACAATATGCCACACAGTCATAATTCCAAAGAGTACTGATTAAAACAAATTGCGCTCAGTTGAAAGCTATAGACCAATCACATTGGCAAATGCGGATTACAAGATTTTCGCCAAAATTTTATCAAATCGCCTACAGTTTGCATTGGTCCTCACCAGACATGCGGCTTGAAGGGCCGTGCCATTCAAAGTAATGTACGTATTGCGCGCACAATCCGCAAATCGTGCTGCTGCTCTCATGATCATTTTGCTTTACTTCAGGTCGACCTCGCAGAAGCATTTGATCGAGTTCGTTATCCATTCCTGTTTTCTCTTCTGGAGCCAGCGAATGTTGGTTCTGTAATACTAAAGGGGTGCAACTTTGCTATGGCTGTTCGACTCGCCTGATTGTAAATGGCCACCTATCAAGTCCCGTACCAATGAACTCTTCTGTGAAGCAGGACTGTCTGATGCCTCCCTGCTTTTTGCTTTTAACATGGAGCCACTTTGAGTGTTTTACATAACATAGTATCCATGGCTTCCTTCGTCTTGGAAATGAGGTTAAAAGGCTTGCATATGCTGATCTTGCGTTTTTCTGCACTGCCAAGATAAGCATAGACGAAGTTATATCCAGCATAGAACAATTTGACTTTGTTTCTGGTCCTCAGATGAATAACTCCAAGAGTTCCGACCTTTAGTTTGGTTCGTGGGGCTCAGCACCGCGCCTATATGCAGAAGTTGAATGGTCATGTGTGCCTCCAAAATATCTGGGCGTTCAACCTCATGCACTTAAGTGCAAATTACTGAAAAGAGCGAGTTCCAGTCGTCCAGCCTTATGCTGATACATTTTTGTTCCCTATCGCCTTTCAATCTTCGGTCGGGCTGAGGCCTGCAACATGTTTCTGGCGACAAAAAATTACGTGCTTCAGGTCCTCCTATGTACTAGACATTACATCCAGCGTTTTCACCGAATATTTGCGACGTTTATTTGATCATCAATGTTTGAACTAATTCGATGTGATAACCTATTCAGACCTTATTGTGCAGGGGGACTCGGCTTAGTGCATCTGTATGTAGGGCAGTTATTTGCCCGTTTATTATTTTTGTGATTGTTCACATCCGATTATAAGAGCATTTATAAAAGGTAATTTCATGAATTTGCTTCCCTACTTAGTGGTTTCTTGAGATTGTATTGACCGCCCGCAGTTACTAGGATTTATGCAGGAAGTTTATACTTCGGTGAGGTTTTTGACAGTACAATTCTTGAATGAGTACTTATATTGTTTCGTGCAAAGAGTCTATACAAGGCATTGATAGCAATGCTTTTTCCGCCACCACTGCATCATTCTTTATACTTTTGTTTTAAGGGTGATGATGTGCTAAAGAGGGTGCGCAAACTTCAGATTTCTCCTTGCATGAAAACATTTTTCTTTAAGTTACACACCGAAGCTCTACCTGTTAACACATGGCTCCATAGAAAAAAATATTTTTGTATCGTAAACTGCCGTCTGTGTGATGTGCCTGCACAATTGAGCCCTGTTTTATTATTTGCAAAGACGCAATCCATTTTTGGGACATGCTGCAACAAACTCTAAGGAAAGACTTTGTTCTAAATTCGTACAGTGTGCGGTATCTTGCTGTTACGCAATTTTATTACGAACTATATCACATGTTTTTTTCTCATTGGACTTCATAGCTTGTGGAAGTCATGCATGTTCGGTCGCAACGATGAACCCGTTGTTCTACCTAGAATCCATTTTAGCAGAATGATGCTGCAACTGAATGACATTTACGATGAAAATGACTTTCAACCTGATTAGTTTCCGGTGGTTACAGCGTGCCTTTTAGTTGCCTGCCTTTTAGTTGTGTTCTCTGTTGTGCAGCTCAGCAACGGCGGAGTGCTTCGTAAATCGTCTCTGTACATAACCCTTTCTGTACATAACCACGCGTAATAAATATCATGTCAGGAAAAAAAGTCCGCGGCGTGGCGTAGTATGTAAAGCGCTCCGCTGGGGATCCAAGGGATGTAGGTTCAATTCGCGGTGGAGAAACAGTTTATTAATTTATATTTAACTCCCGCTCTCGAAAGCGTGACAGCGGTGCTGACAGAGAGAGAGAGAGAACTTTTCGTTCTCCAATAAAGTGACAATCCCGCTCTTCGGGGGTTTGATCTGGTAAGTGGGACAGTCGCCTCAGTTGCAGGCCGGCAGTTGTTGGACTCTGGCGGCATCTTCGCCCAGTCGAACAATTTCTTTTGTCGCTCTTGGGTCTGAGCTTCACAGAAGGTTCTCCCAGGTGCATTTAGTTACATTTTTGACCCTGCCTGGTGACTTCGCGCATTCCCATATGATGTGATCTAGTGATTCCCTTTCCTTACATAATGAACATAGGTCTGATTGTATTTGAGGCCATATATGGCTGACTAGAACTGGGTTCTGGTATGTATTTGTCTGTAGCTTTCTCGGTGTTACTGCGGCCTCCTTGCCTAACGTGGGGTCTGGTGGTGGTAGAACACTCCTGCTCAGTCTGTAGTGCGTTGTTATTTCGCTATAGTTAATCAGGTTCTCTTGTTTGCCTCGCTCCGGTGCCACTTCACCCACCCTCGACCATTACTTATGGGAATGCCCACATCCCATCCGCGTTCCTCCCGTCAAACACCCTACCCCCACCTCCCGGGAGGCTGCACTTCTAGCCACGCAACCTGCAGATCAGTTGCAGCTGCTCGAGCGGGCTAAGCTAGAAGGAACAGCCAGAGGGCTCCGGGTCTAAGAGGTCCTCCTGGGAGTGTTTACAATTATTTTTTTTAAATAAAGTTCTTTCCTCCTCCTCCTTGCTCCAGTGGCGCTCCTCCAGTTAGCTGGTTTGTGTGCCGCCTCGTTTCCGGGCACGCCTTCGTGGGCTACCGTCCAAACAAGGGTGACATCTCTTTCTATTCGCTTTTTATTGGGTTCTACCCGCTATCATCGCTATGACTGCTGAGCACCTGATTGCGCTTTTACTGTCCTTATGTATTTTGACTCGCTCTTAGTGGGGGCCAGTGCTATTGCAGCCTCTTCGCTGTCTGTATCAATCTTTTTTTTATAGAGTTCGTTGTAACAATTTCTCGCTTGCCATTAACTGCGACTGAATTCATTTTTCTTTTACTGGAGTATTCAGCGTCTACATATGCAATTCTACTAAGATTTTCTGCCTCGAATCTCTGTCTGTGTTTCTGCCCTTTTTCCTCGTCTTTGCTTATTATATTCAGGGTGCATGTTCTCTAGTATGGGGAAATATAGATCCGTTTCTAGTCCTCCCCTCTCATTTCCTTGGTCTTGTCCCAGTATTCCTTCAGTTGTAGACCTATTTTCCCCAATATTGCCACGGTGTTGGTCACTGGGGCTAGCCTAAGAGAGCCGGTACAGGTGAAAATCAACGGTGACAGGTTTACATACGGCCTGCGAAGGAGGTGCCGATCCACTTCAACGTCTTTCGCTCCGAGCGCCCCCTGGTATTCCTCCCTCCTTAAGCGTAACGCACACAGACACACGTAAGCAAACAAGAGCAGCGAAACGAAAGCAAACCAAAAAAAATGTTTGCAGATGCAGTTTTTCAGTTACCGCGCAAAATATGGCTTTATTGGCAAGACATGAACTGTTTCTGGACGAGGTAAATGGCAGCCTCTCTACTCTGGGCTATCTGGAAGCACCTTATTGTTGACGTCGCTGATGCGGCGCAAGATTTTGTATGGTCGGAAGTAGCGGCAAATTAGCTTTTCTAATAGGCCGCGGCGTCCAACAGGAGTACTCACCCACACCTGGTCCCCGGTATTGTAGGAAGTTTGTGTGTGGCGGAGGTTGCAACGGCGTGAATCCTTGTCCTGTTGCTAAGCGATGTGGACGCGTGCTATTTGGCGCGTTTGCTCAGCCTATTGGGCAAACTGCTCCGCGTCAGAAGAAAGCTCGCTATCTGTTTGGTAAGGGAGCATTGCGTCCAGCATCGTCCGAACCTCCCTGCGGTGAACAAGTCGAAACGGCGTGAAACGTGTCGTCTCTTGGACTGCCGTATATCAGGCGATTGTCACGCATGGTAGGATCGCATCCCAAGCCTTATGCTGGGCATCGACATAGATCGCCAGCATGTCTGCCATGGTCTTTCCGTCATCCAGTTCGCCCGCGGGTGGCAAGCAGTAGCTTTTCGATGCGCCGTACCACTGAGATGAAAACGTCGGCCATCATTTGCGAAGTAAAGGCAGTCCATCAGTAATAACACAGGTAGGAGCACCATGCCGCATTATGATCTGGTGTACAAAGAAATGGACAACTTAAAATGTTGTACCACTAAGTAGCGCTCTGGCTTTGGCATTGCGAGTCAGATAATCTGTGGCAATAATTATTCAACGGTGGCCACCGGAGGACCGAGGGAAAGATCGAGAAGGTACATGCTTACTTGGTCAAATGGTGCGCGTGGTGGTATTATGGGCATGAAGAGGCCTGCAGGCTTTGATTGCGGAACCAGTTCCGACGCTGACATTACCGACAGCTCTGGACATAGTGCTTAACAACAGTGGAAAAGTTAGGCCAGTAGAATATCTGTCGTATTCTAGCAAGTGTGCGTGAATAGCCCAAGTGGCCAGAAGTTCGTTCATCTTGGCACGCGGAAAGGATTGCTCTCGCAGAGTTGTGGGTAGGTTCTCGACTCCGATCTAGAGTTGTGCTTATAGAGCACACCACGTCTTCGGCAGAACGTTGAGAGGGTCTGAGAAAAGCCCTTAGGTATGGTGGCTGACTGACCTTCTAAATAATCAATCAGGGCTCGCAACTCTGGATTAGCACGCTGCTGGTTAGACATATCGGAAGCATGAACAGCTCCGAGGAAGTTGTCAGCGTCATCCGTGTATGGTGAAGCGAGCTCGACAGGCGCACAAGAGAGCGTGTCAGCATCTCAATGCTTATGTCCAGGCTTACAGACTATAGTGAGGTCGAACTCCTGTAGGCGAAGACTCCATCGTGCCAGGCGGGAGCATGGGTCACCCAGGGTGGCAGCCAACAAAAGGAATGGTGGTCAGTAACCACTTTAAATGGGCGATCATAAAGGTATGGGCGAAATTTCGCAGCAGCCCAAGTGATTGAGATGCATTCCTTTTCAGTCGTTGGATAGTTCATCTCGGTGCGTAATAAAGTACGGCTGGCGCAGTCGATGACTCGTTCAACACCCTCTTAACGTTGCACGGCAACCGCTCCAAGGCCAATGTTACTGGCGTCAGAGTGTACTACTGTCTCATCCTGCTCATCTAAATGGGCTAGATTAGGCGGAGATTGGAGACGGAGAAGCAGCTCGGCAAAAGCATCTTCTTGCTCGTAAGTCCAAACAAAAGGGGGTGATCCGAGTCAGTGGTTCAGCGAGATCAGCGAAGTTATCGATAAAACGCCGGTAGTAACTGCACAAGCCGAGAAATTGGTGAACAGCTTTTTTGTCACGTGGAATCAGAAATTCCGCAACAGCCGCAAGCTTATCAGGATTGAGCCTCACGCCGGCGGCACTGACGACATGACCTAAGAATTTGAGCTCTCGATTCATAGCCAAAGTGGCATTTCTGTGGCTTAAGTGCAAGTTTAGCGGATCGAAGGGCTTCCGGTACTGACCGCAGGCAGCTAAGATGTTGAAACGATTCTGAAAAGACCACGTCATCTAGGTAAATATAGGCAACACTGTAATTTAAGGCAGGCGAGGACAGTGTCCATCATCCGCTGAAATTTGGCCGGCGCGGAACAAAGTCCGATAGGTAAAACTTTAAATTCGTAAAAGCCATCGGACGTGACAAAGGCTGTCTTCTCATGATCTTGCTCATCTACCTCAATCTGCCAATAGCCACTTTTTAGATCGATGGACGAAAAATACTTCGCACGCTGAAAGCGGTCGAGAGAGTCGTCAATCCGCTGTAAGGGGTAAATATCCTGTTTATTACGGTGTTTAGCTTGCGGTAATCGACGCAAAAACGTAACGTGGCGTCTTTCGTTTTAACGAGACCGACCGGGGAAGACCACGGGCTATGTGAAGGCTGAATAACATCATCTTCAAACATATCTTTCACTTGTGACGTAATAACTCCGCGCTCGGAATATAACCAGCCCTTATACATAGCATTCATTGATTACGAAAAAGCATTTGACTCAGTTGAAACCTCGGCGGTAATGCAGGCATTGCGAAATCAGGGGGTAGACGAGCCGTACGTGAAATTGCTGGAAGATATATATATGGCTGCACAGCAACCATAGTTCTGCATAAAGAAAGTAACGAAATTCCCATAAAGAAAGGTGTTTGGCAAGGAGACACAATCTCCCCAGTACTATTCACAGCTTGCTTAGAGGAAGTATTCAGAGACTTGGAATGGGAGCAGTTAGGGATAAGGGTAGATGGAGAATACCCCAGTAATCTGCGATTTGCTGATGACATTGCCTTACTAAGCAATTCGGGGGATGAACTGCAAATAATGATTGATGACCTAGACAAGAAAAGTAGAAACGTAGGCTTGAAAATGAATATGCAGAAGACTAAGGTAATGTTCAACAGCCTCGGGAAGGAACAGTAATTTACATTAGGTAGCGAAGTATTGGAAGTACTAGGTGAATATGTCTACTTAGGACAGGTAGTAACCGCAGATCCGGACCATGAAAAGGAAATAACAAGAATAAGATTGGGATGGAGCGCATTTGGCAAGAACTCGCAGATTATGACTAGCAGCTTACCGGTATCGCTAAAGACGAAAGTATATAACAGTTGCATCTTACCTGTACGCACCTATGGCGCTAAAACGGGGAGGCTAACCAAGAGAGTTCTACTTAAGTTGAGGACAACCCAGAGGGCTATAGAACGAAAAATGGTAGGGGTAACGTTAAGAGATAGGAAGCGTGTAGAGTGCGTCAGAGGAATAACTCAAGTTACCGACATTCTAGTGGAAATTAAGAAGAAATGGACATGGGCAGGACATGTAGTGCGAAGAGAGGATAACCGATGGTCGCTGAGGGTAACAAACTGGATTCCAAGGGAAGGAAAGCGTAGCAGGGGGCGGCAGAAAGTTAGGTGGGCGGATGAGATTAAGAAGTTCGCAGGGGTCAAGTGGATGCAGCTAGCACAGAACCGGGTTAAGTGGAGAAATATGAGAGAGGCCTTCGCCCTGCAGTGGGTATAATCAGGCTGATGATGATGATGACATCGAGTTTCCACGCAACATCTTGGTTAAGGTGCGGCCGTTGATCCCGGCGTCAGCCTCCGCACGACGTAACTCCGCAGCAGTCTCCTGCTTTCCTGCCCAACGATGCCTCAAGATACCGTCCCCACACCAACGGGGGCCTTGCCAATGGTTATTCTCACCCACCCGTGCGATCCTGGCAGTTTCACTGGTACCGGCACTACGGACGTGGACGAATGGATACGCAAGTACGAACGTGTGAGCACCTATAATCGCTGGGACCCGACCCGCATGCTAGCGAATGTTGTTTTTTACCTCGAGGGCACTGCGCTAGCCTGGTGTGAGACTCATGAAGACCAGATGACTAGTTGGGTTACTTGCAAAGAGAAGCTCCGCGAACTCTTTGCAAAACCCCTTGGTCGAGAGCTTACTGCACAGCGAACCCTCGAGACCCGCCTCCAGACAGCTACCGAATCACACGTGGCCTACATCCAGGACGTCCTCGCCCTTTGCCACAAAGTAGATCCCAACATGTCAGAGTCCGCCAAAGTTGGTCATGTCGTGAAGGGCATCGCCGAGGATGCATTCAAACTGCTTGTGTACAAAGAGTGCAACATAGTTGACGCCATCATCAAAGAATGCCGCCGTTTTGAAGACGCCAAAAGTCGTCACATAGCCCATTCATTTGCCCGCCTTGCAAATTCTGCTCCAACTTCTTCGCATCAAGATTTGCCCTCCCAACACCAGCCAACGTCAACCCAAAATGTAACCCCTATTGTCCGCCGCGAACTCGAGGCCATTGTTCCCGCTACCTTGCCACCACATTTGACCGACGGTCACCACCCGGACGTTACCCTAATTCAGGCCGTTGTCCGCCAAGAGCTCGCCACCTTGGGACTCAACGCCGTTGCTGCTGTCAGCCCGCACCCTGTCGCCGACGTTCGCGCCGTTTCTCCTGGTCGACATCCTTATGACACCGACGTTCGCACAGCTTATCCTGGCCGGTTTGCTTATAACCCCGACGTTCGCAACCTTTACTCTGGCCGACCTACCTATGCGGCCCCGCGTCGACGTAATCCAGACGAATGGCGCGCATCCGATAACCGACCTATTTGTTTTACTTGCTCCTGCGTGAGCCATATCGCCCGTCATTGCCGAAATCGTTGGTTCCAGCCACAAAGGTACCGCCTTCCTCCCTCGTCTATCTACGACGAACCCTTCAAGCACAGCCGCTGATACCGAGTCTTCACGCCCAAACCGGTCACCCTCCCCCACCGCTGTCAGACCCGATCGCCCCAACGCCGTCACTTTTCATCTCCCAGTCCATATTGCCGCTCCCCGACGGAAAACTAGGCGCTGCAGCGTCTAGAGATGATGCTGTAGTAGGAACCACGATCTCAAATCCTCGTCTAGCTCTTCGTACGCGCCGTAATTTGCTCACCGTGCTCGTGGATGGCACAGCTGTTCAAGCCCTCATTGACACCGGTGCGCAAGTTTCTGTCATGATCCCAGAACTCCGTTCTCGCTTTCGAAATGTGCTTACTCCTACCCCTATAAGGGTTGTGCATGTTGCAGATGGAGCAACGTAAAACGTCATTGGCTTGTGCTCTGCTCACGTAACGATTTCTGGCCGCCATGCTACTGTCCTGTTCACAGTTCTGCAGAATTGTCCCCACGACATCATTCTTGGCCTCGATTTTCTTTCTGACCATGCAGCCATCCTAGACTGTGCAACAAGCGTCGTTGAACTTGACCTCCCCTCTCCTTTCGACCCACCCTCTCCTGTTCTGCACCGCCTTTGTAGTGTCGACTTTGTCCGCCTGCCACCTGAAGCCGCAACTTATGTTACATTCGGCTCTGTACCCTCTATTCCCGATGGACGCTATATCGTTACCCCAACCCTTGATGCTCCTCTAACCCGAAGCGTTGCCCTTGCCTATGCCGTCGTCACAATGACCGCTAACCAAACATGCCTCCCTGTTTTGAACTTTACGTCGCAAATCCAGCCCCTCCCGCAAGGCATCTCGCTCGCCAGCTGTGCCCTGTGAATTAATATGATATCTTCGTTGTGGCCACCGGTCCTCCCAATCTTAGTTTTCTCTAGCCTTCTTTGTTTGTGTAGCGAGAGTTGCCTCAATTATTTCATCTAGTGTGTTGTGTAGTTGTGTATTGCCAGCATCATTAGCCGGCGCGTGGAGGTACTTCCCGGGATGTGCATTTTCTGATCATGCTATCTATCCAATAGGCCGAGTATGCCTTGGGTGCTGGCAAACTTTCCGCGGACCCGTTGGATGCTCGGAAAGTAGTGTACGCTGGAGCTATCCTGTGAGCCTCTTGGTTCCCTGCCACCCCCATGTGCCCCGGTACACTTGTGCTGATGTTTGAGGACGGAAACCGAACATGGTGTCCGCGAAAATGTGATGTGTTTCGAGAAATTCGGAGTGTGTGTCACGCACTATTGTCTCCATTAGTTTGCTGACACAAGACGTGAGAGAGATGGGTGAAGGTTCTCGACATCAATAGGTTTCCCGGCCATCAGGATGAAGGCCACGAGAGCCGATTTCCAATCGAGAGGGAGAGGAGTGCCTCCGTCCCAAATACTATTGATGCATTTGAGGAGCACGGCACAGACTGCGTCAGGATGGTTGGCCAAAAGCTTGACAGTAACCGCTTCGCACCCAGAAGCAGTGCCACGCTTGATATTTCTTAAGGCCGCCCGAAGATCGTGCAGCTAGAACGGAATGTCCAGCTCCGTGTTCTGTTTGCCTGTATACGAGTAGGCAACCGGCCGGGTGTCCTTGGAGGAGCATAGGTATTCAAGAAGGACTTTCTGTTGGGCTAGTTGGTGCAGCATTTTTTAACAAAAGGACAAAGCGCTAACGACACATTCACAAGAGAGAGGACACGGACAAGCGCTCACTGAGAACTGATCTTTTATTGTCCTTCAATAAAAGATCAGTTGTCAGTGAGCGCTTGTCCGTGTCCTCTCTCTTGTGAATGTGTCGTTAGCGCTTTGTCCTTTTGTTAAAAAATGCTGCACCAACTAGCCCAACAGAAAGTCCTTCTTGAATACCTTTCTTATACAGTGGGCCCTTATTTATGTGTTTCATCTCCTACGGCGTATCTGGCTGCGCTTGTCACCAATATCACATGGTCAACCTGCCGAGCCAGACACGTATCGTTCTGCCTCAAGAATGGACTGGTCCCAGGTGAGGTCATCACTCTGTTCGGCCTTCCTACGGCCACGTTAAGCGGGTGTGCAGGATTGTACGATCAGAACTGTGGAGACAAGTGAGGTTCTTCTTTGACTGTTTAAGTGTCGCATGTCACAACCAAGACCCGGAATGGATCGCCGAGAAGAAATTTCGAGCATACAGGAAGCTTGCAGCTCAGGCTGTGGAGTTCTGGTGGCGTCACATGTTGAACAACACTCCTAAGAACCCTACAACGAAGGAACGCAGCGCGGAAGTGAAAGGTCTTGGGCAAGCGAAAATCCCTGACGAAGTTAGCAAGGTTCTTTCGAAGGGACCGAAGTTCAGCCTCGAACCTGCGAAGGTGGCCCATGAGCTTCTATCTTTGAATAGGAGCGTTGCGGGGAAGGCGTCGCCTGAAGACCGCGAGAGATGCCTGCTGGACGGTGTAGATGCTCTGTCAAGAACAGTTCCGAAGAGAGCCACATGTAGCCGATCTAAGATGAACACCGTCGTCACTTTCTTCAAGGAAAGCGGTATGCGGCTAATGCAAGCCAATAAGGAAGGAGGCTTCGTGGTGGTCCCGCCAGGCATCTACAAAGAAAAGGCCTGCCGTGCTGTTGAAAAGAATTTCGCTCCAACAAGTTTCAAGCCAGCAAAAGTAAAATCACGGGCAGTCTTCATCTGTAAAAACCTTGAACTGGACAAGATAGCGAATGCTATAAGCAAATGTAAGGAAAATACGCTAAGCATCTTTTTCACGGCCAAGACTCATAAAGAAGAAGTTCCGTTTCGTTGCATTGTTAGTGAGCGCGAGTCTTGGCAACGACATATAAGCCAATTTCTCTGAAAACACCTGAACTCGCTTGAAGTAGAGGATCCTTTTGCTACTGAAAATTCAACTGATGTGATAGGTCTCTTACAGTCCTGTGGAACTGTAGGCAGTTTTTTCTCAGTAGATGTTAAACATCTTTTTTATGCTATTCCACACAAAGAGCTGTTTGTAGCTGTTCAGGCTTGTATTGAAAAGACAGGTGTTGTGCGCTTCCAGAATGCAGCCGACATGTCAATAGAACGGTTCCTTTCCTTGTTAGAATTTTATCTTAGCGCCACTTTGGTCCGCTTTGAAGATCAGGTCTACATACAAAAAAGAGGTATTTGCATAGGTTCTTGTGTTGCTCCTGTTTTAAGTAACATTTTTTTGTCAGCCATTGACTCAGTTCTTGACAGTAAATTGGACAAAAGGAAAATTCTGAAAGTGTTTAGGTATATAGATGATTTTCTAATAGTGTTAAACAGACAGGACCCATCGACTTACAAAGGCACTATTAATGAAATTCTAGAAATGTTTAGAGAGTGTAGCCATGGCTTGGAGTACACCTTTGAACTTCCAGAAAGCAATAAGCTACAGTTTTTGGATTTAGAACTCTCCTTTGCACAAGGTGTTTGCTGGATGTACCACCCCAGAGCACAAAAATCGCTTTTATCTTACGAATCGGCCCACTCGAAGACGGTAAAAAGAGCCATAGCCACATCAGTCTTGGGATCGTCTTTAAATAAGTCGTGTGAACACTGCATGCAAAGTGGCTTTGAACTTCAGATTGAAAAGCTACATAAGGCAGCTTTCCCACAGACCGTTATATCTGCTGTAGTTGAGTCCTTGATCAAAAAAGTAAAAGGTACGGGAGGTAGGACCACTCAAGAGGATTCTAGAAGGGTTAAGCCTGTAGTTGTGCCCTATTGTCATCGCACGGCGCACAACCTGAAGAAGGTCGCAAATAAATTTAAAGTCCCAGTAGTATTTTCTGCCCCTTGCAAGCTGGCTTCCCTGTGCCCTCGGATTAATAACCCGAGACCAGTAAAGGAAACATGTGGAACACGCCATGCCCAACCATATGTCGGGTGCAAGGAAGGCGTTGTATATGAGATCCCACTCACTTGCGGTAAGGTATACATCGGCCAGACTGGCAGATGTTTGAACGAGCGTTTGAGAGAGCACGAGCGATCGCTTGAGAAAGGCACTGGATCTAATCTGCCAATTCATTGCAAGAAGTGCAAATGCATGCCTATACTAAAAGAAACTTCTGTACTAGATAAAAGTCGAGACAATGTAGCTCGTGAGCTGAAAGAAGCCTTCTTCATAATAAAGAAAGGTCTAGATTGCGTTAGCGAACCGTCTAAAGTGCTGTATCAGAGCGAGTTCTCTTTTTTAGAAGGGCGCGGTTGATTTTCGCGCATGAATTTTAGAGTCGCATTAAGATGAGCATGCCTGATGACTGAATAAACTAATATCTTTATTATGCTAGAGCGCTTGAAGATTTTCCTTTTAGTCGTATGTCTGGAAGAAAGGAAAAGGAAAAAAAAAAGAAAAAAAAATTGTGATTGTCAGTTTTTTTTTTATCAATTTTTATGATTGTCTTCATGTTGCATCGGGCCCTATACACCACGTGTCATAGATCAGTTTGTTGTTTCCGAACCATCCATCATAACTGTTTTTATCGCTTTTATGCCTGTTGTCTTTTATCGCTTTTATGGTCCTTTCACCTTTTGACGTTTGCTGCATCTGATTAGGGCCGCCACGGTGTGCCTATATATTGTGTTTTTCCTTCAATAAAAGATCAGTTGTCAGTGAGCGCTTGTCCGTGTCCTCTCTCTTGTGAATGTGTCGTTAGCGCTTTGTCCTTTTGTTAAAAAAAGGAGCATAGGTATTGGTCCCTGAGTGTGTGCACTAGCTATGTAGTCATGCTCTTATGTAAATGGCGTTGGGTTTCCGTGCGTGTTTGATCGATAAGCGCGCCGAACAGGCGCCACGTATTGCGGTCATACATCTGGCTCACAGCCGTGTTGCACCTGCCCACCCAGTTAGTGTCGGCTAGCTGAACACCATATTCCGCGGCTTGATGTGTGAGTTGGAGGATGCGCTTCTTGAGGCGTTTTTTATGTTTCTGTTTTTTCCATTTTTTGGTAAGGCTGCGGCGGGCCTCCCAAAGATGTAAGAGGTGGTTGTCCACGTCCGATTTTGCTTCCGTGAGCTGTATCTGCGTTTCGTTTTGTTTCAGTGCAGACATAAGTGATTCGTACCATGTGTCATATCCCTACTGGAGGGGGTCTACGATAGACAGAGATGTGCGGAAAGTTGTCCAGTCCGGGATACAAGCCTGTGTTTGTAGGCGTCTCAGCGGACGCATGTACATGATTTTGTTGATTAAACAGCGGTCACTATACAGTCATTATACAGTCGGCATGGCGTATGTTGCGTGTAAATGTGCGATCCGGACAAATGTCTCATTGAATCGAATTTCCTAAAATTGTTGGGCTGGCGGGGTCAGTGTGGAGAGTGAGTCCGAGTGTAGAAAGAAGTTCAGCAAGCTTCCGCCCACGTTCGTCCCCTTGAAGGGTACCCTCCAGCGCTTGCTCGGAGCGTTAAAACCTCCGACAATCAGAAGGGGGTCCCTTCCCGCCAACTGGATAGCTTGTATGAAAATTTCACTGAATGTAACGTCCTTAACATTCGGTGGGAAGTAAAGGTTTAGAATGCGCACAGGTGGATCAGACCATTTTAGGGGCAGTACCGACACCATCGCGTACGCGAATGGTGGTGTTGCGGAGACCCTGACCTCCTGAGCAGTATATTGCTATATTGCTTGTGAACAAGTATACGTCTGCGGGTTGTGTTCATATGTAGTGTAGTTTGTGAGCTTGACGCCGGTGCCAGGCTCCTGCAGGGCGGAGTTCAGCCCGCTTCTTGTTGTTCTTGAGACCTCTGCAGTTCCACTGTGTTAGTGCAAGGGGCTGAGTTGTTCTGGCTCTCGACTTAGGGTTAGTGGCCATGGTCGGAGACGAAGGTTGGGATCACGTTGCTAAGGCACCCCTGTCTGCTAGTGTCCGGCGCAGACTTGCAGGAGTCTTCAGAAACGTACGTCAGACTCATTGGGAATGACTCTGTTAAACTTTGAGGGGCGGTTAACATCCCTCATGGCGCCTACGCGTTTACGGAAGCACGGTTTTTCTTGTATATATTTTCGGACAATATGAGTTACGGCTTCTGTCTCCTGTGCAATGACACTCTCCATCTGACACGCGATTGTGTCATGGATAAGTTTGGGAAGATCTGCCAATTGTGTTTCAATAGCGGTGACCCGGGTCTTCAGGGTCGTGAAGCGACTCTCCAAATGATTAGGAATCTCCCTGTCATATTTACCTCCTCGTCGCTCGAGGAGGGCTGAGTCTTGATTTTTGCTTTCAGCGAGTTAAGCTCGCTGGCTACTTTTTCGATTTGAGCTCGCAAAAGGGTGAGCTCGTGTTTACGTTCCTGCGTCTCGGCGGTGCTGGTCAGGGAGGCAGAGGGAGGGAAAGGAGAGAAGGCGGCCCTAGCCCAGCTGCCTACCTTGGATTGTTTACAGGTGGCGCCGTCATTAGGAGGGCACAGAGCTGGGAACTCCGCTTCTGCAGGTGGTGGCGTTGCTGCCGCTGTCTTGCCATTTGATGGCGTCCCACCGCTGTTCTGCGTCTCTTGTTGGCGTTTTGGTTTTGCGGGGGTGCTCCGACGTCCTAGGCCTTGGCTGTTGAGGCCTGATGAATGTCTCTGTGCATTCACGGGAGCTGGTGAGGTGCGGGCCCCCGCATATTATGCACAGTGTTTTGCATCCGTGGGGAGCATCCCCTCAGCTCCAGCCCCCCCCCCCCCCCCCCATTTTGGCCACAAATTCCCCACCTTTCATTCACTGGGATGGGCGCAATTGTCCACCCTGTGCCCCAGTGTGCCGCAACGGTAGCACGCTGGCACTGTTTTTTATATCCCCTTACGGGAGTCAGTTCTGCGTTATTGTCAACGCACCGCGGAACGTTACGTCTCGCGATAGTGAGCACAGCTGTGTTTCAGCTCCCCAGCTTGCGCACATGGGCGAGTTCTCCACCACGCCACTGCGCACTGTGCTTCAAAGAGTCTCTAGTTTCCAGGTTATGCACAGTAATCACTCCGCGACACACATCACCGGTGAGCTTGAGGTGTCCGTGAAGCGTGAGGTGTCTTTTGCTGGTGTTAAGTTTGAAGTCCGTGAGCAGCTTCTGAACTTCCTCGGCGTTCTTCGGGCCACAGACGATGTTGTTTGCTTCCTAATTGGGAGAAATTATGATGGCGTTCATGTGCTGCCTACCGATGTATTTGGAAATGGCAGCGCCACGCTCATCGTGCTGAAACGCTGTCTTGAGGGGACTGTAGTGCGTGGCTTGATAATGTTCATGTAGTCGTCAGGATTCATCTTGACCCTTTTTTTTAGCGTCCACTTATACAGTGGGGACGAAACCTTCTTTGGACCTTTAGAAGACGGAGCGCGAGCGTCTCCCGTATCTGCATTGTTCAGAGGAGTCTGTCTTGGCCGCTCCTCGTGCGTTTTGCCGGCGACGCCGGCGGTTCTCGACGATTTGAAAAAGGGCAGCTTGCTCCGCCGATATCGGGGATTGGCCATCCTCTGGATGGCTTATGGAGACGGATGACCACGACATAGTCGTGGGGTCGTAGCCGCGTTGTTCGGGCAGAACCATGTTGCTTGGGTGAACAGCAGGCGTCTCCGCGACCAGCGTCGGGGACCCACAGCCGTTAGGCCTAGCTCCTTCGCTACGTGGTGATGCGAAAAGTTGGTTTAAATGTCCAGAAATTGAGCGCACCTGGATACGATTGGTGTCTGTAGGATTTTGCTGCCTGCACGGATGCAGATGCGGAGGTTTCGTACAAGGTAGATCAAGATATCCGCGGCTCCAGCCGAAAATTGACGGAGCCAATACGCCACGCGTCCGATCACTCCGCGCTGCGCTGGACGGTCTTGTGGAGCTACTAGTAGAACTTTTATATTCTCTCTGTAAGCTTAGGATGGACCTCTAATATCTCTTTTTTTCAGCTTAGTGCCAAATGCTGTTTAGTAAGTTGTAGAGCTGGTTTAGATACAACCGACTCAGTTCTTGTTTTGCGAACCTGCCTCCTACGTGATTGTCTATTCCAGCCCTTAAGAAAGCCCGCGAAATGTGAACAATTCCACGTGACTGTACGCTTGCGCTACCGTATTGCATTTGTTCCAGATGTACGGCATGCTGATTCTTGAACAGCATGGCGCGACCTTCGACTGCCTGGTGCAGAAGCAATGCGGCGAATAAAAGCGAAATCAAGGGAGGGAACAAGCAAAGGGACGTAACCATGCTGCCTAAGAGTGTCGTCTGCTTGGCTGTTCATCTGCGTAGGACCCCTCTAATCACGTTTCATGTCCGTCCGAGTTCTGAGAGAGCATGTTCTATCCGATCTGGGCTTGTGGCTTTGATTTGTGCACACTAATAATTCTCCAAGTACTGGAAATCCCTCGGCTACATTTGCGGGAATGTTTCGAGGAGGTCTGTTCTGAAATTATCCAGTCTGCCGATATTTAAATGTCCTCAGCAATAATATATTCAGAATGTAACGAGGATAAATCGATATTGTGCATGCTGATTTCATTATTGCAAATATGTGATTTCCTTACCGATATTATCGGCACTATATAGAACGGTAGCTTATTTTGGCGCCGATGCATTCAAGCCGATTGTGGCAGGGGCTGCTTCACGCTAATCAGAACAGCCTAGCACACCCGTCGTACTGCAGCCGCTGGAATTGTAGGCATGCCTTTGCCATCGCTTGCTTAATCACCTTCTTCGTCCTCCGTCAGCGCTGAGTAGTCGTCATTCGTGAGGTGCTAATAAAGAATTGGCTGGACATATGTTTTATAGCGAAATCAATACTACGACAGTCAAATCGAGACCTCGGGTGGCCACAGCTACGCCGTGAAGAGGCGTAGCTATGATCTCCTCATAAAAAATCAGCCTGCCAGATATTTGAATTCACGTTGCCCCCATGGCACGGAAAGGAGCTGCCAACTCGGGTGGCTCCATTCATATGGTAAGGTGATATCAGAATCAACCTGATAGAACCATGAGCATTCTCGTTACCGATACGATATGCATGCATGTGCATAAGGCTTGGTTGAAGCGTGACTTTATATGTGGGCTGGTGATTTACGCTCTCGCGTCTTAAATGACGAGCTTAAGTGTCCGCAATAATGTAGTACCTTACACTGATAGTGCGTGGTAGGGGAACAATGTATTAGGCAAAAGAAGCTTCCGCTATTGCTTTCGAAATTCAACAAGGGTTAACCAATTATTCTTACACCGTGACTAGAGCTAAACAACAATTAATTTTTTTAATCAACCAAGCGTGCATGATCCCCTTCTGAAAATAAACGGCCGACAAAAACCGCTTTGAGCAGTCTAAAAACTGCGAATGCATATACTGCCGAAGCTCGGAAAGCCCCGGCTGGGATCAGCGATAAGGGAGGGGCAGGCCACGACCGCCGACTCGGACGGATCACAATTGATAAAGTATCAATTGTGATGATAACAAAAAAAAAGAGTAAGAAAAGCACTGAAGTCACCTAATCGAAGACAGGCTTGGTTTTTACCTTGTGTCTTGGGGCAGCCCGTTCAAATGAGCAGAGGCCGCTCACTTTGGCACGGTCACTGTGTACGTTTAGTTTGTCAAACTTTGTTGGGAGTGCTGCGATGTTATAACGTATGCGCCCACTGACGTGACATTTTTGTTCATAATTCGCGTGCTTTTTTTAAATGCTAGCAAAAAAAAACGAAAATGTTGGAGGTACCGTTTTTGCCAAAGTAATCAATCGCAGCCCGGCCGGCCGGCGGAGGAGGCACGGGGAAGAGCTGCGGTGCTACCATCGCGATCGCCGGTCCCTGCTCTCCGGCGGCAAGTGTAAGTTGACTGACATAAAGTTGCTCCTTCATTCTCCTTCTTGTAATGGTGAAAAGTAAGCGAGTATCATGTGCGGTACCTGATTTGGCGCCTTGGGAACGCTGCGCTACTGAGAAAGGGCGCTCCGTACAACATCACGCGCTGAACGTTCCTTTTTGGCTGGCGCTGTGAAGCTGTGCTCTTCGTTAGCACATCGCTTTTAATATGAGTGCAGTGCTCTCGCAGTTGCAGCCAATGGAGAAATGCACTCTTTTGTACTCGTTTGGATTATTGGTTTATGGGGTTTAACGTCCCAAAGCAACTCGGGCTGTGAGAGATGCCTTAGTGGAGGACTCCGGAAATTTTGACCACCTGGGGTTCTTTAACGTGCACTGAGATCGCACAGCACACGAGCACCTTGATTTTCGCCTCCATCGAAGAGCGGCCGCCGAGACCGGGATTTGATCCCGCGTCCTTGGGAATAGTAGTCGATCGCCGTAACCACTGCGCCACCCCGGCGGGGTCGTTCGGATTGTCGGAAAAGTAAGACGGAGAATTGATTTTGAAAACTCGACGCGCTTTTCCTGAGGTTCTTAGTCATCTGTTGTGACCGCTACCGGATTTGCTGTGACGCTTAGCTAAGCTGACGGAGAGAAAAATAAAACATTTCCAGCTGTTTCAACTGTCCCACTTGGTTTGGCTTGTGGGATTTAACGTTCCAATGTGGCTCAGGCTATGAGAGACGTCTCAGGGGAAAACACAGGAAATTTTGATCACCGCCACCACTTGCTCCATACCTTCTTTCCCGCTGTTTGGTAACGTGCAAAATGCGCCTAGTGTTCTCCGCGTTAGTAATTGCGTTCATGCGTCAGTCTGCGGCCAATCGCTTCGTTTAAGGAGCGAACAGCATGAAAAATGTCATTCTCACACCTCAAACATACGTCGCCCATTTTCTCAATAAGTGCGGCCGTTTCTTTTTTTCTTTTGTTTTATGAGGAAACATCATGCGACTAACCTAACAGCAATATATGCTCTCGAAATGAAGAGAAATCCGGACACACGGCATTCGAACTGCGAATTATTCTTGCGTTACTGGCTATTACCTAGCGACTTGATTGGTAGTTTACTGCCCTCTGGCAGTGTGGTGCATTGATGACTCGATTAATTAGTGGCTCGAATGGAACCTACAATTGCAACAAAATATCAGGCTTACAAATCTGAGACTCCCACCTTTGCTGAGCTCCCTGACCGCAAAAAGGTGAAGCTGCAGAGGGAATTTCAATGCAAATAGAAGAAAAGCTTCTTCTTAAGCATCCTTCGCAATAATAAGGCTTTCTTAGGGGATCATATGTTAGGGAACATTTACATCACTCATCCGCTATAGGCAAATATTTTTGAGGCAGTTGCAATCTCCGCTCAGATTTTCGGCATCAAGTTTGGCACTGCAATCGCGAAAAGCGTTGCGCACTTGTGTGTGTTAGGAAGCGCGGGCAAATGCATCATCAACGGATTCGCCTCATTACACTATAGGAATATCCTCACTTGTAACAGCGAAACATATTGCCTGGATTTTGTTTCGCGAAGCGTCCTTATCGAACAATAGGAATAGCGGGAAGAACCAAACCGAGGTTTCTATCGCGTCTTCTCGCGCTGTGCTAACATTCTAAACGAGACAAAAACAACCGCTTTCCAAATCGCTTCATCTACGGGAGCTGTGTACTTGAAGGCACGAAATCGGACGCCCCGCATGCTCTCCGCTTACATTTCATCATCCCAAGAAAGCTAGCGAGGGAGCAGCCTCACGTAAAAAAAACTTACACTTGCAGCTGGGGAGTAGCGGCCACCGGCGGCGACCGCCACGCCACCGCTCGGCCCTGCGTTTGCTCCACCGGCCGGCTGGTCTGCTCGGTTAGTTTTCGCAAAGACAGTATGTTGCCAGAAATCCTGAATAGGGTGCATCCTGTCCCCCTCCACATCATGATGAGCCAACATGGCTCTAAACTGAATGATAAATATTTTCCAAAATTTATCTTCGTTAATTAAGGAATGTAAAAGCACTAAGAATAAAAGTACACTACGGCAAACGACTTCGCTTTTACCAAGCTTACCTGTACAGCGTTTTTGGTATGCTATGTTTGATTTGGTCTCGAGGATTTCACGTCGTGAATGGGAGTTTCAGGAATTTCGTCCACCTGGGGTCCTAACGTGCGCTGACATCGCACAGCACACGGGTGCCTTGCTTTTCACCTACCTGCATTAAAAAGCGGCCGCGATTAATTCGCGCATTTTTAGCCACAGTAGTCGAGCGGCCACTGCGCCACTATGGCGGGGCGGTCTATTTTATATCATGTTTATGCGAAACATGGATTTCGTTGCACACACTGGCAGAGAAGTAACTTTACTTAACGCTCATTACTTAAAGTTTGAGCCTTGACGCCTTTCTTTTAAAGAAGACAGGAATCTTACTTAGACAGGAATCTTACTTATAACGGAATTGATACAATTTGCATGAAATCTCTGTGTACTGGCTATGAATAATATTCTTGGCATTACGTTTTGAACTAGCATTCCTATGCCAATGCATTCCCGTTTTAAAAATATCGAGTTGTGCTTTATTTTGCACACTTATCGTTGTCATCTGTGCGGAACTGCAGATGAAATAAAGGCAGAAAAACGAATTGCGGAACGTAAAGAGGCGGCAAAGAGGAAACTGCCGGATGAGTAATTTTCCTGGTCTCTCAACGTAGTTTAACAGTTTTTCTTTCGTTCTCTGCCAAGTCAAAATTATCAGCAAGCAAGCGCACTGAGTGGAAATTCGAACTTTAAACGCGACGTTTCAATTATTCCTATCTTTCCGCTTTGTTTGTACAATAAAATGTTCAACACGTTCCTCCTAAAAAAATGATGAAACACTGTGACTTCATATTCACCCCGAAACCGCAACGGATACAGAATTGGCAAGAAGCTTATGTAGCTTTGAATTCAGAGTGCATGTTTTGAAATCATGCTGTAAACCGGACGCTTCCTCGGCGAGACATCTTTTGCATTAATAGCCTGCTTAAAATCGTAGTTAACACTGTTTATGGCAGTTTGGCCAGTGAGGCTTCCTGAACCTTTCTGCTTCAGTTTAACGGTCAATGTGCACAGATGGATGACTAAACAGATGATAGATATTCACGTAGACGACAGAGTTCTGGTACCGCTTGCACTTCCGTTTCATTCCATTCTTATTGGCTCTGTTAAGCGCGTCCGTCCGCCTGCACCAATGAACCTGTGTTGGATCCGTGCCAATAGCGTTCACGGTTATTTTATTCAGCCTTGCTTGTGATGCACGCCGAATAGGTGTATTGACTGAGCGATAAGTTATCTAGCTCGTCAAAAACACAATTGTGGACACGCAAAGTCTTTGCTCACAAATGCGTTTTTCCCACTCTTGTCTCTTCCCGTTCGGAAGGATAATGACTGAAGCTGCCGCCCTATCAGCCAGTTCGGTGTTTTATCTACTTCGGCGTCTCGTCTACACGGCCGCTTCCTGCGTGCTTTTTTTTCCTCCTGTTCTCTCTGGCAGGCACGAGGCGTCGCTATCTGACGCGGTTTGCGCGTTGCGGACGCGGCGAAAAGAGCAAGCTTTCCGTCGGCCGCGGTGTTGTGCCCGTCAGCTGGCTATGCGATGTATTCCAGAAAGGTGCAACTCCTACGGCTTGTGCTGGTTCTCCTGTACGCAGCGCCGCACGAAGGTAAGTCTCCCCTTTCAAAACTTGGTAAAAGCCGGCGTTTCTGTTGCACAGCGAAGGCCGTTTTGAAACGCAGAGAATGACACATCTTCGAAACACTTGTCAGTGCGCGCGTCTTCCATGCGTGCGCACAGATGCCCTCCGCCGCCATGCTGTGCAGAACATTCTGGTATTGCAAAACGCCATTGGGGTAGTGTTGACGAATCGTGGGAAATGCTCGATACTAAGGGAAATAGGATTTAGGTGGAACGAGAGAAAGAAGGTGGGTTACACGGTATTAAGGAGCACTGAACAAGGGAAAATGGGGTACGCCTCAATTTGCATGTCGAGCCAACGTTTGGACAAGTGGACTTGTCTTCGTCTGGGCAAAGCCATCATCACTGGCAGGGGTTTAGATACGCTGTTGCTTCCGAAGAAAAGCTGGGGAGAGAAAAGTGGGTGAGAGGAAAGTATGTGAAGGTGTGGAGAGAGGAGGATGGGTGAGAAGACAGTAGGTCATGCAGTGCAATAAAAAAAAAAACTTTCCTTCAGTATGTATTTTTCAGCGTGGAACCAGGAATCCTGTGGCCTGGAAACGAAATAAAGCGGCAGTACCAGGAAAAACCACTTTGCTGGGTAGACGATTAATCACCACTTAAGCAGGTTTGGTGCAGATACACCGTACAAAGGAACAGGCTTTGCAAAGGGCCCTGATAAGGAATATATCTTAGGGGGACAATTCTTAAATTTTTCTGCAAAAGGGGGGGGGGGGAGAAGGGCAAGAAGTACAAAGACACAGAATAATAACCTCACAGTGAACCACAACTGACATGAAAAAAAAAGTTCCAGGACAAATTCAAGTAACAAGTGATACTGAGGAAATGTGGTTGGAGAAACATGTGCAGCTTATGCTATTGCTGAGCGGAATAGACTGTACATGTGTTGTGAATAAACTGTATAATTAACGCTATGTGGTATTGTTTTCCCGAATAATTATGATGCAGAGGGAATATACATAAGGGATTCTAACGTTCCTTTAGAGATATTTATTTCTGCTGGTTCTGATGTTCTAAATTTATGAATTAGATACGCCTTTCTATATTTTCTGTCCCTTTTAGATTTAAAGCCTGAGTGGAGAATATATAATTTAATGTCTTCGAACTTATGGTCTTTGATTGAAATGCTGGGAAACTGCTTTCGGGAGGTTTTGCCTGCGTCTACTCGATGTCCATTAAGCCGTATGTTCATTAGTTGCCCTGTCTCTGCGATGTACTGTTTATGACAGAAGGAGCATTCTAGAAGGTAGACAACGTTTGAAGATGTGATGTTAAAGTCTGATTTTCCGTGGTGTCTTTTTGTATATTACTGCACGCCTTACATCTATGTGGAGAGCAAGGGCGTGGTTGTGTTGGATGCTTGTTGTCGAGTTTAGAATGTACTAGAATATCTGTGAGGTTTGCGTTACGTTTGTATGTTGCCCTTGCTGCCTCAGGATATATTTCTTCAGGCTTTCATTACACGTTAGCATGGAATGTTATTTCCGCAGAATATCGTTTATGTTTGGAAGGGCACAAAAGAATGCTGGCATTCAGAGTTGGCTTTTGGTCGTTTCGTGAGCCCATCGTTGCGGTTTAAAGTGCTTGATTTTTCAAGGGCCATATTAAACAAGTTGCCGGGATAGTTCCTATGGATTAGTATTGCTTTCAATGAATGTAGTTCGTTCAGGCAGTCATTATCATTCCTACATATTTTTCTAAGCCGTGTCGCCTGTCCTACAAATATTCCTTGCTTGCGATGTCTCGGATGATGACTCGTAAAATCTAGGTATTGTTGCTTATCCGTTGGCTTTTTGTACAAGGAAGTTTTAACTTTGCCATTTTCCACTGACACCGTGATTTCGAGAAAGTCGACCTTTAATTCGAGGACTGACAAGTGAATTTAATGCTGGTGTGAGGAATATTAAGATGCGAGACGAACGACTGGAGTGATTCTGATCCATGCTGCCATATTACGTAAATATCGTCAGTATAGCGAAAGTAATAAGTGGCTTTTCCGGAAATCAATTTAGTATATTGGATTCTAGGACTCCCATGAATATATTCGCGTAAGTCGGTGCGAATGAAGTGCTCATGCTGGTTCTAAATATCTGCAAATGATAGGATAAATCGAACTCGAAATAATTTAAAGTTAGGGCTAGTTCAAGAGCGAGAGATAAACTTCAGATGCATGCGAATGGCGGTTGTTAATTGATACTTGAGAGAGGGCGTCGATACCTTCATGGATAAAAATATTGATGTAGACTGCCGCGACGTCACGTGTCAAAGTATACAATTATCTGCAACATTGGTGGTGTTATTATACGCTCAATAATTCGGTGGTGTTATTATACGCTCAATAATAAAGGGATATGTGCCCTGCATAAACGAAGGAAGCTGGGTAGGGAGGTCTGCTAGGTGGCGATTAAGGAATATTGAGAGGTTTTCTGTGGGCATATTATTGTCGGAAACATTTAGTCTCCATGGTATGTCTGTGGTAAACAATTCTTCTGCGGAAACCTTGTGGACCTTGGACAGTAGGTAAAATCGTCCTGCTTATTTGTTTGACGGCTTAAGAAGTTTAAAGTGAATATCGGTGATTATTTCCCTGCCGAATAGATCTAATATTTTACTCAGGACGACTTCACTGAACAGTTCTGTCGGCTGGGAACTTTTCATAGTGGCAAGAGTTGTTAAGCTGTCTATACGCCTCTTTTTTGCAATTTTCAACTGAGAGAATCACTATGCTACCACCTTTGTCTGCAGGCTTGATAACTAAGTCAGTTCTAGGAGCTAGGTTGTCAAGAGTTACTCTTTCAGTTATAGAAAGGTTTTTGGGCGTTCGAGCTAGCTTTGTTTTTTCAATAGTGTTTTTCGAGACGGATTTATTATATAAGTCTAGTTCAGTGCTAGGCTCTGCATTAGGAAACCATGTTTTGGGGGCTCTGAGTAGGTTAGAGGCTCCCGGCACATTTTTTTTTTATTTTCTGTGAAAAATTCCTTAATACGCATTCTTGCGAATTCAGTTATATCTCGGTGAAGTTCATATTCATCAAAGCTGTTATTCGTTGGGCAAAAGATCAGGCCTCACCGCGTCCATTTCACAATGGACAAAGAATTCTTGCAGAGAATGCTGTCCTCGCTAAGTGCCGAGAAAACATGCACGACAGCAGAAAGGAGACCTTTCTGTACTTTGAAACGCACACATGCTCGGTATCTGATCTGAGGTCGTGTTTACAAAAGGTAGAAATTTGAATTTCTACATGTGAATATTTATCACTACCGCTTAGAGATTTAGAAATTGAAGGACATTGCTATCATCTACGTCCGGTCTCGTAGGTGATACCCGTCATTGTTGTGAAACAGCAGGAGGTATTCTTCGCTGCCAAGATGTGTCATTATCTACCGACAGCTTATCCGTTATGAATTAACACTGTTTTTGAACCTCAAGTTCTTGTTCTTTCCTTTTCACGAATTCTCGTGCTCGTCCGCGGTTAGTGTTAGTTTGTCCATTTGGTCGTTAAGTTCATCTACTTTTTTCTGACAGTGTTGTTTTAAAATGGCTATCAAAGCTTAAAACGCGTCATCTAAACTTTTTTTTCAGTGAATGAATAGTTACGGCGAAGTGTGCTTAGAGCGCACTTCACATTTATCCTAAGTCCTTTCGGTACCATTGCTTTCGTTAAATAATGTTTGTAAGTATCTAAATGCGATATGTAGTTACTGTGCTTTGCGGCTAATTTACTAGTAACAAGAAAAGGGCGACGTTTATGCTGGGGGATTTCGGCTCTAGGAGTCAGTCATTTCTTTTTGTTCCGAGTGGACTTCCTGATAGGGGTATGTTGGAGGATGGCTGACTTAGGACTGGTGTTCGTGGTGAAGTTAATTTTGGTGTCCGCCTGGAAGCTGGTGTCTTTCCTAGAATGTGTGGGTGTCTGTGTTAAGGTACTGCGGTATGTCGTCGGGTCTGTGCGCGCGTGTTGTTCCGCTGGTGTTGGTTCCACGACCTCCATTTGTGTGCACATGTCGCGAATACTAATAATGGGAGGTCGTGGGCGTTCCGGTTTTTGTCAGTTTTGTGTTTGTTCATATTTCAAAAGAGAAATTTATTTTCAGCCCACTGAAAATGTGTAAAGTTTCAGCTGTCGCTGGAAACTACTGATCCACAAAGGTTTCCGCGGGAGAATATGTAGACACACAGTGAATGTGCCGAGCTGACCTTTTTTGGGTAACTGAATTTCGGCCTGTGTTCATTTTCTGGCCCAGTATTGGTTGCAAAGCCATTGAATTGCGTGGTACACCGCACAAGTGCCTAGAGCGTGTCATTCCGGATTCACTTTTTGGAAGGTCGGAAGAGACAGTTTGATTTTTTCATAGCCAAGTGCATGATATCTTAACGTGCACACAGATTCCCGAAACTCGTTCAGATACATTCCAAACAATGTTTTGTCGCTCAGCAGCCAAGGCGAGGGAGTAGACAGATTTTTTTTCCTTCTGCCGTGGACACAATCAGGCCTCGGTCCAGGGGTACGAAGGGGAGAAGGCGGTGATTAAATTAGAGCAATGGGGCAGGGTCGCTAGGGAGAGCGCATCCCGCCGTGGAAACTCTATAGTGTCAGCCAGCACAGATAGCTTTACAAAGGCGTCATGGAGAATTCACGGTGGAAGAACTATCCGATTAATCAGCTATATGCGCAGGAATTATATTTCATTTTATTGTCTTAATTGATTTTGAATTCGGTTTTAGGTGTTTATCATAAAAATTAATTTTTTCACGAAAAAACTTCGAGGATAGCAACTAAAATTTTTTGTTGACACCTGGGAATATTGAGCTGACCAATGTCAGTACACTACACTGGGTATTTCCATCAACGATGCACATGTGCGGACATTAGTAAACATAGCACGTTTTCCTCTTCAACTTGCAATGAGTCCCGCCGTTTGTTTAGATAAGAAAACATGTTTTGTCCAAGTCAGATGGGAATGGCGCCTACTGCCGGTTCTCAGACACCATGACTGCCAGTTTCAATTTGAGGACGCGTGAAACGTTTTAAAAAGAAATAGCGTGCTCCGTTTACCTTTGTCCATCCGGGCAGGCGCAGTCGTCCATTTCAGCGAAGTGCACTTGCCAGTCATTAAGAAGGCAACTAGAAATTATTCTATTTTGAATACGAATACCCACTGGTGTATGGTGAAAATATGTTGGCAATTAGAACTATTAGGTAGAAAATAATGCAATACAAGCCGAGTCTCTCAAGCAAATGTATGGTGGCAGTTAATACGGAACAATATGGTGTAATAAATATTGCACCAGTGAACTCTTGTGCCACTAAATGTGTGCTACTGATTATCTTATTTAGCCCCATTCTGTGTTTTACCGAAGAAAATACCTTACCATCTACTTGGTTCAGTGCTTCGCTGCGTGTCTGTATGCCTTTGACTTCTTTGGAAAGGTAACTACAGCAGTTGCTTTGTAAACTAGACATGATGGTTTTTTGCCTGCAATAAACGACACCGAGGCGCCAAAACGTTAGCTTTCGAAGAGTGTCAGGGCCTTTGCCGCAGAGGTCGCTTGCCCGAAAACAAAGTTTGCTGCACCAACGTCGTTGCGTTGTTTCATAGCTTCTGTTTCCGATATCCTGTTACCTGCGCAAGTGTGGGATTCGAAGATAAAATTGCCATGCTTAGTAACTGGAAATAAGTAGTGATGACCTTGACAAAGAAAAACAGTAAGGTAGGCCTAAAAATTATTATATAGGAGATTAAGGTAATGTTCAGCAGCATAGGAAGCAACAGTAGTTTGCAATAGGTAGCAAAGCACTGGAAGTGGTTGGAGAGTATATATTTAGGACAGATAGTAACCGCAGATCCGAACCGTGAAATATAAATAACCACGATAATAAAATTGGCATGGAACGCATTTTGCAAGCACTCAAAGGTTATGACTTGCAGCTTACAGGAACTGTTACGTCTTACCTATGCTCGCCTAAGGGGCTGAAACGTGGAGGCTGACGAAAAGGGTTGACGTAAGCTGATGACAACACACAGCTCTCGAACGGAAAGTGGTAGATGTAACGTTGAGAGATGGAAAATGTGCAATGTGGGCCAGAGAAATAACTTAATGAGGTAGTGACATTGTAGTGAAAACCAAGAAAAAATATTCTTACGGACAGGGCATGCATTGAGAAGAGAGGATAACCGGCGGTTGCTTAGGGTGACAACATGGGTTTCAAGGTTGCTTAGGGTGACAACATGGGTTCCAAGGAAAAGAAAGCGTAGCGGGGGGCGGCAGGAAATGAAGTGAGTGGATGAGGTTCAGACGCTCGCAGTTATGTGGATGTCGCTAGAGGAGAACCGCGGAAATTGGAGTAACATGGGAGAGGTCTTCGCCCTGCAGTTGGTATATCCCACCAGGTGATCGATAATGATAATGATGACATTCGGCAGTATCTATCACACTTGTTGGTGGGCACCTATACTTATAATGGATGACATAGATGTGGAGGAGCATAATTTATCCATTCTAATGGCTACCCCTCACCAGCCTCCTAATTGACTAAAGCGGACGGGTGCCATGTGGGAATCGAGATGGCATCAGACCGCCGCGGTCACCTAGAATGATTACATCACAATTTCTGAATTACGGTGCGTCTTTTAAAATAACTGGTTCACAGGAAAAGAAAGGCGCAGTGTCTGTTACACTCGTTTTTGTGGACGCCTAAAGCACGCTGTAAGGGAAGAGAGGAAGATGGGACTGAAACGGGAAAGAGAGAAGGAGGAGCCGGTAGTGGAGGGTTGCGGAGTAATTTCGACCATCTGCGGATCTTTACCATGCGTTGACATCGCACAGCACATGGACGCTTCTCCGTTTCGTCTGATGGGGCTGGGACAGGTGGGTCACCGCCGCTTGCGGTGGAGGCTAGCCTGGCACAGAATATTTATCTGTTGTAGGCAGTCATTGCACCCGCCACTGTTTCGGTGGTGGAGGACGGCTGTTGTTGCAGCGCGCGTCTTTCTCTCCCTCTTCCTTTTTCTTCTTCATTTTCTCTTCTGTCTGCCCCACCGGGGTGGTGCAGTGGTAAGACGCCCGACTACTGTGCCGGAGTACCCGGGTTCGAACCCGACCTAGGCGGCTGCGTTTCAATGGAGGCGAAACGAAGAGGCGTCCGTGTGCTGTGCGATGTCAGCGCACGTTAAAGATCCCCAGGTGGTCGAAATTACTCCGTAGCCCTCCACTACGGCTCCCTTTTCTCTCTTTCCACTTTCAATCACGCCTTCCTCCCTTCCCTTACGGCGCGGTTCAGGTGTCCACATAGCAAGTGTGACAGATACTGCGCCTTTCCCATCCTGTGAACCAATTATTCTCTTCTGTCTGCACAAGGCAGCGGAGGTGGCTCAGCAACAGAGCCAGTAGCAGATCCGTTCACTTTCATATCCTTCCTACAGCCACAACAACAGCATCAAAACGCAACTGCCGCGCTCGGGATCAAACCCGGGTACTCCGGCACAGTAGTCGGGCGCCTTACCACTGGACCACCGCAGCGGGGCGTGCGCGTCTTTTCACAACACGTTGTTCGCCATCTTAGCAAGGCAGCGGAAACGGTCGCAGGCCATTTTGACCGGACGAGCTGTATCAACACCACCTAGTCTAGGCGGTGTTGGCTGTATACGCTACCGCACAAACGCTGCGCCCTCATCAAAGCTGGTACAGTCGCTGCTATATAACTGATAGCATGACAGGGCTGCTATAGCGCCTCTTGAAGTATGCATTAAGAAACCATTGAAGGATCAGGTGCGAAAGTTTGATCTGGACTGCATCTATGAAGCATAACGCCAACTTGTTGCAGTAAACGTGCATCTATAGGAATATTAGCGAGCTGTTTGCTGCAGCCTGGTATGATATCTAGGAAGGCTCCTTTCGCACAGTCGTTCAGGAAGTGATTCATGAATTTCGAAAGCACTTTGTTGAAGAGTATTATGAGGGGGACTGTGGCAAAAAGGCATCCGGCAGTGCGCAGTGAGCAAGGGAAGCTGTTTTACAAAATATTAGAGTCGCAGTGTTAGACTGTCTTCGGCCGGTGTGAGTTTGGACAGTACACCACCGCTCCTATCGCCTGGCGTTGCTTGGCGCGCGTTCAAGTGTGGTATTGGAGATGGAAGAAAAGCTAGACAAGGAGAACGCACCTATCGGAATCTTATGCACAAATCCTAATAGGAGGCGTTGACAGATCTGACGCACAGCTCTCGCGCACGATATTTCGTTCCATGGGCCTTAAAGGCTTTCGCTTTAACAAATGTTTTTTTTTCGTTTTGTAACTTGTGTCGTGGTTGAATGTTCAGCTTTTTGATCGGATTACAGTCGATGGATTTCTTCTTTCCCCTAACTAGGAAGATTCGATGGTCGACGTAAGACCGAGCTCGAAGTAGATTCGAGTAAATACGCCATTTCTCTCACTAACTTCAGAGAGCCAGAGAATATACCACTGCTTGCCCCAGACTGTGTTGAGAGGACGAAGGAGTGAATGATGGTGATCACCTTTACACATGTGAATTAGCTTGTGTGGCACAGCGCCATAGTTGCACCGCCTGTGCACACTTGGCAGTCCCGATGGATTTCCTTGAACATTTAGAATAGTCTGTCGCTTTTTTTATGCACACTTCCCATACGGGCTCAGTTGGCATGTGCGCCCTTTTTAAGCCTTCTCTTGTGCTGCATCGCAGTTGTAAGCCGAAATCCAGCTCGAACTTGGCATGCAGTTTGTGATAACAGGTACGTGCGAAGTCAACCCTATAATTCATACTACACCGCACTTGCATCTGAGACCCAACTGGATGACACCAAAGGCTTTTATTTGCATGTAGTTTCAAGGCGCATACTACCAAGACCATTCTAGGTTCCTTCAGTTCATAAAAATTCCCATTGAAGACACTGTCTCGCTAAGCATACGGGGACCGCACGGGGAGACCTCGTAAATAGGTCTCCCCGTGTAGGCACTGTTTGTTGTATTTCGCTGTTGACACGTTTGTAATTTTTTCCAGTGATATTATTATACGTCACTAGAGTGCGCTTTCGGGGTAACGCGACCGGCGCAAATGTTTTGAAGTTTGCTATCGCTTTCCTCTGTGTAAGTTGGGTGAACGAAAAGAAACTTGCAACATTAAGCTTCGACGAAGTACATCCAATATAAATTCAAAATAACAAGTCCTGGCTGCCCAAGATTCGAAAATATCGCTGGAGACCGAAAATTATGTTGGGAATGACAAAGGTGCGGATTAGATACCTCGAAGATTTTACTCCGAAAAGGCAGCTGCGAATATGTGCTGTGCGTATTTCCTGTACGCGATTTTTTTTCTTTATGGATAACAACACTAATGTTCCCTTTACGATGACTGCCCTCGGCACTTGGAACCGAAGTTAGTGATAACGGAGCTTGGTAATTACAAAAAAAGGTCACGCATTCCAGGGAGCATCGGCTCTTTCGTATTGAAGGGATGCACACCTATCTGCTGATATATATTTTCCTAATTTATATTAATGACCTGGCTACTGATATAACTTCTAACATACGACTATTTTTGCGGATGACTGCGTAATCTATCGACCTATCGCTAACAGCAACAATACTAAACTGTTACGGAACGACTTGAATTACATCGAATCCTGGTGTCGCAAATGGCTGATGTCCCTAAACACAAATAAGACGTCAATAATTACATTCCACTGTAGGCAGTCCTTTCCTTCGCCCTCGTATTATATATTTGCCTCTAAAGTTTCCGCAGTTGACTCATATAAATATCTTGGTGTAACCATTACCCGTTCCCTCACGGTGGTCTATTCACGTCTCTAATATTGCTAAAGATGCCAATCGCACGCTTGCTTTTCTACGCCGTAACTTGCAACGTTCACCTCCTTCTGTCAAACTGCTGACCTATTTAACGCTCGTCCGTCCCAAACTGGAATACGCATGCGCAGTTTGGGACCCTCACCAGTCTAACCTTTCCCTCACCCTCGAATCGAATCCAAAATCGTGCAGCAATGTTCATTCATTCAGACTACTCATATCACTCAAGTGTTACTGATTTGAAGACAAAATCTAATCTCCTTTCCCTCCAATCACGCCGAAAAATAGCCCGACTGTGTCTTTTTTATACATTTTAGCATTCATCACTAGGAAACTGCGCCATCATGCCTTGTCACCGCGTATCCCATCGACTTAATCACAATAAAGTAGTATACCTGCCATCTGCAAATACCACTGCGCATCTAAATGCTTTTTCGTCCAGACAGCAAATGACTGGAATCGCCTTCCTGCCGACGCAGTTCATCACGCTCAACCAGCACACTTCAAAGCATTCATTGAAAGTCTCGCCAATGAACTGTAACAGCCCACCCCTCATGTGATACCCCATAGGGGCATTTGAGGTATAAATAAATAAATATCTCTGACCGTCACTTCGTTGAAAAAATTAAGTGCCTGAATTCATTCAAACTTTATCTTCAGAAACCAGTGTTATGATTAGGGAACTATTCAACTTCACTCGGCTGGCTGAAACGTTCAAGGTGCAAAGGCGACAGCGAAGAAACGCACAGACTAAAGCTTACAAAAATTGCACAGTATGGCGTTTCTTTTTGCCTCTCACTGAAAATTGCTTTCAGCGCATCATTGGAAGGCACAATGCACACGTCTGCTAGGCCAAGAAGCCACTTCTGTTCAAGCACCTGAACCTATAATGATAAACGATTTTTTTATGTATACACTCGTTTTGATCCTCATGAAAGTGTGTTAAGGGTCGCGGCGTTCCCGTTCTTTGCGCGGGATCGGAGTGATCAGTGTAGTTGCCGTGGCGTTTTTTTTTTGAAGGATGCGTGCGGCGTGCTTGCTATGCCGACGATCTCGGCAAGCATGCTGTCCCATAGCTGATTACTTTCGGCTCCTTTTTGTGTGAGGCGGACAGGGAAATACATATCATGACAGGCCAGTCATCATTGTACATCCGCGGTCCATTTCTACATCATCACTTTATTGGTACTGTCGGAAAACGTCCCTAATCAAACAAGGAGGAGATCCCGGACTCACATGGACCCAGAATAATGGAATGCATTCCACGATTGACCGAGAACATTGCTCGAGTTTCGCTCCCTGCGACAATATCTTGTCCTTTCACCTGCCATTGCAACGTGTGTACTTAGAAGCGATAGCTTTAAGAGTATCACTCATATATAGGGGGGGGGGGGGGGGGAAATTGACACGTTTGAATTGTGGTGCTGGCGGAGACTCTTGAGAGTTCCTTGGACGGTCAGAAGATCAAATCAGTCGATATTGTCGACCATAAACTCTGACTGCTCATTGGAGGGTCAAATTCTAAAGTTAAAGCTCAGCACTTGGGTCATCTGATGAGAAGTGAGGAGTCGCTGGAGAAAAAGTTGATGTTGGGAAAGGTTGAGGGTCACCGGAGAAGGGGTAGGCAGCGAACGCGATGGTTAGATGGCATGCTCGAGGCGCTACAGATGAAGTTATGTGATGTTAGGAAGAGAGTCAGAGACCGGAAAGCGTGGCATGATATGGTCGATAGGGTCACGAAGAGTTGGACGCGACTGAACGACTGAACTGAACTGGGGATCTCTAATGGGCGCTGACATCGCACAGCATATACGGACGCCAATCGAAACGCCACTCAGATGACAAACCACTGTTTTCTGCGGTGTTTTCGCTGTTTACTTACAAGTGCTGATAACCATGGGGCCTCTACAGTGGTGAGTCATAACATGAAAAAAAAATATTTTTTTATTTGCAATGTTAACAAAATGGAAGCTGCGTTTCTATGGAGGCGAAACGAAGTTGCGTCAGTGTGCTGTGGACGTTGCTGTTGTAGCTGTAGGAAGAAGGAAAAGATGATGCATGGGCCTGCTACTGGGTCTATAGCTGAGTCATCTCCGCTGCCTGCCAACCATATTTGAGTCATTTGCTGCTCGATTTGAGGCAAAATTGTAGGAAGCTATAACACACATCATTCAGGAATGTGCAACACTCAAAGATGCGGTAATCCGCATAACATAAAACAATGCTATTCTTAATCACAAATTAGAGGCCCTAACACAAGAATTCTCTCACCGCTATATAGATATTGAGACTCGGCTTAATACTACCGCAACGCGTCTTCCAAAGCGCAAGAAACCCAAAGCAGCAGGAGGACCGGACAATCCTCTCCCTGCTATAGGTCATGAATCCCACCCCTCCGTTTCGATTACCCCTCCGATATGTTCTCATGATGAGACATATCGAAATCATAGTCTTACTGTTTGGCAGTGGAACTGCCGGGGCTTTGGCCAGAAGCGTCATGTAGTCCACCAACTGCTGTCCTGTGCTACGGGACTCGACATCCTTGCTCTACAGGAACCCTCCAACCCACTCACCCTCCCCGGCTATACACATATTTTGCCCACATCTCCTCCTCCCTCTCTAGTAGCCTTTTTAGTTAGTCACTCTGTCACCACCATCACACATCCCTTGGCGATTTCAGCCATTGATAACCTTTTAACTGAACTTTTGCCACAACACACTCCAGCGAAAAGTGTTTTTATCTTAAATGTGTACAGTCATCCTAAGTGCCATAAAAACAGCTATGAATGGCTATTTACGCTTGCGAAGCGCGTAGCTAACATGTGCCCGTTACTTATTGTTGGAGATTTTAACGCTCCACATAGAGCCTGGGGTTACCCGCATAACACACCGAAAGGACGTCGCGTGTGGTTAGCCGCGAAACAAACCGGTCTCTCCCTTCTCACTGACCCTACCTTTCCTACCCGCACGAGAACCGGTGTCTGTAGAGACACTACACCAGACCTTATTTTTGCACATCGTTTTCCTCACGCGTCTTGGTGCAATACACAAGAGAATCTAGGAAGTGATCACTTCATCATAGAACTTCTAAACATTCAGCTGCCCTGTAGGCCTCCCAGAGGTTCAACGTTCACGAAGTGGAATTCTTTCCGAACGTGGTAGAGCAGCCCGCGCCTACGCCCCCATTAATGACATCGCCAAATGGACCAAACAACTACAAATTGATGTCCAATCAGTATCTTGTCCCCTACCAGTTGACTGCCCAAGCGACAAGGTTGACTCCCGCCTTCTACATTTATGGGATGCTAAAGGCGGCCTAGAACGACGCTGGAAACGGCAGTGTTGGAACCGGACACTTAGGCGCCGCCTAACCTGTCTTAACAAAGAGATAGAGATGCATGCAGCGACTCTTTCACGACAGAATTGGGAATCGCTATGCAACAAGTTAGATGGAAATATGAGTGTATCTCAGACTTGGAACCTTTTTAGGCACTTAATAGACTCTAGTAAGACTAGGACTACCCAACGAGACAACCTCACTAGACTAATACATACTCGCGATACACCTCCACCGGACCTTCTCCAAGAACTACGAGATCACTGCTTCCCCAAGTACCTTCTATAACACACCCCGACTATTCAGGGCCTCATAACGACTTCCTCGACCAGCCCATCACGGTATCAAAGGTGCAGGCTGAGCTTCAGAGGCTAAACTCATCTTCAGCCCTCTGTCCAGACGGAGTACACAATAAGGCACTCCGGAATCCCGATTCCCAATCTATTGCCGCCCTTACCGAATATTTTAACGAGTGCTGGCAACGGGGAACCCTCCCGCCGCAATGGAAAGAGGACAAAGTCGTGTTTATACCGAAACCTGGGAAACCTCTGGTAATTTTAAAACTTAGGCCCATTTCTCTCACCTCTTCTGTCGGGAAACTAATGGAGCATGCACTCCAGACCAGAATTTGTCAATATCTAGAAGGCAAACATCTTGTGCCCACCTGCATGTTTGGATTTCGTCCTGGCCTTTCTACACAGGATGTCTTCTTACAGATGAAACATTACATTCTCGGCAGTCAAACCTATGACACCAAAGCCATCCTAGGCGTAGATCTGACCAAAGCATTTGATAATGTTACACATTCAGCAATCCTTCAGAATCTTACAACCCTGGGAGTCGGCGCCAGGTTGTATAATTACGTCCGAGACTTTCTCAGCCAGCGCACAGCACACTTACCTTTGGCGACCACTGCCTTCCGGAGAACATGCTAGGTGCACGAGGTACGCCCCAGAGCGCCGTCCTCTCCCCTATACTATTCAAAATAGTACTTCTTCACCTACCCGAAAAATTAGCACAAATCGCCGACATTCATTTCAGCATCTACGCCGATGAAATCACTGTCTGGGATAACCACGGCAGTGATGCAGAAATAGAGGGACACCTACAATCGGCACTAAACACCATCGACACTTATGTAAGGGAACGTGGCCTTACTTGTTCCCCTTCAAAATCAGAACTCTTTTTATACCGCCCCAAGCAATACGATTCAGGCAGTCCGCCTATTTCCCACAAGCTAGACACCCATTCGATCCCACTAGTATCCAAAATACGTGTACTCGGTCTAGTTCTTCACTCACATGGTGCACACGGAAAAATCATAGACTCTCCATACACAATGTCTACAGACCACCAGACTGATTCGCCGCATAGCCAACCGCCGGGCAGACTTACGCGAGCGAAACACAATTCGCCTCACGCAGGCTTACGTTATAAGCCGCGCCACATATGCCCTCCCATACCTCCCCCTCAAACAAAAGGAGAGAGACCGGGTGAACGCGCTCCTGCGAAGTTTCACGAAAACGGCTCTACGACTTCCCCCAGCACATCTAATTCCCGACTCCTTAAACTCGGTGTGCACAACACTTTCGAGGAACTTAGAGAGGCTACATTAACGGCACAGGTATCCAGCCTATCCAACTCGGTGGCTGGCCGCACTTTATTAACCCACTTAAACCTTAATTAGTCCAGTTACACACCCCAGTGACGCTGTCTCCCTTTCTCCCAACCTACGCTCTAACCTCATCATACCTCCCATCACTAAAACATCCACCCTGAGCGAGACCAGGGCCGCAGAATAGCCAGGGCTCACGCCCTTCACAGACAATATAGCGACGACCAAGAGGTGGTCTACGTGGACACAGCGGAATATATGTCAGGCTCCCGTATGGCCCTGGCTGCAGCCGACAATCAAGCAAAGCTGCTTTCTTCCAGCTCCATAATCACCAATTCCACCACAGAGGAAGAGGAGGCAGCCATTGCGCTTGTTTTCATGTCTACATCTGCCACAAAAATTATATCTGATTCCAAATCTGCGATTCTAAATTATGCCAAAGGCTATATATCCCGCACCGCAGCTCGCATATTACGCTTCTGGCAGCCCCGGTACCCCATAACCCTCATCTGAACGCCAGCACATGCTTGCCTCCCTGGCAACGAGGAGGTTAATTCCCTAGCCCGAGGTTTTATTTTCGGGCTAGAGGAATGGAGTCCCCTCTACAGGCCGAGGAGCGCCTGCTGTCCTTCCGCGATATTCTCTCGTACTACCAGGACAAACGAAGGGAATATACACCCTCAGCCCCGTCTCTCACCATAGCGCAGGCCGTACACTTGCGAAGCTTGCAGACTCGGACTGCTCCATACCCTACACTACTACATGCCAGATACCCAGACCAGTTTTTCTCATCATGCAGACTCTGTGGCAAACCAGGACACTTCCTACACATCCTTCTTACATGCCCCACCTTTCTTCATCCCCCATCACCGAACTTAGCAGAGTCCTACTGAGAGTCTCTCATAAAGAGCACTTGAAGTCAAGACCAACGGAAGATGATTTCCAGTGCTATGAGGAGGATTGCTCTTCAAGGACTTTATTTTGCCTTATGAGGGTGTTTCCCACATAGTAAGGGAGCACCCAAGTACCATGCAGGCGGCTTCGCCCCCAATATTTGTTCCAAATGGCAATAAAATGTTTCTACCACCACCACCACCTCCGCTGCCTTGTTGTTGTGGCTGTAGGAAGAAGAAATCAAATTTGCTGACGCTTAGCTAAGGTTAAGCCTAGTCAGATGCGAAGCATATTGGTGGCTAGGCTTGGAAATGCACGGTTTTTCCTTGGTTAAACTCGGAAATACACGGTTTTCCTTGGCTAAACTCGGCAAAAGCATGACTCGTTCATCTTGAAAATACGGTAGTATAATTGGAAGCATTGCTGACAAGTTCCTCGCTTTGTTCTTCAGTTGTTGTAGAGTGTTGTCGCCGAGCCGCATATTGAGCACGCCGCTTTGCTAGACGTTCTTCACGCTCTTCATCGGTCTCTGTAGCACGCCGCAGCTTTCGCTTCTCATTCCAACGGGCAGCCCTGTCCTCAGGAGGCATCTCAACCCCGTGTGTGCCTAGCAGAAGTTGTTGTTGTGGCTGTAAGAAGAAGGAAAAGGAAATGACCGGGCCTGCTACTGGCTCTGTAGCTGAGCCACCTCCGCTGCCTCGTGCAGACAGAAGAGAAAATAGAGAAGAAAAGCAAGAGGGAAAGAAAGACGCGCGCCACAACAACAGCCGTCGTCCACCACCAGCGGTGGCGTGTGCAATGACGGCATACAACATAAAATTTCGGTACCAGGGCAGCCCCCGCCGCAAGCAGCGGTGACCCAGACGCACCCCCCTTATATACCGCCGCTCCGGCATCACGTATTCACTACAGCGCACCTAACGGTAGAAGTGGAAAGCGCATTGGTAGCGACGGCGCGCTCGACCGCGCGAGCCGGCGGCCCATCTTTCCTCTGCTCTGACGTCACGTATCACGTGGTACTCCTTGGTAGCGACGCCGCGCTCGACGGCGCGAGATGCAGCCCGGTCTCTCCCCTGTCGTGATTTCACGCATCACGTGGTTCTCCTTGGTGGCGACGCCGCGCTCGACGGCGCGAGATGCAGCCCGGTCTCTCCTATGTCGTGACGTCACGTATCACTGGTAGGTCATGAAATGTCAATGGTGGTGACACCGCCGCGCTCGAGGAGCTGAGGCTTAGCTCTAGTAATATACTTAGCATAAAAAATGCACGGGTGGTGGTGGTGGTGGTGAAAACATTTATTATTATAATACATATAGGTATGTACACTAGGTGGGATGCCTAGACAGGCACTCCATTAGCCCGGGCGCGCTGCGTTAAGACCTTTTGGGCCTCTAGGGTGCAGCAGCCGGACAGGGTCGCCTCCCAGTTCTCTCGGGTGGGGTTGGGGATAGGGGGCAAAGATGGGGTTTTCTGGCAGGCCCACACCATGTGGTAGATGTCAGACACCTCCCCACAGTGCGAGCACAGCCCGTCGAATTGCGGATCAAAATGTTTTATAGTAGCCGGGCACAACATTGTTTTGGTGAGCAGGCGCAGGAGCATCCGCTCGTTAGCCTTCCCAGCCCTTTGCACGGGGTGGGAAGAGTTTGGTGCGTAGATCTGTAATATTCACATATTTCTTTAAATTTGTACACTGGGCTGAAATCAAAATCCCGGTCCGCGTCGGGTCCCGTGGGAAATGCCCGGAGAGAAAGCGCGCGGGCGGCGGCGTCGGCTGCCTCATTCCCTTGGAGACCTTGGTGACCTGGAGCCCAAACGAGAGATCGGTACGCGGGATCCGAATCTCGACTGCAATTTTTGTATATGCGATAAGCTAGAGGAGCAGTCCCTTGCTGGACGTTCCGACAAGCCCCTCGCGAGTCGCTTATGATGTATTTGGAGGAGGAGTCAGAGGCTGCGAGGGCGATGGCAACCTCTTCTGCGTGTGTTGGTGACTGGGCCTTGAACGTAAGGCCATCTACTGTTTTGCCCTTGTGGATGACCGCGGCTGTGTACCAGCCCCTAGAGTTTGGGCCGGAGACATCCACATAGAAAACTCCTGGTTTGCTTCCATAATGGCGGTCCAAGGCTTCCGCCCGCGCCAGGCGCCGACCATTATGGTCCTCTTTGGACATGTTGGCGGGGAGAGGCCGCACATGAAGGGCGCGTCTCCATTTTTCGGGAATGCGACATCTCTCCTCTGTGAGTTGGGTGTGTTGGATGTGAAGTCGGGCAAGAAGACGGCGACCCGACTCTGTCTTTGTTAGACGCGTGTACTGATTGGTGAGGTGGGCCTCCCGAAGCTCCTTGAAAGTATTCACCACACCCAGCGCCATGAGACGGCTGGTAGAGGTGGAGACCAGGGGGTCCAGTGCTCGTTTCATGATTTTACGGAGGATAACTTCGAGAGTATCCTCCTCCTGTTTCCGCAGGTGGAGGTAGGGAGTCGAATACAAGATTCGACTGTTCACGAATGCGTTCGCCAGCCGCAAGGCGTCCTTACATCGTAACCCACCGCGCTTGTTGGAAACCCGGCGGACCATGCGGCCCACCTGGTCCGCCACCTGCCGGAGCTTGGCGAGTATTGTGTCGCATCGTCTCTGGTTGTGTATAAAGAGCCCAAGAACTCTGATTTCCTTAGATTCTTGAATGGGACCGCTTTGCAAGGTGAGATTGATTTGAGTCGAGCATGAGCGCGAGGGGCGCAGATGCACGAATTCAGATTTCTGCGGTGAGCATTGGAGACCACAGCCGCGGGCATAGCGGTCCACTATGCTAGCAGCCGTTTGCAGGCTTGTCTCCATGTCCCCCAGACGCCCTTGCGTGGTCCAGTGGGTGATGTCGTCGGCGTACAGCGCGTGCTGTACACCTTCGACCGCACCCAACAGAGCCGGCAAGCGCATCATTGCAACGTTGAATAGCAGAGGGGACAGCACTGCGCCTTGCGGAGTGCCCCTCGTGCCGAGTAAAAAAGGTCCGTGTTCTTGATCCTGTATTCGGATATAAGACAGTCTGTCTGACAAATTGCTTGATGTAGTTGAAAGTGTTCGTGCCGCAGTGCGTTTGACTCAAGTGCGTGAGTATGACCTCGTGTGTTACATTGTCGAATGCTCCTTTCAGATCCAGGGCGAGGACGATTTTGTCGTTTCTTGTGCATGTGATGGGGTTCAGTATTTCGCGGTCGAGTTGAAGCAGGACATCCTGTGCGGATCTGTGTGGGCGAAATCCGAACATGGTGTCCGCGAAAGTGTTGTGTTGTTCAAGGTACTCAGACAGCCGATCCCGCACCATCGTCTCCATCAATTTGCCCACACACGAGGTGAGAGAGATGGGTCGGAGGTTGTCCGTGTCGACTGGTTTCCCAGCTTTGGGAATAAAGGTGACGAGAGCCGTCTTCCATTCAATGGGAAGGGGGGTTTCCCCTGTCCAGATTGCATTGATATAGTCAAGAAGGCACTGGTGCGCCGTGTCACGGAGGTTCGCCAGAAGTTTAACGGTGACCTTGTCCCTGCCTGGCGCAGTGCCCTTCTTCATTTTGGCCAGACTGGCCCGCAGATCGTGGAGCCGAAACGGGTTATCCAACTCCGAGTTTTCCCTGCCTGCATAGGAATAGGCCGATCCGCGGGGGTCCTGTATTGTGCACAGGTAGCGATCGCGTAGCGCCACTGCCAGCTGCATTGTGTTTCCGTGGAATGAGTGCATGGCTTTGTGTAGGTGTTTTTGCGTTTCCGTGCTTGTCTGTGTTGGATTGATGAGGGCTCGGAAGAGCCGCCACGTGTTGCGGCTCGACATTTGCCTCGCCGCCGTTTTGCAACGGTCCACCCAGTTAGAGTCAGCGAGTTGGGCCGCGTACTCTGCTGCCTGCCTGGTGAGATCCGCAATGCGAGCTTTCAGCTTCTTGTTGTGTTTCTGACGCTTCCAGCGGCGCGTGAAGTCACGGCGTGCTTCCCAGAGATGCAGGAGGTGGTTGTCCACGTCCGTAACTACCTCTGTGAGCTGTATTTGTTTCTCATGGGAGTGAAGGTGCGCGATGACTGACTGGGACCAGGTCGTGTAGCCCTGCTCTGTGATGTTCGTGTTAGTTTCTGTTGGAAAATTTTGGCGAAAGGTAGTCCAATCGGGGATGCGGGCTTTCGTTGTGGGGCGCTTCAGGGGGCGTGTGTAAACTGTTGTGTTGAGGATACAGTGGTCGCTACCGAGGGTCTCCTCGGTGTTGATCCAGTCTGCGTGTCTTATGTTGCGAGTGAAGGTGAGGTCCGGCATGTGTCTCGGGTCACCGAGTTGCCTACGCGGGTGGGAAATGCTGGGTCGGTGTGAAGGGTGAGGCCCAATGTGGACGCCAGTTCCGCCAGCATACGTCCACGCACTTCCTCCTTACGATAGCCCCATAGCTGGCTAGGGGCGTTGAAGTCACCTACAATCAGCAGGGGATCACGACCCGCCTCTTTAAGCGCACGGCTAAAAAGGCCCGCGAAGGTCACTCGCTTTATTTTCGGGAGCAGTATACGTTAAGCACATGCAGGGCAGGATCCGATCGCCTAAGAGGGAGGATTCTCACCATCATGTATGAATAGGGTATGTTGAGATCGAGGTCAATTTCGGTGGCTGTGTATGATTTGTGCACGAGGAGACACGACAAAGGGTCATGCTGGAACGTCGCGTAATTAGTCAACTTGGCTGCCGCTCCTGGCTCTTGGAGGGCGACCACGGCGGGCAAAGCCTCGAATGTTTCGAGGTAGAGACGCAGGTTCGCGCGTTTCTGCCGAGCCTTAAAGCCTCTACAGTTCCACTAGGTTACGGTTATGGAATTGTGAGCTTTGGGAGGAGAGGAACGCGTGTTAAGCCGTCTTGCCATGATTAGGAACGGAAATGATAGATGGGGGTTATGAGACTCCGACCCAGAGCCAGCACCGGGTGGGGGTGCGGGTTTGGAGTCCTCTGATTTCGCATCTGTGGGACTGACGACAATTTTCTTGTGCCTGTTGAAGGCTTGGATCCCTTCGAGCCGATGGCTCGTTCGGGTGGTTGATTTCATGCAGCGGGTGATGGCTGCAGGGACCGATGCCTTACATTTGGTCTCCAAGCAGCCCATGGCCGCTTTTACCATTTTCTGGAAATGGGAGGTGAGGCGCGCCGCCATCGCGGCCATTGCCGACGCGAACGCGGGCGGCAATTCGGGCTCACTCTCCATGGCGTCGGGACTCGAGACACCCGTCACAGCGGACAGTTTTTCCTCTAAATTTTGAATTTTGGCGAGCAGTTGCCCGATCTGCGCTTTAAGCTGCTCATTTTGCCTGCGGCTTTCGACATCAACGCCGTGTATCGAGGAAGGGGAAGCGAGAGAGGATGAGGGAACGCAGGAGGCGGCCCGCGCCCAGCTGCTCACCTGAGTGTTTTGTTGCTGCGCCGGGGCCCGGGATCCGGCAGCGCGATCTGGATTGAGGGCGGGGAAGTGCTTAGCATCGACTCCGTTGGGGGACGGTGGCGGCGTCTGCTTCTTTTTCTTGTTTTTCTTCTTCCTCTTCCCCTTCTTCCCAGTTGACGACTGTAAGGGAGAGGAGGAGTCTGTGTTCACGTCACTTTGGTGTGAGCCGGTGGTAGGATCGCACCGTGGCGCTCCGCCATTGGCTCTGCCGGTGGAGTGACCTTGCTTGCCTTCAGACGCTGGCGTCTCAGGTCCTTCAGGTTGTGAAGGTCTGGCTCCGGCAAGATGTTGTCGGCGAAATTTGGCCGTGCAATCTCTCGATCCCGTGGGGTGGGCTAATCCACAGATTGCACAGGTCGGGTTGCATTCGTGTGGCGCAGGACCGTCCTGCGTCACGGTCACAGTTTGGCCGCAAAGGCCGCACCTTGGCGAGTTCGGCGTGGGGCAAATGTCCGAGTGGTGTCCCACAGCACCACACTTTACACATGCCGGCACAGTTCGCTTATATTCTCGGACGGGTGTAAGTTCCCCGTTGTAGTGGACGTATCGCGGGACCACCTTTCCCACAAATGTGATGAGCGCGATGGTTGATTTTCCGAGCCGGCGGATGCTGGCGATCTGGCCTCCTCGCCAGACAATTTGGGCAGTGAGCGTTGAGCTTGTTTCATCGTCGGCGATGCCCCCAATGATACCGCGGCACACGTCTCCGGTAAGCTTTAAATTCCCGTGCACTGGTAGGGGGCCTTTACCAGTTGGCAAATTAAATTCGCCGATGAGGCGATCGGTGAGGTCTGGATTTCGTGTCCCTACAACAAGCAGATTCTGCTCCCATGCGGGTACAATGTCGAGAACATTGTCGGCAGCAGAAATGCCTAGATGCGAGTTCAGTGCCTTGCCTAGCTCACCGCGTCGGAAGGTGTTCCTCAGGTCCGCGGTGACCCTGGGCTTGATGATGACAACATAGTCTTGAGGGTGCATCCGTGGCATAGGACCGGGCTTCCACAGACACGGCTTAGCTAGGTTTCGAACCGATGAGGCAGATTCGTGCGCTGGCGCTTGCTGCTTGGTTTGGGACGCCGCCGGTGTGGCAGCCGCTGTGTTGGAGCCGGCTCTGGAACGCCGGCTGACAAGTTGAAAGAGCTCCTCGTGCTTGAAACGGGCAGGTTTCGTCACAGCTTCAGGTTGGACAGTCGAAACAGTCTTCCAGACCATTTCGGAAGGGTCGTATCCCCTCAGAGAAGCTTGAGAAGCCATCTTCATAGGTGACGAGGGTGAGTCACTGCCTCCGGGAGCGACGCAGCCGTTAGGCCTAGCGCCAACTCCTCGTGGCAGAGTGAAAATCTCCTCTCGCTAAATGAAAATTGGGCCACCTGGCTATATTTGGCGTTCACAGTATCCTGATGATGTTAGGAATACAGTAGCACAAATTTCAAGAGGGCCCGAGTTGATACGCCGCAATAATTAGCGACACTTGACGGAGCCGATGTGGCATGCGTCCGCTCGCAGTCACAACAGCGGTAAGAGTCCATGCACGGGCCGGCTACTGGCACTGTCGCTGAGCCATCTCCGCTGCCTCGTGCGGACAGAAGAGAAAATAGAGAAGAAAAGAAAAAGAAGAGGGAAAGAAAGGCGCGCGCCGCAACAACCGTCGTCCACCACAGAGCAGTGGCGGGTGCAATGACGGCCTACAACATAAAATTCGTTGGCTGGCTAGCCCTAGCCGCAAGCGGCGGTGACCTGCCGTCCTAGCCCCGTAGGGACAGGAGCTGCAACCCTTCACCACCTCCTCTTTCCACCTCCGCTGCTTTATGCGGACAGAAGAGAAAATAGAGAAGAAAGGAAAAGGAGAGGAAGCGAAAGACTAGCGCCGCAACAGCCGTCGTCCACCACCCAAGCAGTGGCGGGGGCAACGACGGCCTACAAGAGATACATTTGGTGGCTGGCTAGCCGCCGCCGCAAGCGGCGTTTACCTACCGTCCCAGCCCAGTAGGGCGAGGAATAGCTACCCTTTGCCACCTCCTCCACACACGCATCCAATGGTGACATTACAAAATAATGCCTTATAATGACTTCCGCGCAAGCTTGTTGGTTTGGCTTGTCGGCTTTAACGTCCCCAATAGCACAAATCGGGTTGTGAAATGGGGCCCCACGCTAGGCCCATGGAGGCAGCCTGTACGGGCCTCATGCGAAATTTGCAGCTCGTGCCCACCACCACCGCCTCCGCTGTGGATGTCAGCGCAGGTTAAAGTGCGATGTTAGCGCACGTTAAAGATCCCCAGGTGGTCGAAATTGCTCCGTAGCCCTCCACTATGGCTCCTCTTTCTTTCCACTTTCACTCCCAACTTCCTCCCTTCGCTTACTGCGTGGTATACGTGTCCACAGAGCAAGTGTACGCCCCGCCGGGGTTGTGCAGTAGTAAGACGCCCGACTACTGTGCCGGAGTACCCGGGTTCGAACCCGACCTCGGCGGCTGCGTTTCGATGTAGGCAAAACGAGGAGGCGTCCGTATGCTGTGCGATGTCAGCGTACGTTAAAGATCCCCAGGTGGTAGAAATCACACCGTAGCCCTCCACTATGGCCCCTCTTTCTGTCAGTCCACTTTCACTCCCACCGTCCTTCCTTCCCTTACGGCGCAGTTACCGCGCCTTTCCCTTCCTATAAATCAATCAAATCAAATCAATCAGATATGGCACATTTTCCTTCCTGTGAACCAATTATTATTATATTACAATAAATTTCGGTTTGATTTAATGCTATGTAATGCTTCACACCAGTGTTGAATTGGTGTTGAATTTACTACAATGGCAAGCCGGTGCACAGAAATCAAAAAACAGGAAAAGGAAATGTACTATTATGAAAAGGGACAATCAGTTTGCACAAAAGATGGTTGGTTGGTTGGTTTGTGGGGTTTAACGTCCCAAAGCAACTCAGGCTATGAGAGACGCCGTAGTGGAGGACTCCGGAAATTTCGACCACCTGGGGTTCTTTAACGTGCACTGACATCGCACAGCACACGGGCGCCTTGCTTTTCGCCTCCACCGAAAAGCGGCCGCCGAGGCCGGGATTCGGCCTCGGCGGCCGCTTTTCGGTGAATTCATTCGCGTTTCAATTATTATGAACCAATTAACAAGAATTGCTCCTGGTATATATTATCCAAAATTCATGTTTGACTTCAGCAGATAAAACGCGAATGAATTCATCTTTTGCGCAAACTGATTGCCCCTTACTGCATTTCCTATGTACACTTTGAAGGATACCTGATTAGCAGGGCCAAGCTTTACAAAAGATTTTGTAAAGCGTTACAAGAAATTCCCCATTCATGAAAATTTCAGCTAACACACCTGACAGAAACACCGATTGACTGATTGGCTGTGATGTGGGTCGGGTTCAGGTGACGATCTTCACCGCAGCGGGCTCAGGAGGCGACGATGCATCGAGGCGGAAGACAGCCAGGGAGGAGAGGCGAAAAGTAAAGTTTATATACACTTTCTACATACTGAAGAGGGTACAACTCATGAGCGGAAAACGGAGCTATCTGTACAAACAAAATCCGTGAGTTAAATATGGTTTGGTATCCCCAGTTCCCTAGCTGGGGAAACAAAGTTCATTGATGCTATGCAATCAGTGGGGGCAAGGGATATCACTCGAGGTGCCGCCTTCACCGAGGTGCCGATATCACCTTCTTGCACATCTTCCGGTGGCGAGGGCAAATCTTCTGATGTCTAGGACGATTTTGTGCGGGCGACGGAGTTTCGGTACCAGGGCAAAATGGTCCGAGAAGTCGCCTATTGACGGGGGTCATTCACCCCGCGAAATTCCAAGGGGGGCCACCTGCTTGCCTCGAGAATTCGGCGAGCGGGGTTAATGCTGCTCGGCGACGCGTCTCGTGCTCATTAAGCACAAGAATAGGTGCCCTTTTGTCGCCGTCGCTTCGCTGCTTTTGTTCGCGGTCGTTCGCCGGCGTCCGCTAAGACGCCTCCACTGTGAGCTGCTGAAGCTTGGCCGGAGCTCCAGCTACAACAGCTTCCATTATCAGCCACTGAAGTCTGGCCGGAACTCCGGTCACAACAGTTGTACTTCGTTTGATGAAGATGGAAGACGGAACGCTTTTTTTAATGAATGAATGAATGAATTTAATTCCGTCTAGGCGGAGGTGGCTCGAAAAAAAGCAGATCTCCGACTTTACGGGGTTTGAGCCACCTTTGCACAATAGCAGACGGCAATTAGCTGGGGTTAGCTTTGGTTAAGCCTGGTAGGTTGCGAAAGCAGTCGGCGACCTGACGCAATCTTTCTTTCTCCTTTTCTATAACGCCGGTCTAACGAGGTTGTTGTTGTGGCTGTAGGAAGAAGGAAAAGGAAATGCATGGGCCTGCTATTGGCTCTGTAGCTAAGCCACCTCCGCTGCCTCGCACGGACAGAAGAGAGAAAGTAGAGAAGAAAGAAAAAGAAGAGGGAGAGAAAGACGCGCGCCGCAACAGCCGTCGTCCACCATCTAAGCAGTGGCAGGAGCAATGACGGCCTACAACAGATAATGCGGTGGCTGGCCCCCGCCGCAATAGGCGTTGACCTACAGTCCCGGCCCCGTCGGGCCAGGAACAGCAACCGTTCATCACCTCCCCCTGTCTAACGAGAGTTGTTGTATTGTTGTTGTGGCTGTAAGAAGAAGGAAAAAAAAATGCACGGGTCTGCTACTAGTTCTGTAGCTGAGCCACCTCAGCTACCTCGTGCGGACAGAAGAGAGAAAATAGAGAAGAAAGAAAAACATTATCTTTGGCTTAGCTGTGGTTAAGCCTAAGTGATTGCGAAAACAATACCTCCCTGGCTGCGCTTGGCTCTGCTGGTGGTTTGGCATGGCTTTGCATTGTGTGCAACTAAAGTATTTAATCTGGACACAACATGGTTTCTACTGTTTGTTTATTCCAATGAACACGATTTGGTGGCCCGTAAAGTAGTGACTCTTGGTCTGAACACTGGTAATTACATAGTCATCCGAATGTCTATACATCACCAAGTCTAGACTGCTACCCCATTGAGTAGTACTCTTTGGTTGGAGAGGACATAGCTGAAGGTAGTACTTTTCGTCGAGAGCTCGGATGAATTCTGGGTCTCTCGTTGGGTCTATGTTGTAGTCTCTGGTGCAGATGACCATTCGTTTATCACATTTATACAAGTTTACATTTATACAAGTTCCTGCAGCGCCCAGGGGCATTATAGCAGGGGGGGGGGGGGGCAATAACGGTAAAAAAATACCTAAAATGAGCATGTTAGAATACTGAAAGTATACAGTAAAGCACATTTGTTTAACAGTAAAAAGAACAACACTGAAAATGTGAGTGCTAGAAGCAGGTTTAAAAGGATGGAAAGCTACTACGACAAATTGGACGCAGGAAAGACTGAAAATGTTTACCTGTTTTACATTGTTCTATGCTCTTAGGAAGACTATTCCAAAGTGAAGAAGTGTGAGGAAAAAAGGAATTACGGAACACATCAGTTCGACATCGCGTTACAAGAACTTTCAGCTTATGGTCGCGGCGTTCAGAGATAAAATGTGGAGGTAGAATGTACAAGCTCTTGTTTATTCCCGTAAGATCAGAGTATATTTGGTAAAAAAGTTCTAATTTTGCGGTTAGTCCCCGGTGAGCCAATGTTTTCCATCTAAGGTTTTCTTTAATTAATGTGATGCTACTACGGAAGTTATAGTTGCCGGAAACAAACCGGCAGCGCGGTTTTGGATGCGTTCAAGTTTTTCCACAAGGTAAGAGCTTTGAGGGTCCCATGCCGCACAAGCATACTCGAGTATTGGACGGACGTTAGTTACGTATAGCTGTTCTTTTACTTTTGGGGGGGCTTTATAAAAATTTCGTCTAATGAGATTTAGCGTTCTAGATGACTTTAAGGTTAAATATTCTATGTGTCGGTTCCATTTCAAATTTTCTGAAAAATAGACCCCTAGATACTTGTAATGTTGGATCTTTTCAAGTGGTAGCCCGTCCAAATTATAGACTGATCTCACGGGAAGACGTTTACGGGAAAATGACACATACTGGCATTTAGCAGTGTTCAAAGACATGCCCCATTTAGTGCACCAACAATGAATTTTGTTCAGATCCTCTGTATAATACTTACATCAAGATCATTTCGTATATTCCTGTAAATGGCACAATCGTCAGCATATAATCTCACTTTACATTCAAGCCCTTCAACAATGTCATTTATAAAGACTAGAAATAGCAAAGGCCCCAAGACAGACCCTTGGGGCACGCCAGAAGTTACGGTGACATTCGTTGAATTAGCACCATTGATTACAACATTTTGAGTTCGCCCAGATAAGTAATCTCTAATCCAGTCTACTACTTCAAGGTGTATACAGAGAGAAGATAATTTATATAACAATAAAGCATGAGGAACGGTATCAAAGGCTTTGCGGAAATCCAAAAAGATGCAGTCTACCTGAAAACCAAGATCAAAATATTATTCGCTCCGGCAGTCCGTTTGACAAGATGGCCAGGGCTTCGTCGTTTCCTGTTTGTAGAGAGATGTAAGGTCCGGTGGCTCTTCTACACGGCGCTTTCTTCTGTGGTAATTATATCGCTCTGCACTACTCATAGACGATTCTTCGGCATTCAGAGAGTCCATGAAACTACTCTCGCTCACTGAACCTGTAGAACGCCGCTGGGCTCGCCATTCTGCGGCATAGGCGCGTTGCTTAGCCAACCGCTTTTGCCTTTCTTCATCTGTCTCCTCGGCACGGCGCCGGCGTTTGCGCGCAGCACGTTGCACCAGCGACGCCTTGTACAACTCCTGAGACATGACTAAAGGGAGCGCGCCTGCGGCGCCCCGTTTATCCTCTCCTAGCGAGCGCCCTCACGCTGAGGGCCGTGGAGGCCGTCACTGGTAGTCTCCGTGCCTAGCGAAGGAACGACTACGGCCGAAGAGACGAGTTGAGGCCCCTGCTCTCCTCTGGTCGGGACGTCACGCTGTCACGTGGCCGTGCGCCGCAGCTGCACCGGAGCGAAGGAACGACATCCACCGACGGCAGAAAAATGCTAGCAGTATTGCTTTCGCAATAAAAGAAGAGGGAAAGACGCGCCACAAAAGCCATCATCCACCACCGAGGAGGTGGCGGGTGCAATAACGGCACAGATAAAAATCGGTGGCAGGCTCGCCCCCACCGCAAGTGGTGGTGACCCACCTATCCCGGCCCCTTCAAGGCTAGGATCAGCCACCCTCACACACTCCTCGAACAGCAGCGCGCCTCTTTTATACTGTCACTCAAAGTGGAAGCGCAGCGCCTCTAGCTGAGAACCGCCGTCCGGCGTGGCCCGATCCGGGGTCGCACGACGACTAGATCTGGTAGCCCATCTCTCGCAGCTGGTATGACGTCCTAGGTCATCCACGGTTGACGCCTCAAGGTCAAACGTGGCACAGTCCGGGATTATGCGAAAGGCCGTTCATCGATGTATTATTGCTTTCGCAATAAAACAAGGACACCTGTATAACCCCAGTTATACAATATGCGAACTTTGTCGCATTACAAAGAAGTGAGCAATATCTGGTGAACCAGGCGTGCACTGGTAAGCTTCGCCGCACGCAGCTGCAAGGCCACATTCCACTAGGTCGTTAGGGTTTAATTGGTGGCGTTTTGGAGGAGGCGTTTACTTATACGTGTTACATTGGAATTGTCGCCGCAATATGGAAGTTTCTTTTCGTATACTGTTGAACGCAGCTACGACTAAAAATTTTCAATTCCCGTAAGTCGCCATACAGAATAACAGATTTGTCATCACAACAAACCAAATTTGGGTCCGCTTCAACAAAATTTTTGGCGAATAGAGCTGGCTTGAGAAATGTATTTGACAACAAAATAAGCATATCGCCCCCAAAGGTTTCTCTTCTTTAGGTGAACGCTGCTTTGTTTTGCTCTCATCGTTCGCTGTAATCAATACGTGCTCCTACTGATCCACCCATTCTCAACAAAATAAAGGCATTCACTGCTTGGCGACGCTTTTAAATGTGGAAAGGACAACACAAACAAGTCCCACTCTCAACACGGCTATATAATTCATCGTCCACGAGCTAACTCAGCAATTTACGCTCTTATTTAGTGGTGATTATGATTGGGCTAGCTACGTTCGGATAAGGCGCAGGTGTAAGATCCAGTTTTTTTTCAAATCCAGAGCCTTAATGCGAATATTTTTCTTTACAATACATGGCACGACTAACAAGTGAGGCATTGAACGGCAGTCAAGAATGATATGTTGCAGAGGACTTCGGCGTTTCGCACAGGGCATTCTCAATAACTGTTAAACCTCAAGATGCCGTATACAAAGCTCTTTTTTAGACATAAGCGAAACAGAAGGAAGTTGCAACGACGGTGCGATCCCATTGGTCGCTGCGTGTGTAACTCAGGCCATGGCCCTTGTGGTTAAAATGCTGACGGACTGATTAATCATCTTGGACTGTATTCTGATCTCGTATCTACTCATCTCGTGTCGACTCGTTCGTGAGTGCTAACTAGCCTGCACTACAGCAAGCTTTAATATTTTATCGCAGTTATCGGTGATGACAAGTCATGCAACGTGACGCAAGTCCGGGAATGCTACAGAAGTATCCTCGACAGTGTCGTCGAGGAGTTGAGCCAGCAACAGCCTGACATGAGCCTGCACGAGAGCCTGTGCAAGTAAGTGCATATTGAATGCGCATAGCATTACGACATTGGCCCGCCGGGGTGGCGCAGTTGTTACGGCGCTCGACTACTGTTCCCAAGGATGCGGGATCGAATCCCGGCCTCGGCGGACGCTTTTCGATGGCGGCAAAAAGCAAGGCGCCCGTGTGCTGTGCGATGTCAGTGCACGTGAAAGTACCCCAGGTGGTCCAAATTCCCGGAGTTCTCTACTACGGCGTCTCATAGCCTGAGTCGCTTTGGTACGTTAAGCCCTACAAACAAACCAAACTTCAGGATATTGTTGAAAATGGCTTGCTATCAGACGGTGCAGGATTCTAGCCAATTATGATCTTTTTCCTGCGTTTATGCGCTCATACTTGCTGGTGGGTAAGAGGTTAGCTTCTCATAAACCCTTTCCTCTCGCGCAGTTAACTGCACTGCACCATCCTTGCATTGGGCGGCATATTAGCGTAGGGCCAGCATGCTGAAGCGCAGTGCAGGAATATGAGGGGGCAGCTTGGCACGAAGCAAGGCGACAGGCCCAGTGCGGAGGAGAGCAACAGCTGGTGCAACAGAGTAAGGTGGTGGGCAAGCACCACAGGTGTAGATGCAGTAAGCAAGACACTGGCTGTAACAATAAAGGAAAGTTGCAATACCTGCCTCAAGCCTATGGGGACAATGGAACGAGACCGGGAATGAAGGAATTATAAATATTGTAGAGAGTGAAATAAGACACAGAAATGTTCCTTGCAGTGACAGCCTTGTTATTCCGACTACCTCGGTCTCTTTTGAGGTGTTCTGATAGCACACGGCCGCAAGTGGTCTGTTGCTCTTCATCGCAGTCTAAAAGCGGCTGCTGTACCGGAATTTGATAGCACGTCCTTGGCATCAGCAATGAAAGCCTTAAGGGACCACACAACACTTGCCAAAGAATAGGTGCAAGGAATCGGTTCACTTGAATGAGAGTTATTCATTAAAAACCCTAAACTACATATATATATATATATATATATATATATATATATATATATATATGAAATATTGTACTCAAATATATTTTTCCGGTCCTCTTCCTTTCCATTTTATTCTTGCATTGACGAAACGGGTCAGGACTGATGGAATCAGCCTGTATTAGCACGTCAATATATCACGAAAAATAGCGTTTCACGATATCCTGATCGCTGTAGCACGCATTCGTTAAGTTGCCGCCATTGCTATGATTGCGCGTGTATGAAAGAAGGCGGGCTCCGGACCCCGGCAGCATGGCTGCTGATAGAAGGGTTCGTTAGAAGATGCGCTTTAGTGGTGTTACAGTCAAGACAGGTGAGAACAGAATGAGCGTTTATTGACCGAAACTGTGCTCTTTTATAGCGGCTAATCGATACAGACACATGTCGGTGTCTATGGGAGCGTTCGGTGCGGAATGTGGTCTATAGGCACTGCATATGCGTATCGTCTATGTCTTTCCATGTTGGTCAGTACCTTGAAACGTCAGCGATTTACTTGGTTGAAATTCTGGTCGTAGTGGAGCCTATTTAGCTGGCGTCTGTTTCTGAAGGATCGCCTTACTTTTGTTGTTGACTGGCCTGTGCTGTTGGCACCTCTGCCTCTTTAATTCGTGGGCTGGGCACCTGCTCGTTGACGAGGTCGCGCTCGATGTTGGACTCGTCACTTTCGTCTACGGTGCGCTCGAAGGGTTCCAGCGTCGCATTCAGGTACCTTCTGTTGGGGCAGAGCAGCTTTTTATCTTCGTTGAGCACCCAGTATGAACGTGGTGCAAGCAGCCCCACTACTCGCATTTTCCGAGTCCACTGCTTGTCACGAGTCCTAACCTCGCCTTCTTTCTTGAGGCATTGTTGATATTTAGCACCAGCATGCAGGGGCATGCGATTGAAAACAGTTGTCTTTGTCTGTCGACTGAAGTCAGGAATTACTATGCGCAGTATTTTGCTTTGCAGGAGCTCAACAGATGAACGGGCATCCTCCAATGCAGACGAACAGTGAGAAAGAACACTCAGCCGGAAGTCCTGCTGTGTCTCCTGCGTTTTTTTCAAGATTTAGTTTTACAATTTCAACTCATTTTTCCGTAAGTCTATTAGATTGTGGAAATCTAGGGTTGGAAGTAACTGCATGCACTCTTACCTGGATGCAAAAGTAGAAACTCATGAGAGGAGAATTGGGGACCATTGTCGCTGAAAACTTGAATGGAATACTATAAGGAGCAAATATTGCGTCCAGCTTTTTAATAACGGTGCAAGTTGTGGTGTCGCTAACTTCTTCAACTTCTGGAAAGTTGGAGAGGGCGTCGTATACGCATTGGTAAGAATACCGCCTTGCTGGAGGATATCGACTCCGACTCTGTACCACGGTTAATGGGGAGTTGGCCGCCTCAGGAACGGTTCGCGTTATTGTTTGTACGCGCCAGCTATTCCCGAGACGCTGCAAAAGTCCAGCTTCTAGGCCATTTTGGATGCGTCCGAGCTGACTCGTTTCCTTAGTTGGATCGAAAATTGACAGCGCAGGCATGCTGATTAAAACACTACAAGGAGTGGCCAACTCAGCGGCATTGTTCTCTCGCCACTGAAAGATTGTGTCCTTTCTGATAAGATCTCGCAACAAATTGGACTTCTCAACAAGATGCGGAATATAATTTCCAAAATAATTTGCCCCCCCCCCCCACCTCCCAGCATTCACTGAACCGTCGTCTTAGCTCTTGGGTGCATCATTCTGGCAAACAATGAGCTGAACGTGGGATTAGGCTTTATCCCGTCTTTGCTGATTTTGTCACTCAAGAGTTACATCTTTAAGCACGCGAACTTACATTTGTTTGCATCTAACGTAAGGCCAATTTGCTTTGCCCATCCTGTTCCCCCGTATTGCACACCCTACCAGACTGCCATCGACAGACATACACGTGAACGCCTGAAACTCGATCAGATATATCTGCTAAAGTTTTTTCGAACGCTGAATCAATCCCAAACGGCAGTCTCGGGAAGCGATACCGCCCGAAAGATGTAGCAAATGTTGACATTTTTGACGTTGTTTCATTCAGTCGAATCTGATGAAAGGCTAAAATGGGAAGTATTTAGCGCCAACGAGCTCCGCCTCAGTATCATCATGCTTCAGCATCAGATAGTGTTCTCGATTCAGGTACTGGTTAATTTTTCTAGGATCCATGAAGACCCTCAGTTTGCCATCTTTTTTCCTGACAATGAACAACGGACTCACTCAGTCTGTTGGCTTGTTGACCCTTTGAATGATGTAGGCCTTTTCCATGCGTTGCAGCTACTCCGCAGGGGTTCTTACAATGTCAAGGGAACGCGTCGCTCCAGCTGTATTGCTGGAATTGAACCTTCGCGCTGGACCATCCGGTATGCACGTGCTTGCAGCCGGTACTTAGAATGAGCTGCTGGAATGCTCGGAATATTTTGTCAGAACGCACGTCGCTCCGCGTCTTCGACAGAATTCACTACCAGTCCTAGCGTCTCAGTGGCCAGTAATCCAAATACTGCCTTGCGGCTGCGTTTCGATGGAGGCGAAACGAAGAGGCGTCGTGTGCTGTACGATGTCAGCGCACGTTAAAGATCCCCAGGTGGTCGAAATTACTCCGTAGCCCTCCACTACGGCTCCTCTTTCTCTCTTTCCACTTTCATTCCCACCTTCCTACCTTCCCTTACGGCGCGGTTCCGGTGTCCACAGAGCAAGTGTGACAGTTACTGCGCCTTTCCCTTCCTGTGAACCAATTTAACTTTTAACTTGTTGCTCTTCTTCAAAATGAAGAAGGTGAAAGTCCCGGACTTGTTGTTCATGACAACTGGTAGGGTCGCCACTCCAAAGGACTTAAACACGTCCCCACTGCACTACCGATAAAATGTAGCCGCTTGGCTGCAGGAATGTCTGCTCTGCATTTACGAAAGACCGAGCAAGGCAGCAAGCTTCCATGAGATCCAGTGTTCACTTTGAAAACATTTTGGTTGGCTAATTTTGCTGCCATCATCCAATCAGCTGTCCTTTCGCAGTGTACACCCTGACATTAAGTATTTGTAAGCTCTCCTCCTCCTAAGCTACCGCACTGACTACAAGCTCTTTCTGGCAGCAGACCGCGAAATGATTGGCCCCTTTAAAACCAAAACATGTCTTCCCAAACACTGGAAACTTGTTCCGCTCGAGCGTCCGATTGCATCTTCTGCAAGGGAATCGTGGGCGCTGTTTCACCGAAGCCACTTGCCTTTCTATTTGGCCCCATGCTGCATTCTGTTGGCCTGTCGATTCACCAGCTTTACAGATCTGTCTGGCGTTAAGCAGCGTAATGTCTTTCACTTTGAGCATTTTCTCCTGGAGCTTCGGGTTATTTGTGCCGAACACAATTTGGTCCCGGATCATCGAGTCATTCAATGATGCGTAATTGCAACTTCGGGCTTGTTTCGCAGGTCGCGCACAAAATGTTCAATGGCTTCGCCTTCTGTATGGATTCTTGTAGAAAACGTATATCTCTCATAAACTTTATTCTGCTAATCTTGAGAGTAAATTTCAAACTTCTTTACGACTGTTGCATAGTCACCTTCGCTGTCTTCCTCCGAAAAAGGAAGTTGTTAGAGACTTTTAGTTTACCGCAGCAGCTTACTGCGGCCATCTACCACTACCGTGCGCCGCCAGCCTGGTCTGTGCTGATTGCTCCCTGGAGTCTGAGTCCTCCGGCATTTGACAGGAACGTGGCGCCAGCTGTCATCAGGATGATTTGAGCATGCACACTGACGTTCGCTGCTATATTTATTCATAAAAATACTTCCCACGCCCAACTTTACATCTCCGCACCAAGAAATCGTCGTAGCGCGAGTGCAATACAACCGCAAACATCTTGTTGTTATTAGCGCATACGTCAGACCCCACGGAAAGTTTCATGAAGTCAGTTTTAACTGGATACGCTCATCCTAAAAACAAGATGCTCATTGGCTGGGACTTGAACGTGCTGCATCAAACATGGGGTTACAGCTGCTTCAGTCTTCTCGGAACTCGTCTGCACATCACAGCCACAGAGGTAGCGGGAATACATCTTGGCAATGACACCGATTATCCGACACGACGAGGCACGCATCCTGGTCAACATGACACGTCGCCTGATCTGACCTGGCACTCGAACAACATTATCCGAAATTGGCGATGCAGCCCTGAAACAATAGGCAGTGATTATTTCCCTACATGGGTACAGCTGCAGTCCAATCTATGCCGCCGCAAACGAAATACCCGCACTGTTAATTAGAAAAACTTCCGACAGGCTTTAGACGATCATCTCGCCGAACTGCCAGTCGAAACACTTATCAACGCGCCCGTAATTCAGCCACTACACTCACAAAAGTAACAAAAGACGTTCCTGTACCTGACCCTCACCTGTTTAACCTGTAGGAAAGCACAAAACAAGCCGAACTCGACTACCTCCTATCTGGAAGAGAGTCCAAAAACCTTCAAAAACTTCGTCGCCTTACTGCTGAGGCCCGTCGCTATAGCAAACGCCTTTGCAGACGCCGATGGCTTCACTTTTGTAGCACTTTATCCTCTAGGTTTGGTTTGGTTTGTTAGGTTTAACGTCCCAAAGTGACTCAGGCTATGAGAAACGCCGCTGTGGAGGACTCCGAAAATTCCTACCACCTGGGGTTCTTTAATGTGCGCTGACATCGCACAGCACACGGACGCCACTTCGTTTAGCCTCCATCGAAGCGCAGCCGCCGAGGCTGGGATTCGAACCCGCTTCTCTGGGCACAGTAGTCGGGTGCCGTAACCGCTGCGTAACCCCGGCGGGGCACTTTATCCTTTAGTTCCAACACCAGCAAGCAAGCTGTGGAGAGTATACCGGGCCATGAACGGTAAGAGCAAATCCGCAAATACCGGAGAAACCCTTCTCCTTTGCACTAGTCAGACTGCTACCGAGCTTGAACAGGAGGCAGCCCGCACTTTCTTTCCGTAACTCGCCTCGCCACGCTCACTTCATACCTATGCCCCCGTTCCCTCCACAGACTCTACTGGCGTTAACGCCCCCTTTAACACATTTGAATTCGAATATGCTCTTTCACGAGTGAAAACGAACAGCGCTCCCGGCAAAGATGGCATCACTTGAAGCATGCTCCGGAACGTGAGCACACCTACTGAGGAAAAACTGCTTGAACTCATCAACCAGCTCTAGGATACGGGCTGCCTACCACCGCATTCGAAACACTCGGTGGTCGTCCCCGTTCCCAAGCCTGAAAAACGCCCCGCACAACTTGCTAGCTTGCGACCCACCTCTCTAACCTCAGCCGTCTGTAGGCTAACGGAACGCATGGTCGCCAGTCGACTCACTCATTACCTTGACACTTCAAATTACTTTCACCCGTTCTAGACTGGCTTCCGTCCTCTGCTAGGAACACAAGACAGCCTTTATCTTCTGCGCTCCAACCTGAACAGCGCACGCCGATGGTGCAAAGGCCGTCCCGACATACTCATAGCTGACGATTTGCACACGGCGTTGGACACCATCAGCCATTAAGCCATTGTCGACGCGCTCATCCACACTGGAGTTGGAGCCCGCGTCATCAACTTTGTGAAATCCTTCCTGAGTAACAGAACCTAAGAAATTCAAATCGATACCAACCACACGCCGTACCATTTTACAAACCGCATCGGTGTGCCTCAAGGCTCAGTCATTTCCACCACCTTGGTTATGGCGAAAATTGATCTAGACAAAATCGATGGCACATAGTTCAAAATATACGCGGGCGACATCACGCTCTGGACCACGTACCGTAATGTGGCTCGACACCAAACGGAGATACTGCAACTAGTCCTAGATGCAATCGACAATGAACTTCATTCTAAGGCATGCGTCCATCCCCTGAAAGAAACAAAATTTCTGGTCATACATCCACCACCTGGCGGCGTGGACATCAACCTTCACTTCTGATGTCAAAGAATCGTACAAACCCTGGTAGGGCCTCTTCGGATGCTTGGCGTTCCCACCAATCAACATGATAGGTCTAAGGACTGGATTCAACAGCTAAAATGTGAATGGAAGCCAATGCTCCACTTAATCAAACGGCTCAGTAGCAAGGGTTGGGGCGCAGGGACGGAGGTAGCGCGTCGTCTCACCGTCACTATTCTGCTCGCTAAGCTCCGCTACGGTGCCCCTTACTTTGACTTGACCGCCGCCATTTACAAGACACTTGGCTTATTTTATAACTGATTTGCACAATGGCGGGGGTTGAACACATTATGAAGTGAATTTCATTTTTAGTCTCCCCGTTAGGACTTTTAAATGTCCATTTCCGGTTCTACCGTTTGCTGAAGAAGGTATTCATGATTCTTAAGTTATTGCGCTCTGCAAACTCAACTAGTAACTCTCCCCTGCTATTCCTAGAACCAATGCCATAGTCACCTACTGCCTGGTCTCCTGCCTGCTTTTTCCCTACCTTGGCATTGAAGTCGCCAATTAGTAGAGTATACTGCGTCTTTACTTTTCGCACTGCCGATTCTACATCTTCGTAGAAGCTTTCGACTGCCTGGTCATCATAACTACATGTAGGTGCATAGGCCTGTACAACCTTCAGTTTACACCGCCTATTAAGCCTAATTACGATGAATGCCCCCCTCTCATTAATACTATAGAATTCATCTATATTACCTGCTATATCATTATTGACAAGGAAACCTACTCCTAGTTGTCGCCTCTCCGGTAAGCCTTGATAACACAGTACATGCCCATCCTGTAGTACAGTATATGCCTCATTTGGCCTCCTAACCTTGCTAAGCCCTATGTCATGCCATTTCATACCTTCTAGTTCCTCTAACAGCACTGCTAAACTAGCTTCACTAGCTAGGGTTCTAACGTTAAACGTTGCCAGGGTCAGTTTCCAATGGCGGCCGGCCTGTCCAGCGGAGCCAGAAGTTCTTAGCACCCCCTGCTGCGTTACAGTTCTGACCGCCCCTGTGGTCAGTTGTTCCGCAGCCGCTGGTGACTGCGGGCCGGGGTTTTATGGAGCTTATCATGAGAGGTTGTGGCGAGTTACTGCACCAGGGTGGCCAACTCCTGTTCTGGTGAGGGAGTGCGTTGCCGAAGGTGTTCACCGGCATCAGGTCGCACCCCAAACCTGTTTTTATGCAATTCCATCGACACGCGGATTTCATCTTTTTTTTTGGGTTATACCCGGTCTACCCGTACACGCGCGCATCCCACTAGTTGATGCACGTATTTGCTACGCATCGAGCCAATCGTGAAACTCGCCAGCGACACACACCCAACGGGCGACGCCTCCTTACTCGAATGTTTGACGAAGCAAACCTTCACTTGCCCATATTGGACCACCTTACAACACCATGGACAGAAAGATTGGTAACGGATCCAAGACCCCTTCCAACCAACACCAAATGGCAACGCCATTTGGTTGGAACGGGTCACAGTGGCCACGTGTACTGGTCCGCAACTGAACTGAAGTTAATGGCCATCGACGAGGCCCTTCAACACTGCACCAAAGAAACAGATCGTTTCATCCACAGCTGCACCGACAGCCAAGAGGCTGTGAAAACTCTGAACACCTGTTCTTACAATACCTCATTGCAACACCGCATCAAACAGCGTTGCCGCTGCCTGCCAGAGACCTCACAAGTTTTGTTACGGATTCATTGGACACCTGGACATCAAGCATAAGGAACCGGGAACAGGAGGGTTCACGAGGGTGCTGGCGCGCAGCTAGAGGAAGACCGCCGGCATAGCCTTGATGTGGGCCCGGCCAACTCTGACCACCCTTACCTTTCTCCCGTCTCCCTTATCATACCGGACTCTGTCATCACGCGGCTTAAACATGAGTGGAGAAGTTTGTTGCGGGACCTTGTACCCGATATTACTTGTTAAAACTCACAAGGTGCGATCAGGTGCAGCGTACACACCGGATATCCTGAGTCAATGGCGCTGAACCAAGATTAGCTGCCCCAGCTGCCCTGCAGACTCCGCTGACCTGCATCACTTGATCTGGATCTGTCCTGGCACGGCTAACCTTCGCGCACGCTACACATCTGCTCACCATATTCACAATTGTGAAGAATGGACAGCCCCCAATACCAACGCCAAGCGCAAGCTGGTGCCCTGCTAGACTTTATGTCGCAGTCTGGCGCCCTCGACCTCACAAAACCCACCCTCTTCCCCTCTATGCTTCAGGTCATCCTCATGAATAAAGTTTTATGAATGAATCAATAAATGAATAAATGAAGTTCGCGCGGGGAGCGGTAGATGTTGACGGTCAGCGGTAGCGCTAAACTAAAATTCTATTAAATACCTCCAAGTCCTCGTCTCCAGCAACACTCAGCAGCAGATCCGTCTCAGCCCTTTCTGTCCTTGGTTCCTTGGGCGACGCTGTAGCATTCAAGAAGAGCTGGAACTTCAGTCTAAACAACGCCCACTTCGTTGTTATATTCCCATACAGAATAAGTTGGTTGGGCGACTTGTGTAGCACCATCCTTCTTGATAGTTAGCGATGTTTTGTTTCTTCGTTAAGGCACTACTTGAAACGCCAACCGCAGGTCCACTTCTCACCTTATGTTAAAGTCAAGACAGGCCAGAACAGAAGGAGCGTTTATTAAGGGAAGCTGTGCTATTTTATAGCGGCTAATCGATAGACACTTGTCGGCGTGTGCGGTAGGAGTCAGTGCAGAATGGTGGTTGACAGGTATTGTGCATACGTATCTTCAATAGAAAGGCAAATAGCGGTGCCCCGCGCTGTACTTAGACGTGTGGGATATGCGTGTCGTGTGGCTATGGTGGGTAGGGCATATTTTGCTAGAGCTAGTTGCTCTCTGTTAGTCATGAACCATGCTCTGTAGAAGTATACACAGTACTCGAACAGTAGTGCTCAGCGCAGTTTGTGTACCTCATCCTGTGCATTCGTCTAAAAGCACTGACTCCTTCAACAACTGCTTTCGAACGCTAGCCACAATGTATGTGTAAGTGATGGTATGAGATGAGTGTAGGACTGCGACAGTGGGGGGAGCGTCCTGAGAAGTGCCTGCAGCGCTTCTTCGGGCAGCGAGGGCTTTTTTAGAGCGCAGCTTTTATGAGCCCGTTGGGTGGTCTAGCCGACACGCCGTTGGTGGCAGTGACGATGTAACAGAGCGAAATAGGCACCAGCCATATAAAATTTCTCAGAACAGATATAAAAGCCAGCGGTTGTGTGTCGCTCTTTCGTGGCTATTGCACTGGCCGCCACGTACTTCGACGCATCGTCGGACTCGCAACAGGCATGCCAAAATTTCGTGCGTGGTAGGACAGGGCCACTAGCCCACATATTATTGGCACATACGAGCAATTCAAATTCGGCTACTAGTCGAGACAGATTATATGGGTGCTCGGTCACCAGGGGGGGAGGGGGGAGGACTGGGCTTCTGCTCCAGTTCTATCTCGGCAACCATACCGCTCATAACTTATGTGGAGATTACAAACCATTTACACCCCGGTCGGAAAAAACTACAGAAACATTTTTGATGTTACGGCAGAATTTCTGTGCTGTTTTTAACGGGAAACCTGTTGTGACGACAGAACATTTTGTAGTAACATCAGAAATTTCTGTAGTTACAACAAAAAAGTATGGCAAAACTACAGACAACAGAAATATACTACAAAAAAACTACAGAACTACAGAAAAGTCTGATGGTAACTACATAACTAAAGGATATTTTGTCGTATTTTCGACACATTTCTGTAGTTTTTTTGACTGGGACCTCTACAGGAGGGCGCTCCCGGGACCCGCAAAGTGCCACCATTGGCAGCTACGAACCGGTAGTTTTCTAAATCCCGCCATACTAAAACGCGTGGTCCCTACATTCACGGGTAGGTTCAAATTCTGCGGGCAGTATGCTGGCGCACATGTTGAGGGCTTGCCAGCAAAACACAAATATAAGTTATAGGACAGCCAACGGACCTGGAGGCCAGCGTGGCGTGGTCCAGAGAGCTCTGAAAACTGCGGCGACCAATGGCCTCCCGGAATAGGGTCTGCCACCCAGCGTCATATCCATACGCACCTCTCTTTCCCAAATAATTTCAGAGTCAAAAAATGTTTTCTCCTCCTCCTCTTCTTGGCTCTTCTTTCTCTTCTGAGAAATGTTTTTGGCTCGCCATCACAATAGAGTGTTTTGTTACGGCACATACATAAATACAAGCATCTCTCAAATGTTTTTTCATCATTTGCATAAATTTATAGCTACAATTCTTAAATTTGGCGATTAAAGATCTCATTAGGGAGTATCGTAGAGTCCCTTAGAATTTAATTTTGCTTTGCCTTAATTTTGTGTCTTCCCTGGTGTCCCAGGATGCCCCTTATTCAATTCATTCAATCATAAATTCTTATTCGCAAGGATGGCCATAAGCCCCAGTAAGAGATGCTGCTTCACTCTTCAGAACTGGATGGCGTCGCCGGTACCATCACTGCTGCGCATGCACACCATCGCTGGTGCAGACCACAAGATCATCCTGATGTGAATGTTATGGAAGGCTTAACTGCCAGCGCGTCAGTGTTTTCCAAAAGAGCCCCTTGAAGCCCTAAGATTTGCAGCTCACACTACAGAAGAAAAAATGGCAGCTGTGGGGCCAAGGCGAGAGAGACAGTGCCGCGCGCAGAAAAAGAGAACAGCAACAATGGGTGAGCAGATAAAATGGACCGAACCCGTTTGTGAAAATCACATGCCAGGAAAAGAACGTGCCGTGCTGAAGGTCAAAATTCCACTTAAAGGGCACAATTAGTGGCACAGTATTTGCAAATAGAACTTCCATGCAGCTAACACGCAGAGCCAGACGCCGACTTTAGGCGTTCCAAATCGAATGCGATATATTGCAGGAACCCAGTCGACTCCGCCGAAAAGCCCCAACGTCAACAATGGCCTAGTCTATGGTATTGGGCGTGGTCCAGCCGCCCCAAGAGCGTCCCATTTTAAGCGCACCGAGGTACAAAATCCTGATGTCTGGCTAGACCAGTACGAAAGAGGTGTCTTATTTAACGATTGGGACAGCGTACTGAAGCTTCAAAACGTATTCTTTCCTGTTAGTGGAACAGCGCGGACGTGGTATGAAAACCACGAGTCGTCGCTAACGACATGGGAGAACTCTATGGAGGAGGATGAAACAGTTCGCAAATCTGGTATGGAAAGTAAGAGCAGAATTGCTTCTTCAGTCCAAAGCCCAACTCGCAAAACAGTCTGTCCTTGTTTACATCGAGGAAATGAATGAATCGCCTCTTCCGCCGCCCTAACCCAAACATAACGTAGAAGAATCTGAATGAGAGGTGCGAAAGAATCGCTTTTTTCAGGCCTTGCGGGAAATCCGCAAGCACCACTGGCCGAGTTCGAAAAATAAGCGTCGCCTATCGAGACGACTATGAAGGCATGCATACTCTAATAGTCTACACTTGAAGTGGTGTATGCAAGCCGCGGCAACTGATCACTTACAAGTGTACACAGCGTACGAGGCCTTATCTGTGAGTTTGAATTTAAAAAAATTATTTCCAGTAATATACAGGAAATGGGCCTCGGACGAAAAGCTACAACAATAGCTTGAGAGATTCCCGAGGCCCAGTAATGGCAGAGCAACAAGACGTGTGACATTAAGGCGAAGATATACATATATACATGAAAATTATGAAGCACCGAAAGAGCACATATATACAAATGAAACAGCTAGTTAAAAACCAGCACAGTAAATTAACGGCCCACAATAATGTATCAGTATGCACAAAACATTGCAAAACGTAATGAAAATGAAGTGACTATTCTTATAATAATGTCTAAGGCAAGGAACGGAAAGTACAGAGAGGCCGAGCGGAATTGATAAAATATAGCTTAAAGTCCTTAATTGAGGCGCTAAAAATGTTTGGTTTGTGTATGTTATAATGATTTATATGCATGGTAAAGTAAAACGAAGGCTCTGGTTACCGTATAACGTCCTCGTTCGAGAAGCGTCCCGTATTTGTTTACTTTAGGTGTTGAAGGGTTTTCCGTAAGGCTTATGTCCAGATATATTCTTAAAGAAGTCAGTTAAGCATTGAGGTTACAATTTAGGGCTGTGAAGTAGACGATATTCAAACATGGTATGCACACGATGAATCCTATAATGCGGAAATAATGTTTCTGTGTGGGCAGAGTAGCATGCACCAGCGATCAGTCTAACTGCCTTCTTTTGGAGACAAATATGATGTTTAGAGTTGTTTTGGATGTTGTACCCGAAGCGAGGTGACAGTATTTTGATGTGTGATTGAATTATAGCGTGAAAAATAAGCAGCTTATGCTTTGGGGAAAATTAGTCACGCAGTCTCGAGAGGAAACCAAGAGATCTAGTAAGCTTGCTTTCAATGTACATTGTATTGTCAGACCACCTCATGCGAGAGTCGAATACAGAACCGAGTGATTTGAACTTGTTTACAATTTCAATACTGTTATTTTCTAGATGCAGAGTATTGTTTAGTGTAATATCCAGGCTAAGGGGACGAAAAAAGACTGCTTTTTTCTTGGTAGAGTTAAATATCAAACCATTTGCTGTGGACCATTTGTGGAGAGCACAAAGAACCAGATCTGCACTATTGATTAGTTCATCGGCAGAAGATCCATTAAGAAAAAAACTTGTGTCGTCAGCATACTGAATACAACTTGCATGATAGGCTATGCTCGCAAGGTCGTTAGCATGTACATTAAAGAGGAACGGGCCGCGAAGGCTACCTTGCGGGACATCACATTCAATGAAAAGAGAGCTATAGACATGTGATTATCGACCGAAACAACCTGCTGGCGCATGTTTAAATAAGAACGAAAGAATTGGAGGGAAAGACCACGGACACCATACCTTTCAAGTTTACAGAGTAGTATTTCATGATTAAGAAGGTTGAAAGCTTTTGTAAAGTCGATGAAAATATGAAGGATCAAACTTTTAGCTTCGATATTATTTAAAATAATTTCCTTTTGCAAGAGTAAAGCAGATTCCGTGGACTTGTCCTTCCGAAATCCAATCTGACTGGCATTTATTAAGGCATGTTCAGGAAAGAACCCATCGATTCTCTTGAGCATTACTTTTTCAAGAGCCTTCGAAAAACAGTAAGAATAGAAATTGGCCTATAGTTTGTCATCTTGTTTCTATCGCCTCCTTTGAAAATAACAGTTACGTTTGCATATTTCATTCGTGCAGGAAATATGCCTGATGTGAGCGACAAGTTAAAAATGTAGCTTAAGCATGGTGCTAAGAGATCCGCAACAAATGTAACTGGTTTAAATTGGAAGCCATCAATATCTGTGCAACTTGTAGTTTTAGGTTCATTATAACGCTAAAACTTCCTCGCTGGTCGTAAATGAAAAGCAAAAGTCTCTAAACCTGTTTTTTGGAGAAACCGAAGAGCTTCGACCGCGGAACCACTCGGTCTAAAGCTTGTGAAGAAGTCTGAATTTTTCTGCCAGCAAAGAGCGAGAATAAGGCAAGCCATCGATCACAAGTTGACCAAAGTGCGTATTTGTATTCTTGTTTAGAAACGATTCATTTAAGAGTTTCCAAAATGCTTTCAGACTTTCCTGCTAGGGAGGATACGCGATTGATAGGCACATTTAGATCTTCGCAGTTGGTTAGTTAACTTGTTGCGGTATTTTTTGAAAGCTGTAAGGTGATGAGGGCTCCGAGTGGACATAAAGTGTTTGAAGAGCCTAGACTTATTATTCATCATTTTGACGTATGTTGGAGTCACCCAAGGTCTACGGTGTTTGGTGTTTGATGTCTTTGTTTTGCAGGGAAAACACTTATTGTAAATGTCTTTCAAAGTACTTAAAAAGAGCTCATAAGATTCATCAACGGAAGAACAGGCAAGAACACAGTTCCAATCTGCAACGCGTACAGATTCGCGAAATCGGGCAAGTGTCACATCAGTTATACGTTGATAAGCAAAACTATTTCGTTGTGCGTAACTTGGTGAGCAGCCATGTGGCACGGATTCGAAAATGGCACAGTGGTCACTAAGGTCACAAGCAATAGTACCAGCAGAAATGACGGGGGAGACAATGTCTACTATAAAAAGGTCAATTGTATTGATTGACGTCAGTGTTATCCTTGTGGGTGTAGTGATAAGATTTGTAAGACCATTAGAAGCAATTGTGTGATTCAACTGGCGATTTGTACTAGCAGGTGTAAGTGCATTATTGTTGAGGTCACCACCAATAATAGCAGAGTATTGGACTTCAGAGGCAAAAATCAAGAAATTTGTCGAGACGTTTTAGGAACTTATCTGGGTCACCTGACGGCGGCCTGTAAACGACCGAAACCATTTTGTCCGCAGTCTTCAGCGCGGGGAATTTCACAGTCAGGGGTCATCATAGAGAACTAAAGTAATATTTCGCTATGAAAGCCACTGTTCTTTACGTAAATGGCAACACCCCCTCCACGAGAATGGCGATTCAGGAAACACGGATCATAGACGGGCAGTTTCACATAGTCAGCATCGCATACGGCCCACGTTTCAGTTAGCAGAATTGCATCACAATTGTGCTTCAGACTGTCAGCAAAATATGAGAAGTCGTCATTAAATGTAAGGCAGAGAAATTATTTAGGTCGAGGCAACAGTTTACTTTATGGGGATGTAGCAGTTTGTGATACTCCATTTTTAGTAGTCATTTTACTGCGCGTTATTGGGCTAGCAGAGCAAGGTCACTCTCTGACCGAATGGCAAAGGCGGAGTCCCCTTCCTTCCTTCTAACCAATATTTTGCCATTGACATGCCAAGCAAGTTTGAAGTCGAATCGTTTCGCCTGCTCTTTCACGATTCCAAGGAGGTCTCGCGAATACTTGGTCATGTTCCCTTTGACAGAAGCAGAGCGGTCTACATCACGGAAGGCGCGCCTTTTGGCGAACCATTTATCCCTCAGCTTTTGACGAGAAAATCAGACAAGAATAATGGGAGTTCTGTCCTTTTTTGCGGGCAGTCTATGCATGGTCATGACATCCTGTTGCAGTAGTGGTTCAAGAGACATCTCGGCACCAACGTCATTAATCGTAGCCAGTAGGTCTTCCTGTTCACTCTGAATAACACCATGAACAGGTTTCAACGCCGACTATGCCATTCCAGGTCATTGACACTAGACTTGATCTCGGTCGAATCAAACCCAGCAGAGTTGCTTTCCAGCACTGTAATTCGAACTTTGAGCTCTTTTGTTTCCTTCTCTTGGGCACCGAGTCGTTCTTTGAACTTGTCGAACTCATCCGAAAGCAAGTCAGTTGCTTTTTCGATTCCATCCACTTTTGCAGGGAGGCAAAGGAGAGAGCTAAGCTTTCTGTTTATGTCTAACAAAATGCTAAGTATACTAACTTCTGCCTGGTCGGGTTTCCCTGTGATAGCGTCATTGCTTATATTCGGTCTGCAAGACCCACACTTCCATGTTTCTCTAAACGATTCTCGCTTTCCCTTGAGGGTTTCACCAGTCACACCCGAGCCCGAGTGGAAGAAAAGGTCGCACGCGCAGCATGTCAGTTGTGAGTGCTCTTCAGACAGCACTCCTCTACACTCGCAGCAACGGGACATATCAAAAGCTAGACCGATAAACGCAGAAATGCATCAACAAGAATTTTTTTGGCAGCAGCGGCAGGATTGGACTTAAGGTATAAGAAAAGTGACCAACCTGGAAAGTAACAGGAGAGCGTTAGGTGAGGTGCGTCACACGAGCTTCGGCTGCTACCAAATGCGAGCGAAAAATGCGTGAAGAAAGGCGCCAACTTCAAAACGGCAGTCCCGAAGTAGCAGCCTCCAGGACAGCGCACGTCCAAGGGGCACACAGATGCAGAGGCCAGGAAAATTGCAGCAACACGAACTGGAAAACCACAGGAGAGCGTTAGGTGAGGTGCGTCACACGAGCTGCCGCTGCTGCCAAATGCCAAGAGCCGCGCGGGCTGCGGATATCATCCCAAAAGCCCCAGAAAGCGAAGTATGCGGACGCCGTCTGTAAACAGGCGACGGCTCCGACGCAACACCCTCTGCGATGAGCTATGCGGCCGCGTTAAGCCGTCCTGTGCTTCGACGAGAGCTTCCATGATTCCATCGACGCGGGAAACCTCCAGCTGTACGACGCCTTTGGTCTACCCCTGCCAACCTTACGAAATACCTTTCAGAACAAGGAAATGTGACGTCTGGAGGACCTAAAAAAACCGCCCCCTGTGGTCCCATTGGTGTGCAGTCGGCCATATTCTACGTCATGGAAAGGGCAGGTGGATTGGCCTCCGCAATTTCGCCATCGACACTCCGCGACCGCAGGAAATCGACGACTTTTCGCGCAGGGCAGAGCACGCCTCTTCAAGCCGTCTATCCTGCTTTCCATGACCGCTCAGTGCACGTTTCACGTCGCCAGACCGCCGTTACGAGCGAAGGTGCCCTATCCCCCGTAGTAATCTTAGCTACGCGGCATACTAACGAAGTTCTCCTGATGGCGAGCAACGGCGCTACAACATTGAAACCGCCGCTACGCACGACGACGATGCATGCAGACTCCAACCGACATATCCGCCCAGCGAAGTGACAACTGTATGCCCCGGCCGTGACATCAATCAGCAAAGGATCCGAGATTAGACACCAAGGCCCACGCGCAATGCGAGAACGGGAATAAGTGACCTTAAAGTTGCTGTCGACGGTCGCACAATCACTGCCCTAGTAGACACCGGAGCTGACTATTCAGTCATCAGTAGATCGTTTGCCTCCCAGCTCAGAACGTAATGACCGCTTAGAATGGCCTACTAATTCGCGACGCTGGTAGTAACTTGATTCCCTGTGATTCACTGCAAGAGTAACCATAAATGTGCATAGTTACCGAAAGAGCTTCGTGCTTCTACAGTACTGTTCTACGAAGTAATTTTGGGCATGTATACCGTCACCCTTCGCTTAAAGTTCATCAAGCTTTAAGCAGATAAAGCCGTATAAGCTGTGGCAAATTCGAAGAATAATCTCGCTCTAAACATCCTTGACGAATTGAGCGTACCGATCTGATCAAGCATCGTAGTCTGCGCGGGTAGTGCAGGCATCGAAACCCCCTAAGGCATCACCGTAGGAAACACCCAGTTGCTCTTGAACGAAGTCTGGACATCGCAAGAGGCACCGTCAATTTTGAAAAGGACTGGTAACGAACTGCACAGAAGAATGCCGGCATCTCCAGCTGGACAAGGCCATCGCTTTTCTTGATGAAATAGCGGGCATCCAAGGTGCATTTTCCCTGCCCGACCAACCTCTGTAAGGTGCACCTGACCAATTTCGTCAGGCTATTTCCACATCTTCCCCGAAGCTACACCGAGTGCTTCTCGTCAGCATCGAAGCTGCGAAAACCATCACGTACTAAGAACAACGTCATAACGGACGAACATGCCCGAACTCTGCGCCAAATCCCCTACCGCGTATATCCGCGAGACCACCCAGCCATCCGCGAGTAAATTTATGAACCCTTTCTTACGGGAGCCTCTGCAACCCAAGGCACTTCTCGTCGATGGACCTGAAGAGCGGCTATTGGCACATGGAAGACGATGAAAGAGATCGCGAGAAGACCTCATTCAATATACCGGATAGCCTATTTTAGTTCACGGTGATACCATTTGGCAGCTGCTACCCTCCAAAAACATTTTAGCAAGTAATGGACACTGTGCTTGCGGGCGTGAAGAAGCATAATTCACTGGTATATTTGGACGACGTTGTTGTCTTCTCCCTAACCCTTGCAGCTCCCCTGAAAAAGCTTGAGCGAGTGCTCGAACCAAGGCATCAAGGCTAATGTTGAAACTACAGAAATGCGACTTCTTTTACGAGTTCTTAGGCCATTTCGTTAGCAATGATGGCGTTCGCCCAGACCTGGAGGAAACAGCTGCGATCACAGTTTCCGCGGCCTACCGACAAGACAGCTGTGGGCAGGTTCCTGGGAGGGTGCGCTTACTCTCCACGATTTGTGAGGAACTTTTCGCTCGTTGGCGAACTATTGACGCCACTCACAAAGACTGACGGGTAATTTAAATTGCAAGCGCTGCAGACAGTAGTCTTCCTCGAACGTAAACGCTGCCTACAGTCCCCTCTTTTCTAGGCCACCTTGATGAGAACGCCGAGACTGAATTTAACACCGATTCGAGTAGTGTGGGCCTGAGCACCGTACTCGTTCAGAAGCGTGCCGGACAGGAGAAAGGTATCGTCTATGCTAGCAGGTCCCTCTCAAAACCAATTACTCGATGACCGAGAAGGGGTGCCTAGTGGTCATCTGGGCCACTTCAATGTCCTACCTGTACCTATACATCCGGCTATTTATGTGGTAAGCGATCACTACGCGTTCTGTAGCCTACCGAGTTTGAAGGGTCCGTCCGGTTGACTTGCCTGATGGAGCCTACTACGTCATCAAGGATTTGACGTGACTGTAGTCTGCAGCTCTGGCCGCTAGCATTCTGACGCAGACTCCTGATTCCGGGCCGCCGTCGACGCTCCCCCGAAAGATGACTACAAGGACGCGTTTTTGAGACCTGTAAGCACTAGCAGGTTCGCGCAGCAGCGTCGATCAGACATTGAGTTGATAGATCTAGCAGATTACTTGGAAGGCAAGACCACTTCCTCTCCTGAAGTGTTCAGACGTCAGTCGTAGTCGGGGCACTCGGGATTCGAGCGCGTTGCATCAAGTTAAGAAGTACTACGGGACGCGGCTGCCCGCCGAAGTGGCCGATTACGTGAAGACGTTCCATGAGCGCCAGCAACGTAAGACGCCGCTCATAGGACCAGTTGGGCTACTGAATCCGATACCACTCCTACTATACCCTTTCAACAAATTTAGATTCATCTATTTGCGGCCACTTTCCATCTTTATTTACGGGTAACAAGTGCTTAATCGTGGCCACCGACTATCTAGCTGCTACGCCAAAGCAAAAACCACTGCCCAACTGTACCGCTGCTGAAGTCGCCAAGTTTTTGTTGAACAAATTCTGTTGCGACATGGCAGCTCATAAGTGCCAATCACGGGCCGGAGAACGGCATTTACTGCCGAGCTGACGCAAGTCATCCTGGAAAACAGTCATACAAGCCATCGACGAATTGCGTACCATCCTCAGTACTTACTGAATACGGTCATCACTGAGTGGCCTTAGTGAGCTCCTCAACAAAAGTATTGCGAACATGACTGCCATGTACGTCGACGTCGACACCGAACACAAGACATGGGACACCATTCAACCTTACGTCATCTTCACTTTAAACACCGGCGTCCAGGAGACAACCAGGTCGACGCCGTTCAGCTTTGTGTATGGCAGGGAGCCCAGGACGACCCACGATGAAATGCTGCCGCATAGCCGACGAGAACTTGGACGTCGCGGCCTAGTTTTAGCCTGCAGAGGAAGCCTAGCGACTTGTCCGGCTGCACATTAAAGGCCAGCAATGCAGTGACGCGCGACTGAAACAACTTGCGGTGAAGCGACACAGACCAAATGTGGGTTTGGACGGCGATTCGCCGCCGCGGACTCTTGAGGCGGTACCTCGGTCCATACAGAGTCCTTCGACGCAGCGGATATGTTGACTGCTCCGAGCGTGCCAGAAATCATTCATGTTGTTCATCTGAAGCCGTGTTACGCGCGTTAAAGAATACGTGATGTTTAACCTCTTAATGTTTATCTTTACCTTTTTCTGTGTATTTTGTAACACCGAGGCGATGTTTTTAAAGGGGGAGTAATGCTGCAAACGATTCAAATTTTTATTTGTTATTTTTGAACAGGCCCTAACATGCGGCCTTGTGACTGTGATTGTAACATTCGGATCAATATTGTACCTTTTGTGTGTTCATGGCCGTTGTCGCGGGACGCGGATTTATCAATTCCTTTGTTGCAGGAGATGCTTGGAAATGTATTTCGAAAGATTCCAGCCATGCATGCGTGTTTATACATGTTCCACGGTGTGCTTGTCACCGTTCGTGGCTTTACTTAGATCTTCGCCGCCTCTAAATAGAGCGATCGTGAGTGAAACGGGCATTCTTCGTTTGACGACCGACGAGCACATTTGCTGCTATTGCCGCAACCACGTTGCTCAGTTCCTTTGCGGACGCAAGTTAGCAATAAAGAGTTCACTTAGTCCAACGCTTTGTTTACTGATTTTAGGATCGTCACCAATACGTTTTGACATAGATTAACTATATGGCACCACCATTTCCACGTAGACCTCGGACGATTAATAATATTAATAATTGGTTCCCGGAGACGCACGGCATGTCCCAGGTTTTCCGTGCACAGCTGTTCTGCGCTGTAAGGGAAGGATGAAAGTAGGTGCGACAGCGAAGAAGGTGCGTATAGTGTAGAGTTACAGATAATTTCGACCACCTGGAGATGTTTAATAATTACTGACATCGCACAGCACACGGATGCCTCTCGGTTCGCCTCCATCGGAACGCAGCCGCCGGCGGTGACCTAGAACCCAGGTACTGCGGAAGAGTCGTTGGTGTCAGCATCTTGACCACTGTGCCACCGCGTTGGGGGAACAATTTATGATAAATACGGCATCATGTGTTCCTTATTGTAGTCGGCGGTGTCCTCAACTCCTAGTCTCGCAAAGTTAATCGCTGCGAAGCCATATCTGCCCTTGTCCAAGACTAAGCCTCACCAAAGCAAAACGACCACTTTGCTTCGCCAAACTTGGTTTAGCAGGAGTAAACATCAACCTGTAAGGAAGAAGATAATACAGCGCCTACACTAACGATGATGAAGACGCCGATCAGCTGGCGCGCGCACTGAGAGCTCGGACTGTCTTGTTCAGATGAGATTGTGCTTCGCTCTACGATCGTCTTGTGTCACCGCTCGCCGTCTCCAGTTCTTCGAATAACCTCCAATAAACCCCTCTTCATTTGGTGGAACATGCCGGGGTGTGACTATTACACGATCACCGTGAAGCTCCGCAGCCGTTAGATACCTATGGCGACAAACCAGGTAGGCCAGCAGCCGGTGGCAGCCCTTCGCAGCCCATCTCATACTCCGGTGCCATTCGGCAGCGAGACCCCGCAGTTTTCAGCGGGCAGGGCGACCAGGACGTTGAAGATTGGTTGGCCTCGTACGAGCGGGTGAGTCGTCATAGCAACTGGGATGACCGCATGAAGATCAACAACGTCATCTTCTACCTGAGTGACGTTGCTAACCTCTGGTATCGAAATCATGAGGCCGACATGCCAACTTGAGCCAACTTCAAGGAAAAGTTCACGGACGTTTTCGGTCGTCCCACAGTTCGGAAATTACGCGCTGAAAAAGCCCTGCGCGTACGAGTTCAGCATGAAGGGGAAGCCACCACAAGCTACATTGAAGACGTCGTAAATTTATGCAAGCATGTCGACCCGTCTATGGATCAGGCTGCCAAGGTAAAGTACATAATGAAGGGCATTGATGTCGATGCATTTCACATGCTGTGGGCAAAGAGCCCAACCACGGTGGCCTCAGTATACAACCTTTGCCAACGTTTTGACGAAACGCTCAAACAACGCCTCTGCACTCGTCACTCTCCCGCACCTGCTGCGTCCATCTCTGGCCTGGCTGTGAGCAGCGGATTTTTGGCTGGCATCAATTATTTTGTTCGAGATGAGGTCTCCCGACGGCTTGGGCATTTGTCTGGCCCACGTCCGTCGTCTACAGCCCAGCTACTTACACCTCTGTGACAGCCAGCGCCTGTCACACCTCATGTCGACCCTGTCCCACTGCAGCCCACACCTCTTGCTGCACCATTCACTTACAACCCCCCTGCTGTCGTGCCACCTCTACCTGTACCAGTACAAATGCCTTCCACATATGCACAAGTTACCGCCCGCCCTCCGCCGCCCCAGTCCTTTGGTACGTGCCGACTGTCACTTCACGGTTCCGATCAACGACGCCTCCCTACAAACCTTGGCGCCCAAATGACAACCGGCCTAACTGCTATGCCTGCGGTGTTCCAGGCCACGTCGCCCGCCTGTGCCATCGTACTCTGCGTTCTGCCCCTGCACGCACTATCATCATCATCATCATCAGCCGGATTATACCCACTGCAGGGCGAAGGCCTCTCCCATATTTCTCCACTTAACCCAGTTCTGTGCTAGCTGCATCCACTTGACCCCTGCGAACTTCTTAATCTCATCCACCCACCTAAGTTTCTGCCGCCCCTGCTACGCTTTCCTTCCCTTGGAATCCAGTTTGTTACCCTCAGCGACCATCGGTTATCCTCTCTTCGCACTACATGTCCTGCCCATGTCCATTTCTTCTTCTTAATTTCTACTAGAATGTCGGTAACTGAGTTATTTCTCTGACCCACTCTGCACGCTTTCTATCTCTTAATGTTACCCCTACCATTTTTCGTTCCATAGCCCTCTGGGTTTTCCTCAACTTAAGTAGAACTCTCTTGGTTAGCCTCCACGTTTCAGCCCCATAGGTGAGTACAGGCAAGATGCAACTGTTGTATACTTTCCTCTTGAGCGATACCGGTAAGCTGCTAGTCATAATCTGCGAGTGCTTGCCAAATGCGCTCCATCCCAATCGTATTCTTCTTGTTATTTCCATTTCGTGGTCCGGATCTGCTGCTACTACCTGTCCTAAGTAGACATATTCGCCTACTACTTCCAGTATTTCGATGCCTAATGTAAACTGCTGTTCCTTCCCGAGGCTGTTGAACATTACCTTAGTCTTCTGCATAGTGATTTTCAAGCCTACCTTTCTACTTTTCCTGTCTAGGTCATCAATCATTATTTGCAGTTCATCCCCCGAGTTGCTTAGCAAGGCAATGTCATCATGAAATCGCAGATTACTGAGGTATTCTCCATCTACCCTTATCCCTAACTGCTCCCATTCCAAGTCTCTGAATACTTCCTCTAAACAAGCTGTGAATAGTACTGGGGAGATTGTGTCTCCTTGCCTAACACCTTTCTTTATGGGAATTTTGTTACTTTCTTTATGCAGAACTATGGTTGCTGGTATGGAGATATCATTACTGAGTGCGCGGTAGAAGTAGGCGTAGGATAGTTAGACAGGATACCGGCAAGCTGTCTAAGGAGACGAAAGATTTAAGAAACGCCAGAGTATGAAAGCTTCCAATCCAACAGACCAGATCGAATTGGCCGAGATATCAAAGCTAATCAATAAGCGCAAGGTGGCCGATATAAGGAAGTATAACATGGAGAAAATTGAGCATGCTGTAAAGAACGGGGGAAGGCTTAAAGCGGTAAAGAAGAAATTGGGCATAGGCAAAAACCAGATGTATGCGATAAGGGACAAGGCGGGCAACGTCATCACTAATATGAAAAAGATAGTCAAAGTAGCCGATTAGTTCTATACAGATCTCTACAGTAGCCAAAGTAGTCAGGACCGTAATGAGATTGGCGGTAGGGAAAAACAGTCAGACGTTCCACCAGTGACGAAGGACGAGGTCACGAAAGCACTAGAAACTATGAAAAGGGGGAAATCAGCTGGAGAGGATCAGGTAACTACAGATTTGCTGAAGGACGGGGGGGGGGGGATATCGTGCTAGAAAAACTGGCCACCCTGTATACGCAGCGCCTGGTGTCATCGACGGTACTGGAACGATGGAAGAATGCAAACATTATCCTCATTCACAAGAAAGGGGACTCTAAGGGCCTTAAAAATTACAGACCAATCAGCTTACTGTCTGTTACGTATAAGGTATTTACTAAGGTAATCACTAATAGAATCAGGACAACCTTAGACTGCAGTCAAGCAAAGGATCAAGCAGGGTTTCGGAAACGGTACTCTACTATCGATCATATCCATACCATCAATCAGGTGATAGAAAAATGCTCGGAATATAACCAGCCCTTATACATAGCATTCATTGATTACGAAAAAGCATTTGACTCAGTTGAAACCTCGGCGGTGATGCAGGCATTGCGAAATCAGGGGGTAGACGAGCCGTACGTGAAAGTGCTGGAAGATATATATAGTGGCTGCACGCACTATGGCTGACTGCAATTATCAGTACGACACCTTGCGCCCACCTTAGGTGACATCTCCAGGGCAGCCGCACAGCTCATCGGGCCGCCAGCACATTCCATTGCACCCTTCGCCGTCCCCTCGCAGTCGGCCCTTTTCGCCAATGCGGCGTCGCATCGTGACACAAGACTCACAAAACTAGCAGCCGCCGTTCCTGGGGCACGAACTGCGCACATTTCGCCTCCCACAAGTCCTCATCATTCTCTGCCGAACGTTCTCGAAGTTTTTGTTGACGGTGTGCGTGCGCTTGCACTCGTCGATACAGGGGCCACTCTCTCAGTCATTAGCGAAAGTTTTTGCCGCTCGCTTCATAAAGTTACTACGCCGCCTTCTGGACTCTCTCTTCGCACCGCCAGCGCTGATTCCGTTCGTCCGTCTGCCGCTTACACAGCGCGTGCAGTTATCGCGGACGTCTTATATATCGTCGAGTTTTCAGGGCTTGCGTCATGCTCGCATGATCTAATTCTTAGCTGGGATTTTCTTTCCTGTCACAATGCTGTTATTGACTGGCCTGCGTCCACGTCGCCTTCTCTGCGCTCTGTGATGCGGTTCTTGACCATGCGCCGTCTTTCTTGCGCCAAACTTGTCGCCGACGACATCGACATTCCGCCCAACTGTGCTGTGATTGTTTCCGTGTGTGTACGTTTTTCTTCCGACGCGACTGTTCTTTTTTCACCTTCTCCCATGTTCGCCTCTAGCCGTCACCTCCTCTTCCCTTTGCTATCAATGATATTAACTGCCGTGCCGCTGACGTTGTTGCGAATGCCTCAACCGCTGTGGTCCCGCTACTTCGTGGCGAATGCCTTGGTCATATTGAAGTTGCTGACCTCATCTCACCATTTGAGGTAGATGGATATTCACCACAGAGTGCCCACGTAGCCTCCCTAACGCCGATTACTGCGTCTTCCAATATACCGAGTTGGGACCTTTTTCTATCGTCTGTGGTCAGTGACCTCGACCCGACTTACCGTGACCAACTGGTTGCTCTCCTCAACCAATTCCGCACTTGGTTTGACGCTCAGACGACTTCCTTGGGCCGTGCGACCTAGGTTGTTCACCACATCGACACCGGCAGCCATGCCTCTCTTCGCCAGCGCCCTTACCGTGTTTCGCCTACATAGCGCCGTGTTATTGCTGGGCAGGTCGGCGACATGCTACAACGTGGTGTAATTCAGCCTTCATCTAGTCCGTGGTCGTCTACCGTGGTATTTGTGAAAAAAGAAGGATGGCTCCTAAAGATTTTACGTTTAATACCGCCGTTTTAACAAATTTACACGTAAAGACGTATACTCACTACCCCGTATTGACGACGCCATCAATTGTTTACAAGGAGCACAGTTCGTTTCGTCCCTGGACCTGCACTCTGGCTATTCGCAAGTCCATATGGCTGAGTCTGACCGACCCAAGACAGCCTTTGTTACCCCTGATGGACTATATGAGTTCAGTGTGATGCCGTTTGGTCTTTGCAACGCTCCTGCTACGTTGATGACATCTTACGCGGCTTCAAGTGGAACATTTGTCTTTGTTATTTGGATGATATCGTCGTTTTCTCTCCTGACTTTCCGAGGCACCTCGTGGGCTTGCATCAAATCCTGAGTTGTCTCACTGGCGCCGGTCTCCAACTTAACCCGAAGAAATGTCGTTTTGGCGCCAGCAAGTTGACAATAGGGTCATGTCGTGTCCAAAGATGGCCTCCTGCCCGATCCGGACAAACTACGTACGGTCACTGAATTTCCGAAACCGACTTTTATTAAAGAGCTGCGCAGCTTCGTGAGCCTATGCTCATATTTTCGCCGTTTTGTCCGCAATTTCGCTGCCATCATTGCACCGCTTACAAATTTGCTGAATGGTCCCGCCGACTTGTCTACATGGACCCCCCTCTGCGACAATGCTTTCACTACGCTCCGACAATCTTCGCACAGAAATTTCTGCCCATCACCATGCCGACCCGCAAAGCGCACATGCTGGCTTGTTGAAGACATAGGAGCGTCTCTACCAGCGGTACTACTGGCGGGGGATGTACAACTTTGTCCGCCGCTATATTCGCTCCTGTACTGCTTGTCAGCAGTGGAAGTCGTCTCCGCGCCCCTCCGCCGGCCCATTACAGCCATCGTCTTGTCCAGCGCGACCCTTTGATCGTGTCGGCATCGACCTCTATGGCCCCCTTCTATCTTCGACATCAGGCAACCGCTGGGTAATAGTCGCCGAGGACCACCTCACTCGCTACGCGGAGACTGCAGTCTTGCTTACGGCTAGTGCTCGTGGCGTCACCTCCTTCCTCCTGCGGGATTTCGTTCAACGTCACGGGATCCTCGTGAACTTCTTAGTGACCGCGGCCGCGTCTTTCTACTCAAGTGGTCAGCGAGCTGTTGGAAGCTTGCCAAACAATACATCGAACCACCGCAGCTTATCATCCTTACCACCAACGGCCTCACAGAAAGGTTTAGCCGAACTGTTGGTGACATGCTCGCCATGTACGTTTCTTCGGACGCGTCTAATTGGGATCAGGTGCATCCGTACGTCACCTATGCCTATAACAAACCTTCTCAGGCAACGACTGGATTTTTCCCATTCTTTCTCCTATACGGTCGTGAGCCTTCCTGTCTACAGGACACCATACTTCCTTACCACCCCGACAGTTCAGAGTACACTTCTCTTTCTGCTGTTGCCCGTAATGCTGAGCAGTGCCGTCGGCTGGCTCGCTCATTAACGTCGGACATTCAAGATCTTCGCGGCAAGCCCGATTGTGACTTTCCTATCAACACCCTCGTTTGGCTCTGTGTTCCGGCTGATTCCAAATGCTCTGCAAAGTATAATGACCCTTATCGTGTATTACAGCGTACATCACCAGTTAACGTCGTGGAGCCGGCAACACCTTCTTCGGACCACCGTCGCCGCGGTCGAGAAGTTGTTCTCGTCAGTCGACTTAAGCCATACTACGATCCTCTTGTCATACCCTCGCCTTAAGTCGCCAGGACGGCTCTATCTTTCCGCCGGAGCAATTGTAAGGAAGATGATACAGCGCCGACACTAACGACGATGAAGGCGCCGATCAGCTGGCGCGCGCACTGAGAGCTCGAACTGTGTTGTTCGGACGAGATTGTGCTACGCTCTACGATCGTCTTGTGTCACTGGTCGCCGTCTCTAGTCCTTCGAATAACCCCCAATAAACCCATCTCCAAACCAATTTTTTCCTTGTCTTTGCTTTTGTTAAGTACCCGTGTCAGTTTAAAACTTGTGACTCGCTTTCCAGCCTTCGGTTTCTCTCGCAGCAAGCGTGGCCTCCGAGCAATACAGGCTGAGCCCGTACGACAGCTCCGCCCAGTTTCATGTACGTTCATCCTGCACAATCAGACAATATACCCAGTCATGTATATATTTTTAAACTCTTTTCACCAGGAAAACACTTGCGATGCATGAAGGTTTCCCTAATATAACTTGTGCTAGTTACGACTCTCAGTGCTAGTAAACCGAGACAAGTTAAAAGTTAAACGACTTGGAAATAGAAAATGCGTAGCTGCGATCGCGAAGCGCCGACAACGAGACATACCGAATCGAAACTGACCGTCTCGCGTGCCACAAAACGTAGATTTTTTGCCTCCCAATATTAAAGCTGTTTTTGCGGTCTTCTCTGCGTGATACAATTGGGCGCACATGTTGTAAAACAATATTTGATTCACAGTTCAGAGGTGTAACTGTAATGCACATTTGTGTACGTCGAGAAGTTTGCGCGTCATTGCGTTTATAGTCGTGACAATGGGTCTGCGGCGGCTATATATCTGTACTAGTTCGTGTATGCGGTTTCAATGAGTGTTTTGATTTGAAGTGATTTTTGTGATTTGGTGTTAGTATTCTGTCGGTGCAAGGCAACATCACTTTTTTCTTCAGTGTGCCTTCAGCGTACCTTTAATTTCGCGGTAAAATGATACCATTACCCTTTTTCAAGTTTGTCGAATTTAGCTAATGTCGAAGAAAGTAATCAACCTCCCCACAAGCGATCCATATTTCTCGTTGTTTGTGGTCATCATTAGACAACTTAATAGAGTAGAAAACTCTTTACTGCAATAATATCGCAGTATTTAAGATATCGCTTTCGTTCCATACACGCAAGCCACGTGCCGCATGACAGATAGGACTGAAAAAGCGGTACAGCAAGCTAGGAATGGCTGATGTGTAATTTCAATCAGTTTTTTGTCAAGTAGATACTATAAAGATCGTGAGTGTAGGAAAAATCACGCAGAAATGAAATATTGTTTGTTGCGACATTTATTCGACAAGGTCTTTATTAGTTCGCACGTTGCCTTTTTTTGTTTACTGTGAAGGGATTACTTCGTCGCATCGACAAGGCTTCACTTGTGACGATAACTAGACACACTATTACCGCGAGGATGTGGGCGAGATCCTGAACCATCTAAGTGCGGGGACGCCATTTTCCCGTCTCACGCAGAAAGTACGGCACCACGTCCCGGTGCGAGGAGGATGCCGCGTCCTGCCTCGCCTCCTTCCCAGCACTGAGAGACATGGAGAGACTGTACAGCACAGTTCGCCAAGAAGCCTGCGGCGACATCACCTTCAATCTTCTGAGATGTGAGCCGACCGCAATCATTCTTATTTATGAACACCGGCTGAAAACAATAGTGCGTTTGCGGGGGGGGTTAAACTTCTAGGACGCACCAGGAAGGTCAGCTTAGTGGATTTGGTCACCACCACTGACTTGAAAGTTGGAGAAATAATCAATGTTGTCTGCATAAACTACTGTACCATAGGGCGAACAAGAAATATTCATTTATGCAGAGGCCACACGGTATTAAATATCCTCTCATAGCCGCTGTTTTCCACGTCCCTGTCTGTCTCCGCCCATGCAACCTCAGCTGGTGTAACACGGGATGAGGGGCAAAACGATGTGCCTCTGGCCATCCACATCAGTGGAATCGAACTTTAGTCTCGGGCGCAGACGTCGTTGGCAGTGAAAGGCTGAGTGATATTTCCGTAGTCAACTCGTGTGTATAAACCAGTGATACAGGGAAATATATCCAGTTTCGAGGCAATTTTCGGTGTCATGTATTGGGTCACTTGTAACGAATCAGTAACTAAATCACATAAAAACACTTAGGGTGAAAGTGTTTCTAAGCAATGTATGTTTCGCTTGGTGTGTCGTCGTCTTCTCCGATAAGGTAAAATTGCCCCAAGTGCCTAACTAGGCTCTCTTTATTTTAATAAAAGGCTCAGGAACCAATTAGCTCGGCTGGTCTGTCAGCCCGAAAATGAAGTCTTTCTTCGTCATCATCTTCCTCTAGAGGAGAAGATTCAGATACTTATGTTTATTTTGTATCGGGAAGCGATGGAATTACAAGTGTGACAGATACTGCGCCTTTCCCTTCCTGTGAACCAATAGCATAGCAATAGCATAGCAAGCGATGGAAGTCAGCGATAACGCTGAAGTGAGCAGTTCGTTTGACGACGAAGAGGACAGCCCTGACACGAGAATTGCCAGTCACGTAAACTTCATTGTGCTAATCTGACTTAGTATGTGGTGCAGTTGTTCTGTTGACATCGAGTAGTTGATTATTACTACAATATCCTTCGAAATCAGTAATAAAAAATAGGCACTTTTGGTCGGAAAAATAAAACAAACGAAACACTTAAGGGGTTAACTAAACATGTCAGCATACGGTGAAACAGGATGGAACGAAGTAAAACTAAACGAAACGCGTGTTTGCAATTTTACTTTGACATGTATGTACAGCCGTGCTAGTTATTTTGTTACATAACCCTCTTTATCACACCATTTTACAACTTCAGTGACAGGCGTCATGTTAAAATTTGTTGCGTAGGTTGTACTGAATATTGAAGATTTCAAAATGGACTGCAGTAATCTTGATAATGAGGGCTGTTAGTTACAGCCCCGCTCTTTTGGGATAATAACTGAAAACAGTTTTGTAGCAGGGGGGAAGACATCGCTCGTCAGAACTTTTTCCAGCCTTTCACCTGTGTTATTATATAGATATCTCAGTGGTACCACCTTGAAAACCTGTGGCCTGCTATTTATTTATCATATTTGCGCATGGCTACTGAATCCTGCAAAAGCACTGGCGCCGACAGCGATTTGCACTCCCTTGCCTCTCGTCGTGGGTTGTGTGCAGAGACGGCAGGTGCAGTTCTACAACACCAGTGGAGACACGAGGACGAGCTGCAAGTGAGTGGCCGGAAGCAGGCTTTGTTTTATGTCAGTTGCATGTTGGTAGTCAAAGGTCACCCTCACCTACGTTCACCTAATGTAATATGCAGCTCTCTGTGTGTCTTCCAAATTCCTTGGTTTCGCCGTTAGAAAATCTCTTGCCAGGAATGGATTCTGCAGCAGTCCCAGGTGGGAATTATTTTCGGAATATAACATTGTCTTTCAGGAGAATAAGCCACTATTTTTAAATAACATGTGTTTGTGGCAGACCGCACGTAAGCTCAAGGTGATGCAAAACCATGAAGGAAAACCACCGTAAACTTAGACTGCAGCAAAATGAAACGAACAAGCATGTATACAATAGCCATTCGAAGCTGTCCCCATCAAAATCACATGATAGGCAAATTGACGTGCGTGGCGCGAAAAGAAATTGCTGCACTGTGCGGGAGTGGAGGAATGTGTCTCAGTAGCCATATTTTACTTGTGTTGGCCCCCTTTATTAAGGAAGCTTTCCACGACCTCACTGTCTTCCGGTCTTGAAGACCTAAATGAACTGCATTTCTTGTACAGAAGGGCGAGCATTTAAGAAGCCGGCATTTCGCAGATGGAGAGAGATATTTTAATGGCAACAGGAGATGTCTGCCTGGTGATAAGCCTAGCATGCTACTCCTGATGAGGGTTGAGGGATGAGGGTGACAGAGTGTGGAAGGGGAAGGGGAAATAAATGAGAAAAAAAGAGAATCGGTGTCGCACACTTTCACACGCACATAATCACACACAGGTGAGTTTTAAAGGGTATTGATCAACCCTGTGTCCTTAAGAAAAGTTAACTTTCACACGCATATAATCACACACAAATGAGTTTTAAAGGGTATTAATCAACCCTGTGTCCTTCAGAAAAGTTAACAAGGCCTTGGTAGCTCGCGCAGCAGACGATCCATCGCACCAAGGACCCAGGAAATGTTCAAGGCGCAAGGTTCTGTCCTTAGGTAAGCTTAAATTATTGCGCAGTGTCTTGCGATGTGCAGTAAACCGTTGACAGGAGGTTTCCAAATGTTCAAAATTTTCGCACACATCACGTAGAGCACAGAGGCCTGCTCGCTATGCCTATTTTATGTAGGAAGTAGTTTGTGTATGACACATTCAAGCGGATTCGGTGTAGACAGTTTCGATGCCACCTGTTCAAATTGTGAGGAATTCGAAAGACGCAAGTGGGATCTATTCGCTGTAGAGGTCGATATTAATGGTTCGGGTCACACCACAGAGAGCGTTGCAATCGCCGTCATTCAGTTGCTACAAGCCTTGCTGCATCTCTTCGTGAGAATGGTACTGAAATTGTCCTTGTTGAATCTTTAAGTTCTTTTGCAGCGGCGTCGGCGAAGTCGTTGCCCGCGATGCCGCAGTGAGCAGGTAACCACTGTAGCACAATGCTGTGACTCAGGTCATAGGCCTCTGTGTGTATTATTTATGTCAATGACGAGCTCTTCCTGAATTCTTGATGATTTAAGCAATTGTAGTGCAGCGCGACAATCACTGAAGATAACCCATGCTGCAGGGTGTTGTTGTAGAATATATATAATTGCTTCTCTCGGAGCTGTTAACTCAGTAGCCACAGCTGAAGTGCGATGACTGAGTGTTGCCAAAATTGTGGTGTGCATTGATGGTATCCACACGCCGATGGATGAAGAAATAGCTGTGACAGAGCCATCAGTATAGATGTGGCAATGATGACTGTAGCGTGCACAGATGTGCTCAAGGGCGAAGTATTTAAGTGTGGGTCCTGGGGTGTGGGCTTTTCTTTTGATGCTAGGTATAGTTGTCCAAATTTGCCATGAAGCCAACCTCCATGGTGGGAAAGATGACGGTACTGCGCGTTGATATTGCGCAGGAAGTAGATGTGAGAGTGATGTCATACTTTCCTCTGAAAACGGGGGGGGGGGGGGTAGGTTCACGTTCAAAGCGCAGCTGGGCGCGAAGCAGCTCCTGCGGTATCAGCACGGTTACAGATAGACGTCTGCTCTCCGCCAGAGTGCACACTGTGGAAGTGTTCTTTGGAAGACGAAGGTACACTCTCAAAGCTTTGGCCTGCATGGCTTCAAGTAGTTTAATGCTTGACTGCGAGAGGCCTTGAAGAACAGGGAGGGTATAATGCAGAAGACCTTCACAAAGTGCTCCATAAAGCCGTAATAAGGAATCGGTAGAGCAGCCTCTTCTAGTCGTTGAGAGCATACGGAATATAGATAGGTATGAGGAGAGTTTGGTCTTAAGTTGTTGAACGTGTGGTGACCATGAAAGAGACCTATCAAAGGTCACACCTAGAAATTTTTGATGGTTGACATACGGTATAGGAGTGCCAGCAACTTTCAATACATAACGGGAGTGATCACGTCGTGAAAATGAAATTGCTGCGCACTTTTCTGGAGATATAACAAGACCTCGCTAGTTTAAAAATAATGCAATGCCAACTATTGCTTTTTGTAGCCGAGCATGCACAATGCGCCTGTTTCTTCCGGAGCACCATATGCAGATGTCATCTGCGTAGAGGGAGATTTCAACAGTAGGTGGCAAAGACCTGTCCAAACCAAGAAGAGAAGAAGAGATATATTGAAGAGGGTTGGACTTAAACTCCCTCCCTGAGGAACGCCACGAGACACATGATGTAAGGACGTGTCACCTTGATCCGTTCACATGTAAGTGGTCCTATCACGAAGATAATCAGAAAGCCAGTTATACATTCGTCCAGCAATGCCAATTGAACGCAAGGCTGAATGAATCGCCTCGTGCGTGACATTATCAAATGCTCCTTTAACGTCAAGGAAAACGGCAATAATTAGAGACCGCTCAGCTTTGCTGCGCCTGACACAGTTGGCAAGAGCAATAACATTATCAATACTGCTTCGGCCGTTTCGGAAACCAGACATTGATGGAGGGTAAATTCCCCTATTCGTCAAGTCCCAGGTAAGGCGTGAATGAACCATTTTTTCCATCAATTTCCCAACAAAGCTTAGCAGTGCAATATGACGATAAGCGCTTAGATCAATTGATGGCTTACCAGCTTTAAGGACGGGTATTACGCGCGCAGTCTTCCAGCTCTCTACAAGGCTGCCAGCTATCCAAGAGTTGTTATAGATGGTAAGCAGCTGAGTTTTGACTTTTCTTCCAAGACGCGACAGCGAAATGTAGCTAACACGGTCAGGCCCTGGGCAAGATCTTTTGTTGGTAACTGCTAGCGCAGCTTGAAGTTTTTCCACAGTGAACAATTCGTCTAGGAAAAATGTGTTGGGCGACGGGACAAAGGTGGGGAGCACATTTTGCAGTGAAGGAGCTGCTAATGGAGCAATCATCTTTCAACAGAAAGTCTCTGCTACATGAAGACAAGTAGTATCGGCATTTAAAGCCACGCACTCGAAAGGATGTAGTCGTGAAGGCTGACTTCTTAAGCTTCGTACAATACTCCATACTTTAGATAGTGGCTTTCTAGGATCTAATTTTGCACAAAAAGATGTCCATTCCCTTCTTTCTAGCTTGTCCAAATGGCGTTGAACGTGTTTTTGTGCTCGCCTAGAAGTCCGGATATCGTCTCTAGAAAGTGTTTTGCGCGCTCGTCTTTCTGCTCTGCGACGTATTGCTTGAAGTTTTTCATTTTCGGCGTCAACAGCTGAGTACACCTTTGGCAGGTGGAGCACTCTCATGTGCAATGTTTGAGCTTGTGCTACTGCAGCAATGAAGGAGTCATAATTTAAGTTTGACAGATCCTGCTTTTCTATGGCATCAGCGAAAGCTTCCCAGTTCATGTAGCGAACTTTATGCCGCTGAGAGGCGAGAGAAAAGCCACAAACCTCAATATATGTAGGTAGGTGATCGCTGCCATGAGTCTCGATGTCCACAGACCAGGTTGTTGAAGCTGACAGATCAGCAGAGATCATTGAGATATCAAGAGCACTGGACCGTGCTCCTTGATAGTATGTTGCTTGGCCGTCGTTGAGAAATAATAAATTGTTAGAAAGTGCGAAGTCGAATAGCTGCCGGCCTCTGGCTGTCGATCTGACGCCTCCCCAAGCAGGATGATGTGCGTTGAAATCTCCCGTTATAATGTGTGGCACAGGGGCACTTCGCATGATATCTTGTAGGCATTCAATATTGAAATTAGCACGAGGTGGTATGTAGGCAGCAATTACTGTAAATTGCATATTCATTCACTTTAAAGTGGCTGCAACGTACTCATTATGTGGATCAGTTGGTATGGAATGCTGGATGAAGTTGACGTCTTTTCGGATAGCCAGAAGAACTTTACTGAGGTCTGTACCAGTTGTTGATTGCAGCACAGTGTAGCCTGAGAGACGGGTTGTAGTATTAAGCCGAGATTCTGATATAACAATTATAGGGAAACGATGCTTGAAGACGAAGTGTCGAAAGTCAGAGAGACGGGGGCGGAGGCTGCAGGCATTCTATTGAAAGATGGTGGCCTTATTTCGGATGGCTTGCACGCTGGGTGGAGCAGACGACTGATTGCTACCGCCATTGCGCGAGGAGAGGAGATATGAAATCAAGAATTTAAGGATGGCTTTCGCCACCGGCGAGGAGAGTGGTATAAGAAAAGCACGAACAGCCTCAACAAGTGAGCACAGTTGGGAACTAGAAATGTCAGAGTTTCTGCGAATAGAGGTTTCGCATGAGCGGTTCCGTGATGCACACATCGAATGAGGCTGCTGCGCAGTAATTTTTTGTGGGCTTGCTACAGATGGTTGTTGAACCTCTGATTGTTGTGGAAGAGAAGGAAATTCAACCACGTCATCAATTCTTGGATGACCAGCAGCATCTTTCTGTGAGTGTCCTTGTGATTTCTTTCCCGTCAATGGTTTTTTTCTGTGATGACTACTCCTGATTTGATTTCGGTCAATTAAAGCAGCTTTTGCTGATTTGTAGTCGGTATTGTTGGATATCTTGTACTTATAGATTAGTTTCTCCTTCTGGTAGGCAGTGCAGCTGGAAAACGTTGCCTCATGCTGCTTTCCGCAGTTGGGACAAATGGGGATGTCACTTGGGCACTTGGTGCGGTCATTATTTCCCCCACAGCCTGGGCAGCGCAAGACTAGTCGGCAAGCAGTAGTCACATGGCCGAAGCGCTGACATCTACCACATTGTCGTGGTTTTTGGATGTATTCATGCACATGGTATCTTGTATATCCAAGAATAACGTATTCTGGCGCAGATTTTGTCACAAAAACAATGCGGATATTTTCGGAATTTCCCAGACGGCGCACCGATTTTATTGGAACTCTCTGTAGTAGTGCCGAGTAGATATCTTCTTGAGAAAGATCCAGGGGCACACCCTTGATTACTCCTACGCCACAGTTTTTTGGTCGGGGCTCGTATGCTTGCACTGCAATTCTTGCTATTGATCGTATTTGTAAAAGGCGTTCAGTAGCGACCGCGGTTCGGGTGTCAACTGCCGGAAGATTAGGCCGCTCGTTGGGCGAACTTGAAGGACGGCATCTGGACCCAGAGATTCAAATGCTTGCCTCATTGCCAGCGGATTAAAGCGAGTAATACGGTATCCGGTATCTACTGGTTTTATGATTACTGTGAGGTTTCACTTGGGCGCTTTAGAAGCGTTAGTTGCGTCGATACTGAAATTCGACCGCCTCGAGCTGCGGCGATGCTTCGATGGCACTTGAATAAATTTTTCTGGCTCTTGAGCAGACTTCTCCGCAGCATCTATACAGGTAATGGCAGACGCAGTATCTGAGCTATCAGGAAAATCATCCTGACCTGCAGGCATCAGCCGATCCCAGCTTGCGGTGGAAGGACCAGATGCGTGTTGTAGATGAGCATCAGAGGGTGAGAGTCCTGAAGTACCTGGTGATGACAGGTGACCGCATGATACACAGGTTGGGATGACGGATGATGATTGCAGAGCTGGCACAGTCTGCAGAGGTAGGCCTGACGCGACGCCAGAAGAACACTCAGGTGATGATCCAGGGTGCGGCATCGGTGGAGCCGCACCCGCCGCTGATAACATGGTAGGATCTTGCAATATAGGCTATCTGGGACATATATATCGAATATTAAATGGAAAAGCAAACAGATTTCGCAGAGACGAGCAGGCACAGCCTGACAGCTCCCTGACTTCTTCGTCTTCGTCGCAGATGAGTAATCTCGCTAATCACTGCCGAGTTAATTGTGGTGCTAGAACCTTCACAACCACACAGCGCACTTTTTGGCGACCGCAGGACAACTGCAGTCGGCCTTCATCTTTCTTACAGATGGCGAAATGCAACACGTGATTTATTACGGAACCTCTCTCCGGTTTTTGCACTTCAGCCGTCCATTTTCGGTCTACTTGCATGTAAACTGAATCAAACACCTTTGTTGCTCAAAACACCAACCAAACGTCGTACCTCTTTGCCAATGGGAAAACATGTTAGCTTAGACATTACAGCTTCCTATGGCACTGCCATCTCGACGTTGACCGACAGTCCCTAAATCTCTTGCTGTGGGATTGCATGGTCACATTTGCTCAGATATCTCGGTGTAAGAATATATTCTTAAACACACTCCGAGATATATTCCGCTACACACGAATTACAGAACCCAGAAGTGGTGGCTTGAGGCATGGATCCTCTATTCCGCCATTAATGATTTTTGAGTAGCCTGACTAAGAATGAGAGTGATTAAGAGCAGCGCTGCAGTACCAGGGTGATACCTTGAACAAAGTTGGTAGGGCATGGATCTCAAAA